>NC_139812.1:20533429-21248429 GCF_963457635.1 Microchirus variegatus | reverse complement strand
TGTCCAGCTGAACATATACCTAACTCAACTCCGAATTCAATTTAGTACAAGACTAATATATTTACTTGTGTTTTAAAAGTATGGTTTAAGTCAGACTAAAGCTGTGTTTCCATCAAGTGGAACGGTTCAGTTTCCATTCCATTCTTTGGTACCCTTCCCTTGGGGTACCAGAGTAAAATGGTACGACAAACAGCCACAAGACAAACCGAGCAGGAAATAGAGCTGCTGGATTTCCTCCATTGTTGTCTGCTGTGTCATGTTCAATGTCGTCATTAGTTGTTTTTGCACCGGTACAACGTTGTTATGCTACGCTGCCATCGGACACAGCCCACACCCAAGACTTGATCCAACTCCAACCAACCAGCATATTAATAGTATTTTGTTTCCAACACCATGATAAAGGTGCATTATGTAATAAATCTAAAGCAACTGGCCATAAAATCCTCCTAATATGTCACAGAGACTCAGGAATAATGTTCATATAACAAACTGAACTCACCAACAACAACAGTACAGCGTGTGACGCTAATGTGGCGCCACCTACCGCCGTCTACCAATCATTGCAGGCAGTAGAGTCTCAGCTGCAGAGCAACCACGGGTTGCCAGTTACGTCAAAAAAAGCGAAACCTAAAAGACCTTGGTATTTTGAATTTGAATGTAGTAACCGTTTTTGGCCACGTTCTTACGTATGGCACCTTTAACACACTGAAACCCCACTTCCATCATCATTTCTGCACGTGTTGAAAAATGACCCCAAAGCCACGTTTGAGCATATTCCTTCAAAGACGCTGATCTTTGATTTTGTCGGTGGGGTTATCCTTTGTATCATCTTGTTCTCATAACCTACCACGTTCCTCTGACCCCTGCAGCTCTTGGCTTTTAACACCCATCCCACCCCCCTTCCCTATACGCCCCATCATCTCCCCACTGCAGACTTGACTCATGCACCCCAGGGGCCACCCAATGTGAAAAAGTCAGACACCCCACCCCCACATTTACTTGCCCATGACCCCATAAGACCACAACAGGAACCACATTCTTTCCTTTGTGACCGGTCTTTCATCCTTCGGCACTGTCGCGGCACCAGGAATAACCTGCGCGGAGCATTGTGTGGCCAAAAACAGGGTCTTTTGTTTAGGTCCTGCCACAACGTGCCGATAAAGTAAACACACAATTCTTTTCTCACTTTCCTCCTCTGCTTATCGGTTGACGTCTTTGTGAATTTGTAGGACTGAGAGGGTGACGCTGACCTGATCGAGTCATCAAAAAACTATAATGATATAATTGTGTTGGAAAGGTTAAGGAGTGTCCGTGCATCTTTTTTTTCTTCGTGCTTTGAAACTGATGTAACTGTGTTTACTGAACACACCCGCAAAGGTTTTTCCGAAGGACGAGCCTTGTAGCGTTTGTTTTTGTTGTTTTTTTTTAAAAGTCAGACACATGCAGCTGCCGCTCCTGTTGACCCAGCGGCAGCAGCAGCATCAGCGGTAGTTTCAGTAGCAACAGTCAAGGCAGAGTGAGACAGGATCTGACAGGACAAGACAGTACGAGGTGTGGTGTGTTTATCTTTTTCGTAAGGCTTCCTTCATTACACACGCACTTCCTGCATTACAGATAACTTCTTGGAATGGTCGGTAAACATTGGCCTATTTTTGCTTTCTGAGCATGTGCAAGGATGTGTATGGCCATTAAAGAAACGCATGATATTTCGCCCGACATTTAATCTTGTTTGTTGTTAATTGTCAGCTAGAAAGTGAATAGTGCAAAAAAAGCACCACTTTAAGTTATTTCCCCCCCAGGGATGAATAATCTATATATTTTCTCATTCTAATAGTCGTTGCAGAGACATGTTGGATTTTAATCTTGTATCCCCAGGATTAAAATATTTTCTTCTTTTTTTTTTTACATTGATCCTATACATTATCTGATTGATGAAATAAATAATATTGAGCACTGTGGGAGTCTAACACCCGGGTCGTCTGGGTCTTACATTCCCAAGTTGACAAGGATACCCGAGTGCATTGCAGAGTAATTTGACCTGGGCCTGAATGCAGATTAACCACATTGCCACAAAAGTGCAAAACCCATTTTAACATGGGATTACATGGGGGTTTTTTTGACCAGTAGGAAAAGGGTAATAACATATGAGTCAAGTTACTTATGGGACCATGTCATGTTGGAGCCCTTTTGAGGCTCAGATTGCTCGTTGTCGCACAAATGCCAGACTAGTGGTTGTAGTCTACTACTATGTGTTTGCCTGATATTGACTTCAAAGGGGCCAGGATTTCCACATTACCACTTAAAAATGCACAATGATACGTATCTACACTTCTTTTGTAGAACCCAATCAAGGCGTATCAGTCTTTCATTGTGCTATAAATGTATATAACAGCATACTCACTACACTGCACTGCTGTGCCAGACCACTATTAACTCTGATTGTATCTTCTGAGGGCTTTTTTAGACAAAGAACGGTCTTTCTTTGAAAGTAAATCTGGAGAGTCACCTTGATTCTTTGAACCACTTGCGGCCACACCATTCATGACTCATTATCCTACTACCTGTGTTTATTACTGCGTTAAAGCAAACTCCAGACTCAGAAAACTTAAGAACAGGAATATTATGGGGGACGGTTCAAAATGGCTTGTTTTGTCCTCTGTCCACTGTTTTCCTGTCCAGTTCAGGATTGATTTCAAGATTAAAAACATTGTTTTTAAGTTTTTAAGTATAACAAGAATCCTCCAAGCAGTTGCTGGATGTTCAAAACCAGAGGCGATCGAGCCTTTACAGTGACTGCCCCCCCAGTCTATGGAATAGTTTACCTTCTCGAAACTTCTAGAAACCTTTAAGTCCCTACTAGAATTGCAATCATTTCACCTGTTTCTGCTGTGTATTTGTTGTGCCTGTGCCTGTGCAACTGAGGTTGTTTTAAATGTGCTACATAAATAAAGTTGACATTGACACTGACCATATAGATATATGTGTGTACCGTAAAACGTGGCCTGAGGTCACATGACTGAAAAACAGGCGTCTCACAATCAGTACGTAAAAAAGTAAACACATGGAAGAGACAAGAATATTTACCTCTGGCCAATAAACATTTAAAAAAGGACAGGAATAAAAGATGCCACTTTCTCATCAACTCAACCCATAAACATCAAAAACTCAGACGACCTAATTGAATTTCTCACGATCAAGCATTCGTTTAACTGGATTATCCTAACAGGGTTATAAACATTTGAGTGCGTGTCAAACCAGGTCAGTCCAGTGCGTGAGTTGGACGGACTTCTCTTTTTTTTTATATTTATTGAGCACAGCTATTTGTGGAAAAAATGAAGGTGATAGGGACTGGGGGGGAGAGAGAGACACGGAGCAGATGGAGCGTGGTAACCTTACACCGCGAGGATGACGGGACCTGTCCTGACCTGAGGTTTACAGCAGGACACACAGTGAATGATCAACCTACTGTCTTTCAACTCACCAGAAAAAACAAATGAGGGATTACCCCGATGTGATCTTTGACTCGTGAGTTATAGTTTAAAAGTTGGAACTATGCAGGGGAAACCTCGTTTTAGAATTTCACAAAAGAAGGAAGAGTGATGTTTGTTTTTTCATCCCCGGATCACTCCCTCTCTCATAAACTCACAATTTCCATGTGAACACCGAATACCTTTTTCCCTGACTGACAGACAGTCTGTGTCGGACAAACGTCGTCTGTACTCACGAGGGTCTCGTGTCACTACACTGGATGTTGTTTAGGTCATTCCAAGCAAAACACACAGTAATGCAGTAGAGTATACAAAAGTCATCTCTGTGTCACAAGCCTGGAGGCCATCCAGCTCTGAATCATCGATTAAAAACTGACAAAAGAAAAACACAGAAACTCCTGTAAAGCTGTCACGGCTGTCATTAAATCTATGATCGTACCGTGGTAACTGTAAAGCCACGCTCATCAATATTTTTACAGCAACTGTTCATGAGCATGTGTGCAACGTGGAAGGTGACGGCCAAAGCGATGAACTCACGCAAACCTAGAAGGGTTCTCTTCTTTGCCAAGGATAACGCCCTATTTCACCATGTTTTGAGAAGAGAGGGGGGGGAATAAATTGGTTTAGTAGTTTTAGTAGAGTAATCCTGATGAAAGACAAACAAATAGAAATGACAGCATTACCTCCCTAAAATATATTTAATACTAGAAGGTCTGAGCCTTTCTATTGGAGCTTTTCCTTTATACAGTTCTACACTCTTAGAAATAAAAGTGCTAAGTAGAACCATATAAGGATTCTTGGGCTTGTCCTCATAGGAGAACCCTTTTTGGCTTCAGGTAGAACCCATTTATAGAGGTTCCACCAAGAACCCTTTTAAAACCCTTTATTCAGGAAAGGGGTTTTAAAGGGTTCTATGGATCAAAATGGTTCTTACTGGAACCATTAGTGTTACCAAGAACCCTTGAAAAACCCTTTCTTCGGGAAAGGGTTTTTCAGAAGCAAATGGTTCCAGGTAGAACCTCAGCCCTTGTCGAAGGACCCTTTTGGAACCCGTATTGCTAAGAGTGTACTGCAGCATACAGTTCTACACTCTTAGAAATAAAAGTGCCAAGTAGAACCATATAAGGTACTTCAGCTTGTCCTCATAGGAGAACCCTTTTTGGCTCCAGGAAGAACCTTTATGTAAAGGTTCCAACTGGAACCCTTTTTGAGGGTTCCAGTTGGAACCCTTTTAAAACCCTTTATTCAGGAAAGGGGTTTTAAAGGGTTCTCTGGATGAAAATGGTCAAATGGTTACCAAGAACCCTTGCAGAAGCAAAAGGTTCCAGGTAGAACCTCAGCCCTCGTAAAAGGACCCTTTTGGAACCCTTATTTCTAAGAGTAGAGCACCACTTGGCCCGATTCAACTCCACTTGGTTTTTTGGGGGGATAGTACCTGGTACCTGGTTGATTTCTTGGTACCTGCACTAGAAAGCTTGGGAAACAGTGATCATTACAATTTCAGTAGTTCCAGTTGAAATCAGCAAAAGACTCTTCAACTCACAGGCTGCTTGGTATTGATAGAAAGTATAGTTCAAAGTGTCCGGCTGAAGGTGAAGCATCTGGTTTTCCTTCCACAGAATCTCTTCACCTCCTGGACTCGATTATTGTGATGCATACGTGATGTTCTATTCCTGTTTACACGGGCTGTTCGGCGAACGACTGTGATTCGGTTTGACGTGCTGGCGCTCGCATTTTCCACTTTTACTGCATAAAGTTGAAAATAACTCTCTAATATCTATCTTTGGACATGATCATCTCTCACATTCTTTACCAGATCACCTGCCACATCAGCTGTCTCTACGGTTGGCCGCCTTCCAAACTAGGACGCATGGGAGCCAGTTTCTCCAAACGACCTGAAGATGAAATCCCCTGAATAGGAGGAAGCTCTCTGTAAATATTTAGGTAGAGCTAAATTACAGATATGCAAAGATTACAAGGCAGATCGACTTGTGTTTGTGCGTTAATCTGTCCAAACAGAAAGCACATGCTGCTGTCGAACATCAAGTGCGTTCCACCTTTATGTTGCTATGGCTCCACTGTTTTAAGTGGCGAGACTATGGGAGGGGAGAGCAGAGTAGAGACAGGGCCATGTGACGCAGATTTGAAAGCACTTTGCGGCCACTTTTGGCAGCTGGAAACACCACTATAGCGTCTATGGTATGCACCGGGGCGGGGGGAGATAAAATAGAATGAGAAAAAGACGGAAATTGCTTCAAATGAAACGCTTTTATGTCTTCAGAGCAGAGATGGTTCCGCGAGGGTCTCAGATTTTAGCGTGCACATATCTGCCATTCTTCCTCAGTGGAGGATATTAGAGGACAGGAAAGCAGAACTGATAATCTCCCCCAACTGGAAGAGGTCAAACTGGGCGTGTGGTAGAGCTGTGGGAGAGCGATGGGAAAACATCAATTATGGCACTTTTTATGGAAAACCAATTTTGCAAACAAAATGCGAAACCCCGAAATAAGACACAGCTGCACAGACGATTCGCATGTGAGGTTTTGCTCTATTAACACCAAGACCTCTTTTGTTTGTTTTTCTCAAGAGTTATGATGAAAGGAAGCACAGGAGGTAGTGGGAAACACACACACACACACACACACATTCTTGTACTTGCAGCATACTGAGGACCAGCATTTCCACTTTATAAATCAACACAATTACAAATATCTACTTCATGAATGACATCTATAAAGAACTACTAGGTGCAGTACCATAAAATGTTTGCAGGTGGAGCCCCAGAGCAAAACGTGTGTGAAACACCAGGGCTGGAACAATGGGTTTTTGTACCACATTGAGAATCTTTGTTAAAAACAGAGTACAGCATGTTTACAACCTCAGGAAGTGATTTGAATGAAAACAAAGTGAGGACCGGCCAAAATGTCCTCACTTCGTAAAAATGACCTCACTTTGTTGGTTAAAAACCCTCACTGGTCCTCAGTATGCCTCAAGTACAAGAACACACACACACACACTCTTGTACTTGCAGCATACTGAGGACCAGCATTTCCACTTTATAAATCAACACAATTACAAATATCTATGACATCTATAAAGAACGACTGGGTGCAGTACCATAAAATGTCTGCAGGTGGAACTGGGTTTTGTACCAACTTTAGGATCTCTGTTAAAAAACATATAGAGTATAGCATGTTTAGGACCTTAGGAAGTGATTTCGATGAACACAAAGTGAGGACCGGCCAAAATGTCCTCACTTCGTAAAAATGACCTCACTTTGTTTGTTAAAAACCCTCACTGGTCCTCAGTATGCGGCAAGTACAAGAACACACACACACACAGTGAGAGACAGAGAGAGCAGTAATAGTGACTAATGCTGAAAACAGAAACTGGAGCTCAAAGCTCATAAAGCTCCTTCCTCCTACTCTCCTGACACCCAATTAATCTGTCCCCGACGCCCTGTTCTCTGCACAGGTCCACCCATGAACACAAGCCTTTTCACATCGCACCATTTTTTCTGTTGTGCACAGGTTATGCAACAGTGTGTTATTGCAGTCGGGCCTGGATGTCATAAGCTGTCATTAGCTGACAAGAAGAAGTTCATTGTGATCCGCGCACTGACATCAGCGCGAACTTAAACTGGCACAAAAGTGCTCATCCGAACACCCACAGCAACTGTGATTTATCTGTCGTTCGGGGTGAAACGGATCGCATTAAAAACCGGTCACATTACCGTAAATCCTTTTGTTGTGATTGAACTTAATGTCAGTGCCTACGAGCTGTATTCAACATGTAATGTTTGCAAGATTATGAACGCATCAATCCAGTGCTTCAAAATGTTCACGTTCACGTACCTTACATTACCGCGGACCCTTTTTTCGCACATTCGTGGCCTCGTCTCCTCACATCTGTGTGCAGATGTTGTCGTAAGAGATGCTCGCCGAACCCCCATGTTGGCGCCGTGAGTAAATGTGACCTTGTTGGAGGT
Organism: Microchirus variegatus; assembly: GCF_963457635.1. Lineage (NCBI taxonomy): Eukaryota > Metazoa > Chordata > Actinopteri > Pleuronectiformes > Soleidae > Microchirus > Microchirus variegatus. The sequence continues at coordinate 21,240,953 of NC_139812.1, read as the reverse complement.
TAGCAAATGGTAGCGCAAATGTTTCCTGACACATGTTTTCATCACCTGGCCGTGCAAATACAAACCAGGACTATTTTAGAATCTGCTGGCACGTTCGTGTGCCTGTGGGAAACTCTGACACCGCTGAGCCATCTGCTTTAACTTAAATGTTGAAAAAAAAAATTATATCTGAACACAATACTCACACTCCCATGTCGGAGTTAGTAATCATAAGTAAGTGATATAGGACAAAGATAAAAAAGATGTTTCTGTAGTACAATTGTGACACAGAATTGACCGGATAGCTTCCTAATAATTGATAAAGATTATATATATATATGTTGCTGTATTTATTTGTCCCTTATGTGACATTACTTGCAGAGTAATATTTGATTTTTTATCTTTGTATTTATTTTAACGTCGGGACTGCAGATGTAAATTAGCCTAAGGCTAACTCTGGTGCAATGCATCAAATGGCGACATTTGTGTTTTAATTGCACATGGTCCCTTTCAAATAAAATTCAATCAATCAATCAATCAATCAATAAAATGTTTATATTTAGGGCCCGAGGTCTCACACAGTGGTGCGAGGACCTATTCTCCCCAAGTGATCGCATTTTTGAGGTATTAAATGTTGGCGAGAATGGACGAAAAATTGGTCCGCAAATCAGAACAGGTGAAAAATGTAAATCCAAAGTGCCTCAGTAGCACCCCCAAAGGTGAAACCCGGTAGAACAAAGCCGAAACCACAGCTCAATACAAACAAAACAGTCTATTGAGACCACGGCCTCAACTCCACAGGAAGTCGGCCATTTTTAATAATAATCTCTGCAATTTGCACGTTTCGTAAAAATTAATAAAATCGTCCGAGCGCGTTAATCGCGTCAAAAAAGTTATGAAAAGGTCTCACAGATCCAAAAATGGGAATTTAGCTACCATTTTGCCACGAAACAGGAAGTCCACTGTAACTTCGCAGTACGGTGGTCGATCCGCTCGAAACTTCTCACGTGATACGAGAGACCCAACCAGAAAACGTCAGCACGTGAATACTGTCAAGTCAAGGTCATAGCGCCACCTGCTGGCAGGGCGGCTGCTGCGAGGGGCCTGCACAATGCTGCTTGTTTTTCTGGTGACAGGTGACACATAATTATAAGATAAACATTAGGCGAAGTGTCTTAAATCATCAAAGCGGAAAAAATCTTTGTCCTGCAGCTGTGCACAGAGTTTGAACCGATGTGTGTGTCATAAGCATCAAAGACAGCAGTCTCTTTGCCAGTATGTCTGGAAGCCAGCTCTCTTGCTGCCTGCATGTGTTTTTTTTGTCTGCGTGTCTGGCGGCAGTACCAGTAAATGAGCTGACTTGTATCTCACGCCTCATGCCAAGTTATGTTTTTGCCTGCCGACTTTTTTTCTTCTGTTTCTCCTCCTCCGGAGTGGTCCTCTTTCATGTCATTGTTTGTTTACATTCACAGCACGGGGAAATCACAGACACAGGAAGATGCAGCAAAGGGACAAGGCTGCTCTCTCCCTTTTTCTTCGTCCTTTCCTTCCCCCCCCTTTTTTTATTCCATCGCCGAAATGCAGGCAGCTGACCGTGTTGGCTTGGGGTTTCCAAACTCGCGTCTGTGTTTGGGGGGTCCCTGGAGAGCAACTGCGCCATAATAGCCGGGTGGAGTGGGCTGGCGAGTGCGTGAATAGCATGCTATGGGGCTTTCCAAACCCAAAGGCCTTACAAGGTCTTTGCAAACTACATTGTGCTGAATTTATCCAGATTTACTCCAGCTGACAAACCATGTAGCCTGTAATGACGGACAAAAGTTGACAAAGGTTTAGTGGCACAAGCACTTACACTTACAAAGGAGGGTTTGTTTGAATTTCAGCCATTTGTGTTTGATTGCTGCATTCTTGGTTCAGTCCTCGGTTCAACTCTCCCTCTTATTTCACAACTCTTCTCTGTCGGTTTCCTCTTTACTCACAGACAGAAGTGTAAGCTGAGAGTGTGCGCGTCGATATGATGGAGTGCCTGTGGTATGTCTTCATCAGTCGTCACTGCCTACAGTATGCACGTACAGTACAGTACAGTCCCATGTGCATGTGCCTCACTCTCTGTGGATTCTCCCGTAAGGGGAGTCGTCCACGATAACGCCATGAACCCTTCCATGGACGCTGATAAATCGGAGCACCGGTGACAGCTCCACTTCCTCCATCTCGGAGTGGACTTTGCTCCTTAACCTTGGGAGAGAACTGCCACGTGCTCCGGAGACGAGACAGACAGCTTTAGTGATGGGGAACAGAGAGAGCAGAGCCGCAGCTTGTGAACAGGCAAGGCAGGCAACTGCTTGGGGGCCCCCGAGCTGATAGGGGGCCCCCCCGACACTCGGAGCCTGAGGGCTGTTTTTAGTGAAATGTGCAGTGACCAGCCGCATCCCAGTCCCCCTTAAACAACAATGGCCGATTTGCAATGACATCTCAGTAGGAAACCTCCCTAAAGGGGCCCCACCTCACTTTAACCTGTGTGAAGTTGTCTTTCTGCAAGTTGTAAAATGAAGAGGATTATTTACAGTGTAATGCACATCTTTTTTACTCAGTTTATGTATTTTTTTAAAAAGCTATTTACAGTATTTTATTGTTCTTTACATTTATATTTTCACATACTTTTTAATTACAAGGTCTTTCCATGTTATTTCATTCATTTCGGGGGGAAAAAAAAGAACACCAATTGGAAGGGCCCCCTGGGAATGTTTGCTTAGGGTCCCTGCAGACTCTAGAATCGCCTCTGCGCAGGAGAGACCCCTGATCTCTGCTACGTCCTCTTGCACTCCTCCCATCCCTTCATCTTACTGATTATGAGTGTATGTCAAAGAAGGGGAGTGATTTAAAAAAAAAAGGAGAAGAGGAGGAAACATCTAAATCACAGACAAGTATGAAGTGCATCAAATGACTCACTCGGTACGATACACAAACACAGACTGACTCCTACACACCGGCTTTGTTTGAACACTGGAAGGCGTACACACACACACACACTGCACACAAACAGTAAAGAACCAGGGCACTCACTTGAAAAGCACACACTGCGCAAACAGAGGAAGAGGCCTTTCTCTTTTGTCACAGACATGGAAATCTACCGGGAGGTAGAAATAACACACACCAGCCGCGTCTCTGCTGACACAAAGAGCTCTATTGTCCCCGACTTTCTCATTTACTCATATCTTCATCATTGTACAATTATGCACGACATAATCACACCCACTGTTTGGACTTGTCCGTCCTGCAGAACTTCTGCACAATGGCCGACTTTGCGTGGGGTTTTTCTGTGTGAAACTTTGATGCTGCGGGATTTAAACCAACTGAAGACAGGCGCGGCATAAAGGCGTAAATCTGCACTCGCATGTATGCAGTTAAATATATGTATATATGTATATATATAAATAACTTTGGTCAACCGAAGTGCTGTAAACATGGCAACGAAGAACACAACATTTTACAATAAATTCAGAAAAAAACAACGAGACGCAAATAAAAGAGGTTTAAGAACAGGCCAGGATGTGCAGAGGTAACTCATTCTTGTTGCTCATTGACTTTGAATAGAGAGGTGTCGCGTGTGGCCGCACTGCATCATGGATCCAACGCTGCGTGAAGCACAAGCTGAGGAATGTTCGACTTTTTCCGAGTGCCATTTAATCACTTTATGAAAATCTCCAAGCACAGGCCCGAGCTCGTCGAGTCACATTTAAGCATTTAAAGCTCACATAGAGTGGTCCTGTTGCACATATATGTTAGTTATGGAGGTCTACTTACATACATTAACTTGTTTTTATGGTCAAAAACCTCCTAGTTGCTGTAAACGAGCCGATGCAGTACCCGGAAGTGACATATTCGGCACACCCGCTCTCAGAAGCGCAGCTCCCCCCTCTGGAACGGTAGATGCACTGCTACTCTTTATCAAAACATTGTTTTAACAATGTTTAAAAATAGCTTCTTCACGACTCCCAGCCACAGTCCCTTTTATGACTTTGACCCGGAGTCAGAAGAAACTGTCGCTCGTGAAACACCTCCACAACGGACGTTATTCTTCTTCTGCGGTTCAATGTACGCAACCGGATGTGCCCGGACTAGTGCCCGGAGCAGGACGATCTGCTGTTCCGGAGAACCCCTGTTTACGTAACCGGACCGGGTTTTTTCAGAGATCTCGCTGAGCCCAAGATTACGATACAAAACGTCCTCCGGTCCACTCAACAACAGAGGGCGCTCGGAGTTCACGGAGCCTCACAAGTCGGAGATTAAGGTTGCCAACCGTTTCTGTAAAATAAGGTTTTTTTTCCGTATTTGAAAGATGAAAGACGTGATCTGGATTGAACAGATATGGAATTTCTGATTTTTCAAAATGACAGATTTGTCCACTCGTGATGATTGTGTGAATTCTATGATGCGAGGGAAATTAAACCCTTTCTCCTGCTGTCGGGCTCTCTCCATCTGTCTGTCATTCAATACTATCCAGCGCACACACGCGATTTTTAATTGGTCGTCCAATTCACTGCAAAGTCCAGAGGAGACGTGGCAAGATGTGAAGGAAGAATGGTGACAAAATATAATGATCTCATTTTTGGTTAATAGAAAATTAGCGATATTATTGTAAGACAGTGAAGCTGCAGTTTTGCAAATCGCAGTCGCGGATGTCACTAGAACAGTGCTGTGCATGCAAAAATGGAGAAACACAAAAAACACAGCCATTTTGAAAAGGGAACTTACATAAGTTGACATAGAACATACAACTGTGAGGACATTCCCAATAGAAACTTCTCATAAATGGTGAGTTACATCCTTCCGAGTACAACTGAAAAACGCCAATAAGATCCTTCCTTCCTCTTTTGTCGGAAGAGGAGAATGACGAAAAGAAACCTCATCCACTTTCTGCCATTCTGCGTTTTCTGCTCGACTGGGAAAAGTAGTAGCCTAGTCGTTTTGACTGATTTCGAAACCAAAGATTCTAATTTTCTCTCTTCCCAGCGAGATCAAACGGGACTATCTGTGCCTCTCCTTGACAGAGACCCACAGCAAAGCAGCAACACTGGCTCACACAGATTAGTAATCTGTCAGTGCTTGGTGGGAACCTGAAACATTGAAAGCGGCCGCATCAAGAATATCTACTCCCCCACAGGATTTGATGGCATTCCAAGATCCTGTTTGTTCCTCCTCCCTTCAGATTTTGGAAAACACTAATCAAAACCAAAGTGAATGACGGTGACTACTGTTGGCCTGACCCCCGTGATCACACTGGATCGGTTATAATTGTCTCGCGGGGAAAAGGTGTTTTCCAGATTATGAGTCTGACATTAGTTTAAAAACAGGCGTCCTCCTTCCTGTTCAAAATGCAGAACCAAGAAATTCATCTTTAGCTAATTTACATGATTTACAGTCCCCAATTACTCTGTGGCTGCCAGTAAATCTTTAGGCTGTTTTTAAAAAAATGCATTGTGGGTTTGTCTCTTTTGTTAATTATCAACAAAGTTACATGTATTTACAGTTACAGTATGAGATGTTTGAGAAGGAAACCTGCATGCTAAGTATAGTCGTCATGTTCTGGGAAAAACACTCAAAACCATTTGTTAACTCTTTAGAAAAACATTAACATTTGCATTGCAAGGGAAAACCCAAACCCTTTTTTAACGACGTATATTCAAATGTCTGCAGTTGTTGTTTGTTGAAGTTTACAAACCGGTTTATCTCGGGACCTCATCTGAACCCAAGTGGCATTTTCATGTCCATTTGTTGTCTTGCCCAGCACCTAATGTCTGTGGCGATAACATCGGCAAACTGCTGCCTACTCGTCTGCCCGTGTTTACACATGCATAACCGCGGCAGGCGCCTTTCCTGTGTGCACCCACAGACCCAGCAGATCTGAGGGACGTCACGGTTATGATTATCTCTCTGATCGTGGAATCTACTGCACACAAGCGACTGTCCACACACTGTTGTGTGCAAGAAACCAGTTTAATAAAGCACGTTTCGCTTATGTTAGTATTCCTACACCTTTAAACTGTATTTTCAGTTACGTATTTGCTGAAATAGAATTACACTTTTACAGGTTTATACATGTACAGGTTCATTTAAAGGCGCATTATGTAATAAATCTAAAGCAACTGGCCATAAAATCCTCCTAATGTGTCACAGAGACTCAGGAATAATGTTCATATAACAAACTGAGCTCAGCAACAACAACAGTACAGTCAAAATATTTGCATTAAAAAAAAAATATTTTGCCATCAAATCCTGTAAAAAAAAAAATTAAAATTTTGGACCAAACATTTTGGGTCAATTTTTTTTTTCAAATTTTGGACCAAACATTTTGGGTCCAATTTTTTTTTTCAAATGTTGGACCAAAAATTTTGCATCAATTTTTTTTCAAATTTTGGACCAAGCATTTTGCATCAATTTTTTTTTTTTCAAATTTTGGACCAAACATTTAGCGTCAATTTTTTTTTTTCAAATTTTGGACCAAACATTTAGCGTCATTTTTTTTTTTTCAAATTTTGGACCAAACATTTAGCGTCAAATTTTTTTTCCAAATTTTGGACCAAACATTTTGGGTCAAAACATTTTTTTCAAATTTTGGACCAAAAATTTAGCGTCAATTTTTTTTTCAAATTTTGGACCAAACATTTTTGGTACAATTTTTTTCTCCCAAATTTTGGACCAAAAATTTTGCACCAATTTTTTTTTCAAATTTTGGACCAAAAATTTTGGGTACAATTTTTTTTCACATTTTTGATGACAGTATAGTATGACGTTTTTGTCAAATTTTGGGTCAATTTTTTTTTTCACATTTTGGACCAAACATTTTGGGTCAAATTTCATATATAAGTAGATATTTGTAATTGTGTTGATTTATAAAGTGGAAATGCTGGTCCTCACTTTGTCAGCTCTTTTACCCGGTCCTCAGTATGGAGCAAGTACAAGAATGTTTTGGCCACATGCCAAAACATGCCAAAATCATGTTTTGGCATGTGGCGCCACCTACCAATAATTGCAGTCAGTAGAATCTCAGCTGCCGAGCAACCACGGGTTGCCAGTTACGTCAGAAAACGAAACCATAAAAGACCTCAGTATTTTGAATTTGTATGTAGTAACCGTTTTTGGCCACATTCTTACATATGGCACCTTTAAACCAGGGGTGTCATACTCATTTTAGTTCAGGGGCCACAAACACAATTTGATCTCAAGTTGGCCGGACCAGTAAAATAAAAACATAATATACTGCGTAAACGACAAAAACTCAGGGGTTTTTTTCCCTTTGTTTTACATTCAATTATTTTTAGAAAACATGAAATTTCTTGAGAAAAAGAAGTGCAAATTCACCAATATTATGCCTAAATGTACCATTTACCTGTAAGTGAATAATATAGTATTTCACATTGTGATTAGATTCTAAACACAATCTGAATTCCTCCTGGGGGCCGGATTGGAGCCTCGGGTGGGCCGGTTCTGGACCCGCGGGCCGTATGTTTGACACCCCTGATTTAAACAATGTGCCATAAGCACAGTTGGGTTTTAACCACGTGAGGTGCTTGTGGTTGCATAATCGGGGTCTCTGCAGGTTTCAACAAGTCAAATATTAAGACTTTATTAAGACCATAATGAATAAAATGTAAGACCAATTTCAAATCCGTACTGGCAAAAAAGCACAAAAGATATCGAGGAAAATTGGAGCCACAAATCGTTGAACTTGCAAAAATGCTGGGTAAAATAATATGTCGTCTCTCGTCTTCTTAGAAAGCAGTTAGGGTTATGCCAGAAAGTCGCGACTCGCGAGATTTAAATATACCGTCGAAGTCAGTAAGTTATGGGTTCGACTCTATTGTTTAGTCTGTTTGCTTTATGATAATAACTTTTATTGTCTTTCTTTATTTCACTTTCTGGACTGGAGTTGAACACAGTGTAATGAGACCCATACGTGCAGCCTTGGAAATGCATTTGGAATGTCACGGCGACTGGGGTCAAAAATGAGTCCAGTGGTTTTAAAGCACCGACGTGCGACCGCTACACGTCGCCGTGTCGTGGCCCTGAGCAACAGCTCGAGACGCAGTCACGTTGTCTCATGGTTCAACGCTGAACTGTGTGTCTAAATGTGGTTAAGGGGGGGGAAGTCATCTGCTCTTATGAAAACAGATTATGAAATAGTATGTGGGAATAAGTGCAGAGGTGGATTTCAGAGACATGTGGCAACAAAGCTATTGAAGTGCCCAGAGTTTAAGAATTATGCTGTGTTCCCATCACGGTTCGGTTTGGTACAGCATAGTACGGTTTGGAATGGTAAAGTACCTTGCGTATTGTGACATCGTACCGACGACAACGTCATTGGACGCGACGACAACACAACGGACATCAACTTGTTCATTCCTGCTTAGTTTGTGGCTGTCAAGTTTTGCATGAGAATAGATTGTGGGCGTTTGCCTCGACTTCTGCGGGATATTTACACTAATAGCGAGGGAGTGGTGCTTAAAGGCGCCATATGTAAGAATGTGGCCAAAAACGGTTACTACGTTCAAATTCAAAATACCGAGGTCTTTTAGGTTTCGTTTTCTGACGTAACTGGCAACCTTTGGTTGCTGGGCAGCTGAGACTCTACCGACTGCAATGATTGGTAGACGGTTTTTAAGACATAAACATGATTTGCAGTCTGCAAAATATATTTTTTAATGCAAATATTTTGGCTGTACTGTTGTTGTTGGTGAGTTCAGTTTGTTATATGAACATTATTCCTGAGTCTCTGTGACATATTAGGAGGATTTTACGGCCAGTTGATTTGGATTTATTACATAATGCACCTTTCAACGTACCATTTTACTCTGGTTACTTCCGATAGATGTCACTAGAGCCAAAAACTAGTGTTTCCACCAAGGTAGAATGATTTGGATTACCCCTGTTCAGCTCGGGAATACATGATGGCACAAGATGGCGGCCTCTGTAAAGCAAGGCCCTAGCTCTCGTGTCTTTTGCACCCATTTGAAAGTCATTTTGTGTCTTAAAATGTCAGGAGAGCTTCCTCTTCCCATGCTACATCCACTGAAATGTATCTCCACACCAGCCAACCTGGGCTGATGATACTAAAACATTATCCTACAAATATGCATGTGAACAATGATTTTGCTGATGTCAATGACACTGTCACTGACGGGGGGGTCATTTCACATCCATCACCCCCTTGGTGGTAATCACACACCAATTCAGCCTCTGTTGGCCGTGACCATGCGAGCCCCCCCCCCCCCCCCCCCCCGCCCTACACCCCCCACAGTACGTTTACAGCCAAGGTCAAAGGTATATGTTGGCAGGTTGCAGTTGTGCTGGCTGTGTCCTCGCTGACTGTGTGCTGAGCTCGTTGTAAGTAAATCACACAACTGTGTCAGTGCAGCTCAAGTGTCCTGACTCAACCCTTGTCTGTTTTGGGTCACTCACATCAGGACGACGCTGGAGCTGGAAAACAAGTTTCGGGGGGATTTAGAGAGACTGGGCAGTGACCTCTGAGGACTTAAAACCAGATTATAAATCAAGGGCTTTTGCACAGAACAGTCATACGGATCTGTTTACTCCGCTCCGCCGTGATCCAGGGATTCCGTGTTCCACATCGATTCCAATTTTATTGAGAGGGTTATTTGAGTTGCTTGATACAAACGAAGCAGTTGTGTAAGAGTAATTTGATATTGCTTTTTTTTTTCTTTTTTTTTTCTCCCAGGCAGAGTAGAGCCATATTTGTCGCAGAACAACTTGTTCGTTTGTTTACAGCGTTTCCCTCGGGAGCTGTTAATTGTTTTATGCAGATATTTTGTTTTGATGGAATTGATTTTCTGGTACACGGCTGATGTTTTGATGTTTTGTCTCGACTCAGACCGTGGAGAAAAAAGCACTCCAGGCCAAACTAGTCGACCCAGATGTGACTGGAGTGACGGATGAATGCGAACCAGCCGCTAACAACAACATGTCTATTTTCAGTCCTCTATTGTTTGGCACTCAGTCATCGCTGTTGGCTTCAGTGTGCAAGTGAGCCAACAGACGGCCTCCCGAACCTATAGCTCACAAAAGAAAAAGAAGGGGACGTGTTTCCTGCTCTGAGCGTGTGTCCTTCCTGCTCTTCTCTCACTTCTTTAATACACAAACTCTATCACACTTTTCCTACATGTAAATAAAACGCGTGGCAGCGTATGCGTCGTTGAATAGTCTGTGGCACCGTGGCGATCCTCCGTCTTGTAATACGAGCAGCCGGCAGTGTGAGTCCCTTTTTTTTTTTTGAAAAGCACTCGATCTGAATGAGCTGCTGTGAATGCTGCACACAGCACATCAACGCCACACAATGTTACCATCTGCCGCCCATAAACCGAGCCCCAGATTTACGAGCCGCGTAACAACACGCAGGCCTGGGTTTTTCCAGGGTTTATCTCGGCCCGAGTCGACAGCGCGCAACTGCTGCAGGTGAAGTCCATCACAGCTGCCTGTCATTGCACTCACTTGCTCTTGACTTTAACTGACAGCTGCGACGGCGACAGACGGAGGCTGCGTTCGGTTAATGGTGTCGATGCGGATCGATCAAATGAGTTTTTGATTTGAAGTGCGCTTGTATGAGGCACTGACACGTAGTCAGCGATGACCGTACCATGTGTAACCACAGTGAGCCGCCAGATCTGGGGAACATGGAACCACTTAAGAGAAGGCTCACTCAATAGAATCTACATATTAGGTACATGTTTGCCACTTTGTCCCACCTTACACGGCCCTTTTTGACTTGAAACTTAAAGGTGCATTATGTAATAAATCTAAAGCAACTGGCCATAAAATCCTCATATGTCACAGAGACTGAGGAATAATGTTCATATAACAAACTGAACTCACCAACAACAACAACAACAGTACAGCCAAAATATTTGCATTTAAAAAAAAGTATTTTGCAGACTGCAAATCATGTTTATGTTTTGAAATCCTGTTTTGGCATGTGGCGCCACCTACCGCCGTCTACCAATCATTGCAAACAGTAGAGTCTCAGCTGTCGAGCAACCACGGGTTGCCAGTTACGTCAGAAAACGAAAAAGACCTCGGTATTTTGAATTTGAATGTAGTAACCGTTTTTGGCCACATTCTTACATGTGGCGCCTTTAAAGCACTTACTGCCTGCACCAAATCCCATAGAGAAAATCAGTGATTTTACAATAAGGCACACAGGAGCGGTTGATACACTAATGCCCTGGTTAGTGAGTTCAAAACTGTCATTTTGTTTTGCTTGATGTTTCAAATCCTTCTTTAGATTCAACAATATGACACAAAATCACCACAGAAGGCAGCAGTGGACAATGCAGATTTTCTCTATGGACTTTGATGAGGGTGAAACTTCAGTTTCCAGCAAGAAAAGTTAAAAAGTTCAATATCATAGACTAGACAGTAAGTGTGGATCGTATTAGGTGACCCCTTTGTTAAGTGGCTAAAATCTGTTTTTTCCTTGTGTCTCTGCTGGCAGCCATGTTTTTAGTGAGGCCAAACATTCGTGTCAGGCCGGTTCCTGGCGACTGCGGTGTGCCGGGAGCAGGTACAGCTAAGTCGCTGTTGATTATTCATCAGTACCCAAACAATGGCTATTGTTCCACCTTCTTAAATTCCCTACACCTGGATTAAAAAACCACTGTTTGTGTGATGTGGAGCAGCTCCAAACGTGCAGCGTCAGGGCGAAAGAAGAGTAGACATGCGCTCCTGGGATTCCTGGATTACTCTCGGGGTGGCTGGCAAACAACCAAACCAGTCATTACCTATGTATTATGACGATGTAAATCACACTGGGATGCAGAGGTGGAGGGGGAGGGCTCGGCATTCGTGGAAACCAAGGTGACCAAAGTGTTGGGTTGCACTCTGTCACCTTTCGAGTGGAGAACTAGTCAATCAGTGACATGTGACATTGCCGGCCACCTGTCCAACTACGATAGGTGCATCCTGACGCACGTATGCCCTTGCAAGCATACATGCAGAGCCAGATAAACGCAGCTGTCCTGGACAGGATGATTAACTTGTTGAGCCTAGAGCACAACGTGTCCCTTCAGTAAACAGGAGGAGCGACTCTCAGCATTTTTGTCTCACGACTCTTTCGACAAAGCAGCAAAGACGACGTCTGGGATTTTCACTTTGGTTCATGTTTGTTACATTAATTACTTTCACATCGTTTACATCACTGTATATTAATATACTAATAATATTTTATTGTTTATTGTACGTAGATTGGTGTCAGGGACCGGGAAAATAGTCTCAGACTTTTGGACTCCACTGTAAATAAAGACTTCCTGCAAGGGGTCAACAATGGCACATGATATCGCATCCAGTGCCTCATAGTAGGAAATAATGGGCCACAAGTTATTATAACACTGCTGTATTATTGAATGAATGGTTTTATTTTGGTTACAATATAAAATACTTAAATTATATGCAATCAATTGGCAAGTATTACAACACATACCATACATACTTCTCACAACAAAATTTTAAACAAACTCTCGAACCAAACTCGGAGTGACGGACAAAAAACATTTTGTGCAGTCGTAGACGTAGAGCACTTTACGTAGAGTATAAATTGGGCTTAAGTGTCCGTCACTCCGTCAAGGGACAACGGAGACGGCAAGGGCTGCAATTGGTCCTCAGGACAGGCCGAGCTAACGCTGCTCTGTGCCGGCCACAGTGCACACCGAGCGTCCACAGAGGCGGAGCTGATCACCGCCGACAACGTCGCCGCCAAACTATGAATACGTCATATCTTAATAAACAAACCACATGTTTAGACTCTAAATGGTTAATTTCTCGCCTCAAATGATCTTAAAACTGCGTTCTGGGACAGAAAAAACATTTATTTCAGGTGAGAAACGGCCACTGTTTTAATGTTATTCAGCTGCAACAACAACAACAACAACAGTCTTTCTCTCTCGGACACCATTGCTCACTGTAGCCAAAAGCACAACAAGCTTTGCGTAGCGACCCCTACTGTTCGAGCGGGAAATTGCAGTGCGTATCCGGCACCGATAACCTCCGTGGTTACGCAGTCGGAGAAGTATAATGTGGCCGTTTTTATTACAACAGCTATGGCTGAAGTGTGAGTTGTGAGTCAGTGACATGGGTCTCAGGGGTATGACTGTAACTCTAGTGGAATCATTTTGAGCCTCTAAAAACCCCTTCATCCAAATCTTAAACCACAACTCTACATTAGCCCTATTTCCACCAAGCAGTTTCCAATCCAAAGGTATTTCTACAGCACATTTGAAAACACCCGAGTACACCAAACGCAGAGGAGAAGAAGTGGGTTTTTAGTTTAGATTTAAAAACAGCCAGTGTGGGAGCAACTTTAATCTTGGGGGGGGGGGCAGTTCGTTCCACAATTTAGCGACCACAGCAAAGCCTCTGTCTCCCCGGGGTGTTTTTTAATCTCGACCTACTGTCGGGATCACAAGAAGAGACCTTTCTGCAGACCTCAGTGATCGTGACGGTGAATAAGGTTTGCAAAAGATCACTGAGGTAAGATGGGGCAAGACCATTCAAGGCTTTAGAAGTAAAAACAAAATGGGAACCAGTGGAGTTCCAGTCCGCAGGGTTAGGGTTCATCTGCATTTTAGTTGTGTTTTTCGGTAACAGGCGCAGTGATACAGGAGCATAAAAATGGAGTTAGACACACAATGCGAACAATAGGAACATTTTTCCATTTTTAGCAAGTAATGTCAGCATGCAGCAGCGTTTACTGTGTCAAGTTCTACCTTTTCACTGGCATGGAATTTAACGTAGCTAATAGCTATCGAGCCAACAACACCCCACGTTTGGAAACACAGGCCAGATCCGGGGGTTTACCAATGCAAATCATACCTTTGCTGAGCTGACCTGCGCTTGTACTGTCAAGGTCGTTTGAGGTCGTTTGTCTGCGCATATACGTTCGTAAGAGATGAGGGAGGAGGAGAACGACGACAACAACGGCAACTGTTGGCAAGTCAGGCAAAAACAAAGTCGCTGACAGCAGCTTTAGCCGCATGCGGGTGAAAACAAAGCTCGTTCAAACGTGTTCGATAACAGCTCACAGTCAATGTAAATCATGTGATCTAATGTAAAACAGGTGTCTTTTTTTATTATTTATTATTTGTTTTTGACGGCCTTCACGTGCACCAAAACTCACAAAAGGCCGGCCCAAGCCTTTACGGGGCCCTAAAGCAGACCACCACGAGGTGTTGCCTATACTTGACTATTATTGATGAGAAATGGCCGAGTTTTAATTTGCACTTTTAATATTCAAAGTGATTGAGAGTTGAAAAATAACTAAATACAACAGCTGACGTTGTATTTGCTGCAAACTAGTTAACCAGAAACTTGGAAGAGATGCAGTGCAATCTTCAACTACACAATAAAACCAAATAGCTTACTTCAGTCGGGGTCGTACCTATGTTCCCCGGGTCCTATGTTTCCCGTTTTTCCCAAAAAAGGTCCACTTTGTATGTGACGGGGGAACATAGGACCCTTTTTTTGAAAAAGGGTAGGGTTAGGATTAGGGTTAGAGAAAGGGTCCTATGTTCCCCCGGTCACATACAAAGCTGGGAACATAGGACCCGGGGAACATAGATACGGTCCCCTTCAGTTCCGCCACAGGAGGCTTGTGTACCACTGGTTTGAGAACAACGGATGTACGCCACTGTCGGGTGTCTGACAACATACATCGGTTATAGAGTAAACGCCCATGTTTGAGAGCGTTTAACCCTAACCCTAAATGTGGTGATTTGATTGGCTGATGCTTGGGAAACAATTGTTGAGAAGAAAGGACAAAAGATATTCACTCTGTTTTACTTACTGTAAAATCTTTGGCTGGTACTGTATCTGTCATTTCAGTGAATGTTAATTCCTCTCTTCCTTCCTTCTTGGGCTCAATTACAGTTTACCTCACTCTCCCGTTGTTTTGCAGTTGCTCTACATTTTTGATCGAAAAATCTGCTCGACGTTAAATTTCCCCCCAAACAAGAAGAGGAAACTTCGTCATCATCATCATTGCAAAAACACAAGTTGAACCAGAGGAGAAAAGGCCTCAGGCCTCACTTCATAGGAGCATAACGTGACATTCTTCTTGATCTACGATGCGTGATTCCCCTCTCGGTTCGACATAAACACAACATTGCGTCTCGGCCTTAACGCGCTGCCAAAAAAAAGAGTTGCGTCGTTCCCTCTGACCTCTGAAGTTTTTCTCTCCGAGGACCGTTGAATAGATTTCGCCCGATAGCGTGAAAACACGGATTCTCTTTGAAAGCGCCGGCCAATAATGTTTCCTCGCATGTAATCGAGGCCGAGGCGTGCGGGGGCGCTGTCAATGTGCCTTTTCCTCTTTCTCTCTCTCCACTGTCTGCATTTGCAAAAAAACACAACTACAATGGTCCCTATTTATAGCACTTTTTTTTTACCTCAGATATTAACTCTCTCCCCTGCTTAGCCCGCCACTTCCTGCCAGAGAGGAAACGCGTGTGTGTGTGTGTGTGTGTCTGTGTGTTTTACTGACCTTTGGGAGCAGCCAGACTACTGTTGATAGCAACGGGATTTTGTGTTTCCAGCCTTTTGTGTCACGTTAAAGGAGCGAGGTGTGAACAGATGTCTTTCACCGGCTTGCTTGTGCCAGTTTTTTTGTTTTCCATCCCATAAAATTCGAGCCCTCTGCTTTTGTCTCCTCAGCTCAACCCTGTTTTTTTTTAAAAAAACAAAAAAAAACCATCACAATAAAATACACTTGTTCACTGGATAGGACTTGATAAGTGTTTGCTAATAAAGATGTTCAGGCCAGGTGAGAGGTTTTTCTGCATGTGAAGGCAAACCACACTCAGTGGCATAGCCGGACAGTAACAGAGTACATTTACATTGAGTATAGTACTTAAGTACAATTTTGAGGGATCTGTACTTTACTCGAGTATCATTTTTGGGGAGTACTCATGACTTTACTCAAGTACATTTGAGAGGCAAATATTGTACTCTTTACTCCACTCCACTACATTCCTATCCATAACCGTGAGTACCCGTTACTTAACCATGGACAAACAAGATGTCACACATACATACAATTGTTAGCTGAATTTTCTTTTCTGATATTACACATTTATGTAAGCTGAGCATTAGTTTTTATGTTCTTGACTATATGCTGTGTGTTTAACACAGTCAGGTTCAAATGCGGATGCAACAAATCCATGAAAACTCTAGCAGAGGTTTGTCAGAGCGTTGCCATTGTGCTTTTGCTTTGTGGGCAAGTGATTAAATGATAAATAAAGCAACACAAAAGGTAAAAAGGATGAAAATGACTTGATTTTTACTTTCAATTCCTTTTACATTCTTCAAGGTATTAACATTAACATTTTTCATAACTCCACATAGAACGTTTCTATATGTAAATGTAAGCACTGTGGCAGTAGTAATGCAATATTTAGAAAATGTACTCTTGATACTCAAGTACTTTTAAAAACAAGTACTTCAGTACTTTTACTAAAGTAGACATCTGACTGTAGTACTTTTACTTGCACTTGAGTAAAATTTAGCAAGGGTGTATCTGCAACTTTTACTCAAGTAATATAGCTGTGTACTCTGTCCGCCTCTGCTCAGTGGTAGTTTTAAACTACATTTCCAGGGCCTGTAAATGGTGAGTGTGTGTGTGTTTGTTCAAACCTCCACTACAGGGTTGAGACATCGGCGTTCACCTGCCTTCAAGGCTACGATCGAAGGAAAAGCTGCAGCGGCCTGGAACATCCTGTTTTTGGACGTAAACACACGGTTATGCAGCTTTCCTCTCCCGTGTCGGGGGGGGGGAAAAAAACAATCTGTCCCGTGTTTTTATTTCAGCCTCCCATTTGGCCGTCGACAATGACAATTCAAAATACAAGAGAAGAACCTGTGGAAGTCATTATTACGCAGAAGTGGCGTGTGTTTGGTCCAAAATTGCCGAAACAAAGTCAGACATAAGAGAGACACGAGAGGAGATCCCTGTGAGGAAAAAAAAACGTTGTGTGTCTGGTCACTGCTGGGTTACTGACCAGGGATATTCCACATGTAGACTTCCTGTCATTTTGTGTGGGCAACATGAGGACATAACACAAGATGTTCACCTCCTTTACTGGACTCATCAAGCTGTAAAAGGTTTGACTGAGTGAGCTTCAATAAAGAAGTGTTGCAGGAAGTGAGAGTGGGGGAGAGAGTGCAACTTTTAAAGACTATCAGGCAGGAGGTGGAAAGTAACGAAATACATTTACTCGAGTTACTGTATTGAATACTATTTTTGTGTATTTTGTATTTTTTAAGTACAACTTGAGTTCTACTTGAGTACATTTTCAGATGACTACTTTCACTTACTACTTTACTACTTTTAAGTATTGGTACTTTTACTCGAGTACAATATTTTAGTATACTTTTTCCACCTCTGCTATCAGGAGACCTGTGATCTGACGACATGTCACCACGGCAACTCGACTCAAAGTACAAAGCAATAACTTTACCATTAATAAGCAGCGATTAAACCAGTCGTACAAGTGCAGGTTGTAAATTTATTTCATGTCCATTCCATCAGAAGAAAGGCCTTGAATTTCTTGCTCCTTCAACAAAAACAGCTCATAAAAAACAGTCGCTTAGAAAAATATACACTGGTATTAGAACTGAAAAAAAAAATGTGGAACAGGTTCTTAGAAAAATATACACTGATTTTTTTTTTTTGCTTTTCTGTTTTTTTTTTTTAATTGAAAATCTTGAGATTCAGTGTTTAATTCAAATATACACTTTGCATATTAAGAAACTACAAAACGAGTCAGAAATTCGTTGGCCTTTCTCGACAACAACCACGGAGGAGAAACAAACATCCGAAAAGAAGGCACTGTCAATTTTACGAACTTCTCATAAAGCTTATTGAGTCTACATTCAGGGGGAAAACAAGACACAAGAGAGAGAGAGAGAGAGAGAGAGACTTTCACGTGTGCACAAACGCTGAAGAGCAAGGTCAAGGTTAAGTCTGTAAGAAGACACTTCTTATTCTGTTTACTCTTCCCTGATTGACCCAATTACTTGACACTCAAATACAGGAGAGTCCAGCTACTGCTACAGTGCTACAGAGCTAATGTTAGCCGACTTTGGAAAGGTCATCAGGTTGAAAACACAGTGAGGGCCCCGGGGGGAGTTTCCTTAAGACTAACCTTCACTTCCCCACTCCTGAGTTAAGCTGAATACCCCCTCAGAACAAAAAAAGAACAAAAAAAACTGTCACTGTTTTGTTTTTTTTATATTATAACAGTAAGAATGTTCAAGGCAAACGTCATTAAGAAACCACTCATCATCAACATACTTCCTTTATCCTTTATCCTCGTCCGTTACCACGTCATCTTTCCCTTTTTATAAGACTTCCTCACTCGTGTTCATCACAACCCGTCTTCTCGTACATCATCAGTGTCCAATGACCTTTTCTACGACAGTCTTTTTTTTTTATCATCGTCTCCTGCAAAGTGTTCAGTTTCTTTCAATCTGGTCAAGGTCCAGCTCTCCCCCCAACTGGAAAATGTCCCTCTGTGTCACACATTCACCCTTCCAGAGGGTGCGTTTACTGCCGACGCGGGAGCCGGGCCGCGAGTCCACGCTACACGCCGAATCGCTGTCCAGCTCTTCGTAGGAGGAATCCTCCTCCTCCTCCTCCTCGTCATCGTCAACATCATCTCCTACTATTTCGCGTGTTGACTCCAGTCCTAGCTTGGACACAGCGGTGAAGTCCGAATTTGGTTGGCCGGAGGAAGAAATCAATAGGCTCGATTGGTAGCCGTCAGTGGGTGAGAATCCGGGGCAGCTCAAGCTCTGAAACGTCTGAAGCGTCTGAATGGAAAGAAGAGGAAAAAAAAGAAAGAGAGAGACAAATGTTGGTTTGTACCGTAGCTCAAGTTCGCATTCTGGTCATAAAAGGAGGAGAATGTGTAGTATCTGTTTGAGATTGGGTTTCAGTGTGAGCTGTGGAAAAAGAAAAAAAAAAAAAAACGCTCGACTGCGGCTTGTGAAGGAAAATAAAACCCTTATCATTTGTTTGAGGCAAAAACACAAAACACGGAGATGAGCTGGAAACCAGAGGAGGTATCTCGTTTCAAAACTGTGCCCTGGGCCTACACACACACACACACACACACACACACACACACACACACACACACACAGTCACAGGTAACTCTGAGCTGTGTATTCGAGGAAAAAGAGTTGTTTGGGTGTTTCTGAAGTTCAGTACTCTCCGAGAGAGCACACACACACAATCGGCTTACGTGCGGTCGATTTTTTCCGTTTTGACCTTATGGAGATTTAATTCACTAACAAGTCGTCTCCTGTTTTTGTTTCCGTGCTCTTTCCGTCCCCCCGAATTCCTCCTCGCAACAAAAGACGAGCGGCCATGCGGCGAATGCAGTGAAGGGGTTAATGATCTCTGCAGTGCCCCGGCAGCAGATGTTGGAGGCATGGAGGTGAATAGAGATGAGGGTTTTCACTATAGAGCCTCGGCTTTCATGATGGACAAGTCTAATGTTCCCTTGCCTGTGTTTGGACACTGCTTTTCCTGTTACAATGAGGTGGGAGTCTCCCTTTTTTCCCGTAGTCTCATTTTTAGAGAGATGGCCGTGACTCAGCACGGTCTAAAGGGAAAACATAATGAAGAAGTTTGTCAGTCTGAGTTGAAGGTCTGCTCGTTCTTGCCGGATTTTAAAATGTGCACGCTCGATGCTGGAACACAGGTACTGCATCTGTAAATGCTTGACGTGATCACGTGTAAAGCAGGAGAGGGAAAAGGGGGATTTCTGAGCCTTTGCCTTCTCTGTTCAACCCCCCAGTATTACCCCACTACTAATTATCACAGCAGAGGAGGAGGAGGAGGAGACGAAAGGAAGTGAGAAAGGAGGGGGGGCAGTTTCTCCACAATATGCTTTCTATAAGCTCCACTGAGGCTGGCTGGGATTTGCATGGGTGTGGTGGTAGGTTGGGGGGGGGGGGGAGGGGGGGTAAGTTTTCTGCTGTGTGCACGACTTCTATAAGCAAACCCCCACCATGACTTTGTCTGGGATACAATCTCTCAAACTAGGCATCGGAATAGAGAAGAAAGATGATTTAAACGACTCGGTTGTAGGTGCCAAACTCTGGGTATTTCAGAAAACTGCTGATCTACTGGGATCTAACATGCCTTGTTGATGCCAGAGGTTAGAATAAAAAAAAAAAATGGCCAAACTGGTTTTAAATGACGACCAGACGTTTTGCACGACAGTGGAAAAAACAAATTATGGTGATGGTGGGACTGGAAGTGGACATGAAAATACAATTCTAGTTGGTCTGCTCCACTTTATTGGGACCAGAGTTGCTCTCTGCACATGCGGCCCGCCCCCATCATAAACCTGGAAATAATAGAAGAAGTTGGTACACAGAAGAATAACCTTGGCTGACATCAGATTCAAGGACTTTCCAGGATTAGTTCCCTCAAAGGGCACATTGGCAGCAAGAGAGATGTTCCCTAAATATCAACATAACTTCTTTCTTGCACAAATTTCAAGCACTGTTAAATGACCCATGTCTATTTAAAAACAAATTTCAAGGGCACCATGGCTAGTACTTGCATACTGGTAGTCCAACCGAGTGGTGTATGGTGAATGGCTACGGTTAACTTTGCATGGAAATGTACTGAGTAACTCAAATAGGTCAAAAAGTGTGTGTTGATGCTACTCAAAGTAGCCCACAAAACCAGCAGAGAAACTGCTTTTAGCTTCTGTGCACCGAAACCGTTTTACCCAGTTATATCAAACATGCAAGTTCTCGTGATCCTTTTTTAAATGCCTTTTTTTCATTGTATTGGGGACTTTAATTAATTCCCTGGAGAATCCCAAACTCTAAACCCATAGCCATAGTGGGTAGACATACAGTATGTGCAATATTTGACGTGAAACCTGTGCAATATGAACATATTCATAACCAAAGTATAAAGAAAGTGTCTTGTACACACAGAATTTGTATTGTAATAGACAATATCCATTATTCAGAGTGGATGGTTGTTTGCCTCAATATGTGGCCCTGCGATGGACTGGCAATCTGTCCAGGGTGTGACTCCACTTTTCAGCCGAGACTGGAGCAGCACCCCCCCCATGACCCTCAAGTAAAGGATAAAGTGGTAGAAGATGGATAGATGGATGGATGGATCCATTATTCCCAATAGTAATTACCACAAGCTGCACTGTTTTTCTTTCTGTTTGAATGCATCGAAAGGCAGCTGCTCGGGGAGAAGCACAAGTGCAAGTGCCATGAGGTTAGACAAATATCCTCCTGATAATTAGGGCACGCGACAAACAACGCCCTACAGAGCGCTATGGCACGACTGTAAAAGCACAAATACACACATACAGTATAAGCTTGAGTTGTATATAAAAGAAAAACAGCATTGCGTGTACTCAGGGCTGAAACGAGGACAGAAAACTATCCTACCCAACAGCAAGTGACTGTAAAACACAGGAGACGCCAGAGGTGCACTCAAAAAGACAAAAGCATGTAAGTCATTCTCAACAACCAGGCGACATAAGTGCACGCCTCCGCGTCACTTATCTGTATCGGTGTCACTGTGTTAACGCCTTTGCGCGCTCTCTGCATTTGTTTGCCGGTCACTGTACCACAGAGGGAATGCGTGGCAGATTTCTGTAAAAATGCCTCGACGTAAGATGAAACAAAAAGATAAATACGGCGTGTAAGCGTCGAGCAAAGGTTGTGCAAAGAGCAGGTATTATGCGTGTGTGGCCGACCTTTGTGACGAGCCAAAACAAGTCGCGATACATACATGGCAACTGCCGCACCTACCAGACACCCACCCAGGTGCTCCCACACAGGCCCGTGGGGCTCGACGTCTCAGCTATGATCACCACGTCTGCCATCCCAGGAATGGACCGGCACGGAAAGAGGAGGGGAATGAACGAGCAGAGCAGAGTGGTGGAAGATATTAATAGAGAGGAGTGAGGAGTTTCTCTGGCAGCTTCCCTTCAGAAATAATAGCCGCTTTCTTTACCCGTACGTTTCTCTCTGTTGAAAGCACACGCTCACATTTTCAACAAGCAACATCTTTTCCCACCTCTACCGCTAACACGGCTAAACCAAACAAAGCCTGTATTTATGTTCTTCAAAATGTAGAGTGAGTTTTGTCTGCTGAGGATAAGAAACTGTACAGCCCACTCCACTTTGGCCGTTTCATCAAAAGCAAAGTGTGGTCTGCGTCGGCTACAACCATGCTAGGGAGCTAGGGGTGGAACGGTCCACATGGGCACGTGTTTACTGCTCGACTCATAGCGTAATGTAAGAGAAATATTGATAGCCTACCAATCATTGCAGTCAGTAGAGTCTCAGCTGCCACGCAAACAAGGGTTGCCAGTTACGTCAGTAAAAGGAAACCTAAAAGACCTCGGTATTTTGAATTTGAATGTAGTAACCGTTTTTGGCCACATTCTTACATATGGCACCTTTAATCAACCAAACAGGAAGTGAATGAAGCAAATGTGCTCTCCATTTCTGCCCGTCCAGACTCTGTTTCTTGTCCACGTGCATCATTACGATATTTTTTTCACATGAAAAGAGTTGAGTAATGGCGTCAGACATAGCCTTACAATTGCTTATGTCAGCATTGCGTGTCTATTTTATTATTTTATTTTATTTTTGTTGGTTGTCTACTGGAACAGGGTCATGGCTTACTATCAGTCTTTCTTCTGACAAGCCAACACAGGCTTTACAGTTTCTTATACCCCCATCTGTTCACTTGGCATGATTGTAACAGCACTGAACTGTGTGTTTTATTTTTAAAGCCGTGAGAGAAAAACCTCAGCTTCCAAAAATATCCACCTACGTGAGGACCAGGCCTAAAATGCAGACTCGGAGTGTTTCAAAACTTAAACAGAGCCAGCAGTGTCTTCACACTCCTCCATTGTCAGGGCTTTAAATGTTGGGGTTGTGTGTGTGTGTGTGTGTGTGTCGGCAGGCATATCTCTTGCAGAATTTCAATTAAACCCTGAGAAATGTGGATGTAGCTCTAGAATTAAGAGATAACATTCCCAGCCTGACAGGTTATTATGCTGCTATGCACTGGAAAAAAACAATGGAGGGGGCCCAGGTGAAGCGGGCAGGCAGGCAAAAAACCTCAGGCAGTGAATAGAGTAGTGAAATGATATACATGGCTGACACTGAACAAGTGAAGGGGGGGTAGGTAAATCCCAGTGGTAGTCTTGTTATAGCCGATTAGCATGACATGAATTCCCAGAATTGACACCATCCTTCACTGACGTGGTCGAGGGAGTTTAGGGGCCAAATTACACCGTGTTCCACTGACAACAAACACTGGAGCGTTGTTATGTGCACACATAACTTTTTTTTTACATTTACCGTGAATGTTAAACACAATATAAAGTGTGGCCCAATGCTTCTGTCTGAGAATGCACCGCTCCTCCACACACACCGTATATATAAAATGGAGGAGGAAGTGTGGTGGGTTTGTGAGAAAAAGCAGTAAAGCTTAATTGACACCCTAAGGCAGGGTTCAGACGGATGTCTTTTCAGCCAAAAGAGTGTTGTGATGAGAGTAAGCCACCTCCTGAAAGAGGGGATTGTTAAAATATCAAGTGTGCCCTAAAAAGAACTTAAGTAAGATCATCAGGAGCCAGAAATGTGATACAATTCTGACATTTATATCTGCAAATCACACAAAATCCCACGAGGGAAAGTCATACGTGTTCCCCTCCCTGACTTTAATTCTCATGTTAAGTCCTCGATAGTCCAGACACAAGTTGTGACCAGCCCTCTGTTTCCACATCATCACTTCCTTTTCCAAAAGGTTTGCCAACGATGAGTTTTCTCTTTTCTCTTATGGAGACAAACCACCACGTCAACCTTAGACTGGCTGACACTGAAGGGCTTCTGGGAGATTTTCACGTTGGGATACAGCATCTCAGCTGCCATCGCTACTAAGTTAAGTTGAATTTTCTAGGTAGAGAAAGAGAACGATACTGCGTGCCGTGCATAACTTGTGCAATCACGCACGTCTGTTCACAAACAAACCAAACGACTGATAAAAACTGAGATGACAAACAGTGGTTCTGCTGATAAACGGCCAAGAACAGATACTTCGAACGGTCATCTGCTGTGCTCCTGCATCCAAACACTGGTGCAACCAGAGGTAATGTAAAACCGACCCTGTGTGTGTGTGTGTGTGTGTGTATGTGTCATCATCGTGCTTGATTTTCCCCTCTTAGCAGCTGGCATGACTAGAGGAAACATGCTTGCTAGGCTCCATTACCAAAGCCTTGTTGATCCAACCCTGGCGAGGTCCTAAGGGTGAAAGGCTGGGAACACAAATCTTTGTGAAAAGGAAGGGAGGGCAGAGGGATGCACTGGTGGTTCTTTCTAACAAGAGAAACAGCAAAAGGACAACATTTCCTGGACAGAAGCTATGCTGAAGGAAGATTTTAGTATAGCACATGGATGCTTTGGAGCAGGAAAGCTCGGACGACATGTTGGCTTCAGTATAAGCGGCTGTTTTTGGGGAATTTCAAGCAGCATTCAGCTGAATAATGAAGCAGGATGTAATACAAGAATTAAACCAGGGTTTTTCTAGGCTCCATGAAAACATCCAAGCACTGCCAAGCATCAGAATGGTACATTAAAATACTTCTAAGATTATTTTTCTCAAATTGGTTTTTGTCCT
The DNA here is from genome assembly GCF_963457635.1 of Microchirus variegatus. Classification (NCBI taxonomy): domain Eukaryota; kingdom Metazoa; phylum Chordata; class Actinopteri; order Pleuronectiformes; family Soleidae; genus Microchirus; species Microchirus variegatus. The sequence continues at coordinate 21,216,232 of NC_139812.1, read as the reverse complement.
GGATAATTTATACCCCCCTGACCTCATATAAGAACAACAACGTTTTGTGTTGTGCGGGCAAGCAAGAAGAAGACATTTTAGGTTGCTGAAATTGGGTGAAAATAAAGTGTCAGAGTTGCACGGGGGAAGCAAGCGAAATGCAAGTGGTCGAACCTTTAGATACAGAGTTAAGTGCAAGAGTAAATGAAATGACACACTGCAGTCAAGCCTGCTAGAATGTGGTGCGAGGCAGCGTGACCGAACATGAGGAATGCATGTTTAGTAAGCACCACTCCCTGAGCTGGAAGGAAGGAGACCTGCGATCACTTAGCCATGAAGCCACGGACCAAAAAACCCAGAAAACTTCATTCAGCTCGAATCTTTCCAGTTCCTGATCAGACTCAGAGAGAGAGCGGAATTCTCATTTGCCCTTGGCCTAAGAACAGAAAGGTATTTGTTTGTGTGGTGAGAGCACAAGGTCCAGGACTTAACTAGACGTAATAGAATCCATTTGGCATCAGCAAAACAAAATTAGAAATAAGCTGATGCTGATTTATTTTTAATAAGTGGATACCAGTGATCCTTAACTCTGTGTAATGAGTCAAATTCACATGAATGCCAGCGTGCGTGGCTGGTCTGTGTGTGTGTGTGTGTGTGTGTGTGTGTCAATGTGCGTTCAACATTTCCAGCTAACCTGAGTCATCTTTGCCAGGTCCAGGGATGGCCGCTGCTCCTGGGCATCTTCTGGCCTCCTGCGCTTCATACCAATCTTTTTGTCATTAAGCACACAGGGCTGGGACCTGCTCCGGGACAGACATCCCGTGCCCCCCGATCTCTGGCCAGCTCGCCTCCCCAGCTCTGGGGTGGAGTCGGGAGAGCTGGCCTCCGACGTTGTCTCTTCCCTCTGCAGCTCTGGCAGGCTGATCTGCTCGTGGGAGAGTGATAGAGGCCGCAGGAGGTGGTGATGATGAAAGGAGTGGTGATGATGTGACGATGGAGAGGTGGGGGAGACTGGAGAGGCAGTGAACTGAGGGTGCAGAGGCAGTCGCTGATTGAAGAAAGGCAAGTCCAGGGCGCCGTCTGAATGAATGCTGGAGCACGAGGGAAAACTGAAGCTGGAGCTACGCTGAATGGGAGGGAAATGACCACCAGAGTAACCCCCTCCTCCACCTCCTCGAACATTTCCTCCACTGTGGCACCTTCGTTTCTCCACTGCTGTCCACACTCGGGAGCCCTGAGGCCTCCACGACGAGCGGAACCCACTTAATTCGTCGGAGAACGACAGGGAGCGACACTGGCGTTTGCTCGGGGGTGCAGTGGGAGCTTGGCTGGCGGCTGTAGTGGTGTAGTGCGCAGTGGCGGATGCGGTGCTGGAGTGGGCGCTGGTCATACTGCAGTTGGCGAGGTTGAGATCTCTAATCAGACTTGTGATCGCAATGGCGCCGCCCGGCTCCTTGGCCCAGTGCTGGCCTCCGGGCTCGGGCCCCACATCCCGCAGACTGGCACTGGACTGGCAGGGAGCTCTCTGCTGGATGGCACAGCTTCGGCCCAGGTCCAGCCACCTGTCTGCCTCTGAAATGTTCAAAACATATATTCTCACTCTCACTGAACCCAACAGCAACTCTCTCTTATATACATGGCTCGCAATGCGGTGATTAGAGCATAAAGCATCGCTTAAAATAGAATATGTAACACTGTAATCACCATTATGCGTTCCAGCTTCAAAGCTAAGTATGTCATTTCTGCCACTAGGGGTCTCTCTATCTCACTCTCAATCAAAACAATAACGAAAGACTTCATTAGACGCATTTGTCAACTTCCTGTACCTTTCAAAGTAAAAGCACGCTAGCGTTTTTGTTCAGTTTCCATACATTTTTTCGACCATCAACTTGTATTGTGAAATATTTGCATGGTGTGCAGCTTCACACTGAAGATTTAGAACGTCTAAAAGTTTTTTTATATGTCTCGATAGAGCAGAAGATGCTTTGTTTTGTTGGAAACATTTTGTCCCATGTAAGAAAGTACACAACTAAGCAAAGTAAATAACTTTTAGTCTTGTAATGTTTAAATATTTCAAAGAGAACATTAGGTTCTTAATTGGCAAACATTAAATTATCCTATGAACAGGTAACTGAATGCTGTGCAATCAAGTTATTTCAAAAAGGAAGCGTTCTTTCTTCACACTGGGGCAAGTAGGTTTAATAACGGAACAACCAATACATAGCACACACCTGAGGTCATTTACGGCAGTTAAATGACCTCAGGTGTGTACAGACTGCCGCGCCTGAAACCCACAGAGATATCCTGAGCTTGGCAGTTCACAGCAGTTAAAACAAAGTTGTCATCACTCATCTGTTTCAGGATGAATGACAGGATTAAGCTGGGAGGAATTTACACTGCAGTACACTACACAGTTCAAACCGGTGCAGCTCATCTGAGACTTTGTTGAAAGCTGAAAAACTAGAAATATAAATTCTAAAGAAAAAAGAAAGCAAAAGCTTCCAAGGAAAATGGATAAGCTTCAGAGAGTATTGTGAGTGACTACTGCCAGCTGCTTCACAAATGAATCTATAAAACACCTACTGTAAAGCGCCATAGCAGCTGGAGCTACAAAGCAAAGAGGTTTAGTTGTGAATCTATTGAAGCTTTTGTCAGAAAAGGACCCTTGCTGATCTAAATCCCATGCCTTTTGGACGCTTGTCTCTAATTCTGGCATGCTCGCTCACAAACGGGTGGACGGAAATCATTGTTTTGGGCGGACAAACAATGCACGGGGGCTACAGTGACGACCTGCCTGGAATGTTAGGAAAACAACTTGACAAAGGGATGAACTTCAAAACGGCCACCCTTTGGAAGCAGGAGACAACGTGCCAGTTGAACTAACAAGACATGCGAGACAATGTCAAAGTCAACATTAAACAGCAAGAGTGGAAAACAGCGAGCCGCGCTCCTCCCCCCCTCCCCCCGTGATGTCACCACATCTCAGCCGTAAAAAAAAAACTAAAAAAAAACGGGGACAGTATTTACAGAAGCCAGTCTTTTAACACGGGGGGTAATTATTGCAACACCAGCAGAGCCACAGGGACATTGTTGACATAGACAACAGCATATTCAATTACTGTTCACTCCCATGAGAATGGTGTGCAATGTAGTGTGGAGGCAGGTGCACCCTGATCATGAGAGGGGGATGAGTGACAGATGGAGAAAGGGAGAAGTGAAAGACCGAGGGGAACAAACAATGAGGCGGTTATTGTGGGGTTTGCTGACTCTGGTGGTCCAGTAGTCCTGTTACAGTTGTCCTATTACACTTTGATTATGAGCTGTGTCCAGAGTTTGACTGAATGCAAAAACAGTTGAGACCTGTTATTGCGAGAAAGAGGAAGCAAAAACAGACAAACATAGATAAAGATAACTCACCCACAGGTCCACAGGAGAAGAGGGTGGTGCCTTTGCTCATGGTGTGGAGCTCGCGCTGTGGAGACAAGAAACACACAGTCAAGGGCGATGAAGAATAACCAAATAAGAAATGAAAATATACGGGTAATAGCCCCACAGAGTCGAAACATATAATAAGGGCTTATTTCCACTCCATTCTATTTAAAATATATGCGCACTTTGTTTCTCCACACCATTTACTTGCCACTGCAGTATAATTAATAATCAACATGTTAATCTATATATACCATACATACATAGCCTTGCCCAAAGCTGCACATTAACCTCCAACCTCTAAATTAAAGGCCTCTGCTGGAAATACTTTCCACATCCCACGTCTCCAGAGAGTCACACACATGTTATCTACAGTCGCATTCATGCTAAATATCAGGATTTGCTTTGGTCTGTTGTTCCACGTGGGCATACAAAATGCTAACGCTATGATGTGTGTGTAATCTGCACAAATCTTTGGGCTGCACGTGGTCTGTGTGTCCCATCATGGACATCAACAGACTTATAGTGGACCTGTGAGGACGCTATAAATCTGCCTTAGTTACCGAATAGTTTAAAGCGGACCTAGACCGGAAGTTCCAATTAATGCTGTTTTTTAGTGTGTATCTGCGTCATTACCTTGTTTACGAAGCCTGGAAGTGTCTAAACAAACAGTTCAGCCACTGCTGAGAACGCTGTGTTTTATTGTAATCTCGGGCTCAGCGAGATCTCTGAAAAAACCCGGTCCGGTTTCGTAAACACCGGTTCTCTGGAACAGCAGATCCTCCTGCTCCGAGCACTAGTCCGGGCACATCCGGTGTACATTGAACCGCAGAAGAAGAATAACGACCGTTGTGGAGGTGTTTCACGAGCGACAGTGTCTTCTGACTCTGGGTCTGACTCCGGGTCAAAGTCATAAAAGGGACTGCAGCGGGGAGTCGTGACAAAACTATTATGAAACATTGTTAAAACAATGTTTTGATAATGAGTAGCAGTGCATCCACCCTTCCAGGAGGGGGAGCTGCGCTTCTGAGAGCTGTTGTGCTAATTATGTCACTTCCGGGTATTAGCCAATCACAGGACAGTTGGGAAGGCTCTACGCTGGCTGGCCAATCACAACACACTCTGTCTTCTGGGTGTGAGATTTCAGTCTGAAACACAGCGGCTGAGGAGAGCGTCAGTAAGGAGAGATTTCTATCGGCTCGTTTACAGCAACTACAGGAGGTTTTTGACCATAAAAACAAGTTGATGTATGTAAGTTGACCTCCATAACTCACATATATGTGCAACAGGACCACTCTATGTGAGCTTTAAAATGATTATGTTTCATGGTGAACCACAAAAAAATTTGCATCATTGCATAATTGCAATTCTGATTTTTCAGCTTCTTAGATGTCAACATGTTTTGGTTTCTTTGCTCCATTTGACAAAGAAATCATTCAAATTGAGAAAAACATATCATTCCCAGTTTTGGGAAACAATGATCAACATTTGCAGCATTTAAATAATAATGGAAAAAAACCTCCAGACCACTTCATCGATTAGCAAAATAGTTAATTAGACCATAGTCATGGTGACTGTAATGGGCCAGACCTCACTGTATGAATCATGTTATTTTTATACCCCCACTTTACTTTCATCTGGATTTTGTTGTATGCGTTTTTTTTTTTTCATTCTCCTGTGACTTTAACGACTCGGCAGGTAAATCTAAAATTACACCACCAGATAATCAGATTGTGGTCTGACGTGCTCACTTGAATTGAGAAACTAAATATACATGATGACTATCTGTGGTTATGCACTAATGTAATATAATCGCTGGCTCTATTCACTTTGCAGAAAGACCTGGTGCAGGTCACAACCGACCGGTTTGCTCTGTGCGTTTCTCTCACCAGCCGTCTCTCGACGTTCTCGGGCCTTACATCATTGACACCCTTCTTCTTTTCCAGTGTTTTGGATAAAATGATCACCATGGTAGCACGCGGCGGCTCTGCTGTAATCTGTTTAGGTGCAGAAGGAGGCCACGGGCAGCCATCTTAGATGAGGGCAGAGGGCAGAAAGTAGGCGACCGGTTGGTGACCTCCCATCTGCCGAGCAGACTTCAAGTGCTGAGGATGGTGGTGGTGGTGGTGGAGGAGGTAGGGAGGGTGTCTCACACTTCAGATCCCTGTGTCAAAAGGAAGAGACAGAAAAATAATCACAATCAAAGTTTTCTTTTGGGTTTAGGACACTGACAGACATTTTTCCACCAAAGCACAGCTTCCATGTTCAGCACTATGACACGACGTGTCATAAATCCAGACATCGAGACAACAATCTGGTGTAACTAAGCCTATAAATTCAACATTGTGTCGTCCAGATCTGGCCAAATATGAAGAGAAGCATACACATTAGCCACTGAGCCTCGTCCTGAGCCAGGCTGCTTGAAACACACCAGATGAATGTTATAATCTGCCTCATTTAAGCTCCCCCCACCGCCCCACCACTCAAAAATGCCTCTTGCTTATTGTTACTTTTCTTGAACGTTTCGGGTTTCACTGTGTGGGATAATATTTGTGCAGAGTCCTGACCTCACTTTTATTTGCACACAGAGAGAAAAGCTGCTGTGGCCAGTTTAAATCCCAGTCTAAGGCGTGCACATATGAGCGGGATATTTGTAACGTTACAACTTGTTCGGAAGCCAGAGCGGTGACACAGAATGTGATTTCCACAAATATGATGTGGAAACATGAGCAACATCCACTGCAAAGAGACTTTTCTCTGAAGTGAAGGCATCTTGGCTTGGCCAGTGATACTTATTTGCATATTCACAGAGTCATTCATGGGGAAGAGGTAGGAAAAAACAACAAATGGCAAAAACAAACTACAGCTCTCAGCCTATATGTTCAAAAACATTTGTTTCTCAAAAAGAAATTGGTAGCAGTCATTTTAGCAACCCTGTTAGTCCACACTAACATTAAATCCAGATTTTGGCCACAAAATCGGGTGCAGACTTTGTCCAGGGTTTAACCATTCACATAACGACAAACACAGCTGGAGAGATGCCTTCACAGCAGCAGGAGAATCTCCAGATTTGATCACGTTGATGAGGTGGCAGCAGGTTTAAGCATGCTGTGAATTCACTCACTGCGGATTAGCCAGTGTTCCTCCTGCTGTGTTCTCACATGGGCTCACTTAGACAGTATCCAGAAGTTTAACAAGTGAGCTAGCAGGAGAATTTCCAGACAATGTAAGAGTCACTTCTGTGGACAGACACGTGTTCACTAACTAGCCCCTCTGTACAGTCACTGGAGAACATCCGGACCTCAGTGCACTCATTAGAAACTCGGTTTACTCATTAGAAACAAACAGTTCCATGGAAAATATCACCGACAACACTTATAAACCATCCCCAGTGGTCAAAAAACCTAAAGTTAAAGGTGCATTATTTAAAAAAATCTAAATCAACTGGCCATAAAATCCTTCTATGTCACAGAGACTGAGGAATAATATTCATATAACAAACTGAACTCACCAACAACAACACTACAACCAACATATTTGAATTAAAAAAAATATTTTGCAGACTGCAAATCATGTTTATGTTTTGAAATCACGTTTTGGCATGGGGCGCCACCTACCGCCGTCTACCAATCATTGCAGTCAGTAGAGTCTCAGCTGCCGCGCAACCACGGGTTGCCAGTTACGTCTGAAAACAAAACCTAAAAGACCTCGGTATTTAATGTAGTAACCGTTTTTGCCCACATTCTTACATATGGCACCTTTAATTATCTTTTTTGCTGGTTTTTCCAAGGTTAAAACAATCCTGGGTTAAATCACGATAAAGCTGCTGTCATTGCGAACAAAACAAAGTTTGTCAAAACTGTGTCTGTATCGCCGTAAACATCGGGACATCACGCACGTCAGCATATTCCACAGAACCAACCGAAATCTCCGACAGAAAGCCCTCTTCAGCTAATCTTGGAAACGTCATCACTCACATCAAATGACTGCACATATGGCTGAGAAACACGAGCAAAAAAGGAACATAATATATACTGTATGCTGCTGCGGTTGCCTCATCCACCGCCTGCACATTCGCAGATGGCAACGCACAGACTGTTCCTGCTGCAGTAAATAAACACCAACTCCTAAAATGCTTTGAGGAAGTAATATGTGAGGCAGATGGTCCATGTGCTTTGTTTTCTGAACAAACATGTTCCGTCATGTCCGCTCCACTTGGCCCTTCTTGATGCATGGGAAAGATGTAGGTGAATGAAGGGCAGGCTCAATTTGGTTTGCCTTCTTTACCCCTAATGTGAAGGGTAAAGCTGGAACCACTGCGGTGACCTTGGACCTCTGGAGTCTCCTTCCTTCATTAGCCAACCACCACACACACTGACACATTGAATTAGAGAGTATGAACATGGTTCAGCTCCCCCCCAGTCATTTTTTGCCTAATGACAGCTTTCTTCGGTAGAGCAACACATGATGGTAATGGATCTACCAGACCTTCCTATGTTATTCGGCCTGTTTAACATGTGGTTTCACAGTAAGTGTGGGCTGATGCACTTATATAACGGGCTTTAGCGAGAAGGATGAGAGCGTCCCACAAGTTTTCTTGGGCCTAATTTGGATTTGTAAGCATATCAGATCAGAATCTGATCTTCCTGACCAACTGTTCACATTATGATATATCGCAAGTGATCAGATCCGATCTGCTTGTGTCCATATTGACATTGTCTAGTCTAGACTTTCACGTGGATTTCTGTAGTTACAGGCCAAGTCCCAGAAAATCAAGTAGTGTCTTGATTTCTCGATCATTTAACGGGCCTCCGATTAACTTCCGTCTCTCCCAGGCTACGTCATCGTACAAATCTGGTCGGAATCTGTTTTGAAACCACCTGCGTATGTGGTTTGAATTAGATTTGGAATTTTGGATTTTAGCTGTCCAGGCTGCAAAAAAGAAAATCAAGCTACATGCAATCTGGGTATGCTTAAAATTCTGATTTGGGGGCGGCAGTCTAAACAAGTCCTTGGACACAATGGAAGGGGATACTTAAAAGAAAGGATGTTGACGGGGTGTTGTTCACACAGATTTGATTTAGCAGTTTTATATCCAGCCTGGTCACATCTTGTTATTTCACTATGTCATCTGTATGCCTTCCCTCTTCTCCAGCCCCATGACTACATGAGGACTATAAATGTTTCATGTAGGCCTGCCTCAAACCAACTGCTAGCATATGACTCCCATTATCTCCATTTATCCCAGAGAGTCACTGGAGCACAACTGGGCCTCCTCAGGCAAGAGGGGCTGGTGTCGGCGGTGGGGAGTCGGTGGAGAAGAGAACGTTCTTCTCGATCAGTTTTGAAGATTACTCGACTGATTAGGACTGACACTGAGTAATGGTTGCGGTGTGTGTGTGTGTGTGTGTGTGTGAAACTGTGTGTCTATATATGTGTGTGTTCAGAGTGGGAGTAGATGAGCATAACAGTTAGTGCATGTGTGAAGGTTGTTATGCTGACGCAGTGAGGAAGTGTGAAGTGTTCCACCATGGCTAAAACAGCACCTCAGCAGTGAGAACAAGAGGCTTGTTTCTGTACATGTATGTCTGTGTTTATGCTAACCTGCACTTGTGTGTAGTGACTGGCAAGTGGGGTCATGGGAGAGGGCAGAGCCAGTGTGAATTCAGCCTTGGACCCATGCTTACTTAATGAACCGACATCTCTTGATGGGGAAACCCGGAGCTTAACGTGCTCAAGAGCGCTTGTTCAGTCTCTACTGATTAGATAAGATTTGTTGCACAAATCTTGCACGCAATTCTGTAAGGTCATTTTATTTATTTTCTGTTCGTAACACATGGTCTTGATTATATTCCTATTTTAAGGCCGCATTGTAAGCGATCAAGTACTGGCATGGGGAAAGAGGAAATTCATTGCAGAGATAAAACAATATTTATACCTTATCATCATGGAAGTGGACATTAAAAGACGACAATTGTCAGATAGACCACAGTTGCTTCAGACTCGACTCTCTGACTCTTAATTCTCTGGAGATCCTCCAGAGGGGCTGGTATGTCAGAATGCAAATGTCTACAGAACTATCCGCAGAGATCCCAGTCAAATCTGCATCTTACGTCCATGTGGGGGGGGGGGGGAAATCCAGAGTGTCCCGCTTTCTGCTTCCTCAAACCAAGCATCACCTCCTGCCACTGCGAACAAGCGTCACTCAGAGAAGCTCCCGCTGTGAGTTCATGTCCGAAACGATATTTTTGCAGGACAATAAGGCCTTTGAATCCTTTGAATACTAACACGCTTTAACAACGTTTATCATGTGGCCATTCAGGTGCACTGGGCATGCTCGTGCCAGTGTTCAAAGGAAGTTAATTCAGAGAGTATTACTGACAATAAAACAAAATGGTGGGAGTTCAACACGTGGATTTCTTTGATTAGACACGTGTTCAAGGAGCATTTTTAGAGTCACAGCCGATCTTGAGTTACAGCGACATCTTTTCCAAAGTTTTTGCCCGCACAGACTGAAACGCAGCCTTTGTGAGATTAAAATGGAGTCAGAAGTGTTTTTTTTATCTCCTCAGTTTATGGGGCTCTAAAACCCTGGGGTAGTGTGGATGACAGGAATATCCGGAGCAGAATTTATGTATTTGCCGAACGAAAATGGAACAGTATGGTCTCCTTTGTTTCCCATACCACACTGTAATTAAAACTTTTAACTATACAAAACTGAAATTTTTTGGACAGCCGCTACACTCTGACAGTTTCAAGTTGTGATCCAGAGTAAAAGAATATTCACGGTAATTCTTACCCCCAGTGATGACTAATGACGCCTTTCAAGACAGGATGCAGTTGTATAACTTTTGATTTGAACACAAAAATGAGGGAAACTGCTGTCACTAAATGTACACCATGCCATTGTTTGGGCAGAAATAACATTGTAGGTTCTTGTAACTAAATCTGACCCCCTCCGTCGACTAATGCCCGATGGTAATTCTGGTCAGATTTGTGTATGCAGTGGTGCAGACAGCAGCTCTTGGTTCACAATAGGCTACGACTCAGGAGGGCACTCGAAAGGGCAGCTAAGATAATGTGGCTCGTTGCCCAGACTGTGATTTGTACAGGCAGATGAATAGGAGCCTATTTGGGGCCCCCTAAAGTTCTGTGACGGGGTGTTTGGTGTCCATCACCAATTGGCTCTGGTTGCTGCATACTTGTGCAGAGCGCGTCTGGTGTCAAGACTTTGATCTGTGGCTGCAGCTGAAAGAAAGCAACTCATTACATACTAATGAAACGGCGAGGACCGAACAAACAAAATTCTGCGCGTGTAACACAAGAGAAAACAGATATTTATTTGGATTTTCTTCCTTATCTTTTTGTAATCAGACTGACATTAAGATTATATGATGCAGGATGCTAGACGTAGTCAGCTTAGCCATGGGAAACAAAAGTTAAAGATCAAAAGGTTTCTGTTTTTTTTTGTAGGCGGGGGTGCGTAAAAGTAAAAGTTATTCTTTTGTGAAAGTGGATTGTTAATTCAGGGTGAACACACAGCCACCCTTCTTTCATATAATGCAACCGAGGTCGTAAAAATGGTCCTAGAGAGGTCAAGACATACCAGTGACTCCTCTGGCCATCACCGTAGTACCCACTGGCAGAGGAACACTGGCCAAAAACAACACGCCATCACACCACTAGATCCTCAGATGTGCATAAACAGTGAAGTGCTCATTCAGTCAAACTTTATGTGTCGTCAGTTGTCAGGTCCTGGCCTCCTCCTGCAGATTCCCCTGAACGTTTCTCTAACGACAGTGACCGTCGACCTTTGCATAAACACAGCCGGCACTCGGAGTACCTGCTAAATGAGCAATTTAAAAAGATCACTCGCTTTATTTTGACTGTCACCCATAACAACACCTCCGCAGTGAAAACAGAGATGGGAATCGTGACTCAAACGACTTCTTGGGCGCGCTGACAGAGCAGTTCACACTGGTGTTCTTCTCATTGCTTAGCAGGCATGAAGACACGAACGCAACGCCCGTATGAAAGCACACTTCCCTTTGCAGTATATGGGTGCCGCTTCCCTTGTGGTCACAGGCTGCTGCTGAGCAGGGCGTGGAACGTACAGATTTTATTACCAAATTCATGCAGAAAGGAAAGCACAAGTGATCTCTGCAAAGCAATGCGACACAGTGTCAACTTCACACGTACGGCCTCACTGACCCCCTCCAAGGAGGGAAAAAAACACAATAAACAAGTGCAGCAAACATCCGTTCACATTAACATGTACCATGTTACATGTAACATGTAACATGTCAGGTCAGTGGTGAATCTGCTTGACCTAGTAGAGCATTGTTGACTTAAAAAGGTAGAGAGTGTAACATTTAGCAATATTTATGACGGCCTCCATAGAGCTGACCTGTTTTACTCTGAATGTTTCACTCATGTTTTTCACACTAGATACTTTAAATGCAAAGGCTTCAAGATGAGGCTCAAATTAGACCTAAATTAACTTTATTTAAAGGTGCATTATGTAATAAATCTAAAGCAACTGGCCATAAAATCCTCCTAATATGTCACAGAGACTCAGGAATAATGTTCATATAACAACCTGAACTCACCAACAACAACAGTACAGCCAAAATATTTGCATTAAAAAAACATTTTGCAGACTGCAAATCATGTTTATGTTTTAAAATCATGTTTTGGCATGTTGCATCATTGCAGTCAGTAGAGTCTCAGCTGCCGAGCAACCACGGGTTGCCAGTTGCAAGTCAGAAAACCAAACCTAAAAGACCTTGGTATTCATTCATACATTCTTACATATGGCACCTTTAATGGCAGAAAGTAGACACAGGAGCTTGCTGTCCATGTATTACGAATGAAGGATCTATGTTGAATCCAGGGGAGGAAGTGGCATCTGACTTAAGCATGCAGGCCAGGAGGCACGACACTCACCCATTCACTCACTGAGGATTATCCAGTGTCTCTGCTGCTCTGTCCTCACATGAGCACTCTTGGGCATTATTCAGAGACTAGAATGTCCAGATATTTGCCTCCTCACGTACAGTCTGAACCATCTCTTGATAACTGGCACACCTTTAGTACATGTCTGAAAGCAGCTATAGTCACACCACTATGTGTTACAACATCTTGTTCAGTTAGGGTTTTCATAGATATTACTGGCGTCCGGTTTCTCTTTGACTTACTTCATAAAGCAGTTGCCAAGTCAGACACTCTTTCAAAGTAGCCATAGCAACCAAACACAAAACAACGGATAACAGTGTCAAATCTCTCCCCCTCTCATTATGTTTGCATATACACTAACCTGAGTTCACCTGTGTTCACCTGCATGTTAGCACAAATATTTAATCAGCCAATCACATGGCAGTACCTCAATGCATTAAGGCACATAGACATGATCGAGATTCAAAAACCATCCATAAAAATGTGAAAGAAAGCTGATTGAAGTGATCCAAAACACTGAACTTGGAGTCTCTCTTGAAGACATTTCACCTCCCATTGAAGAGGCCTCCTTAGTTCTGCGAGGTGAAACATCTTCAAGAGAAATGTCAAGTCCATGTCCAGTGTCATGGTCGGTGCCAGACTCACTGGTTAACATCTCTGGGGTTTAAAGCGAACGATCACAAAGAAGAGGCCTCGTTGACAGCAGAGGTCAGAGGAGAATGGGCAGAAAGGCCACTTTTCACAACCAAGGTATGCTTGAAGACCACCGAAGACCATCTCTAAATGCACAACACGTCACAGCAGGTGGGTTACAGCAGCAGCAGCAGAAGACCACACAGTCTACCACTCCTGTCACTTCAGTATGTGTCCCGTGTACCTAATAAAGTCGCCGGTGAGTATAATACAAACCCCTGTTTCTCAGAGCAGGACCTCTGGTCGAAAGCTTGAGAAGTTTCGACAGGCGTAGCATCAGGTGTTTCGGTTTGACTGGAGGAACTTATGGGGCCTCTTGCCCCCTGGAGTGACCCTTGCATGCCAAGACTCTCCATATATCAGGTACCCCTCTAATTACACTACCACCCCACATCAATCCATGCCTTTCCGCCTGTGGTTTCTACTGTTATCCATGAGTGCCTGTTCTGTGCTGTGCACACTAACCAGAGCCCTAATCCATCAGGGATACATTACATGGGAGCCTCCAGCGCTGCGAGCAATCCGCTTGCAATTGCCCAGCTCAGCTTAATTAGAGCAACCCACTCGTATGTTGTGTAAGCAAGTGATATTATACGATTGCTACCACCAATAAAGGGACATTTGTGCAGTTACGTAATACCAAGTTGTGGAGGTGTATTGTTATTGTAAAGAAAACTACTCGCAGAATTCCTTTCGATCATTAATTAATTCATTGCTAAGCTCATAATATGGACCGTCTGACTGTTCAATGTAGGGTGTAGCAGGGTGCGAAAACATCAATGCAACATTTCTTAGTCAAGAGAAGGTGTGTCATGTTTCTGTGACGTCACAGAACAACAGCTACATCGCTAAAAATAGCATTAGAAATATGCTTTTGAACATTGTATTCAGCAGAGCTGTACAGGAAGAAATGATGATCGTTGTGCTTCATGTTTTATATCTGTGCAAGTCTGTAAAAATTCAATATGTTCTATATTAAGGAATTATCTGGAACAAAAACAATTTCCCCACGGGGATTAATAAAGTATTCTGATTCTGATTCTGATTCTGATTCTGATTACTAAAGTGTTTTTATAGAACAAAATGATTTTAATAAACAGTTGAGTAAAAAGGTAAACACAGCAATGCTTTTTCTATGTATTAGCATTAGGCTAAAACTGTGATCTGGGATTTTTGACGTTTGCCACTGTGTTGTTATATGGCCCATCTTTCATTTTACTAGAGTGACAAGCTACTTTCAGACATGTACTGAAGTCCAGATATTCTCCAGACACTGCAAATGTCCCCAGAACTTGGACCTGATGAATTTGAAATCCCTAATTTAATCTCTGGAATAATGTCCTCGAGTGTAAGCTCAAACCAGGTGCTACCCCCTCATCTTCCATAGATTCTCCTGCTGTTGTGAACCTGTCCCACTCACAAAACCTCCTGCTGCATGTGTTCATCATTACCTACATTAGTTGGAGTAGGGGTAGAAATATGCCCACTTATGAACAAACTAAAAAAATTGATAAAACCATCAGATTTGCTGTCTGTAAATCTTGTCTGCAGGTGTATGTAAAACATGCTGACATAATCAAATCCCATGCCAGAGAAGCAATATATACAACAGTGCGTTACACCAAGGACTTATGACGTACATATAATAAAAATAAATGACCTACTTCGTACAGACAGGATTGTCAAGAAAACACAGCGTTTCACTTCATGAGCCTGGACTTGCACAAAGAACCAGTTTTGTAAGATCTAACACATTATGTGTCGTGTTGGCATAAGGAAAAGATTTTAGTCGTAAATTATTGCAGGTCACCTGCAACTCCTATACTATTATGTTGGAGAGGAAACTCGATGGTGGTCCAAATTATGGGAAAACGTTTCTAAGAATGCATTAAATCGGCCTGTTGATGTAGAACACAATGGAGACTCGACGGAGGGGCAGTAACTCACAATGTGGTGGCAGCCAATGCACAGCAGGTGAGAAAAAAAAAACTGTAAATGGAAGAATGCCAAGCACTGTTATTTAAAAACAGAGGTATTATGATAACAGAACTTTACCTCAACTGACACAGTACACACACATGCACGCCTTCTGAATGCAACATTTATGCCACATTCACACTATGGGTGAATTCCAATTCCTTCCTTAACCCTCAATCTTAACCCTCAAACTCAAAAATGCACGCTCCCTCTAGTGCAAGTGCTGTCCCGATTCTCAGAAAAATTAAGTTGAGGGGCAAGTTAAAGGGCTGTATCGCCCTCAATATTGAGATTTTCCGAGACCACCCTTGGGAGCAAGGGCTACCCAGAATGCATTGCGTGTTTTGACATAACAAAGATGGCATCGAAAGCAGCAAAACGAGTACGCTAAAAATTAAGTATTTTCTTTGTTAATAGAGATTATGATTATGAAGATCATTGTATTATCTTAGTTTAGGCCCATTTTATTCACGTCATTGTTGCGTAACATTTTTTATTTTACGATCTTTTGTCAATAGCCGGCCGGTGCGGACAAGCGATCGTTTGCGATCGTTTACTTTTCAATAAGCCGTGGTGTGCGGTAACTGTCAGCTGAATATGTCCGTGGTTGTGGTATTTGTATGAGTATCATCTTATAACTAACTGACAACCTAATAACTTGACCGACAAACGGATCGTAATAAATAATCGTGACCTAAATGTGTTCTTCTTTCTTTGTAAATGCGTTCTACAGTCTGAAGACGTATATACGTCAAGGGTTGAGCTTGAGGATTAAGATAGGAATTGGAATTGGCCCTATGTTTTCATTTAAGAACGCATAAATTCTATTGCCTGCGACGATTTTTCCAGTCATCGATTTTAATGTTGTTGCTTTTAATAGTTAAAACAAGCTTTCTGATGTTTCTGCTTCTTAAATGTGGATGTTTTATGGTTTCTTTGCATCATTGAACAAAGATATCATTAAAACTGAAACATCTTGTTTAGTGGAAACAAGACATAGGAGAACATCATCATCTACACCATTTTACGGACCAAACAAGTATTCAATTAATCAAGTAAATAATCATCTGATTAACAGATTATAAAGGGCCGCATAAAACGATCAACTTAACTTCTGTCTTGTGCAAAGTTCAAGCACCTTAAAGGACTTATTTGTACAGAGAGTGATTTTCAAATACTTTCAAGGGCCTTGAAAAATGTTTCAGTCTCACTTTCACCTCGTCTCACGACAAGAAACTCTGACTTCTCATCATTGCAGTTTCACGACAGTAGCATTTCCTGAAACTGAGCAAACATGGGTCACGTGATATAAAATTTTCAGGTGCGTTGGTACGGCTGCAGATTGCATCTGATACGGAACTTAAATGCTCGTCTGGACTCAGAGCCAAATGAAAACACAGCAGTCTGGATGTAGCCTTTAACCTCATCATGGCTATGCAAACACACTCTGCATAACAAATCTAAGCGCGTGAAATATAAAGCGGTAAGACCCCAAACCAAATACAAACAAACAAACAAACAAAAAGTTAAGCTAATTCCTCCCTATCACCACCCAAAAAACATCACAGTGGGACACAGTGTCGATGGGAGTTTTCCCATTGCATCCCAGAATGCCTTTCATCTCTAAGTGGATTCTGGTGCCTGTCTTGGGGGTTGGGGGAGTGCTTCTCTGGTGTATGTGAGAATGGCTCTTTTCTTTTCAGTCTCCAGGTCTTTGGCTCTGTGGGAGTCAAGACACCAGACCTACAAATCTATCATGTTAATGAGGAAGGAATATACAAAATGAGGAATACGCTGTGAAATAAGCGCGGCCGTGCTTCTTTAACTGCCCTGGAGCCGAGTTGCACGAGTTTCAGTGCGTTTTCGAGGCAGCAGCTGTTCTGACTGCAGGACACACAGAAGATTCTGAACTGAATAGAGTAGCATGGAGGCAGAGGCAGGCATGGCTAACAATCCTTTTCTGACAGCTTTGCATAATGCCCCCCGGGCCCAGAGGGCCAGTGAAAGAAAGAGAGCCGCAGTATTAGAGGAACAGAAAGACAAACAACGAGGAAAAGCAAGACAAAATTTTCGACTGAAACGTATAGAGGGCAGCGTGTGTGTGTGTGTGTGTGTGTGTGTGTGCCGGTGCAGAGTAAAGAGTTGTACACACGGTCGTGGGGAATGGATCAGTAGCTCGCTCAGCACACAGCTGCGCACCGACAGAATGGAGCTCTAACAGGGCCTTTGCCTGCAACACAAAGACACTGCCAATGTGTGCGTCTTAAGCGCATACTGAAGCGCCGAGTGATCCCCCTTTAAAACCCAGCTGCCTAAATAGCATCCATAAATTATGTCCATAGCATGTCCACAACAAGTGTGTAGACCAACAATGCCAAGGCTGCTGCTGCTGCTGAGTAGCAAACTAGCAAAACTAAAGGGATTTCCAGCAAATGTTATGAGAAAGTTTGGGGTTTTGCTTCTTCCTGTTTACTCAGTCACTGCATATTTATATTTGTCCTATGATGGTATTGCACACTAATACATAAGAGATCCTAGGCTTGGCAGATTTTGTGAAATAAAAGTTTTGTTGAAGACAAAACACAGTGATATATGTCCATAAAATAAAGTGGATGCAGTTCAATGTGTGACATTTGTTTCACACAAACAAAATGTGCTGCAACTCGACGATTATTGTCATTATCAATCAATCAAGTACTTGTGCGGTCCATAAAATGTTGAAAAATGGTGTTTTACCAAAACCTGGAAATGATGATGTTCTTAAATGCCTTGTTTTTGTCCACATACCAAAATGATTTATTTGTTACATGGAGCAAATAAACAAGAAAATATTCACATTAAATACGCTGAAAAATCAGCTTGTTTTAATTATTGAAAATCTTATTTTATTGTGTGTGTTTGAAAAGAAATAACAGTTCAGCTCGATTTCTGTTCATTCAGTTTGTTGTACTTGTATTGTTTGCACAACACAGAGGTTGACTGCAAAGGTGCCACGCAAATAAACTTGTCACTACAGTAACTTAACCTGGTCGTAGTGTGATAAACACAACACCAACAGTTAACGCCAAACTTTGCTGACTCACATGATAGAATGTGATCCTTTTAATTGCTTGTTCACACCAAGCTGTGACATTCCAGCGCTGGTCTATTTTAGAAATCAAAGCGAGGTATCGACATCGCAATCGTCTCAAAACTAGAACAGCATCCGAAAACTCTAAATGTCTCCTCTGAACCTGGCCGGTATTTGTGAGGCACCCTTATCAACATCCCCTTTGTAATTAGATCCTAGGGCTGACATGTAGTGAAAACTTTATACCCAGCCTTTGACTTCCATTCCCAACCTGTAATTCTGCAGCACTTTGCATTTGAGAGGGTGATTCCTGAGAAGGAATCCTGAGCACAACAACTTCTGACATTTCCTGTTTAGTGGACCAAACCAAGCCATCTGCACAGCGTGAGAGCCAAGGACAGCCGCTGCTATGGTGGCAGCAGAAAACATTTGCAGGTATTTTCCAATGATGTTGCCCTGGTACCAAACCAGTTCTTCGTGGCGCTGTTTATGGTGTCCACAGAGATCAACCGGCTGCCGTGCAATATTAGAAAGGCCAAGCACCCACAGTTAACCTCAAGAGAAATGAAATGCTGACAAATAAGCAGCTTCGTAACCACAGTGCCCCACTTTCAGAGTGACAAACTGGCTTTCATTTTCCAAACAGCGGGCCATTAAGTAGTTGCAAAATGAATGTGAACCATGATTGAATCACCCAATGACAGATACAGAGATACAACAAGTTGTAAATCACCTGCGTTCACTCCACAATAAAACATTTGTAGACTTATCGTGGGCAGACTCTCCTGCATGCCTGCATGAGACAAATTCAATTCAAAGATGCTCTTATCAGTTGTTATCATTGCGGGTGAGGTCAGTTTTGTGACTGTAAAAATAACATAAATTAAGTGTAAATGACTCTACGTGGCATTGGCATAATAACAATAAAATACTGTGACCGGACTCATAACCAGACACTCGTATGTCTTTGCTGTGGCAACAGAAACTAAATTGAGGAAGAAGAAAGTGGATCATGTCTTGAATCTAGCACAGATCACAACATTTAAAGAGGAAACGGCAAAACCCTAAATGTGTGGTAGAGACTAGTAAGACATGTACAACGAGGCCTTAAAACTCTTAAGGGCCCGGTGTTGGGGGGGGAGTCTTTGATTCCACGTAGCCCAAAATTTTCCATTCCACTAGGTGGTACGGTCATTTTTGGGTCAAAGGAGACAAAGAAGAAGATTGGTAACCATGGAAACTTGCTTGAGGTCATATATGAAACTCTGCCACTACCCACACATCTACATGCCGGCTCTCATAGGAAACAAGGACTTACAAAAGAGGACGATTTCC
Source organism: Microchirus variegatus (assembly GCF_963457635.1). NCBI lineage: Eukaryota > Metazoa > Chordata > Actinopteri > Pleuronectiformes > Soleidae > Microchirus > Microchirus variegatus. The sequence continues at coordinate 21,196,794 of NC_139812.1, read as the reverse complement.
TGGTGAGAAATGCCTAGTGCAACACTGGACTGGTGCAGAGTGTCATTCAAGTACGAATGAAACCGCAGGCTTGGCTACGCACATTCTGAGGTTTGGAAAACATCACTGGACCGTTTCCAACATTTCCTGCATGTTATGCATAAATTAAATGATTGATTAAACCAGGAAATAAAAAAAAACTAATTAAATGTTAAAATAACAGTTTGGTCCAGTGTGAAAGAATTAGTGACTACTGGTGAGACTGTAGACTGCACACCAGAGTGTCATAAAACTACAGGGGCCTTCACATACCATAAAGGACAACATTTTAGTCATTTGTGTATTAAACTTCGATACAAAGTACAAAAAAAACGTGCTTTGGTTGGTTTGCAATAGAACTATGGAGAAACAAGATGGCGGCCTACATACACCAAGGCCCTTGCCTATAGATATACATCTGAAAGGCTTATTATAAAGCTATAAACACCAACATATCTTTCATTTAAAGCAGTTACACACTTATATTAAACATACGCATGGGTAGGATATCATTGATTTTGATGACAGGAACAACTTTAAATCAACTTTCCATCTTTTTCTGGACCAAACAGGAAATAATCATAACATACATATCAATAGATAATAATCAAGAGCGAGAGCTTTATCAGTATGACTGACATACATGTAGATGTTGACTCTCTCTCTCTCTCTCTCTCTCTCTCTCTCTCTCTCTCTCTCTCTCTCTCTCTCTCTCTCTCTCTCTCTCTCTCTCTCTCTCTCTCACACACACACACACACACACACACACACACACACACACACACACACACACACACACACACACACACACACACACACACACACACAGGTCCACACTGCTATCCTTTTAAAGACTCTCATTGACTTCCATTCATATGGAAAGCCTAACCAAAGCTTTATCCCCAACCTTAACCCTAACCAGTTAATGCCTAACCCTAACCGCAATCCAAATCTAAGCCTTAGGTTTTGGTCTGGTACCCAAGAGGACTATTGGTCCTGACAAGTTCAGTGTTTATGCCAGAAAAATGAGGCAACACACACACACACACACACACACACATGCTGGTTACACGTCCTTTGTGTGGACACTCATACAGATGCGTTCCCTAGCCCCTTACCCTAACCCCTAATGTGTCTAACTAGGTCAAAAACTCTGTTAAAGTTGTGTGGACCAGCCAAACATGTCCTCACAAAGATAGGCTTGTTTGACAATTGGTCCACACAGCTTATTCAAGGCATGCACACACACACACACACACACACACACACACACATAGAGGGTTTATGTGCACCCTCTTCTACAGCAGGTTTATTAGGCAGAACAATTTAATACAGCAACAGGTTGGTCAGGCTGGACGAGCAAACACTGCACATTTTCTCATATTCACACACTGGTACACTTCACTACACTACACTACACATATATAACAGCTGATGTGGTGTAATAATTAAACTGTAAAGTGAGTAGATAATTTACAGTCACATTTACACAGTGTGTGTGTGTGTTGCCGCTACATGCCTCTGAGCTGCACTTCTTAATCACAATCTGATTTATTGGCAAGTGGGAATTAACTTCTGTAATCTGCCTTTTAGAGGCAGCACAGATTGACAGACAACTTCTTCCAGTGACGTTGAGGTAAAAAAAACGAAAACAAAACCACAAAAAGAAGAAGAAGAAGAAGAAGAAGTAGAAGGAAGATGAGAAGGAGAAGAAGAAAGATGATGCATGTGAGAGCACAGTTAAAACAATGAAAGACCATGTATGCTAACAAATGTCTTACTACCTGACCAGCAGAGGCTCTTTCGAAGTTAGGTCATCTTCAGGCCAAAAAAAAAGGGGGGGAAACGACTCGTAAGAGTGGAAAATAAAAAATAAAAAGTGACAGTAGCAGCCGCCAGCACAGGACTGCACTGGACCGGACTGCGAGCAGCTGAGAGCTCGCTACTGCTTTCAGCCTCCAGCATTGATTGTAACAATATCCGCGTTCGGACGAGCCACGTTCACCGGAACAGGGGGGTGGCGCTAGTGAGGAGGACAACAAGGAAACTGAGTTGTTTACCAAAAAAGAAACCCAGCGTACTCCCCATCCAACATGTAAAAGAGTGCTCATTCACAGTGAAACAGCAAAGTTGTTCAAATCGCTACTCTTCCATTCAGGGTGAAGTTTGACTTACAAGTAACACCCCTGTTAAGTTGGTACGCTCCGCTTTGGTTCCTCCCCCTAGGCATTTACAATACTCGTGCCTCCTGTGTTTTTCATAGTACGATTTCCATTGATGTTAAAAGTGCAAATTAGTGTTGATGTCTCACTACAACAAGAAAAAGCTGTGATTAGTCTAAATCAAAGGTCTCAAACCTGAGGCCCGAGGACCAGTCGTGGCCCACCAATCGATTTCAAGCGGCCCTCCGCTTCATATCAAGTTATAAAGAAGTATTTACAGATTAATTTTGCTTCATAAACTCGATTTATTGTGAACTTTTTATCGTCCCATATCAAAAGAAACACTTTTATTTTTTGGAAATGACATGAAGTATTTGTCACAAATTGCGATATATGGTAATTGAAATCGAACCCCAGCTCTAAATGGACCAGCTGACAAGTAAAGTTGCCAGTAATCAGTTAAATTCAAACTTTATTAAAGATAAAGACATGGTAATTTGCAAGTAAAATAAGTAAGAGAGGGGAATATTATTACATATTATTAATGGCATATACTTCATATGAAGGTGCGTACCTTTCAGGTACGCACCAAGAAAAAAGCAAAGGAAAAATTATTTCTTTGCACTTATTATTTTTTATTTACTTATGATAACAATAACGACAATCAATATATATATATATATTTTTTTTTTTTTTTTTTTTTATTATTATTTTATTAGACCCTACAGTATTACAGCTACAGGCCTCTTCCAAACGGTTGAGACGTCTGTTCATAATAAACCTGGTTTGCGTAATTCATACAACAGTACAACATTCAGAACAAGTGACATTAAGTGTTAGTGAGTCATTTATTTATTTATCCATTCATTCATTTATTTATTATATTGTCATTCACGGTCCTCTGTATATTAGTACTAATAATGTGTCAATACCTTTATTTAAAAAAAACCTGTACTATCACTTTAATGATCCAGTAAGGGTTTACCGTTATTTACCATCTGACCAAGGTAGCTAAAATAATCTCAAACAAATCTTTTTCTTAGTATAGTATAAAATACACTTTTGTATCAATCATACATGCACAGCATGTTCTTCTATAGTGCAAAAGCAGTTGTCACTGGTGAAATAAGGCAAAGTGAAAAAGGTGAAAAGTGTTGAAGCAGTAGGCGTCGTTCCCATGTCCACATTGGCACCCGTGCCATGGAAAACTCCACTGCTACATGGTGGAGTAATTCGCTCAAACGAAAATCCCATTAGGAGACCTTCAAATGTGTTTCCAGGGCGATGGAGTGAAAAAAATACATATAAATATTTGCAGTATCACACTTGAGAGGTTAAAATGAAAGTGTGGTAGTCATGCTGCTCGGGCAAAACCAGTGGGATATGGCAGCAAGTCTGAAACCATAGGTTAACATTATGAGTGGAATAAAAAAAAAAAGTACAGCTTCAAACATGAAACTGCTGACGGCTCAGTTCAACTCCAGCCAGATGCATGGGGTTTTTTGTTTAACTTGTCTTCGTGGTGGACAGCAATAAAATATGTTATTCGTAAGAAACAGTTCCAACTTCCTTTTTTTTCCCATATATATAGAAATGGGTCTTTTTTTTTTTCAGTAGGACAGTAAGTTTTGATTTCCTGAATGAGTCTACAGTCAAAGTCAGTGTTGGACAGAGATCAAGGTTTCATCCATCTTCTACCACTTTATCCTCCACATGAGGGTCACGGTGGGGGCGCAGGGTGCAAATCCCAGCTGACATAGGGGTACACCCGGAAAGGTAGTCGATCCATCACAGGGCCACACAGAGACAAACCACCATTCACTTTCACATTCACACAGCTACGGTCAATTTAGAGCAGGGCTATTCAACTAAAATTTCCGGAGGGCCAACTTTTAGGAAGGCTGTCCAGCCAGCCAACCCCTGTACTACTATTTTGTGTTGCATGTACAGTAAACGGATACAAATAGATACAAAATGTTATAAATTATTTCGCACTTATTTATTGAAATGGCCACTGGTTTTGTGCTTAAAAGGTAAGTAACAAAACCACCAACATCCAGTTACAATACAATTTGCGTATAGTGCAAAAAGGTTACAGTTACAGTACCAACAACATTTGGGTAGAACAGTCACAATTGGCTCTTACAAAATTAGAGGTAACAATATAAACAACATTAAGGTGCAATGGCCACAAAAGGCTATTTTTGCAGAAATATAAGTAACAGTACCAATAATATTCAGGTACAACTGCTACAGTTGGCGCTTAGTGCAAAATATTCTGGTTCATACAGTACATAGGCTGCCTACAATTACAGCTGTACTAGTACTACTACTTTGCCAAAAAGGGACGCAAAGTGTCACAAAGTGTTGCAAAGTGTTGCAAAGTGCCAGAAATGGGCGAAGCTACATTTTTATTGGCTTTTTAACAATACATTCATTATTTATGGGGTAATGGGCCCCGGGACGGTCCAAATTGCTTGAAGGGCCTGATCTGGCCCCCGGGCCTTAAGTTGGATAGCCTTGATTTAGAGTTTCCATTTGCTCAATCCCCAAACCTGCACACACAGGGAGAACATGGAAACTCCATTCAAGAAGGACCCTTGTTCCGACTGGGTCGCAAAGCTGGGTCTAATCACTACAGAGATCAAGGTTCTGTAGTTAAACATGAAATGCAGCGTTATACTACCCAAAGAGTTGAACCTACCTTCAGTGATCCATCTACACAAGGATCATCTGTCTGTCGGTCTATCTGTCCAATGGGTCGCTTGACAGGCTTCAAACCTCCTCAGGGCACCAGTGTGTGCACTTTGACGTGAGAATAGGTAAGGATACTGCACTAGTTTAACCAATTTTACCAACTTTCCAAAAGCATAAATATTTTTTGTTTTCATCTTACAGCCTCAAGGTCTCATGATATTGTCCAGACTAAGGGCCGTGTCATACTTATCGCCTTCCCGAGTGAGCTGCTTTGCATTTACACAAGTGCATACATGCATTCTCATGGTCCTGTTCATACTTAAAGGACTGTTTGCATAAATCTAGATGCATGATGTCTATCTCACATTCCATTCCAATCCAATAACAACAGTTTCTCACCAGAATAACAGCTTTGTTTGTTGGGGTACCTAGTTGTACAGACTTCCTCTCATAACCTCAAGCAAGTTTCTATGGTTATTGTCTTCTTCGTTATGTATTTTGACCAAAAAAAACATAATTGGAGTGGGTTTTGGGCTACGAGTTGGGTACATACACTTTAGCGTGGACTCAAAATGGAGGTGAACACATATTCACTGGTTGGGCCATCACAGAAATGGGTGATTGACAAAAATCATGCAGAACCCAGCGAACTTTTGCAGGCCAAAGCTTCCAAAAGGATATAAATGCCGATAACCACTTTTATTGAGTTTTGAATGGTTTATTCAGGTGTTCCAAATAGGCTTTAGTCTAGGCCCCTTTATCTCCAATGAAGGACAATCAATACTTCAGCATATTAAGACATTTTGGATCATGCTCTGCTTCCAACTTTGTGGCAACAGTTTGAGGAAGGCCTTGTTCTAGTTTAACAAAACTGTGCCACAGTCCACAAAGCAAGGACTATAAAGACGAGTTTGGTGCGGAAGAACTTGACCGATCTGACCTCGGATGAATAGACACAAATATACAAAGAAACGCAACAACAACATCTTGAGGAAAGTCTTCCAAGAAGAGTGGAAGCTGATATAGCTGCAAAATGGAAACCAACTCCATATTAAAGTTCTGTATTTGTATTTAAATACATCATTATAGTCCATTATAGTGTTGCTGTAATGGTCAGGCGCCCGCATACTTTTGTCCATATAGTGCACATTCAGTCGGTCATATTTGACCGCAGACTCTGCAATAAGAGTTTGTGGAACCCTGGAGCTCTTCATGGACAAAGCTTAGTGAAAAATAACATATTGCTGTATTTTTTTTTTTTCATTTTTTTGTAAGAGTGCAGGATTCACTATTACAATTCATGGAAAACCTGACCAAAATGAAAGTGTTGACTAAGGTAAACAGGAGTGTGGTGTAGTCCGTCTCCTAGCAACGGCCCCAGTGTAGTGGAAAGGAGTGGACCGCAGCACATTCAGGACGGTGACTTTTCATACATATATATACAACGACATTTAAAGACAGTGATGGGGACAGTGGACACATGTAAAGAGTGTGTGTGTGTGTGGGGGGGGGGGTGTTTTTTCTGCAGTGGAGGAGATTTCACTTCATGGGAAAATCTCTGTGAGAGTTGTACAAGTTGGGCATATTCCGCACATCCAGGCAGGATATCCAGCGCCTTGTAAAATTCCACGCAGTAATTCTCGTAAAGCTCGCATGTGTTTACTCAACAGCATGCTCAGCATCGAAAGGCTCCCATTGGGCCACTGGCCCAGCCTGCAATTAGGATCCAGGGCTTGGCAGTTATTAATGATGCCATTGAGAGAGGAAATGGCAGACAAGCTCCTCTGCTCACAGATGCCATGGCCTCTTGTTTATTCATTATGTCAGAAGCTCTTAATCATGGTCCTCGGGACCCCAGGCTCTGCTGGATTCTAGTTTAGCCAATTAGGCCGAGGCTATTTTTTCACATGACGTGAAAGACGGATGCAATTAAGGACGTGGTCGGACAGAAGAGTGGGTGTCAGGTCTGTGGGTCAGAGCGCCCCGACAGCGTCCTCCACAAAGTCATTTAAGAGGGTTTAGCGTGATTTATGAAATAGGGAAATGTGTTCGGCTCAATTTTTGTTTTGCTTGTTAAATAATCAGCTTAAAGAAACAAAGCCAAGGATCGCTGCCGCCTGGCTAGTTAACACAAATATCCTGAGGAAAGCCGTGTTATATTCAAACAAGTGTCAGCGAGTGCACAGAGACGATGAGGAGTTCACGTATTTGAGGTTTTTTAATGCCACAGGCATGGGAATCTATAGATTACATCAAAGGCCAGGGAGAAGTCTTGGTAATCAGAGGTAAACAGTTTCATGTGAAAGCTTTTCTCGTTATCCAAATTTTAATTTTAAGTGACCAAAGTATCAGTCGTTTCTGGACTAATTTACATTATGCACTTTTTTTTCCAATGTGAGATCAATAAACACCAGGAACAACTTTCTAAAACAGGTTTCTGTTTCAGGGAAAAGCAACAGCCAGAAACAAGAGTTGAATTCAGTAGCGATGTGAATCTTCGGGTGGCTCACGATTCGATTCCGATTCTTAGGCTCACGATTCGATTCAATATCGATTCTCGATTCAACCGATTCAATTCATACGATTCTCGATTCAAACATTGAAACAATGCATAGTGTGTTAAGGCAAATTGTGGCATCAAAACAATACAGTTTGTATAAGATAATGTGATAATGTGATCACACAAAGGCAAACTTAAGACAAAAGTTAACATTTATTCATTCAAAACAAATAAAAACTTACTTAGTGTACAAAAAATAATTGGCATAAATAAAAGCTTAGGCTAGCTGCCTTAGTTACAAAAATAAACGGTACACAAATAACACAAACTGGTGTTTTGTGTGTTTTTTCAAAATAGAAACTTAAATTTTTTTTTTATAATAATAATACATTTTTATTTATTTTTAAATATTTATTTAAAAATAATTATTTAAAGTTTTTTCCCCCACCCCTAGTGTTCAGTAAAGAAGCATGTTTATTGCACAAAAACAATCTGGAAACTGGATTTAACAATTGATTGTGCTAAATAATCTGCACAGATGTATTAAACATTTTAGTACGACACCATTTTACACATTTTAAAAAGAAAAAAGTCCCACTCACCTATCCATTAATTATAGATTTTTATTAGTCTGTTGCAATGCCAATATTGAAATGAATTTCCGAATTTACAGATACCGATATCAGACCAATATCGCCTTTTATCTGTACCAAATAAATTAGCTGTGAATAAGACATTTATGCTGATGCATTAACAAACACGTTAGAACAACCATATGGACACCTGATCTGAACCTGTTTCACTCTGGTTTGGGGTTCAGTTCACTTGTCATAGTAATTTCAAGATCTTTTATTAAAAAAAGAGATTAAAAGGGTGAATTTAAATGGCTTGTTTCCCCCCTCCAAAATGAAAATATGGCATACAACATTTAATAAATATACATCTTATGCCACCATTAGATTTGTTGTTGCTATAATGACCATACAGTGCAAGAATTTCTCAATCACTTTATTGAAATGAGGGAAACATGTATGCGGTTTTTAAAGGAAAGAAACGGCTTCAACAGGTTTGAGTGTCAAGTATTTTGGTGTGACCTACCCTTACACGTGAACAACAGCACAACCGTGGCTCTCTTAAACCTGGAGCCGAACCCTGTTATAAGTAAAAAAAAATCTGAGTGTTCTTCTATTTTATATCGAAAAATATCTGCTGTGGAAAAACACCAGGTTTATTAAAGACGTACTCGAGCCTTACCTGCACATGCTATATGAGTTAAACTCATCGACCGTTTGCTAATATACGAGACCAACTTTCAGTCACATGATTCCAATCTGGAGATGCCAACGATCACAGACACAAAAAAAACAGCAAAGCTTCTTGTGCCCAGGCTGTGACTTTGCACAGTGCTTTATAACGTGTAAGAAAAAAAAAAAAAAAAAAAAAAAAGCGATAACAAGAAGACACTGATAAGTGATTGACCTAATGTTTCTGATTAGAACTGGGGTTTACTATTTACAATGGCACATTGAACACAACACACAGACTCAAACTCAAACATGATGGTTGGATTATGTAAACAGTTATCAGTTCAACAAGAGTTTATAAAGAACTGATAATGACTGTTAATGGTGCCATTTCGCTGGTGATAACTCAGAAGGTGCGTGGCCTGTGTGTATCTGTGTCTGTGTCTACATCATCGTGGATGTATCAATAACTTTTGTCATTTGACGCAACCATAAACTATGGCTAAAACCACCGTGACAGGCAGGAGTAAGGTTTTGCTCACTTTAACCGTTACAATACAGGACGTGGGTCAGGTTTGTGTCGGGTTCAGACAAAAAATATCACACTCTACTCCGGATAATGTCTGGAGAACTGATCATTTGCTCTCTGATCATTCTCCTCTTCCTCACATATACTTCACACACACTAGTAAAGTGAAATAAGTTTAAGATGGAGCGACAGATATGGTGAATTCATCTTTTGTTATCCGTTTAATTTTCTACGCGCTCCACTCGGAACACATACCCTGGTATACACAGTAGAACAGTATTTCTGATTTTCCTCCAAGTACCACCAGAGGAAGCTCACGTGTCACTGGCGGTAGACGCACCACAGTTTGAGAAGCGATGTGTCAAACTCAAGGCCCGGGGGCCAGATGTGGCCCACCACGTCATTTTATGTGGCCCACGAGTGATTAATTGGTCTTAAAAATGCGTGCGTTGACCATAAACTACATTTCCCACAATGCATGGCGATTGTGTTACCCCGCAAAGTGACCGCATCCCGCCACTAGATCGCAGCGTATCATTGTATATGCATCACGCGACGAGTGAAGTTGAATAAGTAATAAATACAGAAAGTTATTTAGCAATATGTCACGGAGTAGTTACCTTTATTTTACATTATATTTGGTTACATTTAGTTACATGTATTCTGTATGACAGTTACATCTGGCCCTTTGAGGGTAACCATTATGCTGATGTGGCCCTCAGTGAAAATGACTTTGACACCCCCTGCTCTAGAGAATGTGTGGACTTCAGTTCATGTCTGAAAGCAGCTCACGTCTGCCTCAGTACTCCGCTCCAACAGCTTGTGTAAAAAAAAAATGTACAGATATAATAAAAGAAAACAGAAAATAATCATCCTCTGGGGACATGGAAATCATTCTACTCGCTTGAAGATGAGCGCTGACACACTGTTGCCCGTCTTGCCTCCAAATTGGAAACTGGGTGTCGGCAACTCCTGCACAAACTGAAATCCTGAGAGGCAACACAGAGTGGAAAAAAGGTGCAGGTTAAGACATGTGCATTATACCAGCAGCAGAACACATCAACACACTCTCTTTCTCGAACGCAGATTCCTTCAGTCTCGTCTTGTGGACTATGGCTACGGAGCGCCGAGGAGAAGATCTTTAATTGAAGAACTATCAATCCACCATCTGTGCTGCTTCCCGGGGCCTTGAAAAGACAGGCTGTCAGGGTGACGGATGAGACCTCACAGCCCTTTGGCCCCCTGCAGGCTCTCCGGAGCGACTACACTGGGGATGAGTTACAAGGAATGGAAGCTCGCCCAAAATTCTACTAAGTGACTTTACAAGGCTGCTGTTGCCCTGCAGCCTAAAAACTTGCCAGGTAGCTGTCATGCTTGTGGAGTCGTCTGTGTGTTCATTGATGGTCAGACGACAAAACACACAGACGTGTAACAACTCACGGAGACAAAGTATAAATCACAGTGACTGATGTCCCCCCCCCCCCCCCCCCGAGTGTTTTCACCAAATTACAACACTCAACACACTTAATGACTTAAACAAACACACCATATATTATAGGTTTTGGATCAAAGAAGAATCACATAAGCATTAAAAACCTCATGTAATCTCGTGGACATATTGTCGTCTAATTACAGAGACGCATCAGAAACTGCAACTAATGATTATTTTCATAATCGATATAATCTGTATTTTCTGGTAAGTACTTGTTTGGTCATCAAACTGAGAAATGATAATGTTCTCAAATGTCTTGTTTTGTCCACAAATCAAAATGATTCAGTTTTAATGATTTCTTATGGAGCAAAGAAACCAGAAAATATTCACATTTAAGAAGCTGAAATTACAATTATTTAACAAAACTAATTTAAAACGATGTTTAGAACAAGCTCCCACTTAATTGTTCAATAAAATCGGTTTAAAAGATGAATTAACAGACCAACAAAACATAAACATAAACTGTCAGTTTCCCCTCACCTTCACTGAATCTGTTTAGCAGCTGCTCTTTTGTCCAGTTACAGGAAGTGATGGCAAAGTTTCCTTGGGCCTTGAGAGCATCTTTTAAAGCTTGGATGTAGAGTTTTTTGCACTCCTCGGCGTTGTCAGGGTTCAGGCTTATCGCGTCAAACGTCCCTTTGTCGATGCAGACGTCAAAATCCTTTAGCTCCCCGTGACAGTTTAAGAAATCCATCTCCTGAATCAAAGGGGGGAAAAAAAGCTCTGAGTCACTTAAAACATGGCACTGAGTGTTTAGTTTCCTGAAGGCTAAGCTACGTAGTTTACCTGGGCAAAAGTGTCTTTCAACATCAGCCAATATTAAGCGTGTTACACCTCACTGGTTCGCCCTTTAAAAACTAAATTCCAGCTGTCGACATGACAGCGTTTCATTCTGAGAAAGTTGCTTTGCCTTGTCGTCAGTGAAAGGAGCCCTTCATCGGGCACAAGAGGGCAGAACACCAGATCTCTGGGGTGAGCTTCGAGAGCCACAAACTCACAAATCACGGGTCACTAAATTTATGAGGTGGGGGGATTAACAGTGATTCACTGGAGACAGATATGTTGATATATTGAAGCAGCTGACCTGGGGTTCAATTTGAATGTGACCCTTAAAAGCAGAAAAAAAAATATGGGGAAGATGTCAAGGGAACGTAAAAAGGGAAAGTGTCGGAGCAGAATTAGGTAGTGACGAATGGAAACTTGGCATCAGCTTGAGACCAAAGGATGACCTCTGAGGTAAAGCCTGATGAGGTGGGGAAACCTTTTATATTATGCGGCTACGTGGGCACTCAGACACGAGCGCACTCGCACAAATCATTTCTTGACATTCTGAAGAGCTGGAAAAAAGAAAATGTGCCAGCAACATACCAGCTCTTTCTGACACACAACAGCACTCTGTGCTCCCGCTGTCCGGCTAAGGTCAATATTGACCTCGATGGCAGGATTTCTACCCAAGCGAAAAATACACACCGTCATAGGAGTGTTATGCATAGAACGTATATGCAACCGTTTTCAAAGGAAAACTCACTCATCGCATCCATAATGGAACAGACAGCATTTTATGACCCATTTTTCTATATAAACACACACGTCTATATGTGTGTATGTATCCTGCCACCTCAGTTGGGATTTGCGGAGGGTTAATCTCAATGGTGGGCCGACTTCCAAACTCTTTCAGGGCCTTCTTACTATCCAACTCTCCCACATGGTAAACACACACCGGTGGAGTTTCCTCCAACCTTCCAAGACCCAGGGAGACTCACTCACTCATTCACTCACTCACAGCACGCTGAAAGCATTATTGTGTCACTTTCAAATATTATTTTACAACACTTTAGTGAGGGGAAATTATACATTTTTATTTGCGAAAATATGATGATTTGTCAATAAAAAGCTAAGAGACCTTTATCACCACTCTACTCTTGGGCACTTACAGGTCCAGTGTGGAACATTTAGCAGGGTTTATTGGCAGAAATTGAATATGCTACCAATGAGTTTGTTTGTATAAGTGTATACTCGCGTTAAAAATAAACACTGTGTAGGTTTGGTAGCCTTGGAATAAGTATTTTTATGTGCTTTAGGCGAGGGCCTACGGAATATTAATATATTTAAAGGAGATGAAAAATCAATGCTTGTTTTAATTATTTAAAAAAAACTGATTATCAAAATAGAGAAAAGAGTTGTGAAATTAGTGTTTACATGCTTTCTGGTGTGAAAAGGCCTAAAACCCTGCTTTGGAAAGGGAGACTACCACTACACTGTCCTCTGTGCTCTTTGCACTCCGCAGTCTCACCATTAGATGTCACCATTTCTCACACACTAGACTTTTAAACATTTCAGTGACATACCTTGACAACCCCATAAACCTTCAAATTCCAGTTAGAAAGTATGCAAGTATTACATACATTTACTACCGTCAGTCCCTTCCCACCACAATAAACCTGTGAACCTGTCGCCCCTGTGGCTGCTCAAAGTGTTGTAATTATATTGTAAACAATATCCGTAGAATAATACCAGAGTTTAATAACAGAAAATGCCTGAACCCACCTTCACAGTGACATCTGTCAAACCCTCTGCCTGCAGCACATTTCTGGCCAATTCTACAGATGCAGGAGAATAATCTATTCCCATCAGATTCCTGTATCCGTGTCTTGCCTGGGAGAAAGAAGACAGATAGACGGAGAATAAATGAAGTAGGTCATCACAGCTGACTGTCAGTAGCACAGACATATTTCCACTAAACCATCAAGTTTAGTCATGCAGATAATATTTGGCAAAGTTTATAAATTGCTAAGATTTCTGCTGTCATCCCACCGCTGAGGCTACATGCATTCAAACTGTAGCAGGACTAAAACTATTGATTATTTCCTTTATATCCGATTAGTCGTTTGGTGCAGAAAACTAAATTCAGATTTATTTTTCTTCTGGGTTTTTTCCTACGGTATGGAGGAGAAAAGACACCAGAATGTATTCACATTTAAGAGAATAGACCAGATCTTTCTTTTACTTTAGCGACTCATCAATGCTCAAAATAGTCTGATATAGATTATATATATATATATTATATTATATAGATTGTACCTTATCATTAGTTGCAGCCATGCATTCAACTCAAGTACCTAAATAAAATCTAATTTACTTACCAGTTCAACTAAAAAGGCTCCATTTCCTGTGCCGATGTCTAGAATGGAAGCTTTTTCTGGGATCTTCACTTTGTCCATCCATCGCAGCACACGTGTCATGCTTTCCTCACCAAACCTTGTAAAGAATATGGAAATAGGCAGACTTAAGTCACAAAATAGGACAAATAATCATGTAACCAGTGAAAATGTTTGGTTAATTTTGCCAGTGAGCACATCGGTAAACTGTACTGACCATATCTCACCAACATCTCCAATGTCTTTGAAACACTCAAGCTCTCTTTGGTACGTGTCTTCCCAACTGCAGAGAAGGAAAATCACTGACAGTTAGATGTATACAAACTTTAAACACTGGGTTGCCAGGTTTGTAGGTTGCAGTGAGCGATCCCAAAGCATGTAAACAAGCAACTTTCTAATAGTAAATAGCTTTGTTGTAAAGTGTCAGGCTCTGCTGTCTACAAGATGAACAGGTAGTTGACAGTATGTTTAATTTAATAAATATACAGCCAATTTATACTTAAATGTTTGTATATCATATTAATTTGCTGTAGTTAATGCAGCATCTTTTTCTGCCGATACACTGTATATTAATCCACAACCACATTTATTGTTGTGGCTCATCTGTATACAGTAAATGCATGTGACATAAACTCGTTCAAATTCATGTCATTCAGACAGTTGTTGGGAGGGCTGACTACGTCACGCAGATCTGGCAACCCCGCTTTACTTTTCATGACAGTGGAGTGAAAACATAAACACACACGTTGCTTGGCTTTTAGAGTCACAACATGAAATTTACTGCTGTCATACACACAGCCAGATGTACAAAAAGCTCCAAAAACAAAAGGCGGCTTATGGAAACATGGTCTTTACATTTAGAAAACGTATAAGATCTGATGTTGTCACTCGTGGCTGTGGAGCTTGACAGGAAACACGCGGAGTTCACGTAAGCAGCGGCGGGTCGAAACACATACTGTTGTTTGGTTCCCAGCTTTGAAGGTTCAAAATCGTTGTCTGAGCAGTTCTCTTCCTCCTGGTCTGAGATGTTTTCACAGACATGAGGGTCTTCTGGGGTGTCATCCATGCTGCTGCTGCTGCTGCTGCTGCTGCTGGACATTCGCCTACTGTAGTTCTTCTTCGTCTCGGAATGAATGTGGCATAGTGGTACATTACCGCCACCTACTGGTATGGAGTGCATACCAGACCATCTGTAAAACTCTGTCAAATCACTGCCATTCATGGGCTTTACTGAACTGGCAGTGGTTTTACTTCAGTTTATAACATTCAGCAATTTCTTATCGACAACGTTTTTTGTTATCCTTCGTCCGTTGTGGGCTTCGCCTACACTTCCCAGCAGCCCCCGCGCTCGAGGAGCGTGCTGCTTGCGCTTGCAACCGCAGGGGGCATCGGGATTGATAGGGATGTTTCCATCATGGCGGCGTACATTTCGGGCTATACTTTTAGTTCTGTGTGTTATCACAGCGCCAACAGCAATTCAGATCACGTGAGTGTTCGAAATTGTGCTGACTAACTCCGAAATGTGGTGTTTTAAGTGAACGTGTGCGGAGCGCGGCGGTGCGTTCGCCCGTTCACCGGCGTCATGAGTTTGTGTTGTTTTCCACTGTCATCATCTTCATCATCATCCTGTTGCTGGCTAGTTAGCATCTGCCCCCCCGTCTATTTACCGGCGACGAGCGTTTAATGAACCTGTGAAGACACGTGAGGGTGTTTTAAGATAACCTCGCGTTATTCGGCTCACACGGGTGTAAAATGTCAGGTTATAACATCTAATTCTGCGAGCTTCAGGAAATAGTCAGGTGTTAGCCACTTAGCATACTGGCTAAGCTAACAAGTCAAGTGACTTCCGTGTGTCGGTGTTGACCTGATTACAAGCGAAAGCAGTTAAGTCTAAACAAACCAGGAAGCACTGAACCTCTTTATTTTCGTGAATTTCCGTATGTTAATATGAGTCCATTTTTACGAAGTGACTGGTAAATGTCTGTGTAAATGCTGGCTTTATTTTGGTTGTTATGTAGACACAAACTATGAGAAATGTCAAGTAACCAAAGGGAGAGAAACGCAAGCATATGGCAAGGCTTTTAACATTTAATCGCCAAGTTTGACGGTCTGGACTTATCATTACAGATATCTGTGAAGTTATTTTGACTAGTCGTAATTTCATGTGTCACTAGTACAGTTAGTATTTATTAGTGACGTCATTTTGCTATTTATGTGTGAGTGGTTTGCCATTGTCGATATCTAGAATTCAGACTCGAGAGATCTACACTTCATTCTATATATCTGAAATGTAATTCGAGATATCTAAATGGACAACGTTGATATCTTCAATTGCGGATAATTGAAGATATCTTGAATTTAAATTGCAACTAGTCATAATCATGTTGTTATTGAAGATATCTGATACTGGATATATTTACCTTTCACAACTGAATTGTAGATGTCGACAATGACTAACTGTAGAAAGACATTGCAGATATCAGTAGTGAAATCCTGTCCACAAGTTAAATGTTAAAACCGTTTGCCATAATCGCAAGCCTCACCAAGCTGTTTACATCTGTTTTACTCTGTCAGTGCTCGAAGTGGGAAAATAAGTGGCAGTTCTCCCCTCATCCACATGAAGCATGTATGTCTCTCGGTATCACTGTCATTTAAGACTAAGTTATGAAAATCTTCACTAAGTAAAAGATAACACAAGAGGTTAGTGACGTTCACAACATCTATTTATTTATTTATTTACATTTTTAGTCTTTATTAAAATAGCTAAAAGCTGGACCCGTGCAAAATACACATTTTGCCAATGTGTATATTTAGATTATCTTTTACATTTCCAACAATTATCTAAACTTCAAGCACGTCATGTCTTTCATGTGGTGTCCTGTTATGATGCGTCCTCCACAACACAAATGTGGCAAGACGTCAGTGAATGTAACAAAACATTCATGAAAAATTTTGTAAAAGATATTGTCCTCCTTCTTCTCTTTCTTTTGGTTTCTCCCTTTAGGGGTCACCACAGTGGATCATCTGCCTGATGGATATTGTTCTTGTTTAACAATAAAAAAAATAAAACTAGCCACTAGAAACAAAATGGGTGAACATCAGGTAGTACACCCTAAAAAATGATTATTCTGGGCCATAATAATGCTGATATGCAAATAAAAGTGCCGGTGCTTAAAATAGTACAATTAAAAATTGCCTGTAATGTGTGCCAGACAGTAACTGCCCACTTCAAGCTCTGTTTAGAGTCAAACTGAGCACATGGATATTTCCTGCATTCCTCACATACGCGCCACCAGAGCAAAAATGTTAGATTCGCATTAGATAAATAAGTGTCTTGGTTGACTCATTGTCACTGTCAGTACTGTGCAATAATGGCAGCTTTGTTTTGTTTTTAAAAATGTGTTTGCACAGGAGGGCTTCCTGTTTGGTGAAGTAAGGCAAGAAGAGACTGTCAGCATCAGTGACGCACAGATAAGCAGTTCAGAACTGCTCCAGGTCGTAGGTAAGCCCCGAAGCAGACCAAAGAAAGGAATCTGTGGCATCTTTACCATGAAGTAACAGCTGGATTATGTCAGTCTGTGACTGGAGAGAGACGTGTCAGAAGTTCACAGTTTCAGTGGTTTCTTTCTCTCAGAAACATTTTTGTCACAGCAATGCTAGAAAAGCACAGGTGTCGGCAATAAAAAATAATGATGACTGAATTCCATTTAGCTGACATTTGAAATCAACACGGCATTTGTTTGTGTTTGAAAAAAACACCTGTTTTCTTCTTATAATTAGTTGTGTGCTGTTAAAAAAAATGTAGCCTGTGTGGGGAAAAAGAGACAAACACCAAATTAAAAAATGGTCCACCAACCAATCCTTTTAAGTTATTAATGATTTATTTGTCAAATGGAACAATGAAACCAGAAAATATTCATATTAAAGAAGAAAGATTGTTTTCATTATAAAAAGAAGTGATTCATTGATTCATTTAGTAATGGATTAATAATGGAATAATCGTTTCAATAATTCATCAGAAGGCTTTCACTTGTTTGGGGTTTCCTTAATTTGTCTTTGTCCCGTCAGTATCAGGAGAATCTGAATGTGAACCATAACTTGGAAAGAGATTTGCTGAGCTTTTATTTCTCACTGTAATGTTTACTCTGCCACAGAAGTCTGCCGATTTGTTTTGATAACCTCTTTTCAAAATGCTTACTGTGAGAAAAAGTCTGCTTGGTGTGCAGCGTTGTGTTGTATGTCAAGACAACTGAAATTTAAAGCCATTGAAACGTGAACAGTTAGGTTCTTTAGCCAATTACTGTAAATTACAGTTGACATAATGGTTATTGAAGTTTATAAAGCTGTGTAAGTGAAACATGTCACGATTTCTTTCCTACAGAAATCCATAATCATGACCCGTGTGCACAGTTGTTTAGGTAAGATATGAGCTTTTCATTCTGAAACGGCTTTTTTAATTGACAGTTATCATTAGTGCATGTGGTGTGATGTGTCTTAAGTTTCCTTATGTGCAGTAACTGTCGAACAAATGATGCTATTGGAGATTTAAAAAGGTCAGCCAATAAAATATGTTGTGTAATCAAAGAAATCCTGACATAATGTGTTGTAAAATGCTTGGCAAGGCAAGGGAGGATAAAGTGGCACTTTATGAGGCTTAATAAAATCTTCAAGCATCCATCATACAGTGAAAGGTGTATCTCTGCTGAGTTGAAGGAATTTAAATGGATAATGTCAGTTACCTTTATGTCCATGTTTATCACAGACTGCATTAGATTAACATTGGACAGTAGATGGCTCCATCTGACAAGACTGGGTAGGAACATAATGAATGAGTTTGATTTGATTTCTTGTTTCTTTTCTTCTCTCATCAGCTTTTATGACTACGCAGGCAAAGTCAGTGAAGAAAATCTCAACAGCATTCTCAAAGATAGACGGAAAGTGAGTGATTTTTTTTTTTTTTTCTTTTAGTCATCCAAGCATGCATCGATGCCCTCTTGGTGCGATTTAACAAATGCTACAGTTAAATGAACCCTAACAAATCAGACAGTCATTTCATATTCTATTTTAATTTCATTTGTAGTACTAATTTTTTAACTGACTGGTGTATTTTAGTATGTAATTGTGAAGTTTAACCTTGTAAAAAGATGTACCATTGTATTTAAATTAATACTTAATTGATAGCTTTTCTTATTGAAGCACTAATAATTAGCTATACAGGTTTCACAGTAATGAAAATAATTTTTTGAAGATTCGTTTGAACACATTTTTAAAGATTTGTCTCTTCTACTCGTATTGTAGAACGTCATTGGTTGGTACCGGTTCCGGCGGAACTCGCAGCAACAGATGTCGTTCAGGGAACAGATCATCCACAAACAGCTGATTCAGCTGCTCGGCGTGCCCGACCTCGTCTTCCTCCTTTTCAGCTTCATCTCCACCGCGAACAGCTCCACGCACGCAATGGAGTATGTGCTCTTCAAACCCAACCGCAGGTAATAACGCACACATACATGCACGCGTTTCTGATTCCTACAATTTGTTTGCTTTTGGCGGGGGGCAGACAATGACTTGATTGAGATAAAAAAAAAAATTCAAGAACCACTATTGGCGATTTTCTAAAACTCGTCTGTGTTGAGATGAAGAAGAATGGGAATTCTGAGAAAATAAAATAATTTTTTCAGGTGAAATTAAGATCAGTGCATAGGTTTGCATACATTTCTTATGTGAATTAGAACATCTGTAGCCATATTTCAATGCATGAGCATTAAAAGTTTTACCCTCTTATGTAAATGCTGTATGGTAATTTGCAACCTTTTTTGGGTCACCCAATAAATTAGCTGAATGCTTTTCCAGCCTTTTAAGTAAGAGTTATTTAATATCAATAATAGAGTTATAATTAATTTATCAAACCTCTCAAAACTCTTAGAAATGTAAATTATGCTATGTCTTACAGAACTTGTTATAAGTTACATTAAAAAACCAGTTGTGTGCATGACAAGTACTGTAAATAAAGAATCAATGTATTCATTTATTCATAAAAACACAGAATGGCAGCACATCTCACTGTATGAGAGTTCACAGAGTTCCAAAGTGTAGGACCATAGTGGCCAAAGTCACCGTAAGCTGATTTACAACGTATTCCTGGAATGTTAAGGAGACTTTTGTTTGAGCTCACTCGCTGAGCATGCCAGTAATGTAGAATGGAGTCCTGGTCATTTAAGGATTTAAAAACAATGAATAAGCATTTAATAATAAAACAAAAAAAAATCCTTTATTGTAGAAAGGCCAAAACAGTAAAACTCGGTCTTACTAATTAATAGACATTGGTAAAAGGGGAAAAGAGTAAACGTGTACCGTGTTGCAAAACGTTTGTATTAGTAGCAGTGAAATTGTAGTGCTAACCGTCATCATTTCCACACAGTAGGTACAACCAGAGGGTCACCCTCACAATCCCAAACCTTGGCAACACAAGCCAGCAGGAATACAAAGTCTCCTCAGTGCCCAACACCTCAATCAACTATGCCAAGGTCATCAAAGAGCATGGGTAAGGTTTTGAACTCTCAACTTTTGTTTTCGTTTCTGAACCTGTATCATTGCGCTTCTCCCATTTCAGCTCAAGGTCGTTTTAGACGGCCTCACGTATCCCCTCATCTGTGTGGATTTGTTGTAGCCACCTGTTTTCATCCTATAGCGTTCTATAGCTTCACTTTTCCATTACCCATGCTGGTGCCTCTACTAATTAGTTGATTCCCTGCCTCAAACACATGAAAGGATGCTCTGCTGGTGGGGATTTAACCTTCGTGGCTGTGCTGGTGTGCAGGAGCGAGCCCCAGCACTCAGGACATTCAGTGTCCTCTTGCTCTTCTGTCTGCTTGTATCTAAACATACACTCAGTGTTTTTGTCTTGGATAAGTTAAATACTTTTCCTTAGTGTGATTTATTTGCAGGCCTGTCAATCCAGCATCGAGCCTTCTTCAAGCTTTGAAAGGCATGCTATAATTTTTCAGCCCAATGTAAATCAAATTATAAAAGTGATAACTAGACATATTTACTGTGTAATGCATTAACCACCTCCCAATGTCTAAGACATCAGCTAAAATGCTGTTCCTGATTTTTATTTACATTTTTTTGTGCATAGTGAAGTGTGCCATATGTAAGATTTTTGCTTTACTGGATTTTAGATTTTTTTTAAATCTTTCCAATATCCGTCATTTTGATCAGTTCTGTTTCCAGCCTTGGAGAAATCTATGCTCTATTACGGGAGACTTTTTCTTATCAAAGGACAGTTCAGAGAGAGTCATCTGTTGTGGTGACTGTAAAAACCGCACCTCGCCTCATATTCAGACGGATTCTGTACATCTGGCTGTTAAGCCGCACTAAGTCAACACAAGGAAATTCCTTCACCTCATTAGCCCTAAGAAACAAGTGCACTCCTATTGGCACTATTGTCACTATTCTAGCCTTAGCAGTGACTACACACACACACTACAAAGCCA
Source organism: Microchirus variegatus (assembly GCF_963457635.1). Classification (NCBI taxonomy): domain Eukaryota; kingdom Metazoa; phylum Chordata; class Actinopteri; order Pleuronectiformes; family Soleidae; genus Microchirus; species Microchirus variegatus. Next base: position 21,175,501 of record NC_139812.1, on the reverse strand, counting down.
CCTAAAAAGGGTAAATAAAATGGTTGATAATTGGACATAAATGCATGTAAAACTGGTCAGTCAGAGCATTTCTGAAAATGAAAGACTGCCTCGCATCACCTGTCACTTATGAAATGTGCGTCTGTCGCTGCTCAAGGAGCTCAGGTTAGAGAGCCTCCATCCCAAAACCTGAATGTTTTTTAAAGACTTAGCTGTCGACTATTTTTCTAGCATTCCTGTCTGCTGTACCTTTTTGAAAAAAAGAAAAGAAAGCAAACTGGGTGAGCTTGCACTACGTGATTTATTATACATTAACACAGTAATGTAAAATGTCTCCAGGGCTGAATTCTTTGACAAAGACGGTGTGATGAAGGATATCCGAACAATATTCCAAGTCTACAGCGCACTACAAGATAAAGTGCAGGTGAGCCAGAGGACAGGTAGCTGATGGATTTTACTTTAAGACATGTAGTGAGATTCATTTGAGGTGTGTGTTTTTCCCCTCTTTTTCACATCCTCTTTTTCCTCGTTTTCTTCCAGGCCGTGTGTGGTGAAGTCGAACAAAGTGAACGTGTGAAGGAGAAGATTCAAGACGAAGTAAACAAACTCAAACAACAAATTGCTCTCAGGAAACGCAAGACGGCAGAAGAGGAGAGGAGTATGTACCTGTTCATATCAAGATTGATGCCAAACAAGAAATGTTAAGCTTATATTAACGATAATAACTATTCAGACTTCTAGAGTGCCTTTCGAGGTACCCAAAATCATTTCACTAAGCCACACGGCATCCATTTTTCTTCTTTCCAAATGTGGTTGTAAATATTTGATCACTTTAAAAACATTTGGAGGCTTTACCAACAACAGTGACTTATTTTGTTCTCTATAGTGCTTCGTGAAGCCCAGGACGCAGACTCCCATTCCACTCCAGAAGAGAACACAGAGCCGCCTGAGGCTTCCCTTCTGATGGCGTTCCATACACCCTCTGCTCCTGAGCGACCCAGTACCTCACCTAACCCACCGCCGTATGCTGACCTCTTGACGCAGGACGACTCTTTGCCCTCCTCTTCCTCCCCACCCACCAGCGCTGCTCTGCTGCCTCGGCCACAGGCTGTGGGCTCACCCGGACACCCGACGCCTGGCCCACTGGGGATGGTCCTGGGCCTTGGTCTGGGCCTTGGCCTCGGCGCCACCTCCAATCCCGTCTCCACTCCCAGCACCCCGTACCTCGGCAATGGTGATGGCTCGAGCTCTGACTCATTAGACAGACAAGCAGCAGGGCAGGAGGATGATGATGATGACGACGACGAAGATGAAGACAGTAGCGAATATGAGAACTTAGTGAGCGAAGCAGCTCACCTGCCAATGGTCACTGCCAGCGTTTTAGCTCAAGGCCGACCAGCTGCCCTCAGTCCTGACGGGGACGCCCGTGGCTCACAGACGACATAGAGGCTTTGCCACAGGGTGTGGCAGGAACACAGTGACACACCTTGAGAGGTGGGCATCTCAAGCAATCAAAGATAAGACAAATATAGACAAAAAGAAGTGCCAGTCCTGGAAGTGAAAGGCATGTGCAGGTGGTTTCCCGCTGTGTGTATTTCTTCTCGTCTTAGTCTGAACTCCATTTTATGGAGAAACCTTGCCAGGCTTTGCAGGCTTAACAGGTGTGTCTCACCGGGGGGGAAAAATCATCTGTTTTCATCATTTTCTTTTTTGAATGGGGTTTGTCTGTGTCCTTCAGTGTGGATTTGTTTGATTCAGGGTCATAAATGGTTATGACAACACAGTGTATGCCAACTGGTTGGCAAACCGGCTCCCTGTAACACAGAGGCTGCTCCACTTTTGCTGTTTCTTTATGTTTCGCATCACCAACTCTAAACATCCACTCTTGCATTTTACCTCTTGCACTATATTTTTGCCACCTTTAAAACAAACCTTCCAAGAAAACCAATGGGAAAATATTCTCCGGCCTTTGTTTTGTTTTATTTTATTTTATTATATTAAATTAAATTGTCAAATGGTTAACTTTTTATTTTATGATGCAAAGAAAGAAATATATATTTGATTTTTGGAATTATGTTTTATTTAGAACCTTTTTTTTCTTCAGTCTGTAAACATACAGTTGCCTATTTAAATGAGGAAATTAATAGATTTTAAACAATCGTCACTTCTGTAATCGGTGCTACGTATATTAATACTTAATCAAATTCAATTGACAAGAATGTCATTGTCTAGTTTTTTTTTCTTGGGCAACACTGAAATTGTATGCGCTTTGCTGCGCTCAACGAAAATGTAAGATTTCTTTATCATTTTTGTTGCTATACCAATGCTGTCATGTTGTGCCACTTGACTTAGTCCCCATTGACCACCCTGAGCCAAACTCAGCTCAGCTTTTGTGCGTTGTACAGGGTTTACAGGGCAAACAGAACAAAAATGTACTATAGCTTTACTAACCAGATGCTTAAGATTCCCTTCTTCTTCTTCTGCTGCTGCTGCAACAATACGAGCTACCACTAAAAAAAATAATAACTGCATCCTTCTCATGTTCGTACAAAAACCTGGCTGCTACTTTCACTTCAGAGTGCTGGTTGTCTCTAATACTACTGACCGTTATCATCATAATGACCACTTCAAGCACACTTCTCACACGTCTTGTTCTCTATTAAAGTCACAACAAAAAGGCTGACACCCCCCTGTAGTGTGTGTGTGTGTGTGTGCATTGTAATTTTGGGTTAACGGAGCAGGCGCAAAGCAGCTTCCTGTCTTGGTGTAGTTGACAGCAGACCTCATGTATTGTGACCTGGTTGGGTCAGTGTTGTGTGTGTGGACCTGGATAATGTGACAGCGTTATGACCTTGCTTTGGTACATGGTGCCTTCCACTCAGGGCAGTTTCTAGCTGCAGGCACAACACATTTACACGTCTCTGAAAAGGTAACAGGCACTGTGTTGTGTTTGCAGTAACTGCTTATTTCTTCCCTCCCTGAAACCACCCCCCCCCCCCCCCGACTGCTTTTTAAACGCACTCTTTCCCTTTTTCAAATTTCACTGACCGCTTCAAATTGGGCTTGAATCTCACGGTTGCTTGCTGTGTTATTTGTTCGTTACCAGAATGATGTAGTAAAGTAAGCTAATTTGACCACATCCATACTGCTCTGTTTCCATTTAGAAATCTGCCCCAGATGCACCTGCTATGCACATTACCTTAGCATGTTTGAGCCCCAAAAACAAGAAGTTTAAAGATTCTCTGTTGTAATGTGAAAATGCAAAATTATTTTACATGGACACATAAATGATCCGATTGTGGTGTGTGTGTGTTTAGACATGTAGACGATTCTCCAGCAGCAGCAGAATAAGAAGCTTCACATCCGCTTCTGTAGTAAACAAACGCTGCATGTGTCTGCTCGTCCCCTCACTGTCCACTATCTGTCGCTACTATTTTCCTCCTCTTCTTTGTCTGTGACTTGTGGGCATCGTTTTCCTATTAGGGAAAATTAGCCAATTCTGTGTGAAAAGCTGATATGATAGAAAACTTTTGCTAATTCTCTCGCTCTCATGTGTATGGATCTGATACTGATACTTTTGAAAAACAATTACACAATTACTTGCTTTTGCACCAGGATTTCTTCGCAGCCACAATCCCACTATCAACTGTGTAGAGAATGTGCTGTAAGCACTTAGATTTTTATTTCACATTCTTACTTCTATAAAGGAAATAGCAGAGAATCGGACCTTCTTCTTTACACCGGCTCAGTGTAGCCGAGCAGTCGAGTAGAGTCTTTAGTATGGATGCGGATTTCTTCTGGTACAGAGCTGAAATTCTTGTCTGAACACAGCGTGGTTTTATCTGATTTTCAAAGGGTAACACAGTAGTGTGGATGTAGCATTGCGGTTAAGTGGCGGAAAACCCTTTAAACAGGGATGTTACAACAGGACATGTCCCTGATGTCTGTCCACAGCAATGACAGTTGACTATAAGCACAGTCTCTTCCTGGTTTTCAATAAAACTATTTCCGGTAAGCTATCAGCCAGATAGCAGCAAATCAGGGATGTTCTAGCGACAAATTATAGAATTAAACCGAGGCTGTGCTTGGAAGGACACAGCAGTGCGGCACATTTTTATCCCCTTATGCTTAAATTTAAACACCTTTTTTAATTTTAAGGCCATATTGAACCCCTCAGGACTAACTACTAACACAGCTACTAAAAGAACAATGTGAGTAAAGGAGCTGGCTTATATTTTAGTGGAAGTAGTCAGTGGTGCTCCATGTATATAGTCAATTGTGCAGCAAATGTCCTCAAATTTTATGGCCAACACCGACTAGTTCTCTTGCCACTTCACGAGGATGTTGCTGGCATGAAAAATAATGTTTTTTATTTATATATCTGGCACACTCAAATGAGGACTGATCAATTACTGGGTGTTGGGAACAACACCCTCCTTTGCATGAACTGGTCAGTTCCTGTCCAGACACTTTCGTATTCAGCATGGACAGATGTTTGCACCGCAGCTGAAGTGCGTCTAACGTTGTTGTGCGTCAGCATTTTGTTGTGAGAGACTGGATGAACACGCTCCGCTTTATTTACGCAGTCTGTTTGTACGTCATGCTTGCCTAAGGTTCATTTCAGTCGCCCTGATGCGTTAACGCGTCACTGATTGGGAACTGGCACTCAAACATGTCACTTAATAATAATAATAATAATAATAATAATAATCACAGAGAGAGTAACACAATGGCACCATGTTAATGAAATGACAAAATCAGTGTGCAAGGAATTTCCTTCGAGTACTGGAATATAATAATGAATGTATAGTAGATAAGGTGTGTGGGGGTGTAGCATTTAAACAGCACTTACTGTATAGGCTTGTCTCAGTCGAGTGTTGTGGTATAAAGCAGCAGTTCTCAGTGACGGTCCTCGCTCCTGATCCCGGTCCTCACGCTCTCTGGAACCCTGACTTTAGGGTCAGGATGGAATCCTGCTGCAGGACTCTGGTGCTGAGGACATCTGGTATGTGAGCAGAGGACTGCCATATCCCTATATCAAGTTCCAGCGTCATACAAATATACACTCATGTACTCTTACTGAATGGGGGTGACCCTTCCGTTCTGTTCCGTGCCCCATGTGGACTTCAGCAACATCAACACCTCCCTGAAGCATCAAGTCCAGCGCAAGGCTGAGTTTCCCTCTCAGCTTTCAACCTGGATTTATATACTTGACGGAAGTAGAAACGGGACTTTGGTTGGACGATCTCAGAGGATGTGGTTCTAAAACTGGGGGATAATAAACGAGACATGCATATGTGATATGACGTGATTGTGTTTTATTAGTGCTCTACACTCACATTAAGTTTTTTATTTTTTAAACATAGGTCTCAAACTCAAGTTATAATGACTTTTTTTTATGTATGTTTAAAAAAAAAAGTTCCATAGCCACACAAATGCTTTTACTTTGAAATTCTATGAAGCATCATCACAAATACTGTTACTACTATATCATGATGGAATATCATTGTATAATTGTGATGTAAGTCTTTTTGGGACATCACCCAATAAATAAGCAGAAAATCTTGCAGGCTTTTACTCAAGATTTGTGTATATACATAATGAATGACTTGCCAAAATGGAGTTGTGAGTCATTTATTGAATAAATAATAGTGTTTGGGTGTTTACAGGAAAGATAGAAAACATCAACACCTCAACATAAGGAAATTGCAACATCTTAAAGGTGCATTATGTAATAAATCTAAAGCAACTGGCCATAAAATCTTCTTATATGTCACAGAGGCTGAAGAATAATGTTCATATAACAAACTGAACTCACCAACAACAACAGTACAGACAAAATATTTGAATTAAAAAAAAATATTTTGCAGACTGCAAATCCTGTTTTGGCATGTGGCGCCACCTACCGCCTTCTACCAGTCATTGCAGTCAGTAGAGTCTCAGCTGCCGAGCAACCACCGGTTGCCAGTTACGTCAGAAAACGTAACCTAAAAGACCTCGGTATTTTGAATTTGAATGTAGTAACTGCTTTTGGCCACGTTCTTACATATGGCACCTTTACATTTAAATCTAACAGTGACTCGTGCATTGATTTTGTGTGTATGCCCATGAGTCAAACCTAGTGGTTCTCGTGTTGGTGACATCATCAGTATCGTACGACTGTCTTTCTATTCAATGAGTGATGAACATTTTTTTTTGTGAACAAATTATTTTCTAGGGCAGTGGTTCTCAAACAAAACATTCACAAAGACACAATGTGAATCTAATAAGTTGTTTACTCTTCTCCTCAGCTCAATTTTCTCTTTTCCTCCCAAGTACCACCAGAGGAAGCCCACGTACCACTGGCGGAACACGAACCACAGTTTGAGAACCATGGGGTCTAGAGCATTAATTTAGTTACAAACGTGAATGTAATTTTCATGCTTTCAAATATTTATATGTAATTTTTTTTTAACTATATATAAATGGATAAATAGATATTTTCTTCGCTTAGAAAATTCCCCCAAAAAAGTGTAACTACCTCCAGCATTTATTTGTGTGTATCTCTGTAATGTTGGTGACGTCACAGCACAGTGGGACGGACTTCTATTACATGAGAGCTGCAGAGATGCATAACAAAAATCCACCATAATTGAATTATATGGTCACCTTCATTCGGTTCGAGTTAAAATGATGTGTACAAATATCCATAAATTATAAAAAAGACGCTGTCATGTTAATTGTACAATCCTGGCTTTAAACTGTGGCTCCAGCTGTCATGTATTACTGCAGACTGCTTGCTGCAGTATTTTTACGATGACATCATCCCCTTTGAAAAGACACCACGTGGTCACCGGCCAGAGATGCAATAAAATACGAATTTCGAATCCCGAAGTGACGCGTCATTTCGTGGCCTAATGCGATTCCAGATATTGAGAGAGAATCGTCTTTTTAAAAAAATAATCTAATTCCAGTGTGACTTTCCAGTCTGTTTTGGTTCCACGGAGCCTTTTAACAGTGACAACGTGAGACGTGGAATCCGATTGGTCGCCGTCGGAGGATAAACAAAAACCAACCAATCAGGTCGGTGAACAGATTCAGGTGGTAAATTCTGACTCCGCCCCTCTGAACAGTAACGGCCCCGGAGCTCTGTGCACTCTCGCCCTCTCGTAGTGTATTTTCTTGCCTCCCCCTCGGCTGCTACTCTTCCCACAGCTCCGCCATTAAAGCCCATCAGCTCGGTGTTTTGGGAACCGGGGAAGAAGAAGAAGGAGCAAAAATGGTTTAAAGCGTCAAAGGAAGACGGCCGAGGGACGGGACTTTGGGGTGGGGGGGGAATGTACGGACGGACCTTCGACTGGCGACTAATATGCGGCTTGTTTTGGCCAAGTGAGAGAAGCCTGAGTTCGAATTGGAGTGGGTTTCTCTGGTCGGGGGGGCGGGGGAGCTCCGGGGAAGCTCCGTTTGTTTTGGCCACCGTGTGAAAGTAAGGAGTGTAAACACAGCAGAGCTAAGGTAAGGATTCCACCGACCGTACGGCAGACTTGTTACGGGCCTCTCGAACTGCTACGGGCGGGCAAACATGATCCCCTTCTGGGTAGCGTTCAGCCACAGCTAGCTTGTCTGTAATTTTCCGGCTGACAACCGAACGAACCGAGTTGTCGTGAAGCATAACTCACTGTTGTTATAGCTCGTCCTGTTCACACAGGATATAGCGCTAGTATGCTAGTATGTTGGTATCACTTGTTTGTTTGTGTCACAGGGGCGTCGCTAGAAATCATGAGCACCATGACAGAATAATGCACCCCCCCCCCTCACTCACACACATACAACATTTGACAAAAGAACATTTCCATGTTTGTTTCCATCCAGTTAGTTCAGCAGTAGCTTAAAAGTTCCAGTCACCACAGAGTGTTATGAAGGTGCAGTGTTGCCAGATGTATGATAACTATTGTATTTGTATGATAGCTATCATATCTGTACGACCTGCTGTATGGTGTATGATCGATAATTTAAACATTTTATAAAAAAGGGTCAAATGTATGATAATTTGGACGTTTAATTTAACAAATCACAACTTGACTCTTTGGGAGTTACTGTATTTATGGCTCCGAGTTACCTCCATTCTGTAAGTAGCAATGGTGCCGTGCCCTTTTTGGCTTTTGTATTGGTTACATATATATATTTATATAGGGTTACCGAATGTGGTTGCTATGAGTTGACGTGTGACACATGGACAGTTTACTGTGAAAAGCAATGACAAATTGTTGCGTTCAAATTACGAAACCTCTGTGTTAATAGCTATGGTGGAGTACACAAAGCATAGCTACAGTGGAGTACACATAGCATAGCTACAGTGGAGTACACATAGTATAGCTACGGTAGAGTACACATAGCATAGCTTTGCTATTTAATGTAACATCCTGGCACTTTTGCACGTTGTTTCACTGATATACGTTACTGCTGTATAGTTTTTGTCCAGATTCGATCATTTTAAAGTATAAATGTATTTTCCATCTGGCAACACTGAGAAGGTGCACCCTGTGGTGTGTTCCATTTACATCAGAGTTATGTCACCTCGGAATACTATTTAAATACCATTTTGCAATGCCGTTAAAAAGAAAGAAAAAGCTTGAAAAACTCACCTCAACCTCAACTCAGAAATTCCGACATTCACAGATAACTGGAACACGCCATAAATATAAATATAAGGTGCATTATGTAATAAATCTTAAGCAACTGGCCATAAAATCCTCCTAATATGTCACAGAGACTCAGGAATAATATTCATATAACATACTGAACTCACCAACAACAGTACAGCCAAAATATTTGCGTTCAAAAACATCTTTTGCAGACTGCAAATCATGTTTATGTTTTGAAATCATGTTTTGGCATGTGGCGCCACCTACCGCCGTTTACCAATCATTGCAGAAAGTAGCGTCTCAGCTCCCGAGCAACCACGGGTTGCAAGTTACGTCAGAAAACGAAACCTAAAAGACGTCGGTATTTTGAATTTGAATGTAGTAACCGTTTTTGGCCACATTCATGGCACCTTTAAAAAATGAAAAACTCTAGTAGCTGTTGATTCATGGTGGCATTTCATTGCATTGTATGTGGACGTGGAAGGATATATCAGTCTAGTGATTTCTAAATGTCTTCTTTTATTCACCAAAACCATTTTTATTGCGCTAATTTCCATCCTACCTCAATCATAAACGATTAAATGCAATATTTCAATACTTTTAAAGACTTTCTAACCCTAACCCAACACGCATAAAAACCGAAAAACGCATAAAAATAGGCTGATGGAAACCAACACAGGGTTGTGCATGAACTATGGTTAGTAACAAGGTTATGTTGAGACTGATTTCACATATATTTGAATTGTATAGATGACAGCGATTTGTCACAAGTATATAAACAGGTTGTATGTGTCTGCACTAGCCGACACCTACTGCTCCCTCACAAATGTGTTGAATTTCTCACAGTGTGTTGGTAAACTTTGAGGCGTGGTGTAAACACAGCAGAGCCAAATATTTTCTGAGCCTCCCTTCGGCGGGCTAACAATAACTTTTTTTTAATCTTTTGTTAAATAATACAACATGAGCACATGAAGTCTTGACTCTTTACTTTTATACAAAGGTAAACGGCTTTGGGACAAATTCAATTTCAGTGCATTAGGAAGTGTCTTAACCAGTCACGCACCTCCGTGCTTGGTGTCTTGTTTCATCTGCCCTTGTCTCCTGTTACCTAGCAAGGCTGTAGGGCACACTTGCCCACTGTATATGTTTAAAGCCAGTGGGCATTTACAGGTTCATTGTTGTACTCATTGCCTTGGCACTGTATGAGCGTCCTTTTGAGTTTTTGCATAGTTAAGTGCCAGACCAAGAGCCACGGCACTGTAGATTATTGCAAGTGTCACATCGTGAATGGCCCAACTGCTGAATGGCACAGATGGCTGTAATAAAGGCGGCTTTGTTTGTATTTTGTGTAACAATGGATTATCTGAGAGTTTTACTTCTAAAAAACCTTTGAAAGTTAAGAACTGTCTCTGGGGCATAATATATTTTTGGATGGCATTTCTGTATTTGTTTATTTGGTGTAAAATTTAAGCATTTTGCTAAAACACCCTGTGGTTTTTTTCTATCTTTGATAACTAGTGCTGTGTGATCTCCTTGAGAGTGGATCTGCCGTGCTGAGTGCCCCTCTGAACGGCAGGAAGCCTCCTTCAGCGGCGGTGCGACGATGACCGAGCTGGTTGCCAAGTGGGCCTGTGAATACTGCACATACGAGAACTGGCCGTCAGCCATCAAGTGCACCATGTGCCGCGCTCAGAGGCCCAGCGGGGGTGCCATCATTACTGAGGAGCCCTTCAAGAGCAGCCCTGCACTGGATGCTAGTCTGCACCAGTGGGACCCTGCAGGCCTTAGCAACAGTCCACCCCAGGGAGGCTCCAGCTTACTCATCTGTCCAGACTCCAGTGCCCGGCCCCGTGTTCGCATTGCTGATGTACCTGAGACCAGTAGCAAGTGGTCGTGCCATATGTGCACCTACTTGAACTGGCCTCGGGCAATCCGTTGCACCCAGTGCCTGTGCCACAGGCAGCACGCTCAACAACAGCAGCATGGGCAGCATGCAACACATCAAGGACTTCACACCCACCAGCCACGCAGCCCTACTGAGTCACCCCAGACCTCAGGCTCTGGATGTCGCCCTGCTCCCCTGGCCACCACTACAGACCCCTGTGAGGAATATAATGACCGAAACAGGCTTAACACTCACGCACAGCACTGGACCTGCACTGCCTGCACATATGAGAACTGGGCAAAGGCGCAAAAGTGTGTGGTGTGTGACCATCCCAGACCCAATAGTCTGCTAACAGAACCCATCGAACTGGCCTCAGAGCCTGAGAGTCAGCAACCTTCTTCAAAACTAAATGAACAGGACAGAGACAACAGGAGAGGTGTGGTTGGGCAAGTAGTTGGGAACGTGGTAGGTAGTGTAGGGGGTTGTAGCAGCAGCCAACGGCGATCTCCTCCGACATCGAAGCGGGAGTCAGAGCTGAACATGGACTTTCAGAGAATCGAATTGGCCTCAGGAGCTGGAATTGGGAGTAAAGAGGAGCTGGAGGTGGATTTCAAAAAACTGAAGCAGATTAAAAACAGGATGAGGAGGACTGACTGGCTCTTCCTCAATGCCTGTGTTGGTGAGTCTCAAGAATATACAACTTCCTGAAGCATATTAAACACTTTCCTTGGTTTTTGCTGTATTAGAAGCAGAGGGGGAGATGAGTGAACTTGGCAATTTAAGATTCGTCAACAAGGAACTGGGTTTCCCCCAAATTTATAAGGATGGTTTTTAATCGTTTTACTAACTATGAAGTTGGTGTTGCAATCCACTAATCAGCACCAAGTGCAGTTATTCACAATCACATCCTGCTGATGCTGATTTACTATGTGACTTTAGAAATTCTCAGCACTCAGTGGGTGTAAAACCACCGTACACATGCAGCAACTGTCCTGCCTCCCACACTGTAGACTGGTGAATGCGGAGTGGGAGGAAAGATGGACGTTTTAAGAAAAGCTAGTGATTGCCTTTATCTCACTCTATCTCACTCTCATTTCCTTTGCCATGTCCATATAGAGTGTATTCTGTGTACCCACTCAGCCATTATTCCTTCTAGCTGTTTTGTTTCTTTTCACACAAGATTTTTCTCTGTTGCACTAATTTGACAGCCACACATCTATTTGATATTTTCAGCTAAGCCCTTTTACTCATTGGTAAATAACAGTTACAAGGTTTTTCATGCAATGTCATTCCTCACTCCGAGGACCGCGTCTTAATGTCATAGAAATATCACTGGAGCCGAGCCCCTTACTGCATGTGGCATGGTGAACTCCCTCATGTCTGCGCCGTTTGTCCCCTTGAGCCCAAGTCTAATCTGGTTAAATTTTTATGATCTGGGTTTTATTTCTTTTTGGCTATTCAAATATTCCCTCTCCATATCTGCACTCCATTGTTCCCTGAAGGAAATCCTTCTCCAAGCCACTGCTGAAATCACCCAATCCCTATTTGCCACAAAGTTTATTATGTCCACATCAAATTTGCTTGATGGTCCCACAGGGAAAACACAAAAGTAGGAATAAAAATGAATGCACCTGCCTCAAAATATTCAAGTTTAAGTAGTTAAACTAGTTGTTTTGGAAGCAAAACCTGTAATTCATAACACTGTAAAAACAAGACTTTAAAAACCTTTAAACCAAGGAGCAAGAATAAAGTACCAGGATAGAGTATTGGTGCCTATCGAGAGACGTGTCAGATTCTGACTGTTTGCTTCAGGTCTTCAGCTAAACCCCAGCTGAGTTTACTGCAATACAAGTAGACATATGCATGTTGTTTGTTCAAAATCAATACATAATAAGCCAATTGTGACAGAAAATTACGAGCACAAAACAAAGGAGCTGCAACCAGATAGATTTTGCTTGATAAATGTGCTTAAATGATTAATCAGTTGCAGATTCATTGACAAGTTGTCTCCACTCGAGAGCTTGTGAGTGTCTGAAGAAAACTCAGAAAGGAATTTCATAATGCGACATAGCAGCTTTTGCATGTTTGGCCCGAGGTCAAAAAAGTTTCTTTAATAACAGGTTTAACCACTTAGAATGTGTTTTGTTGCGCATCTCACATTGAAGAATATTCATTACAAGCAAATGCACACAGGTGGGACAGTTCACAATCAAACATGATGCTCCTGAAATATTAAAACTGCCTTAATTGACTTCATAAAGTCTGTCCTGATGTAGTGAAGTGGTAAAGTTTAATCTCCTGAATCAAGCAAGATCTGCTCTATTCAGTGTTTGCTGTATCGAGGTCCAGTATTGTGCAAAATCTTCAAATTGTTGTGGAAATGTATGTATGCAAGTTTTTAAATAGATTTTTTTTTACAAGTATCATGCATAGTGTTGCTAATACACACCGTGTAGTTGAATACTGTTGATCTGCAGTTGTTTGCTAGGTATGACAACACTGCGGTCTCAAAGGACATAGTGCATAGCTCAGTTGAGTCAGAGTCAGACAAGGGAATGTGTTGCTAGGTGGATTTCCCTGTCATTGGCGTGCAGACGTCAGTGTTTGTAAACGATTGCCCCAAAGTTCTGCTTCATGCCTTTGGTTTTCTAAGGGACTTTTGGCACTTGAAATAGCACGAGCTGTGCAACTCTTTGGCAACAGTATTGACCTTTGCCCAGGCATTGTGCCTGACCCTGGGTCAACTCTGTGTTCTCAACTCATGTTGCTTACGTCTCAGCGACAGTGCATCACAATCTTCCCTATTTATGAGGTCATGACCTGAACTATGATTGGTAACCTGTTTTCAGAGAGTGGTTTTCACGTTTCACGTCGACCAACTTCGCTGCTCTGTCAACCTTCTTTCACAAAGTGAATTTCTTTAGAAAAGAGCGTGGTTTCATATTATGTTATGTCTGTGTTTGTGCAGTTTTATTGGCCTATTGTCCCAACTTTTATTGACCAAAGATATCTGGCAAGGTGCCTTGGATAAGGTGTGTTGGATTCTTAAGACCCGTAGCCAGTAAGTAATGTTTTTCTTGAGATAAACATGTTTTTTGTAATTTTGATCAATCCTTTGTTTGTCCTGTGTCTGACATATCTCACGGCTGGAAATTTCCCAGACATGTTGTCAAGCCATCACAGTGAAAACATAGACTCACAGTGCCTCTCACAGCTCATGAATACCTGCATGAAATGCATCTCAAAGTGTCTCCACCAGTGCTCCTGGCTCAATGTAGTGCAAGGAAACAGGAGCCATGTCAAAGGAAGCGCAGGGAGAAAACACTCAAAACAAACACCAAACATTTTCTGTGTCCTACTTTCAGAAAGGCCACGGTACTAAGTTGGGCTGAGTGATTTGGGACAAAAAACATATCTCGGTACTAAACTTATGAATATGTATAGGCACGCAGTTATGAAGCATATATGCTCAAGAATTAGCAAACACAGTTATTAAATAACTAAACTCAAACTCCTGCAAAGTGCAAATGCTACTGGGTTAGCATTGCTGAAGTAGACATTAGCTGTGTCCCATTTAAGGGACTGGATCCGGAAGTCAGGCGCTGTCAAACATTACGTCACAAATTGTCCTTCTTCTTGTAATAAATTGCGGCAGGCAGTACACTACATTAAGCCTTATTGTTCTTCTCTTAATTTGTAATTATCAAATGAATCGAACAGTTGTAAAGAGTTGCTTTACATCGTTAATATGGACTTAAAAAGTGTAGTGAATTGCACAATTGTGATTAAAAACTATTGATCTTCTGCAATTACTTTTGCGATTTAAGAAAAAAATGGTGTGTAAGCCACAAAAAGAGAACTTCTTTCGCCAGCACACCTGTAATTGTACGCCTGTTTGCTTGTTTGCACCTGTTGTGTTTTCCAAGGGATCTATGAATGTGGTCCTGACTGCAGCGCCACAGACACACCCACACTAATGGAGTGTTGGGTGGAAAGTGGTTGCGATCCCTTTCTATCACAGTGCACGGCCATTGTGTAGCTCCGGTCTTGTTCTCTTACAGTGTGAGCCAGCTCCACATGATACAGCGAGTCCTTCCACCCACTCCACGTCTCTCTGTGTCTCACGCTCACACAGATTATGCAGCGCTGCATTGTGTGTGGTCTTTTGACATGAGAACAAAATCTCAGCGGCGTTGTAATGCTGTCAAAAGTACGAGAGAATACTACACGCACATGAACTGTGTTTTGCTAGAAATGGAAATACTTTTTTTTTTGTGTAGAACTGAAATGTATGCATGCTTTGGACACACTTGTCTAAATGGTTCATTTTCATTCAACGGGTAAATACGGGTTTCATTATTTTGGAATTGTTTTTGTCTTTTTGTTTGTCTGGAGCTGATTAGACAACCATCCAAATTTCATTCTTCATTCTTGTGTTTAGTGGATTTGCTTTGGTTTAGTCGTTGGACTAAAAATACCGGCCGTTCTTTCGCCTCTCAGGAAAGTTTACTGTTGCACAGGCACACACCAGCCACATTACGTCACCTTTTCCTTCTCCATTAAAACATAATTTATTTTTAATTATTTGACTTTTCTCGAATGCGTAAAAATCCACAGACAGAATATCTAAAGATAAGAGTTGTTGATGAATAAATGAATATTTATAATAGCTTAAAATCAAACAACATTGGTCAGTAACTGCTTGATCTTTATGTGTCAGTTGGTTGTAGTCGTCGTAGTAGTAGTAGTAGTATTCAATATTTGTGTCATAGCAAAAATTAAACACCCACGTCTTTTGTATATGATTCATCACAACCCTCCGCCCTCCTGCTAAGATCTAAGCTTTAAGACAAACATGACAGAAAATAGATGACATAGTTGGCCTCTGTTGTCCTTTCCCCTCGTCTCAAAGGTCTTGAAGCGAAAGTGATAAACTACATTTTGATTGTATATTATATTTATATTTATATATATATATTTATTTGTTGTTGGGCACAGAAAACGCGAAAATGTGTGTACTGTCCGACCGGTTTAAATGTTTTCTGTGTAAACAAACGTCGAGAGGAAGATAAAGTCAACACAAATGTTATCTTAATAATGGGACCGTGCTCTTTGTCGGACAGGTGTTGTAGAAGGCGACCTGGCAGCCGTGGAAGCCTACAAGTCGTCAGGAGGAGACATTGCACGGCAGCTAACGTCGGACGAGGTGCGCCTATTAAATCGGCCCTCGGCGTTTGATGACGGCTTCACGCTGGTTCACCTCGCCATTCGCTTCCAGAGGCAGGACATGCTGGCTGTGTTGCTCACAGAGGTCAGTAGAGAGTGATACAAACGCCTATTTTAGACCTTTTTTAAGTCATAACTAATGTTACACCAGTCTCATTCTCCTGTTCCACCTGTATTTGAAACAAAATTCAGTGCTTCATTTACCCGTTTGTGTTTTGGGGACAAATTCAATGACGATATGAAGAAAAAAAGTCACCTGGCGTCCACATCCATGGACAACAACTTAATTCATCATAAAATGGGCCCGATGACGCTAGGTCTTAGGAGACTCTTGGAACATATCTGCTTTTACGTGAAATTATGCTGTGATTACAGTCAGTCACAGCTTTTTTTTATGAGTCAGACTAAATGTAAGAGTTGATTTCCACATTTTTTTGAGAAGTCTGTCAACGCCCAATGAGCTGAGCTAAGAGAATATCTCACTGGAAGTTATCCACACAATCTGTGCCTCCTCTAGTTTTAAACTTAAAATCAAATTGAAATGTGATTAACTTCCAAATTAGTCTTCATTGTTTGTGATTTTTTTTTGTATCGAGTAAATATATCAGGGAAGCCAAAATAATGGCTTTCCTGTTATGTCAAATAGAGCTCACTGAGCTGAACACTGTGAGCCCAGATCATCTGTACACACACACACACACACACACACCCCCACACACACACACCTCTCCTCCCACACAGTCCCTGCCCCAGTTTGCTCTCAGAGGAGGTCACTGAGCAACCACTGGATGATTCTGCTGAAAAAAAAAATACTGCTTACAACTGCTTCAATATCAAACACAGACAAGGCTCTTTTCACACTCTTGTCCCAGAGGCAAACTGGATTAGTTCAGTAAAAAGATAAGTTAAAAAAAAAATCATATCACAATCACAGTCACCTACCCAAACACACACAAAAACAACTACTTTTATTCAGCATTCAGGCTTCAACTGTGCTTTAAATTCAGGTTCAAAGAGACAATGTTGTATTCATTCCACTCAACAGTCCTGTGACTTTTCATATTTATCTCACGTCAACACAGCAGTTTCTTTTGGTGTAGTGGTTACAGAGTTCATACGGTTGCTTGAATTTTAACGTGGTGTTTTCAAGGCTTGTATGAAGTGTGTGAAAAGGTTTGAAATGTTAGCTGTATTTCAGCTATCTGACTGAGCTTTTAAGATTAAAGAGAGAAATTAAAATGAGTTGTAAAATGTAAGCCGTTCTTTCTGGAGAGTCTGGAGAATTTATCTTTCTGCTAATACAAAATTAAATTATGGATGCTTAGAGGCTTAGAGCATAACTATCACTGACTTTTCTTCTTTTTTTTTTTTTAAACTTATACTTTTGATTGTTTCCTTCAGAGCCATAACAAGGTAAATCACTTGTCCGGTATAATTCAAAGAGAAATTGTAAGGTATGAAGTAAAGTCAGAAATCAAAATGTCACAATACTAAAATGACCATTATAACAAAAATAGTAGACTTATTTGACTGAAAGATTGTTAAAACTAAATGAAATAATGACCAATAAAATTAGATTCTAAAACAAAACTCGTTAGGTAAAACTACATAAGAAAATAATAATAAATAAGATAAAACAATATAAAGAAATTCATCTATTAATAACTCTCTTTTAATGTCACTGTGTCACAGCAGTCAGAGGCTGAAAAAGCTTGAAAATGGACATTGAAAGTGCTTGAATTTGACCTTTAGAAAAGGTGAATGCACCCTATTGTTACTTGTGAAATGTGACCATTAGAAATGTAGACACTCTTTCTTAAACTCAGCATCTGTCTCCCTTTTTATCTTCTGCAGGTGTCCCAGCAGGCGGCCAAGTGTATACCAGCCATGGTGTGTCCAGAGCTGACGGAGCAGATCCGTCGCGAGGTAGCGGCTTCTCTTCACCAGCGCAAGGGAGACTTCACCTGCTATTTTCTCACTGACCTGGTGACCTTCACCCTGCCCGCAGGTCAGCACTTACTTCATCGGCAAATAAACGAACACAGACACATTCCAAAATCTGTCAGTGTGTACTTTCAGGGTTTTGTGTAAGGGTAACTTAAAACTCAGCAGTCATGCCCTGTGGCTTACCGAGTGTGTGACAGATGCTTGTTTTGTTCACTTGTGGCGTATGAAATGACTTGTTGTTCAGTTGTTGGGACATAACGCCACTGTCGTCTCTCATCTGCCAGGAGCCTCAGGCTTCTGTACAGTTTTAAGTATTGTTTTTGCAATGCTGACTGCAGTAGCCCCCAACAGTCCATGTCTCCTTCATAACAATATTTACCGTTTTCTGTAAAATGTGCTGTTTCTTTTGAATTTCATTGTGTGGAATGTTACTATGGTTCACTCTGTTGCCTGTAGCTAAGCTAAGGATTTTTGTGGTGCCGAGTGTTCACAACAATGCAGACCTTGGCTTCGGGCCACTATAGAGAGCCATTCTGTTTGGTTCCACAAAGTCAATGCATCCATTTATTTTAGCAGAAGAATGAGCTACTGTGTTGACAAGAGTTCGGAGCATGCAGCGAAAGCCAGTGGCCATTGTGCAAAAGACAAAAACATGATGGCTTGAGTTGAAATGAACCACAACAGGGGAAAAAAAAAATTAGATGTCAGATGAATGCATTCATCAAGTGAAATATGTGAACAACTGAGACATGACTTTGCCTTCACCCCTTTATTGTTGAATAACCTCCCACTACTTTGATTTCTGTCATTCATGTATTTTTCTTTGTTTCAGACATTGAGGATTTGCCTCCTGCTGTTCAGGAAAAACTTTTTGATGAGGTGCTGGACCGAGACGTACAAAAGGGTAAAATCTCCTCTCTGCTAAATTCAGTGTATCAAATGTTGTACTTAATTACATACTGTACTGTATATGTTTACATGCAACTGCTTTGAACTAGAAACCAAATCTAAGAAAACAAACACATGCCCCCCCACCCCCTCACAAATGGTATAGTATAACAGGAAGGCTGCCAAGTACTGGCAGTGTTATCTTACTTGTATTTTCCTTCTTGGTAATGCAGACTTTGCTGCAGTCTCTGCCAGGAGGTTTATCTTTATCGTGTGCACCAGTTGCATTTACTCTAATCAGCCTAATTGAGTTTTAGGGATTTCTCTGAGCCGTCCTGAATTATTGCAACTCCGCTCAGCCCAAAAATACACACACACACACATTCAAAAGGCATCGTATGTCTGTGACACTTTCTTTCCTATGCGCTGGTTATTTATGTGTCACATACTAGAGCAACAGGGAAAACTTATTTCACCTTTAGGGTCCTTTATGCGTGTGTCTCTCTATTTAAATGTGCTCTGTGCAAGAATTAGGGCTGCAACTAATGATTATGTTCTTGTTTTGGTCGGCAAATATCAGCAAGTATTGATCTGTGTTTACCAAACCTGGAAATGATGATGTTCTCAAATATCTTGTTTTGTCCACAGACCTAAATTATTCAGTTTTAATGATTTATTTGTTGTATGGAGCAAAGAAACCAGAAAATATTCACATTTAAGAAGCTGAAAAATCACAAAGCTGTTTTTAATTCTAAAAAAAACAACAACCTCAAACCGATAATACGATTATCAAAATAGTTAACGTGATACAAACTCCTCAGGGAACGACAGTGGCCTTCACATACCAGAAATGATGCTGTTTGTTTTGATTTGTGTAGTGAGCTTCCACTTCAAAATGAAAACATACACTTCTGCAGGAACATACATGGCTCTGTAAACAAGATCCTTGCCTAAAGTACATTATTATTATAAGGCTAAGAAAACCAAATCATATTCTAAAGTATTTCTACTACACTTGACATTTAAGAAAATATGTTTTGTCAGAAATGCTGTATCCCTTGTTAAGGTATTAATGGTGTGTTCCAGTTGGAGGTTCCAACTGGAACACCCCTTCAGGTCGCTCATTCCTTTCTCGTCGAGTGGGAATAATCTCACAAACCCTGAAATAGGATTCCAAGATGGCTTTGGCATCAGTCGTAAAAACACTCGTGTTTGTGATTGACTGGCATCGCGATTAATGTCTAATAATGTCTAAGCCCGAGATACAATTGTAACCATGTTTTTTTTTCAAACTTCTTTACGGGAACACGTTCAACTTTGAGGTGACGTCACCCCAAGTTCTGACTCTCAATTAAAATGGAATGCACCATAAGACCAGATAATGCAAATTAAACCCTTAAATGAATGGCCATTATAAACCACTCACTGTCTGAAACTCACAGATCAAACACTAAGCTCCACAGCAGTGTAGTGTCACGCCGTAGCACGGCCAAATGTCAAAATACCGAATGTGGTTTTAATGCGACTTAGATTGAACACGAAGACTGATTTTTGTTTTGTTGTTGGTTCCGCAGACTAAAAAACACCCAAATACCAAATAAATCACTCCAGAGCTAAACAAAAGGTCATTTGTGAATTTCAAACACATGCTCACAGAAGGAAAATAGTGTGTTCCCATCAACTAAAGAGCTCATTTGTCTCAGCACTCCACCAGTCCCAGAGCCCTAACATTAAAAAAGCCTTTTTTGTGTGGTTGCAGTATATTATTAACAAGCTTCTTTCAGCAAACTGCAGTAAACACATTCAAGTAGAACAGAGCTGGTCCCAATATATTGTATGGGTTTGGGCAGATGTCAGATTAATGACGATGTATAGGCATTTAAAGTCAGGAGTTTCAGTTTCACAGTGCATTCAATACTGACTTCCACTTGTACTATATAAATACAAATAATGTTTTTGTGATTGCCTAGTAAAAAAAAAAAGAAGAACAATCATGACTGAATTGTCAGCAGAAATGGAACTTTACACGACTGGTCTTTAAAAGGCAACAGATAATGTTGTGATGTTGAATGTTATTAACTGTCTTAAAAAAACAACATCCGCAGACTCTCTATAATTTGTGTTTCTTAGTGTGCTGATTCAAGGTCAAACTGAGTGTTTTTAAGGTTGATTAATATTACACATGTGCTCTCTTCTTGCCCCAGAACTTGAAGAGGAGTCTCCCATCATCAACTGGTCCCTGGAGCTCGGGACAAGGTTAGACAGTCGACTGTACGCCCTCTGGAACCGCACGGCCGGGGACTGTCTGCTGGACTCTGTGCTGCAGGCCACGTGGGGCATCTACGACAAGGACTCTGTGCTGCGCAAGACCCTGCATGACAGCCTGCACGACTGTTCTCACTGGTGAGTTCTCTGTTGTCTTACAGATTCATTTGTTTTACAAAAACACGGTCATTACAACAACAACAAAATCATCGGAATCAGAATACTTTTATTATACCGAAGGAAATTGTTTTCGTTACCATTGCTCCGTATCAGACTCAGCATGTACAGAAGGAGCACACAAGTTAAAAATTAAAATTAAAAAATTAAAATGAAAAAACAGCAACAACAATAGAGTGCACAAAATTAAGATTAAATAAAAAAAAATTAAAATTAATTTATTAAATAGTACAAAGCCCTTGTTTAAAACAAGAATAACAAAAATGTATAATGTGTACAGGATAGACATTATCAATATGATAATTAATAAATTGACCGGATGCCTGTACAGATGGGATGTTAGCTTGTGTCAGTATTAATTCAACATATTTTCTGTAATTCTCACAATTATTACAATGAGAATTATTGTCAGAACTGGGAGTGACGTCACCGCCGAATGCAAACGAATCCTTGTCCAGTCAATGTTATCAACTCAATAATTTAATAACAATGCTCTACGTGGTATTTTTAAATTCAATTAAATTCAGTTTTATTTATATAGCCCAACATCACAAACACAAATTTGCCTCGAGGGGCTTTACAGTCCGTACAGCAAGTCAAACAGACGTGCAGTAAAAATGTCACATTTACGGAGAAGAAGAAAATAGAGAGCATAATTTGCACACGCGGGCAACCATAGCAACGTGTCCACGGATAAAACAATTGATTTACTTTGAAACAAATAAGACAGACGTGCAATTAACAGTAAAAATAGCAGTTGGGGTTTGTGAGGCTGCTCTGACTTTCTGAGTCCCGGCCTTCCCCTCAGCTAGGATTTTCTGATATCTGACTTAAACTGGAACACACCATAAGCACAGGTCTGTGTCGCCACGTTCTTTACCGTTTATGAACACAATCCCACTTCAGGATGCTTAAGGAACACCTCCTCAGCTGCAGTTTCACTGTAAAACTAAAGTATTTTTACACATCTGAAGGCTCATATGTTGATTTATTCCCAGCCAACACATGCTTTCTTTTTTTTACTAATGTTCAAAATGCTCCTCTGCAGTTGTTTCCTCTAGAGTGGTCACAGGAGACTCCAGGTGCAAACACTTGTATTTGATCCAGAATTAAGTTCCAATAACAAGATATAAAAGTCCCTGACTTTTTCCTGTATTTCTAGCATTTGATCTGAGACTCAAGCTTCGCTCTGTTTTTCTCCGTCATGGCACAGATGTGCTGGAAACAAGGCCGTGGTTTATAAGTTTATAAGAGTCCAAAAGCTTGGATTGTGGGCGTCAGACTTTGATCTGGAAATTTGAAGAGCTGAAACACTTCAAGGCCAGCGAATTTTCTGCATTACCGAAACAAGCCGTCTCTTTCTGAGAAGCTGTGAGCTTTTTCGGTGACTAATTTGAAGAAAATAACTTTGACTGCAAGAAAAGATCTCAAATGTCATGAACAAACCAAGCGTGTGTCTGTGTGGTCTGTAGGTTTTACACGCGCTGGAAGGAGTGGGAGTCGTGGTATTCCCAAAGCTTCGGTCTGCACTTTTCACTGCGGGAGGAACAGTGGCAGGAGGACTGGGCTTTCATCCTGTCCTTGGCCAGTCAGGTACGTGCACATGGAAGCAAACAACACGCCAATATGGAGGACTGATGTGCTTAAAACACGACACACTAATGATACATGAATTATGCAACAAGCTTTACTGACCCCCCCCCCCCCCCCCCCCCACATGGTACTTACTTAATCTGCGATGCTCTCTGTGAAAGTGCATCCTGGTTGTCTTCAGCACTCCTCTGCATCTCTGTGTGACCTCACAGACTAAGTATTTGGGCGGGTTGTTATTATACTCGGGTGTGAAAGTGCAGTAATTGTGTGTTTTTCATGCTTCAACACTAGGGAGTTGTCTGGCTAAAGTATACAGTATATATTTATACAGTATACTTCTACAACTGCGTAGCGCGTTATCCAACTGCGTAACTACGGACACCCCTCGAGCCTTCATAGTTCTCCGTTGTGGTGCCAGATACCCACAGCAGTTTCCCGCCCGATCAGTAGGTGTCGCTACGCAAAGGTTGCTGTGCTTTTGGCTACGGTGAGCAAAGGTGTCCAAGAGAGAAAGACTGTTGTTGTTGTTGTTGCAGCTGAATAACATTGAAACAGTGGCCGTTTCTCATCTTTCTGTGTCGCGGAACGCAGTTTTAAGATCATTTGAGGCGAGAAATAAGCCATTTAGAGTCTAAACATGTGCTGCGTGTATGGCAGCGACGTTGTCGGCGGTGATCAGCTCCGCCTCTGTGGACGCTCGGTGCACACCGTAGCCGTCAAAGAGCAGCGTTATCTTGACCTGTTCTGAGGACCAATCGCAGCCCTTGCCGTCTCTGTTGTCCCTTGACGGAGTGACAGACACTTAAAAAATATTTCGTGTAGCCGGGGACGAAGGAGAGGCTCTCCGACAGGCTCTCCGACAGGCTCTCCGACAGGCTCTCCGACAGGCTCTCCGACAGGCTCTCCGGCGATGTAGAGGGGTCTCCGTAACCTATGTAGAGGAGTCACTTTACGCAGGAGTATACGTTGGGCCTAACTTGGTGGAGGGTAAAGCTTTCTAAACATTTCTCTTACCTGTTTCTGTCTCGTTTTCTCTCACAGCCGGGATCCAGCTTGGAGCAGACCCACATTTTTGTTCTTGCACACATACTTCGTAGGCCTATCATTGTCTACGGGGTGAAGTATTACAAAAGTTTCCGTGGAGAGACGCTCGGATACACCCGTTTTCAAGGTGAGTGCTCCGTCGCCCGTTTGTGCTGATGCATTGTTCTGGTCAAACATCATGAAATGTCGAGTGCAGCTCCCGATCCAGTGGGTGTAGAAGGACCAGGCTTGGTTTATGAATAAGCTGCAGCCTACATGTGTCTGCATAGCTGACATAGCTCTGTCAGTAATTGCTATTTACAATGTGCATGAGTCAAAAAAAAAGTGGTATTTTAGAACACGGGGGAATCAAAATAAAAAAAAACACAGAAAACAAAGCCCCCACTTTGTCATGAGAACACACAAGTGTGTGTGTGTGTGTTGTGATGCAGGGAAATGTTACACACACACACACACCCTCACAAACCCAAGCCCACTTAACCCTTTAAGGTACTACTCAACCATTTGGTCGACCACACTTTAAGTCACTATATCTCATTGAAAAATGCATCAAGCTGAACTCACTAACACTAAATGTCACTTGTTCTGAATGTTGTACTTTATGAATTATGCAAACCAGGTTTATTATGAACAGATGCCTCAACCGTTTGGTAGAGGCCTGTATCTGAAATACTGTAGGGTCTAATTTACAAAAAAAACATATTGATTGTCGTTATTGTTATCATAAGTAAATAAAATAAAAAGTGCAAATAAGTAATTTTTCCTTTGCTTTTTTGGTGGCGCGTACCTTAAGGGGTTAAACACGTGTAAACGATCAGAACTTAGAGTCAGACAAACCTATGGATCCACCTTTATTACCAGCAATAAAAAACAGTCTGGATTCAATTTGCCTCGTGAGCGACGCTGTGCTGGGGATGATGAAAGTGCTGTGCAAGGGCCAACTGCCTGTGGTGAAGCCTGTCTGATGGATCCGTGATTTACTGTTGCCAGGAGCCGACGTAAAACAGTCGGGGAGGCGGGCATATGGGCACTTATAACAACGGGAGGAGGAGGGGGGGAGGGGGAGGGGGAGGGCGGCTCCAGCTGAAGTGGTGACCAAGTGAACCCTGTAAAAGCGCAATGGTTACGTGGTTACTGTAGAGGAGAGTCAGCTGCACGGAGAGAGCTCATCTGAAGAAATATGAGACACAGATGCTGTCTGTGTTGTGTTTTCTGCACTGTTTAGTCTATAAACAGCGTCTCCCCATTAATGAAGTATACACTCACCGGCTGCTTCTACCAGTGCTTTAAGGTTTGCTGCATACTTCGGTTTTAATGAGTGCGTGTTTGAGATGCTGTTGCCTCAGTCTGGTCATTCTCCTCTGACCTCTGTTATAAACAAGACATTTTTGTTGCCCAGAGAGCTGCCACTCACTGGATGTTTTCTCTCTATTTTTGGAGCGTTTTCTGTAAACCGTCGAGACGATTGTGACCATGCAGGTACATTAGACATGCTGGAGTAAACAGGAAGCAGACATTCCTCTCTTCAGTTGTTCACACACGGAACAGTCGCAGCCACATTTGTTTGATTTAAAGGCGCCATATGTAAGAATAATGGCCAAAACCTTCAAATTGAAAATACAGAGGTCTTTTAGGTTTCGTTTTCTGACGTAACTGGCAACCCGTGGTTGCTCGGCAGCTGAGACTCTACTGACTGCAATGATTGGTAGACGGCGGTAGGTGGCGCCACATGCCAAAACATGATTTCAAAACATAAACATGATTTGCAGTCTGCAAAATATTTTTTTTCAATGCAAATATTTTGTCTGTACTGTTGTTGTTGGTGAGTTCAGTTTGTTATATGAACATTATTCCTGAGTCTCTGAGACAAATTAGGAGGATTTTATGGGCAGTTGCTTTAGATTTATTACATAATGCACCTTTAATTTAGCCGTCTATAGGTAGACGGACAGATATCATCGTCTTTTGTTCAACCGACATGACTTTTGTTCCTGTAACAGCTGCTACTACATGACCGACATTACATGTCTTGTCTGTTCTTCAGGTGTGTACTTGCCCCTTTTGTGGGAGCAGAGTTTCTGCTGGAAGAGCCCCATCGCTCTGGGCTACACGCGGGGCCACTTCTCAGCGCTGGTGGCCATGGAGAACGACGGCTTCGACAATCGCGGCGCGGGCGCCAACCTGAACACGGACGACGACGTGACCGTCACGTTCCTGCCGCTGGTCGACAGCGAGAGGAAGCTGCTTCACATCCATTTCCTGTCGGCGCAGGAAGTAAGCGCCGTAACCAAGTCTTATATCGGGTTTTATGGCTGATATTTGTTGTTTGTTGAACATAGCATTTGTTTACTTGAAAGATTCTCTGTGTCAACTGTAGTTCAGAGGGACAGTTGTAGTTTTGTCAAAGGGGATTGTGTGACATAGTACATGCAGATGATTGTGCCTATAACATAAAGTAGCCAAGCAGGTACACTTCAGCTTAAATAGTTAACTGTGTGCCACTTGTTCAACATCTCACTCTCTCACAGAAGGTTCCATAGAAAAAAATCAGCATTTATAATACATATGGACAGAGTAGCTGGTCTACTGCTGCTTTATTTGACTCATTTGTGTCACTTAAAGCGGACCTAGACCGGAAGTTCCAATAAACGCTGTTTTTTTGGTGTCTATCTGTGTCATTACCTCGTTTATGAAGCCCTGAAGGTTCAAAACAAACAGTTCAGCCACTGCTGAGAACGCAGTGTTGTATTGTAATCTCAGGCTCAGCGAGATCTCTGGAAAAAAACCCTTCTGGTTACATAAACAGCAGTTCTCCTGAACAGCAGATCATCCTAGTCCGGGCACATCCGGTTGCGTACATTGAACCACAGAAGAAGAATAACAGAGGTGTTTCACAAGCGACAGTGTCTTCTGACTCTGGGTCAAAGTCATAAAAGGGACTACGGTGGGGAGTCGTGACGAAGCTATTTTTAAACATTGTTAAAACAATGTTTTGATAATGAGTCGCAGTGCATCCACCGTTCCAGAGGGGGGAGCTGCGCTTCTGAGAGCTGGTGTGCCGATTATGGTACTTCTGGGTATTGGCCAATCATAAGACAGTTGGGAAGGCTCTACGCTGGCTGGCCAATCACAACACACTCTGTCTTTTGGGTGTGAGATTTCAGTCTGAAACACCGCGGCCGACGAGAGCTTCAGTAAGGAGAGATTTCTATCGGCTCGTTTACAGCAACTAGGAGGTTTTTGACCATAAAAACAAGTTAATGTATGTAAGTAGACCTCCATAACTAACATATATGTGCAACAGGACCACTCAAACTCAGAGAGTGATGGAAGCAGCTGTGGTTCAGCAATTTATCTGTGCCATGATGCAAAATCGCTGATTTCTGAGGCAAAACATTAAGAGGCAAACATTCTTATTAATGCTCATTTAGACGTTACTTGCTGAGCCTCCTGTGCAGTCACTGTGGGATTAAACTGGAAAAACCCACATGCACGTGCACACACCGGAACATGCAAACATGCCCTTGTTCCGACCAGGTTGTGAACCTGGGTCTTTGTTGCCGCTCAGACAAGAGAGTTCTAACCGCTCCACCATCTGTCCTGTTCTGAATAAGAAGTGTGTGCAGGCGACACAGAGAGCACTCGGCTGTATTTAAGATGCGGCTCATGCGTCACTACCTCATACAACAACCTCCTCAAAACACCTTAACTATCACTTTAAGAGGAGGAACGTGATGTACTGAATATAGACGAGTGATGTGGCTCCCTCTGATGGTTACCCATGTTTCCCCCCTCCCTTCCCCTCTCCCCTCTCCCCCTCAGATGGGAAATGAAGAGCAACAGGAGAAGCTGCTGCGGGAGTGGCTGGACTGCTGTGTGACCGAGGGCGGAGTCCTGGTGGCTCTTCAGAAAAGCTCCCGCCGACGCAACCACCCACTCGTCACGCAGATGGTGGAGAAGTGGCTGGACGGCTACAGGCAGATCCGGCCCTGCGCCTCTTTGTCCGACGGCGAAGAGGAGGAGGACGACGACGACGAGTGATTAAACCGAAGCAGAGGGAGAAGGTTGGGGGTGCAGGACTCATCCCTCTCTTCTCTATTACAGAATTTTATTTTACTTTTTATTTTTTCTTTCTCCCCCCCCTGACACGGACAAACTGTGAAAGCCTTCAGGAGAGGACAGGAAAACCACATCCACCTTTTACCAGACAAAACAAACTCACACCACAACTGAGACTGCTGCAAAACATAGAATCAAGGGGGGGGAGGGGAAAGAGAGGTTTACAAATGCTAAGAAATTTGATTTGTTGTGAAAAATTTAAAAGGAAAAAAGGAATCTTTATCTGTAGATGTAAAATGCATGTGGTTGTAATAAAAAAAAAAAAAAAAAAAGAGTATAAGGAAAATATACCAGCATTGATTCAAATCAACTTTATATCTGTTCAGTATGGGCACTGACAAAAGCACACTTACAAAATAAGGTGTTTTTTTTCCACTTGTACAACAGTTTGCTTATCTTTTCTTTTGTTTTGTTGTTATTTTTAACGGGCAGGGACAAAGCCAATATCATTATCTTAAGTGAAGCGGAGGTTGTGGAATAGAAAATGACTTTAATCCTTCTTACTAAGCACTGCACATTTATTAAAAAAAACAAACATTTCTATATAAATACAGTACCATTGCTTGAATCAAGGTCATTATATGAAGCTCTTGTGAAAAGGAGACGAGTCAAATCTCACTAAGGTTTTAGCACACAAACAAACATCATGTTGGATATTATGGTTTACCTTTTTTTTTTTTCAGACTGAGCTGAGAGTGTGTGTGAGAGAGAGAGAACGAGAGAGAGTGTGTGTGTGTGTTTGGGGTTGTTTTTCTCTGAACTTTATTCTACATATTTATTGTTTGGAAACTTATTTGAGCTAATAAGAGCTTTCTGTATATTTTCTTCTTTTTGTTTTGTGGTTTTTTTGTTAATTATTCTTAATCTTGATGAAGACATGTTGCACAGAAAACACTGTTGCTGTGAGGAAAGGTGTTGTGTGCGATTTAGTACCTCATTTGGATGCCTAAAATCTGGTGCTCTTGTTTGTTTGTTTGTCTGTTTGTTTGTGTTGAGGTTTTTTTTGCAGGAGCGGGATTGCGTTTCATTGTCGACATAAACCCAGAGTTTTTTCGCTCGCGTCACTGAAGTCTGTTGTTTTCTCTGTCGCCCTCATGGTACACGTCAACTTCACTTTCCCTTTAAGTTCACGATTAAGGTCGTTGTGAGACTGCAACACATAAAAACCAAAGCTGACAGAAAAAAAAAAAAAAAAATTGAGTTTTCCTTAAAACGTTAATTTCTTCTTCTTTTTTTTGTTGCTGTGAATGTTTGCAATTTTTGTTGTTCATTGCGTACTGTAACCTCTTCTGTGTGTCATTCGAGTCATAAGCATTTTGAGCATCACCTGTATGTTGCTTTATATTTATGCAATAGTTGCAGTTGTGACTGATGGTTTGTGGATTTAGGCCTGACTTCACTATACGGAGTATAACGCAGAGAAAAGGTAAAATACGAGAAAAAAGAATAATAATAATAATAATAAAGGAAAAACCTTTTTTTGAATGTCCAACTCATTTGTTTCCTGTCTTGTATTATTGTTCATATATTAGAGCTGATGCTGTTTTAACGTGTTTTCAGCTTAAAAACACGTCACAACAGAGGCCAATTTAAGGTCACATAAACTCTGGTGTGAACAGACACTAGGACATAAATTCAATAATTCAATAAGAAAAACTAGCCTACGCTGTTATATTATTATGAATATTAAAATGCTAACCACACCTGCCATATCTTCAAAGTGTCCAAATTTCATGAAAAAGCGAACACTGTTTATTAAATTTCATGAAAAAGCATACAATATGCTCAAACTTTCCATTCAATGCATAAATAAAGAAATGGAGGCTTAACTATTTTTTATATGATAATTAATACATTTATATTATAATGTAATAAATATTATGAATAAGTGCTAAATAAACCCATGATATCCTCAATGTGTCCAAATGAGCTCAATAATAAAGAAAAAAATGCCATAACAATTTTTTCTGTGTTCACTAATAAGTTAACCAGTTAACTTATTATGTAACTATTACCAATCATAGCCAAAGTAATAATGATTGTACTTGTAGATAGTTGTTACATGAATCATTGTACAACATTTGAAGGCAATATCTCCATCAGTCTGGAAGATGAAGCCGAAAATGTGTTTTTAGCATAATAAATTAATTAATTTGCTAATTAAAAATAAAGCTACAAAGATAGGGATAATTCTCAGGTGGTATGTGATGCCCATGCAACATTTGAAGCCAATACCTGCAATACTTTGGAAGATACAGGCGAAAATATGTTTTTTATATCATTAATTAATTAATTAATTAATTAATTAATTAACTAATTAATAATAATGGTAGACAGCTCAAAATCAAAAGGGATCATCTACAGGGGGTATGTGACCCATAAAAAAAATAAGAAAATTTAATCTCAAACGCCTTTCCAGTTATCGCGTTAACGGCTAAAATCGCGTGAGACCGATTACATAATATCCAAATTTCTCGTGGATATAATAACCGTAACAGTTATACATTTTAAGTTTTGAGTCACTGAATCAAGTGTTTTTTTCAGTAACTAAAATAACATTTGATTTTTCAGCGTCTTAAATGTGAAAATTTGATGGTTTCTTTGCTCCACAAAAAAGTCATACTATAGTGTCATCCAAAATTTTGGACCAAAACATTTTTTTCAAAAAAAAAAGTCAAATTTTGGACCACATAGTATAGTAGTATAAGTATTGGACCACATAGTATGACGTTTTTGTCAAATTTTGGAGCAAAAAATTATTTTCAAGAAAATCTTCAAATTTTGGACGACATTATATAGTATG
The DNA here is from genome assembly GCF_963457635.1 of Microchirus variegatus. Classification (NCBI taxonomy): domain Eukaryota; kingdom Metazoa; phylum Chordata; class Actinopteri; order Pleuronectiformes; family Soleidae; genus Microchirus; species Microchirus variegatus. The sequence goes on along the minus strand of NC_139812.1, from coordinate 21,144,951 downwards.
ACGTTTTTGTCAAATTTTGGACGAAAAAAACCTTGACAAAAACGTCATACTATGTCGTCCAAATTTGACCATTATTTTTTGAAAAGCTTTCTTTTGGTCCAAAATTTGACAAAAATGTCAAAGTATACTATGTCGTCCAAAATTTGACAAGATGGATTTTTCAAAAAAAATGGTCACATTTTGGACCACATAGTATGGTATGATGCACTACATAGTATAGTATGACGTTTTTGTCAAGTTCTGGACCAGAAAAATGATTTTCAAAAAATTTGTCAGATTTTGGACGACATAGTATAGTATGTCATTTTTGTCAAATTTTGGACCAATTTCTTTTTTTCAAAAAATGGTCACATTTTGGACAACATAGTATAGTATGACGTACTACATAGTATAGTATGACGTTTTTGTCATGTTTTGGACCAAAAAACTGCTTTTCAAAAAATTCGTCAGATTTTGGACCACATAGTATATAGTTTGTCGTTTTTGTCAAATTTTTGGAACAAATTTTTTTTTCAAGAAATTGTCACATTTTGGACCACATAGTATAGTATGACGTACTGCATAGTATAGTATGACGTTTTTGTCAAGTTTTGGACCAAAAAACTGTTTTTCAAAAAATTCGTCAGATTTTGCATGACATAGTTTAGTATGTCGTTTTTGTCAAATTTTGGACCAATTTCATCTTTTCAAAAAATGTTCATATTTTGGAGCACATAGTATAGTATGACGCACTACATAGTATAGTATGACGTTTTTGTCAAGTTTTGGACCAAAAAAATGTTTTTCAAAAAATTTCAGATTTTGGACGACATTGTATAGTATGACGTTTTTGTCAAATTTTGGAAGAAATTTTTCTTTCAAAAAATGGTCACATTTTGGACGACATAGTATAGTATGATGCACTACATAGTATAGTATGACGTTTTTGTCAAGTTTTGGACTAAAAAATGTTTTCCCAAAAAAATGTCAGATTTTGGACGACATTGTATAGTATGACGTTTTTGTCAAATTTTTTCCCCCAAATTTTTTTTCCCAAAATTTACATATTTTGGACGACATAGTATGACGTTTTTGTCAAATTTTGGACCAAAACATTTCTTTCAAAAAAATTTGTCAAACTTTGCACGACATAGTATAGTATGACGTTTTTGTCAAATTTTGGAGCAAAAAATGCTTTTCAAAAAAATTGTAAAATTTTGGACAACATATTATATATGATGTTTTTTGTCAAATCTTGGACCAAAACATTTTTTTCCAAAGAATTTGACAAAAAAGTCATAGTTCAGTATGTATATATAGTATATAAAATAGTATATAGTATGACGTTTTTGTCAAGTTTTGACGAAAAAACTGCTTTTCAAAAAATTCGTCAGATTTTGGACCACATAGTATAGTATGTCGTTTTTGTCAAATTTTGGACCAATTTCATTTGTTCAAAAAATGTTCATATTTTCGACGACATAGTATAGTATGACGCACTACATAGTATAGTATGTTGTTTTTGTCAAATTTTGGAACAAATTTTTTTTTCAAAAAATTGTCACATTTTGGACCACATAGTATAGTATGACGTACTGCATAGTATAGTATGACGTTTTTGTCAAGTTTTGGACCAAAAAACTGTTTTTCAAAAAATTCGTCAGATTTTGCACGACATAGTTTAGTATGTCGGTTTTGTCAAATTTTGGACCAATTTCATCTTTTCAAAAAATGTTCATATTTTGGAGCACATAGTATAGTATGACGCACTACATAGTATAGTATGACGTTTTTGTCAAATTTTGGACCAAAAAAATGTTTTTCAAAAAATGTGTCAGATTTTGGATGACATTGTATAGTATGACGTTTTTGTCAAATTTTGGAAGAAATTTTTCTTTCAAAAAATGGTCACATTTTGGACGACATAGTATAGTATGATGCACTACATAGTATAGTATGACGTTTTTGTCAAGTTTTGGACTAAAAAATGTTTTCCCAAAAAAATTTCAGATTTTGGCCGACATTGTATAGTATGACGTTTTTGTCAAATTTTTTCCCCAAAAAAGTTTTTACCCAAAATTGACACATTTTGGACGACATAGTATGACGTTTTTGTCAAATTTTGGACCAAAACATTTCTTTCAAAAAAATTTGTCAAATTTTGGACGACAGTATAGTATGACGTTTTTGTCAAATTTTGGAGCAAAAAATTATTTTCAAAAAAATCTTCAAATTTTGGACGACATTATATAGTATGACGTTTTTGTCAAATTTTGGACGAAAAAAACCTTGACAAAAACGTCATACTATGTCGTCCAAATTTGACCATTATTTTTTGAAAAGCTTTCTTTTGGTCCAAAATTTGACAAAAATGTCATAGTATACTATGTCGTCCAAAATTTGACAAGATGGATTTTTCAAAAAAAATGGTCACATTTTGGACCACATAGTATGGTATGATGCACTACATAGTATAGTATGACGTTTTTGTCAAGTTCTGGACCAGAAAAATGATTTTCAAAAAATTTGTCAGATTTTGGACAACATTGTATGGTATGTCATTTTTGTCAAATTTTGGACCAATTTCTTTTTTTCAAAAAATGGTCACATTTTGGACAACATAGTATAGTATGACGTACTACATAGTATAGTATGACGTTTTTGTCATGTTTTGGACCATAAAACTGCTTTTCAAAAAATTCGTCAGATTTTGGACCACATAGTATATAGTTTGTCGTTTTTGTCAAATTTTTGGAACAAATTTTTTTTTCAAGAAATTGTCACATTTTGGACCACATAGTATATAGTATGACGTACTGCATAGTATAGTATGACGTTTTTGTCAAGTTTTGGACCAAAAAACTGTTTTTCAAAAAATTCATCAGATTTTGCACGACATAGTATAGTATGTCGTTTTTGTCAAATTTTGGACCAATTTCATCTTTTCAAAAAATGTTCATATTTTGGAGCACATAGTATAGTATGACGCACGACATAGTATAGTATGTCGTTTTTGTCAAATTTTGGACCAATTTCATCTTTTCAAAAAATGTTCACATTTTGGACCACATAGTATAGTATGACGTACTACATAGTATAGTATGACGTTTTTGTCATGTTTTGGACCAAAAAAACTGCTTTTCAAAAAATTTGTCAGATTTTGGACCACATAGTATATAGTATGTCGTTTTTGTCAAATTTTGGAACAAATTTTTTTTTCAAAAAATTGTCACATTTTGGAACACATAGTATAGTATGACGTACTGCATAGTATAGTATGACGTTTTTGTTAAGTTTTGGACCAAAAAACTGTTTTTCAAAAAATTCGTCAGATTTTGGACGACATAGTATAGTATGTCGTTTTTGTCAAATTTTGGACCAATTTCATCTTTTCAAAAAATTTTCATATTTTGGAGCACATAGTATAGTATGACGCACTACATAGTATAGTATGACGTTTTTGTCAAAATTTGGAAGAAATTTTTCTTTCAAAAAATGGTCACATTTTGGGCGACATAGTATAGTATGATGCACTACATAGTATAGTATGACGTTTTTGTCAAGTTTTGGACTAAAAAATGTTTTCCCAAAAAAATTTCAGATTTTGGACGACATTGTATAGTATGACGTTTTTGTCAAATTTTTTCCCCCAAAATTTTTTCCCCAAAAATTTACACATTTTGGACGACATAGTATGACGTTTTTGTCAAATTTTGGACCAAAACATTTCTTTCAAAAAAATTTGTCAGATTTTGGACGACATAGTATAGTATGACGTTTTTGTCAAATTTTGGAGCAAAAAATGCTTTTCAAAAAAATTGTAAAATTTTGGACAACATATTATATATGATGTTTTTTTGTCAAATCTTGGACCAAAACATTTTTTTCCAAAGAATTTGACAAAAAAGTCATAGTTCAGTATGTATATATAGTATATAAAATAGTATATAGCATGACGTTTTTGTCAAGTTTTGACGAAAAAACTGCTTTTCAAAAAATTCGTCAGATTTTGGACCACATAGTATAGTATGTCGTTTTTGTCAAATTTTGGACCAATTTCATTTGTTCAAAAAATGTTCATATTTTCGACGACATGGTATAGTATGACACACTACATAGTATAGTATGTCGTTTTTGTCAAATTTTGGAACATTTTTTTTTCAAAAAATTGTCACATTTTGGACCACATAGTATAGTATGACGTACTGCATAGTATAGTATGACGTTTTTGTCAAGTTTTGGACCAAAAAACTGTTTTTCAAAAAATTCGTCAGATTTTGCACGACATAGTATAGTATGTCGTTTTTGTCAAATTTTGGACCAATTTCATCTTTTCAAAAAATGTTCATATTTTGGAGCACATAGTATAGTATGACGCACTACATAGTATAGTATGACGTTTTTGTCAAGTTTTGGACCAAAAAAATGTTTTTCAAAAAATGTGTCAGATTTTTGACGACATTGTATAGTATGACGTTTTTGTCAAATTTTGGAAGAAATTTTTCTTTCAAAAAATGGTCACATTTTGGACGACATAGTATAGTATGATGCACTACATAGTATAGTATGACGTTTTTGTCAAGTTTTGGACTAAAAAATGTTTTCCCAAAAAAATTTCAGATTTTGGACGACATTGTATAGTATGACGTTTTTGTCAAATTTTTTCCCCAAAAATTGACACATTTTGGACGACATAGTATGACGTTTTTGTCAAATTTTGGACCGAAACATTTCTTTCAAAAAAATTTGTCAAATTTTGGACGACATATTATATATGATGTTTTTTGTCAAATCTTGGACCAAAACATTTTTTTCCAAAGAATTTGACAAAAAAGTCATAGTTCAGTATGTCGTCTAAAATATGTCGTCTAAATTGCACAAAAATATCATATGTCATCACTGCACAGCTGCCTGTAACTACGGTGACCACTAGACCGACTACGGTGATTTTTTCTCAAATTTGGTTACTTGGACATGATGCTATGGTGTTTTTATTATGTTTGCAATACCTGCTAAAGTGTACAAATGGACAAGATTAGCATGGCAGTTAGCAAATTAAGCAACAACACTAACATTAACCTCTGTGGAATAGAATAAAGCTGCATTTTAAATGATTTTGAAAAACAAAAAAGGGATAAATAGATCAAATAAATAAAAAATGAACTGGGGAAGAGAAAAGTCCCATGAAGCCGATCATCAATCAGAACAGCAAGTTTTTTTTTTATTTATTGTTTCCAGCTGCACTGTATACTATATGTTCACCTTTTACAAGAAACAAATACAAATACTCACACTAAAAACCAAACAATCCGCTAGCAGCCGTCTCTTGCTATTATTTGGAGCTAAAGGGATGATGTGGCTGCTGCTGCTGTTCACAGAGGGCACAGTTCCTCCACAGCTGGCTTTCATTAGAGCAGGCAAACAACCCCAAAAAAAAAGAAATAAAAAAGAAGAAACTATAAGGGAAGAGTGGGTGGGGTCGGTCACATAAGACTATGATTATAAGAACATTTATCAAGGCAATACAAATCTAACAGGAAAACCTCCAACATTGAAAAAAAAAAACATACATTTGATATATAAAAAAATATATATACCACAATGGAGAAGGAAGTGGAGACATGAAAAGCCAGAAAATGGAGACTTACTTTTTTCCTTTTCCTTATCAGATTCAAAGGTTAATCATTGTTTTCCTGAGTCACAAAGAAATGAACTGATTTGTTTGTTGTTTGTTTAACTCGCTCGTCAGCACTGCGACGTCCAAACAGAGCTGATCTGGGACACTTTTCATGACAAATAGCAGTTTAATGTTGAAGGTAAGTCAGTCCCAGCAGAGGAGAAATAAAGTTACACAACACAAATGGAATGAGTCCTCTGCACAGCAGCTGATCTGACGGCTTCTGACGGCTGCGATCCATTTAGCTTTGTCAGATTCATGGTGCACGCTGGTTCACTGTGGCATTTTTCTGATTTGTGTGAACTGAACCGAGCCGTGTTAATGTGACGGGTAACACCAGTGCTTTTCCTGCTAAAACATGTTTATTATTGTTTATATTAAACGGCTGCTGAGCAAAGGACTCATTGAGGTGTCACATTTAATGTCGTTAAATTACCACAAATTACCTTTGTCCTTCTTAGGAAGAGGATTAGAGGCACATGTTCAAAAAAAGAAGGGAAAAAATAAAATATATAAAACTGCCTGAATTTTGAGCAAAAATGTCTGAATTCTCAGAATTCTGAATTAAATTCAGAATTCTCAGAATTTTGAATTAAATTCTGAATTCTCAGAATTTTGAATTAAATTCTGAATTCTCAGAATTTTGAATTAAATTCTGAATTCTCAGAATTTTGAATTAAATTCTGAATTCTCAGAATTTTGAATTAAATTCTGAATTCTCAGAATTTCAGAATTCTCAGAATTTCAAAATTCTCAGAATTTCAGAATTCTCAGAATTTCAGAATTCTCAGTATTTCAGAATTCTCAGAATGTTTAATTAAATTCAGAATTCTGACTTTTTCCTTAAAATTCTGCGAAAAAAGTAAAAATTCTAAGATTAAAGTAAAAATTCTAAGATTAAAGTAAAAATTCTCGCTTCTCGATTTCAGATTTCTGAGAAAAAAAAATCTAAATTCTCAAATTAAAGTCAGAATTCTATGAAAAAAATCTGAATTCTGAGATTGAAGAATTCTGACTTTTATCTCAGTATTCTGACAAAAAAGTAAAAATTCTGGTATTTACAATTTTGAGAAGAAAAAAAAAATCAAAATTCTGATTTGAAAGTACAATTCTGAGATTTAAGTCAGAATTCTGAGATAGAAAAAAGTCAGGATTCTGAGATTGAAGAATTCCGACTTCGATTAAAGTAAAGTCAGAATTCAGATTTTTTTTTTGTAAATGTTTTGTATCTTGTTTCCAAAACATTTTCACATTTGACCCTAATCCTCTTCTGTAGTCCTTTCACTTTTTGTTTTTCTTTTACGATGATCTTTTGTTGTGAAACCTGTTGAAGTGTAAACCACATTTACCGCCTCACATTCAGGGGCCATCACACGTCACAAAACACCAAACATGGAGTCCAGATGAGTGGCGGCGGAGGAGGAGTCCGTTGACTTTCCTTCTCTCGTCGATACATTTAACTTTAAATCCTTTCATTTTCACACACACTGAAGAAACAGAAACTAAATAGATATTCACTTGCAAAAGAAACACAGATTAGAGGATTAACGGACAAAAGTAGAAAAAAAAAAAAGGACAAACTGTGGAGGAAGGAGCGACAAACGGGGAGGGGGGTGGGTTAGATGTCCTTCCTGCACGTGGTCGTGTCAAACGTGTCCCAGACGTCAGGAGCAATCTCCCTAAAATATACTCGAAAAATAGACTAAAAAGGAAAAAGTTTGGGTGTAAATCGATGGAGAGGAGGTGATGGAGGAGGAGGGGGAAAGGTTTTGGTTTCAGTCCCATCTCAGTGCGGCAGATCCTGAACGTCGACTGTCCTCACTTGGGCTTTAGTGGTTTCATAGAAAAAGAAAAGGTGTGTGTGTGTGTGTGTGTGTGTGTGTGTGTGTGTGCTGGTAGGTTCAGGTGGAGCTGAAGTCAAGCATACGGTGAGATGGTTGAGTCGGTAGGTTCCGCTGGGTTTTTAAACGTATACGTTGTTTTTTTGTTGTTGTTGTTGTTTTTTTTTTAGCCCCAGCGCTCTGTTACAGCTACGGCTCAGTCATGTGCTCTCTCATGGGGTCGCCGTGTTTGGAGGGTTGGTTCGGGGAGGTGGCCTGTGACGGGTGGGTGCCAGGCGGCAGGGTGTGGGTGATGGGGATGCCCCCGGGCAACAAACCCTCCATAGGTCCAGGAATCCCGCCGGGGGCGATGCCCACCACGCCGGGAGGGAATCTGGAGGTGGGAAAACAGGCGGGTTAGCGAAAGAGAAACAGGAAACGTTTACATTTTTGCTTTTTCCTGTCACGAGGATCTAGATTTACACAATAAAAGCACAGAATCTGACGGAAAAAAAGTAGTGCTGGGCACGTTAACACACGATGCGTTTCCATAACGACTGACTGGAAAAAGACGCGAGTAACGCCATGTTTACGTGCCGTGAGACCGTAGTCCAGGCACCGTTTACTGGTTAGCTCTGTTAGCTCCTTTAGCGCAGTTAGCGTACCTGTGTACTGCGTATGTGTGCTTTTAAAGTTTAGCGTTACTTTAGAGACTCATTTTATGAAACATTTCCGGTCAGTCGTCACGGAAACGCACCATGCGCTAATGCGCCGTTGACGCCGTTAGCGTGCCCAGCACCAAAAAAATAGTTTTATTTTATGGTGCTCTATTGAGGATACAATTAAACGTTATCAACGTGTGGACTTACTAACCATCATCACCTCTGTGAAACAAAAACAGAAATGGTGCAAAGTTAAAACGGCATGAGGGCAAAACACGAGACAATGTTAGGGACCTAATCTGGCGTAGAGGACGAAATTCACCCAGATTACAGAAAACATGTCCTTTCTCACTGGATTACGACATTAGAATTAGGGATTTTAGCCAATCTGGGTTTTATTCGATGCTTCATTTGTTTTCGAAATAACCCAATTAATCAGCATCGATTTAATTTGGTGCTATGAAAAGTCAGAATTATGAGATAAATGTAAATGATGATGTTTTTGTGATAAGCTGTCAAAATTACAATAGAAATAGCCAAATCTTTTTCATCTTATTGCATAAACTTTGACTTTTCTAACCTCATAACTATGACTTTCTCTTAATTTCATTATGGTCTAATAATTTTTTATCTTGAAATTACAACTTTTTATCTCATAATTTCCAACTTTTTTTTTACCTTCCACTTCATAAAATATATCCAAATGAGTGAGAAAAATAGATTTTTTTTTATCATTTGGGTGAACCATTCCTTTACTACCAGGAGTTAAAGGGGGGAGGGGGGGGTAAGTGTGGAGGAACATCCCAGGTTTGTTGACAGTTTATTTGTGAACTATGATGTGAGAGCCTCGCCCCATTTTTTACCTGTGACCCAATGCATCCTTTTATTTCCAATGTGTCAGGTAAACTTTAAACGTACAAATATTGTCTTCATAGAAGTGAAACTATCACTACGGCGATGATGTGGTTGTGTTTCTGGGGGAGTTTGATGAGATGCTGAGTGATGTAGGGAACAGTTCAAGGACATGAGGAGAGTGAAGAAGGAAAAAAAGTGCTATATATAGAGAGAGAGAGATTTCAATGGGATCTGGTTTTATTCATGATATATATATATTTTTTTCATTTTCTCTGACCTGTGGGGTCAGCAGTGGTAGTTTTCATTTACCTGGTTGAGAATTACGTATATAATTTGTCCTGCATTCCCCCCGTTGCTATGGCCTGTACCATGGTTTGGTTCACTCGGCTGTGTGAGAGAAGCAGTTCAGTCTGGTTGAGACAATATAGAGACTGAGAAACCAGTGGATAACTTCACTTGGGCCAAATTCTACGTAGAAATGTGCCACACAAAAAGAATAACTAGGACCCAGCCTAATGATCAATTAAAGGGACAGTTTGGGTTCTTTAAAATGTGGTCGTATGAGGTACTATACGTACGTAAATATGCCCCGCCCGCTCCCTGCATCGAGAATTTTAGCCACTACACAAAAGGCTCATCTACAATAATCTACATAATACTGTCATTAATCTGTACAGTCTCTGTCCTCTGGAAATTGAGGATTATTACTATTCACTTCCTGCACCAAAGTCCATAGAGAAAACCAGCATTTTTACATCACAGCACAGAGAAGTTGCTGATCCACTTCTGACTCCATTACCAAGTTCAAACATGTCATTTTGTGACTTTGGGGTTTCAAATTGTCTGTGTGAATTTAACCAAGCAACATAAAGTTTTAAAATGAAGCAGGAGGAGACCAGGAAATACATTGTTCAACTCGCTAAAATTATAATTTTTCTCTATGGACTTTGGTGTGGGCAAATTATTTGTTTACAAATCAACACAAACTTGAGTAAAATGGAAGGATAAAGAAGTTAAAGTAGTGAACACTACTTTATCAGGTGAGCAATTCTTTTAATGGCTTTTTAAAGATGTTTTTATTGAGCTTGCGTCTGCCAGTCCTCGCTCAGTCAGCTGTTTGTAAGATATACTGCAAGTACCTCATAAAACCACACTTCAAAATACCTGAACTAAACCCCCTGAAGAAACAAGTAAACATGAATATTTGGGCCACACCTCCACCACTGCAGGTGCTGAGATGACACAGGTGATCTCTGTGCAGTGCAGTTCGCCTAAATACAGCTCCTACCTGTAGGCGGCGCCATTGATCTCAGGGTGAATTTGAGGCTGCTGCTGCTCCATCACTCCCCAGGGTGCCGAGGTGACAAAGAACTCTTTGTTGACGCAGTTTCGGAGGCTGTCCGGGATGCGGCCTGTGTTGTGGAGGGAGTGAACAGTGGTGAGCGGCTGAACCACACAAACGAAAAAATAAAGATTTTTAAGGTAACCAGTGCACGTAGAGACGTCTCCGTACCGGTGATGGCTCTGCGTATTTCTGTGGCGGCGGCCTCTCTCATCTCCAGAGACGCCTGCTCGCTGTACCAGGCAGTGTGTGGAGTGCAGATCAAGTTGGGGGCGTCTTTCAAGGGACCTTGGGAAAAACTGCAATAACAAAAAAACAAAACACTACATCAGCGTCTTTACGCTGATTTTTTCAACATTATTGGAATTATACTCAGTCTATTGGTCGTGAATCTGACACCTGAAAGGCTCTGACTCGTGGACGTCCAGGGCGGCGCCGCGTATTCTGCCTTCTTTCAGAGCCTGAGCCAGAGCTTTCTCATCAACCAGACCTCCCCGAGCCACGTTGACCAGGAAAGCACCTTGACGCATCTACACACACAAAGAGAGAAATAACATTCATTTTTATTCTCGCAGTCCTGTGTTGAGAGGAATTTTTTTTGGACTGTATATTCATAATTTGTCACATTTTTTGGACTATGCCAAAACCTTAGTAGTGTAGAAGAATTCAGTTTGATGCAATCAGATGTAACACGTATGAATTTCAGTAGATGACTTTCGCTCAAACAATACAAAACCTTTCAGCACAATCTGCACTTCTGTTTATGTCCTCCAGGTGGCAGCAGTGACCAGGAGAAAAGGGCATCTACTTGTGCAGGTCCTTGAATTTGTCATAGAGCTGCAGAAATTGTTTTTTTGGGGAGGGGGGGGGGGCTCACGTCCAATTTTGGGACACACGGTGGTGCAGTGGATCCCAGTTTCCTCCCAACATGCAGAGGTCATTTTGGACAATCTAAATTGACAGGAGTTATGAGTGTGAGCGTGAATGTTTGTCTCTGCGATGGATTGGTGACCTGTTCTCAAAATTAATAAATTAACGTCCAATTTGGAGACTAAAAAAAAGTCTAAATCATAAGCCTTTACACTTGATGGTTAGAGTGCACACCAGGATTAGCTGAGCGGCACTGAGCTGCAGAGACTGGCAACTGTGACTTGGTCGGTCAGTAGAATTCCTTAATTTTGTCACTGATGGCTTTGTCGCTAACAGAGAGCAGTTGCTGCACAGACTAATCACAGACTTTCAAAACAAAGTTCTGCCGGGAAGATTAAAATAAATATATAAATAAATAAAGCACACATTTACTTTTTGTTCTGCCACCACCCGCACCAGCTTTTCATTCTAATTCCACAGAGATTTTCTAAACCCCTGTGTTTCTTTTGCGAGTGTTTGTTCCAAGTACCTTACCACTCCATGTTAAAGAGCCAGTGATTGAAAGTTGCCAACAAAGCAGCGCTGGCAGCCGGAGAATGCCACTGGCCGGCCAAGTCAGCTAACGGTTCGCTGGCATAAAGCTGTTCTACCAACCTCAGAGAAACATTAACTCTGTAAAAAGAATGTGCAGACGGGCTTCAGACGATAATGAGAGGGAACTAGTGCCAAATCAAAGCTTATCAGCTCTTGATAATTCGCCCGCTCTGACAGCCTCTCGGACAAAGTCGGATTTTTAATGGGAAGCAGAAAAATCCGTTTCCTCTACCTTCCATCGCCTCAGTCTCAGAGAAAAAGGGAAGCGGGGTTCGTCCGCTCTTTCGGTGACCGACCTGTTTGATGGTGAAGTCGTTGATGAGGTGGTGGTTGTGCTCGTTCAGGTTGCAGTGCAGGGAGACGCAGTCGCTCTGGTAGAGCAGGTCCTGGAGTGTGTAGACGCGCTGAACGCCCAGCGAGCGCTCCAACCCGTCCTGGAGGTAGGGGTCGTAGAAGATCACGCTGAAGCCGAACGCCTTGGCCCGCATCGCCACCGCCTGGCCTGAGCGACCTGAGACGCAGAGACACGCATGAGACGAGTCAAATCTAACTCGTCTTGCTGGTGATAAACTGATGCTATGATAAGAACCCGGGAAGCACCCCCACGCCTTCCTGTGCTAATGGCCAGAAGCTATAAAAACATGCTTCTCTTGCAGAGTCATTTTGACTGAGTGTCTGCCTATTGTATACATTCCCACTGCAAACAAAAACCATGTGTGAGTGGAATTTCTAGATAAGACCCAAAAGATACAGAAGCTGTTCCTGTTTCTGCTGATCGTCGCCGTCACACAGTCGCCGACGGGTGTCGTCAAAACAAACCTGCCCACTCTCCTCTCAGGATGAGACACAATGAGCAGGTCAGGTTGGGACATTCTCAGCTTTCGTTCCTGGAGTCCAAACACACCCACGTATGGTATGTTGCCATACGCTCTCACAAACTCTGAACGCCTCTGCACGGACCTTCCAAAACTTCATCACAAGAAGGAGGCTCACCAAAGCCGATGAGGCCCAGCGTCTCTCCTCGGATCCTCGCTGCCCCTGACGCCACCTCCCGGATCTGCTCCACGCTCTGGACCCGCGTGCCCTCCCGGAGGGCCTGGTACAGCCAGGTGTTCCGTCGATACAGGTTGAGGATGTGACAAAGTGTTGAGTCTGCCGTTTCTTCTACAGCCGCTGAGGGAATATTACACACCGCGATGCCTGGAAAACACACGATGACAATGACAGATGTGCCCTCTTTTAAAGCAAAATCAGAGATTGCTTTGTCTGTGGTTTTTCCTCCAGTGTGCCAAGTCACAAATACGCTACAAACAACCAAGGTTGCACAGAAATAATAATAATAATAATAAAAAACACCACAGAGAGCACTGGCAATGTTGCAGTGGTTACACTTTTATATCTTTCTATTCAGTCTTTCAAACTGGAATTTTTTATACTGCCGCTGCTTCAATGGTGCGGATCAAAACTACACAATGAAAAAGGTGCTGACTCTGGAGCCAAAATAAAGTTGTAGAACACAAACTGTTCAATGAAAGCCAATTGTGTCCTTTCCCAGTTAGTGGACTTCATATTTACGAGGTTTCTTGAATGTATCTTGAAGCCGTTCTCTAACCTCAACACACTGAAATTGGATGAAATGTCATTAAACGCATCTCGTTAGCTGCTCCTCTTTGCTCCAAACGCTGTAATTATCGTATCACCCCTCACGAGCCCTAATGCGCTACAAGTATTCGTCGCCTCATCCCCAGCGACTGTCAGAGTCTGCTTGAATGCACATTCCTACGTTAAGAACGTGTACAAATAAAAAAATGTTGACTAGTTAACTGAACAGTAAAAGGTAAGAGGGTAATTGTAAAGCATTTTTCACACCCACAAATGAAAGCCATCAGTATTCTCACACTAAAGGTCCATTTATACTCTCAAAAGAGACATTGTATAAACATCCATACCAATGCAAAAGACAATATTATATACGATTTCATATCAGTCGCAGCATCTGCTCTGCACGTGCAAACGCTTACATTACATATTCTGTTTACAGTATATCATACTGCTTGTTACATGTGTTATTTATGTGAAGTTAATATGTCAAGCAGCATTGGGATTGGCCACAATCCAAACGTACACTTTCCCTTATCCATGATGCATAGTTCCCCCTTTTTTTTTAATGATTAATTCTTCATTTCTTCTCATGACTAAGCCATATGTGCACACATGACCCTCCTCCTTCATTATCCTCTCCACATGATAACTGTCCTCCCCTGAACCACCATCACTGCTTTTTATTATTATATCCGTCCCCCCCCTCCTCCTCCTCTTTTGTCGCCATCTGTCTGTGCCTCACCAAGCTCGCCGGCAGCCTTGATGTCGATGTTGTCGTAGCCGCTGCCGATGCGGATGATGATGCGCAGCGCCTTGAACTTCTCCAGGTCTTCTCTGGTCAGAGTGATGGTGTGGTACATCATGGCTCCTACGGCCTCATTCAGCACCTGAGAGGACACGGAAACATTAGCGAAATCAGACCATTTAAACTCATAACGATGTGGTGGAAATGCTACGTGTTTTTATCACAGATTACTAGATTACTAGATTACTGCAATTCACCTTTTACTGGTCTGCAGGAGACAGCCGTGAGAAAATTACAGTTCATTCTAAAAATGCTGCAGAAAGATCCTTTAAACAATACACAGAAAAAGAGATCACATCTTGCAGTTCAGACTGTAACTTCTACTAAGTCCATCTTTAAAACCGATTTCTATTATTTTATTCATATATAAACCACAAATAATAAAGCACCCGCATTCATTAGTGACCGTCTCTCTTTTTCCAACAAGAATCAGATCTCCAGTGCCAGTCGGAATTAAAATAAAGACAATTAAAAAAATGACATAGCCTTTTTTTTTTTAGGTTAACTACATTGGTACCATACTTTAAAAAAATGTGATCTGATGTTATTATATTTTTCATTAATTTAAATTATTATAAGGGCTGCAGCATTTAATCAATTGTTAATAGATTTGGATTGAAACAAGATTTTTTTTAGCTTCTTAAACGTGAATATTTTCTAGTTTCTTTGTCCGTTTGACAAATAAATCATTAAACTGATAAATGTTGGTGAGAGGACAAAACAAGATATTAGAGAACATCATTATTTCCAGGCTTGAGAAACACATCAACATTTTCTGACACTTTACACACCAAATAAATGCTTAATAATTGAGAAACCCGACAGACAAATATGAAAAGAATCGCTGGTTGCAGCTCTAATTATTATTATTAATATTATTATTAAACGTAGTAGAAGTATTTCCTCAGTGTTCATGCTGTGTTAGGGATGGTTTATCATATTTTTATGTGCATTTTTTATTTTACTATAATCACAATGTCATCGCTCCCATGATTTTTCCTCAACAGTACGTATTAGCGATTTGCCGCGACCAACGTAAGTCAAGAGTTTGTTCCTAACCTCTCATTTTCCTGGACCCAAGTTTGCCTGGAATTCTCCATCTAAATGCAAATGGCCTGTTTATATGTGCTCTAAAATACAAGTGGCTGCCTGTTTATTATGAGTGCTTGCCAAAGCTTGTTTTTGTCACAATCCATTCAGACTGTATGCAAACAAGCCCCGGAGTGGATGCGGGGCAGCACCATAAAGTAAACTGACAGCTGCTGAGGAACCACAAAGCATAAGCAAGCAGCTTCTGCGGGCAACGACCATTTAAACGTAACAGGTTTAAATTCACAGCCTGATAACTGAATTAACCTAACCAAGCCGGATTAGCATAGCCATGAATTTTCATGCGGTTTTATTGCTGTGTCGTGGAAGGTGGATGCTAGAATCAAGGTTGAAGCTCTCCTCGGGCATTAATCTCATTATTGCTTGAGCAGAGCAGGTCAGTACAGAACAGGCTTTACAGGAGACAATGCTGGAAAAATGACACATTGTTAAGCAACAGGAACATAAGCCGAGAGTGGAAAAAATGAGCTAATGGAATTTGTATGCCGCTAATTGGTCGAAGTCGTGTGCTGCAGTTTGAGCTGGCGCGCCGCGGCGCATGTGTAAGTTCACATTGTTTATCAAGCACAGCGTAATTACCTACGGTACAGCGAGGAATCATGGAAATTGCAAAGAAAGCACATAAAGCCGTTAACAAAAACAACGCTCTGCTGCTAATGGTACACTAGTGTACTGGCACATTTACAGAGCTGTTAAGTCACACTCCAGCATTCCTGTGTGGTTTAAGTAGGTGTGAATATACTGTTTGACTATAATTAGCTTTACATGTTAAAGTTGGTGCATTGGTTTAGCCTGGCTTTATTCACTCGACTGTCTCCAAGCTAAGCTAAGCTAATCACACACTCATCTACAATTAATATTTAGTGAATTTTAGAGCTGGAAGGATTTTTTTTTTTTTTAGCTTTAAAATTAGCATAGCTAGCTGTTTTCCCGCTTTGCCTCATTCATGCTAAAATAGCCTCTACCTCGTTATAATAAGCTTAACTATTACCATGCAGATATTATCTTGAGCAGAGTGTAACATGGCACTTTTGTTGTGCTAGCTGGTTAGCATTTACATACAGAACCTGAACCATAATGCTAAACCTTGTATATAAATATGCTGCTTTTAAATGAGGTTGTTTAACGGCGACGTGTATGTCACGATTTACTGCTTAAACGCAGTCAGTAAACACAGGTAGCAAGGAGCGTTGCCTGCCTGGTACACAGGTAAGTTGTGGTAGAGAAGATGGCAGAAATAGCTCAAAGTAGGGTTATGTAGGGTCGTGATGGAGATAAAGTTCTCAAACTGTGTAACGCAAGCTTCCTCTGGAGGTACGTGGAGAAAAATCAGAAATACTGTTCAACTGTATATACCAGGATATGTGATCGGAGTGGAGCTGAGGAATTTTGTCCGGAGTGCTTAAAAAAACAAACAGAACTGAATATTTTCTCAGGTGGTATTTGGTATAAAAGGTATGAGAACCACTGTGTTATATGATCAAAAGCTACCAAGTTTCAGAGGAAATATCTGAAGCTGCGTTTGTCAAACCATATTATATATATATTTACTTTTATATGTAAGATTATTCCAAACACAGGATGGTGACTAGAAATCAATCAATACACCGTTTCCTCAGAAAGAAATGTCAAAATAAAGGAATTACACTCTCAACGCCTGTCCTTTGAACCAGTTTCACTTTGCACTAAAACAGCAGCACTTCATCACTTCAGCTGCGGTAACAGATACAGTGATGTCAGGGACTCTTGTAAAACACACCACTCTGTCTTTCAAAAGGCCCCCCCTTTTTTTTGTCGTTTCAAGGACAGCACTGCGTTACAATGGTTTAAGGACCAGGAGTGCTTTCCACTTCATTGGAACTCTTTTCAGGTCGCCACTGGTTTACATTTCCCACCGATTATTAAAGTGACAGTTTCCTTTAATCAGTCCATCTGTGCATAAACCATAAAAAAAAGTGCATAAAGACAGCAGAAACTTCACAACTGAGACTTGCACTGATGTTATTAGTGTGTGTTTGTGTAGACTCCCCCATCTGTACCCTCACAGTAAAGATATAGTTAAGGGAAGTCTGCCAACAACTACACTCGCTGAAAAGTCCTCTGTGAGTCTATAATGTATTCATAAGGAGATGGCCAGAGATTGATGTGTGTGTGTGAACTTGTAAATACATCTTTGTGAGGAAAAAAACATTCATAAACCACAGGAAGCAGAAACATTTTGTGAAAATTTGGCTGTTCTGACTTAATTCAAAAATGTTCAGATATGCATTCTATAGTGTATATTTTTAAACATGCTGTCTTTAAAGCTGAAGAAACATGCTTGGAAATAAACCACACTTTTATTACTTTTTCCTCACAGACAACACGAGGCCCAGAAGGAATCAAACCTCACTATTAATTACAATTAATAAAAAAAGACACGGCCCAGTGTGAGGATTAGCCTTGTACAGATGCACACACGGCGTGACACACTGTGTTATTATCCACTGTAAAATGAATATGAACAAGCTCCAGGGTGCTTAAAGCAGCAAAACAGGAAATCGACAACACATCAACAAGAAGTAATTAAAGTTTAAAAAAACTAAATAAACAAAACCTTAAATAAGCAGGTAGACCCTCAGGGAGGTGGGGCTATTATGTGATCGGCTCTCTTTATCATTTATCAACCGTAATCAAATCTTTTAAATAACATTTAACTCGATTTTGCACCAAGAACGTCTGATGGGGAAAAATACTCACCTTTTCATGTATCTCCTGTGTCGACTGGGCATCACAGAAGGCGACGGTGGCCAGATCTTTGAGGATGGGCATCTCCACAGTGCAGTCGCGCCCATCCAGCAGCGCCACCAGGGGGCGCGGGTGCATAGGCCCATTCATAATCTGGGGCCGGATACCTGCAGAGACAGAGAGAAGGAGAAGGAGAGAGAGAGTTAATTATTTATGTTTGGCACACACACACACAGAGTCAAGTGTGCTGCAAAGAGATGGCTATAATGTAGAAAATGCTTCCCAGAGCAGGAAGTGTTTACCCAGACTGGAACTGTGTGTACTGCCTGTGTGATAGGCTAAATCAGTGACACACACACACACACACACACACACACACACACACACACACACACACACACACACACACACACACACACACACACACACACACACACACACACACACACACACACACACACACACACACACACACACACACACACACACACACACTTTTGTGCAGCATTCTAAGTAAGGGCCCTCATAGACATAATGCATTCCCCAGCCTCTTAACTCCGAGACCGTTTGTGTTTGAAAATGCAAAAACTATGGACTGGTGACGTCGCCTTTCGCCTTATGTCAACAGTGATTGGCGCAGCACCACCCCGCGACCCTCATGTGGAGGCTGAAGCGATAGAATATGGATGGATGGATACTGGAAAGCAGAGAAATAGAGATTTGCGCTCGTATACTTGTCATTTTGACGTTTGTGACGTCAGCTTCTCAGCACCATAATTCCTCAACTGCCAGATATCTAAAGTTATCTTGGGAAAAAGGGGGCAGAAGAAGACTCAATCATTGAATATTTTTAGACAATTCCACAGCCATCAAATCAAAATAAATCCAGGTGGCCGGATTATGACGCCTGTAGGAGGGTTAAAGGTGCCATATGTAAGAATGTGGCCAAAAACAGTTACTACATTCAAATTCAAAATACCGAGATCTTTTAGGATTCATTTTCTGACGTAACTGGCAACACGTGGTTGCTCGGCAGCTGAGACTCTACTGACTGCAATGATTGGTAGACGGCGGTAGGTGGCGCCACATGCCAAAACATAAACATGATTTGCAGTCTGCAAAATACTTTTTTCAATGCAAATATTTTGGCTGTACTGTTGTTGTTCAGTATGTTTTGAACATTATTCCTGAGTCTCTGTGACATATTAGGAGGATTTTATGGCCAGTTGCTTTAGATTTATTACATAATGCACCTTTAAAGATGCGAGGAACAGCCAAAATGTCCTCAGTCTCTATGTTTATACAATTGCTGGTCCCCACAAAGCTACAAATACAAGAAAACACACACAAACACAGGTTTATGCAGCTATAAGGATTTCTGCATTGATGTCCATTCATCTGTCTTAACAAAACATTAAACCTAACTATAACTAGTTAACGCCTAACCCTAACCACAACTCAAACCAGCTCCTCAGAAATGAGGTTCCGCCTCATTAGGACCAGGTTTTGGTCTCCATGTAATACTGGTCCTAACAAAGTCAGTGTTTATGCCAGAAAACGTCCCAAAAAGGCAACAAATACAAGCGCACACACATACACACACACACACATACCACAACGCCAGAGATATGACTACCCCTCTCTTTCGCTGTTAGCCACACTGTTACCAGGCAACAGGTCCTTTTACCCCATGAGGTCATCACCTCCATTATCCTATCGTCGTACAGAAGCTGGCTCGTCTTAAATGTGTGCCCCTGTGTGTAAATGAATGTGTAAGCACTCAACAGAACTCGTTTCTTTTCCAGCACTGAAAAGAAAAAAATACCCACAGCAGTTTTTATGAACTTAAAGCTGCAGTGGAGTTTTATCCACAGGTTGAATAAAAACATCACTGACATATTGTGATCACAGTGTCTGTGTTCCGAGGTCCTCTCATCACACACACGAGCGCAGACAGATGCACGGCAGATGATCTGAGGCAATTTCTGCACCAGTGAAATCACTCTATCAATTCATCTTTCTCTTTTTTTTTATGTAGAGCTTTTCATGCAGATAAAATGGAACACAAGGTGCTTCGTGGATAAAAGAGCACCACACACACACATACACACACACACAAACACACACACACATCCAAACACCTACACAGACACACAAAGAAAAGATTCCATCAAAAGGACGCTGAGAAAACACTAAAATTAAAATGAATATAACAAAAAAGTCATAAATGACCAAACCAATAAACAATAAGTAAATCAAATGATATAAAACATGTCTCAAAATCATGTTAAAGAGGGGAGAACAAATAAGAATTCAAGTCTTAAATCAGCATATCCTGTGATTATCAAGCCTATGATTAATCGGTTTGAGTTCCCTGATTTTTTTCAGCATCTTAAAGGTGCCATATGTAAGAATGTGGCAAAATGTGCAATGATTGGTAGACGGCGGTAGGTGGCGCCACATGCCAAAACATGATTTCAAAACGTAAACATGATTTGCAGTCTGCAAAACGTTTTTTTCAATGTAAATATTTTGTCTGTACTGTTGTTGTTGGTGAGTTCAGTTTGTTATATGAACATTATTCCTGAGTCTCTGTGACATATGAGGAGGATTTGATGGCCAGTTGCTTTAGATTTATTACATAATGCACCTTTAAATGTGAATATTTCCTTGTTTCTTTGCTCCATATGACAAAGAAATCATTAAAACTGAATAAAGACATTTGAGAAAGTCATCACTTCCAGGTTTTGATGCACACAAATCAACATTTTCTGACATTTTATGGACCAAACTCAATTAATCAAGTGTATTAGTTCGTTGCAGCACTAGTGGTAGTAGTTATGGCTGCGATGACAGAGCCAAAAATGAGGCGCACAAGTCCCTCAAATCACATAATCTACGTTATTATTCAAATGAAAGCTGTATCCTAAAAGATCGTCTCCAAGTTTGTCTACAGGAGAGCTGCATAACGCGTTGAGAGTGAGTTTGTGACTTTTCCTTCATCTGTCGCCGTCGCCTTCTTGAGACGCGACGTGACGATCCTTCAGGGAGGAAAAAGTGGCAAAAAAAAAACGGAGAGGAAAAGCGAGCGTCTTATCTGACTGACTCGCTGAGCACCAATTAACAATCAATGCGACATGTTCTCGTGTGATAAGAAACCAGTGGGACGCTGCTGCTGCTGCTGAAGGAAGAGGAGGAGGAGGAGGAAGAAGAGGAAGAAATCTGACAGTGCGGACTCAGAATTCCACTAAAAAAAGAGGCAGAAGGAGAGGAGGGGTGGGGTCCATGCACCACCACCACCACTCTCGGGCTCCCTGCTGCCTGTTGTCATGGTGATTAGAGGATTTGGGCAGGATTATGAAATATTTTATTTAGTGGCATCTGCGCTGCTGGAGAGGACATCAAGCCTGCTTCACTCTCTGTCTCTGTCTCTCTAGAACTCCTTGAGTTTTCGCGGGGGAATAAAGGATGGATGTTTGTGAACGACACAACCGCAGTACTGTGTAATACTGATTATTTTCTTGATTAATCGAGTACTTGTTTGGTCTGTAAAATGTCAGAAAAATCATAGAAAATGTTGATGTGTGTGTCCCAAGCCTGGAAATGACGATGTTCTGAAATGTCTTGTTTTGTCCTGAATCCACAATGATTCAATTGAAATTATTTATTTGTTTTATGGAGCAAAGCAAGCAGAAAATATTCACATTTAAGAAGTGGAAAACCCACTCAAACCCATTAATCAATTATCAAAATAGTTGGGCGATTAATTTAGTGATTGATTAATTTGACTCTATTGATCCCACATAGGAGGAAAGTGACAAATACACGAAAAGTAAACAGAATATAAAATAAGCAATGAAATGATGCAAATAAACGATAAAAAATACAAAAATAGAAACAGAATAAGCAGAAAAAATACATAAAAAATAGTGAAAGAAAATAAAAAACGAATAATATTTAAAATATTGCATTATATACAATGAACGCCTCACACGTGTTTCTGCGATTATTAATCCACCTTTTAAGACAATATTTTCTTTTAACAAAAAACTATTTTCTCAATCAACCCGACCTCTGTAGTAATTTGTGCTGTTTTTTTCAAAGAAAATATTATTAACAATGGCACTCCCAACTATATAAATCTGATTTTTAGCAGCAACTGAATCTAATTCAGATTTGCTTTGGTTGCAGACCGCTGTCAATAATAACTAATCCCACACAGTCTGAGACAAATTAATCTAATAATCTTTTCATCTGCGATTCATTCGCTGATTAATTTATTTATTTTTGGGTCTCGATGAATCATTTGTTAAGTTCAAAAGCGGATTCTCGACAGAACATTTCCGCCTCTGCCGATTCAGCTTTTGATCACACTTTTATGCCGATGTTTAATTTATTTCTTCATGCGTGATGCAGATATTTTTCCCTTTTTTTTCCTCACTTTAACTTGAACTATATCCTCCAGATTATTTCTAACCTTGTTCTGCATTTTATAACTTTGATTATATGGGTTTTTTTGTCATGATTTTAGCTTCTATTTCTTCTGCAAACCAAGACATTTGAAGATTTAGGAAACATTTTAACACACTTTTATGGAACATAGACAGGTTTATCGATATTAAAACAAATGTTGAGCTGTTTTATCGTGTCCCCTCAATCATTTTCCAGTGTTTTGTGTATTTATTTTATGAGCTGAAGAATATTAACAACTGCTACGCCAGTCATTTAACTACGCTGTCTCACAAAAATTATAGAAAGGATGAGGAAATATGTAGTTAATGATATCACAGCCATTAATTATATGCAGTAAAAGCCTCGGACGCAAATCAAAAGGAGCAGAAAGCTGAGAAGACGTGACCTCACAAGCTCTTTGTTGCTGTAAACAGTGACAAAACATGAATTATCTCACCGGAGGAACATATTGTTTCTGTGTGTGTGTGTCTTTGTGTGTGTGTGTGTGTGTGTGCGTGCGTCACGACGAGTGTCAGTGAGGCGGCTCTGGGGAGAAGAGAGCGTTCACCAAACGCACCTGTGGCTCCGCGGCTCTCTCTGCACCTCCCAATCACACTCCTGCAGTGTTCATTATCACAGCTCAGACGGAGTGAGAAATAAAATACCTCTATCATCCAGCAGCTACACACACACACACAGAGAGACAGACACACAGACAGAGGGATGAATGGACAGAAAAACAGCAAACGCAGCATTGGTCACTTACAGAAATGAAAAGCAGCTGGTCGCAGTAGAGAGAGAGAGAGAGAGCCCTAAAAAAGCAGCATCACTTGTAGGAAGTGGGTCAAAATGCTGTTGATTAATTATTTCCTGGTGGCTAATGGCTTTTCTTCAGCCTAATAAGGCAGAACGTGGCACTGCATCCAGCTCATGATGAATCCCTGGATAATTAATGTCTAATGAGAGTCCTAATGACTCGGATACCTGACCGGTGATTTAGAGGAGCGCTCTGCAGGGAGGGGGGGGGGGGGGGCGGGGTTTGACAGGAAGAAAGAAAGAAATATTCTCTTTGTCACTCAGTCACATGGGCTTGTGGGCCAAAATTGGTCCACCAATGGGTTCTCTTTGACCCGCCAAACTTATATCTAAAAAAGAAAAATGT
This sequence comes from Microchirus variegatus, assembly GCF_963457635.1. Lineage (NCBI taxonomy): Eukaryota > Metazoa > Chordata > Actinopteri > Pleuronectiformes > Soleidae > Microchirus > Microchirus variegatus. The sequence continues at coordinate 21,121,294 of NC_139812.1, read as the reverse complement.
AAAAGTAACAATGGTCAACTATTTTGACAATTTGAGTGTTTTTTTCGACAATTAAAACAAGTTTTTACAGACTTCTTAAATGTAAATATTCTCTTGTTTCTCAAAAATTGCAATTTTTGTTTTTTGGACAAAACAAGACATATCATCATTTTCTAGGTTTTGTCAAGTTTTTCCAACATTTTCTGACGTTTTACGGAATAGTTTGTTGCAGCCCAATAATACTCTTAATACTACTAGTACTACCAATAATAAATCTGACTAGAAGCACTCGGAGAGCGCAGACCTCCGCCAAGGCAGCTCAGTACCTACAAAAATACACCCTACCGGCGCACCTGGGTCAGACAGCGGGAGTTGTAACCAGTGATAACATTATGGTCAGACAGCGACTCGCTGTCACGCCCAAAATTTAATCACTTATTCCTGGTCCCATTGCGGACTTTCAATGAAAATTTCAGCCAAATCCGTCTGCAACTTTTCGATTTATCTTGACAACAGATAGACAAACATATACCTCCTGGCGGAGGTCAATAATAATGGTTCAATTTCTGTGGAATAGAAGTGGAGTGAGTTTACTTATTGGTATGTTAAACTGTGTACTTCAGGCTCTGATGTGTAATGCAATGAAGGAATCTTATAAAAAATACAGTTTTGTGGCTGTTGTTTATCTACGTTAAAGCTAATGAGTATTTAATTAAGGAATCTGAGATTCCATTTTATTACAATACAATACAATAGGTGTTTACTTTTGGCCCACAGCACACTGTGAAGTGAGATTATATGAAGCAAAAAAAATGCTGCTTGAACAAGCACAGTGTGTGCTCTCTCTCTCTCTCTCTCTCTCCAGTAAATGAAAAGCTGCAGTTGACTTGAGTGACTGTGGAATTGGACTCTTGTCAAACATCCCTCCAGAGATCGTCTCTGTCACATTAAAGATAATGAGTTGGGGGGGGGGTTTAGTCTCTGGTCTCTCAATGTCAAAAGTAAACTACACTGCGTTTTCCCTCCTGACGACACAAGACAAGCAGAATCCGTCCACAGTTTTATCGTTTTGAGGTCAAACTAAAAGGAAGTTAAACGTCTGTAATGCAGCAGATTTGAGGCGGAAAAGAGGTCGACTTAGTTTGAGCTCAGACTAAAGAGTGAATGCACAGAAATGAACTACATGTGAGCTGCAGCTAAAACAAACACACATTTTACTGCACTGTGACCGGATCTAATAAGAAATGTTATGAGGTGAGGCATTTGAAACTGATAAGGGAATTAGTTTGTGTATAATTCTTTGTAGGTTATACTGTATTTATTAAAAACACTCGTCTTGTGTATAATTAAATACATACGCAGGTGCAGCTCAGAAAAAGTGAAAATCTAATATATCCTAGGCTTGTAACATTTGAAAATAAATGTGTTTTTTTTAGTGCACTTACAATAAAATGCAGTAAAGATTGTTTTTCTTCTACGTTTGACATAAATGTGTTAGGGTTAGCAAACTATTGAAAGTCTATAAAAAGTGTTTTATTCATTTTTCTTGCATGGAAAATCCCAAGATAACCAGTCACAGGCTACAACACAACTTTAATACCTTATTAAGGCCTTGGGAGTTTCTGTGTGCCGTAAAAACGTAGTGATTGTAAAATAAGAGGAATAATATCCAGCTTTAATCTACGACTTGTTTTTGTCACTACGGGCTCCTGTAAACTAAATGTTCATTACCATAGGGCGCAGTGATTGATCCTTGCTGAATATTACAGAGACTCAGAATTAGGCTGCGGCTGCAAGTGGCTGTAATAATAACAGTCATCCAAGGATGTCGAGCATGAGCCGTAGCGAACGCGGCGGCGGCGGCGGTCACCGGTTATACGTCTGTTGATTTGAGGATGATTTATGTATGAGAATCAAACACGTTTATGTAATGAATACACGGGAAAACGAGAGTTAGATTTCACACGATGTCAAAACAAATCTGGTTAAACAGAGATCCTGAAATAATCATATGCTAATTACGAAAATACGCTCACTGGCTAGTTTATGGCTCCACTGTTTGTTTGTTAATGTAAATATCAAATCAGTGGATCTATACATTCAGACGGACGTCAGTGGCGGGTTCGAGGAAACTAATTTCAGGCCCCAGTTATTTACACATAAATTCTTACATAAACTCTGCAGGCAAACAACTAGAACAAGGAAAGCAATACAATTATGTAAAACTGAAATGCTATCACAGTGTTTTTATTTACTGTGTATATGTGCAAACGAAAACGGCTATTTGTTTACAGACAGGACTGTTGTGCATGTTTCTGCAACGCTGTCAATCAAAAACCGGCTCCGCCTTTTCAGACAGTTCCTCCAATCATCAAGCAGAAGCCCGGCATCCGTGCCCCGCCCACCGCTCCATTGACTCCCAGAGAAGCTGAGCTTCCGTGGAAGTGACGTTTCTGCTGTATTTGCGCCGCGCTGCAGCGAAAAAGAACCTATTCTGTGCCATCCCATAGAGAACAGTTGAAGCTGAGCTTCAGGTGGTTTTAAAGCGGGGGCTACTACGGGAATACGAAAAGAACGTAAGATGATCCGTCATCTGTGACAAACGGCTGATTCTGACTGAACCGGGACACGTTCTATTCATGTTTTAGCACAAACAACACCGTACATATTTGACAACATTTTAGAGGAAGATGAGCTTCCCTTGCTGTCTGAGAGCAATCGCCACCATCAGAAGTGGTTAAAGCGACCTCCTGGAGATCACACTAAGCATTAGAATGTAGAGGAAAATTGACTTTGAACATGGTGAGGTTCTCCGTGTAATACTTGCTGCTGTGGGTATTTCAGAAACTGCTGATCTACTGGGATTTTCACACAAAAACAATCTCTAGGGTTTTACAGAGAATGGGCCAAAAAAGAGAAAATATCCAGCGAGCAGCACTTCTCTGGGAGAAAATGCCCTGTTGATGCCAGCATTCAAAGGACAATGCCCAGGTTTGAGATGATAGGAAAGCAACAGTAAGTCAAATAACCACCTTGTGACTGCACATAATGATGGAGTAGATGGAGTATAGCAGCAGAAAACCACATCAGGTGCTAGTTTTTGACATTTTATTAGGTGTCTTGTGTCTAATAAAGCAGCCAGTGGGTGTATATGACAGCCTTCAGATGTTTAAAGAGGCAAAGCAGCTTAAAAGGGAGACACGTATCAGCGAGGCTAGTCTGGTTTTGCTCAGGGTTTTTTCTAAACTGATTAACAGGGGCGTCCTCTTACCACAATGCCAATTTAGTTCGATCGTTTTCCCATAGAAATATGAAATTGATGCCAGTAAACAATATTACCGTTTGCTAGAAAATGCACAATGACTCCAAGAAATACCAAAATTGCGGTAAATAGACAGTCAGACGGCTTAAGCAGCTTGGAATTCATAAATAAATACAAGAAGAAACAATAATTTCTCCCTTAGGAAGCCGTACAATTCCCCCCTTTTGCCTGAAAGGGTGATGGTTATATCGGGTTAATATCAGCTCAAATGTCGTTTTTGCTAAACTACGATGGCATATTTTGATCTAATGTTGAGCCCACCCCTACTAAACAGTTGGTTTTCCCCACACAGTTAGATGTGTTTCACTTGATCAGCTGCTTCCTGACCAGAGTTGAAGCTCCCATGTGGCCTCCATGTCATTTGAGTTTTAGGCCCCTGATCTAAGATCAAGCTGTGCTCAATTCGACCTATTAAGGACTTTTCGATAATCAATTCAGATGGTCTGATGCTCTTCTACGCTGCAAGTTTTAAACTGAAATGAATCCAAGTTAGAAATTTCTCCCCCAAGCTCCAACGGATGTCTGAATTTCAGATAAAAACTGACACATATGGATTTTACATGTGGGCCAGAGACCTCATTAAGCTTATTCTTCACGACTTGTGTTTTTCTACTTTCCCTACTTCTTTCTCTCTCTCTCCCCACCCCTCTCTCTTTCTTTCTTTCTTTCTTTCTTGGGTCGACATCAGCCTGGTGGGTTTGACAGCAGCTGACCAGCAGCTCCACCTCGCCCTGGCAGCCAGGCGTGGAACCTGGACTCCAGGAAACACAATCAAAGCCAGAACTCCTCCCATATCCAAACACCAACACTGAGTCCCCACCCAAAGCAAAACTCACTCACTGAGCAGGACACACACACAAAATTACGCTTACACATACACTTCTGTGAGCAGTGGAAACAACACGACTAAAGATGGTTTACATTAAGTGGTAGGATAGCTTGGCTAGATAAAAATGCAAATCGCATGCGCCAATTTCCTGTTATTGTACCCAAAGTATTTATCATAGCACAACAGCCAACATTGTCTCAAGGCCAGCGGGTAATAAAGAAACAAAGCCTACAGCTTTGACTAACTAAATCTAAACCGTGTTCGATGTGACAGCGGTCTAATTCAATGGAGGTTGTGTATTGTTACATCCCTCAAGGGAAGCTTGAATGCACCGAGGTTGATATCATCCTCTTTCACCAATGCTAATCACAAACTGCATGATTCTCCAGGCAGCATGAAAACTTCTGGCAGAGCTGGCAAGAACGTACGCTCGACCACAAATGGATTGCAGATGTTCCACGCTAAAAAAGCCTTTTTGGATTCTGACAACAGAAATAGAAGTATTTTTTTTAATACCAAAAAAAAAAATACAGAGGGCTCGTAAAAAATATGTCTCTCCTTGGTGAATAAAATGTGGTGTCTAATTCTCTTTCTTGAAAGGGGGCTGATCTTTGGAAAAGCAGCTCTGAAAGCTCTGCTGCCAGATGCTGTGAGTCAGAACTTTCAGAGGGAGAAGGATCATTTCCTAAGTGGAGTGCAAACAATCAATGAAAGAAAATAAACCCTTGCTTAAACCTTTACTCCCCTCCTTTGGGGGTTGGTAACCAGTGTTCAAATTGGTATTTAATAAAATTGCACAAAGTCAGTTATCGTTCAATCTCAGGCTTCGTTTTCTGACAGATCGTGGGCTCCGATTTTGCCTCAGCATGGGTTTTTCAAAAGATGATTTGATTCGTACTTTAATGTGCGGGGTTGAAATGTGACGTCACAGTTCTACTGGAAACAAAACACGTCAGAGAAAGATGAAAACAATACAAGCTAACGTTACAGTGGTTACCATTTCACATTTTCTTTCTTCATAACCTTCTTCAAGTCAATGGCGAGTGAATCAGGGTGGAAATCACAGCATACAATACGCGATAAACAATACACGATACCAATAATATCACAATTCTGTGAAAATCAGTATATCGCAAGACGTTTTTCCACCAGCTCGACTCGCCTCGGCACGGTTAAGTTGCGTTTCCACTAGCATAGTATCTGGGACCAGGTAATTTTTTTAGTACCTGCTCTGGCGAGGTTCCAAGCACGCTAAGTAGGTACTATGTGTGATGTCATCAGACTGCCAGCCACTGAAGAGACATCCGACACAAAAACAAGCCGAACAATGCCGAACGGTAGATCAGTTAAAAGCACTTAACTATCCTAAAAGCATGGGTTAATTAGTCTAAAATCTCAATATTTAGCAGAGGAGTCTGGTTTATTTAGCGATAGCACTGCTGACCGCGAGTAGCGAGCGGCATCACAAACCCTGCCGCTGTAATTTCAGTCCAGTGACTGCGTGAGGTCATGGAGGAAGTACTGAACAAATAGTAATAAATAATTAACTGATCCTAATCAGTAACAAAGTCTCCACAGTTGTATGCAGCCGTGCAGTGACTCCACCCACATCCAACCATGCTGTGGCGTGGCGAGGCGAGCTGGGACCATAGCGGAAAAGGGCCATTTGTATTGAGCGTGGATGGAGCATCTCTTTACGTAGCTTTCTCCACCATTATCCTGCTGTAAACTCTACAAATTCTACTAATGTACCAATGTCCGGTGAGTGCAATTGGCAGAGACTATTTACTTTAGAACGCCTTAATTTGCCGATTAAATATTGATATTTGCCTGGTATCCATTGAGAAAGGACGAAACCATATTTTGATGAAATTAAAGATACTGAGCACTGTCCGAATATTCAAAAATAAGGTTTACTACAAACCATTTGGTTCTTAGTGCGGCACTGGAAACTGCTGCCAAAAATGAAGCAGACGAGGAAAAAAGGTGCCGTTTAAAACCCATGTGCATTGGAGAGACATTTGACCCGAGAGTGAATGCTGATTAAACACATTCCCACTGGTCAAGAACCTGTCTGTTTTTTACCAGTGCCAATGGGGTATTTGAGAGGTAAATGGTCCACTTTGGGACTGCAGCACGATATTGACTTACCCGTGCTATTGTGGTTTCCTGAATAATTTCCCTGTGCACTCTGCAATCTCAGATCTCTATCAATAGCATTCCGAGACAGTTAAGTATCCTCACCTACAAAGGACTGACACATTTTTAGAGACTCCATTATATCCTGATGTCATTTTCTACTCGCTAAATTACATGTGGGTGTTTCTAGTAAACCCTTGCCAGGCACTAGCTCATTCTTCTCGCTCTCCTCTGGCCTTTGCTTTCCCATCCTTTTCCCCTGGCGCTGTGTGTGTGTGGAAGGTGATGAAATGCTCCTAAATTACTCAGACTGGTGTGGTACATGCAACGGTCGCTCCCACACCGGCCACCGCATCAGCGGAACAATAAAACTGGGAAAACAAAAGGAAGTGAGGAAGATTTTCCATGGCACGCTGATTTCAGGGCCACATCGGCGGTCAGCGAGTTCACAGAAAACTACTCCACAGTTGACGCTCAGCCAAAAACGGGCTCAACGGGCTTAAGACCAACAGCTGGTTCTGGTTACCTAGCAACTCCCTAGCTGGGGGGGCTTCAGTGATGGGATAGTCCAAGAGGAAAGGGGGGGGGGCTGAGACGATACCCCAGCAGGCTTTCTTTGTGGCAAGTGCAGCAATGGGAAAGGAAAAGCTTGATTTCATGAAATCTTGCCCCCACCAGGAAATGTGCAGGCCACCCATCCAACCTGGCAACCCATCCGTAGCGTGTGTGGCATGAACACACACGCACACACACACACAGCGCTGGTGATTCTCTGTGGCATCTCACGGGGAGACCCTCTGGAATCCAACACGGTTCATTACTGAGAGAGCAGTATTTATGATCAGTGACAAGTCACAGATTTTGTTTCATAACGTGTTCGCAGCTTTTGATGCCAACAAACTCCACTGCCGTTTTCTTAAAGGGGGTAGTTCAGTGTTTACGGCACTGTGTGCTTCAGACAAGCTTTTGATAACCACATATCAATACTTTTACCTCGTTATCTCGTCATTAGCTGCCTTTTCTGCCTGGAAATTGACTGTTTCTGTTCTCCCCACACCAAAGCACATTCAGAAAATCATCACTTTTACATAACGGCACACATGAGTCGTAGATCCACAGCTGCCTCCACCAGTGAGTTTAAATGTCTTATTTTTTTACGTATGTTTGGAACCTTTCATTCAGATTAACCTAAGTGACACACATTTACCAAGGGCGGCAGCAGCAGACCAGCAGCTCCTGTGTTTCTGTGAGCTAAAAACGCTGACTTTCTTAATGGACTTTGGTGCTGGGGAGAGAGCCACTTAAGTTTCCAATCAGATAAGGCAGTATAATTGTATTCTTGAGCAGGAATATATCGTATATACATGGCACTTTAACGCAGGGCGTGTATGTCCACCCTCATGCTATTTAATAAAACAGCAATGCGGTTACACAAAGTGTGGGTACACATCAACAAGAATTGGGCATCTGTATTCTGAAGAGTTTCTGCTTTCTTGAGTGTGTTTACGATTCGTTGGCATTGCTAGAAAAGAGGGGAGGTGTAATCCTTTTTTTTTTTTTTTTTTTGCCTCCTCCAGTCTCCCGCACCAGACCCTATCAGCGCCCGGCTGCACTGCCGCCACCCCAGCCTGTCTCTTGTTCCACTATGTGGACACACAAAGACCTTGTTTGTCCTCCCTCTGCCTGCCCTCCTTCAAACTTATCACCACCCAAACACCCGGCCAAGAGGGCCGAGTGCGCGAGCAGATAGACAGGATGAGAGGAAGTGGAATCTACATGTGAAAATGTACGACAAGCGGCGCGGAGGCGGGCAGAGGACGCTGCCGCCGCCGCCGCGAAGATTACCGCGGTGACAAACGCAGCGTGTGGGAGAGAGAGAAGACGGGTGTCCATCCCGTCACTAGCTCACCCTTTAAAAGTTGTCCTTTGTGCTTCACTAGCGAGGCCTAAAAACAAGCGGGGTCCTGAGACAAAAGCAGCTGTCAGAGCAAATGAACACTCCAGCTTTTCTTGGCATGCACACACACACACACACACACACACACACAAGTGAGACTGTGCAGGTCAGGATCATGCCGTAGAAGTTGTGTTTACCGCTGCATGAACACTCATCACACTTGGTTTACAGTAAACAAGGCATCTTTGCGCTCTTCCAACATTTGTCTACAGGAAATTATGTTCCCACACAACTTGACTGGATTAACATTTTAGCGAGGAACGCTCATTTTTAAACAAATTCCCGTCATTATTTACATGTCTACAAGTGAGCGTATCAACATGATGGGGTTCTAGTTCCTTGTGGTGCTTCGAAGGGAAACGAGGGGTGATGAGAGGCATTTTCTGGTTATGGATATGGTTGGGTTTCGGCACAGGGAAGTAAACTGTGGTTAGGTTTGGGCACAAAAAGCATCTGGCTCATGTTTTTTTTTCCCCCCTCTCATAGCTGCAAAAGCCTTGCAATAAAAAAAAAAAGAGTTAAAACTCAACCGTGTCACAGCCTCAAAGGTTAAAACACAAGCGATGACGTGATCAAATGTGTTAAAAAATACAGTCCGCTGCAGGGTTTTTAACACATTCACTGTCTATAAAACACAATTAATGCAAAGTTTCATGTCAATTACATGAGAATTTTGCCTCATACACTCAGGAACAATGTCGCTGTTTTGACACATCATATAATAAGCTGTTTATTAAAATGTAATCCCTGATTATTGAAAGTAATCCACTGTTGGACATTCATTTTCAAACATAATGCTTGATGGTGCTATTTCTGCAGGATATAAGCAACTTAAAAGTATCTTCGTAAAGGTAGAATAGAATGATTTGGGTAATATTTAATATAACAATTTCATTATAGCATGCATTGATATTTGATTTGCAAGTCAGGCCCACAAAATGGAGCATTGCCACATCAAACTATCCACTACTGTGCTCTAATAACGCAGGGTTTCTCAATCCCAGTGTCAGAAATCAACACCTGATTCACACCTGCTGACTCTAATGAACCAGAGCTTGATGATGACCAGAGCTGAATATTTGAAATCAGGTGTTATGGAGCAGGAAAAAACATGTGAAACATGCTGAGGATTCACATCGAGCCCTGCTCTCAAGCATGAGATGACCTGCCTCTAACGTCGGTGTATTGTATTTTCTGTTTAATTTGCAGCCTGTGGGATTTACTAATTGCGTTGTTTCAAATTGAGATGTGAAAATTATTAATTGCTCAGCCCTCGAGGACGGACACGTACGAGCACTTTGCTTCTGTCTGGGCCCTATGTTCAGTCACCGCTGCTGCTGTGTGGAATTTGAGCGATTTTTTTTTTTCCTCGATGATGTCTGCGTTCTGTGTGACTGAATAACAGCAACTACTATAACTATAACTATAACTATAACTATAACTATAACTATAACTACTACTACTACTGCTACTAAAAAAAACACTATAAAATAAATTAACCATAAGGTTAAAAAATGGCCACCGTGAAACCAAACAGCACTCACTCGCGAGATTGACCGTTAACACAAGTTGTACGTCCACTCTCCTGTGACATTTGACCCTTCCACTGACAACCATCTAATCTCACCTTCCTCTTGCTGCACACACACACACACACACAAGCGCGCGCACACAGTTTCATGACACACTTCATTGCAAAAACATAAGAGGCTCATTACCCTTAAAGCCAAATTTAAACCCCTCCCACCCCCCAACCCCCTCATCACCTCTCGCCTTAACACACACACACACACACACACACACACACACACACACACACACACACACACACACACACACACACACACACACACTGCAGCTTTTTATTATTACCCCTAATGAATACAAGCACACACCCTAGCACACACGCACACACTCGGTATGTAGTAAACGATGTGAAACATGCTCCTTGCCTGGGAAATGTTGTCTCCACATTCTTCAATTTAAGGGCTGCACATGGCAGAGGAAATGTAGAGAGAGAGAGAGAGAGCGAGGGACACACGCAGGAAAAAAAAAAGGAGAAGTGGGCGTCGTTGGGGTGGGGGGGGGGGGGCAAAGGGGTGGGGTGGTGGGGGGATTCTCACACAGTGTGCCCCGGGGTTATCCTCTTGTTTCCTCTCTACCTCCTCCTCCTCCTCCAGCTGCCCACCCTCCCTCTCTTATCTTCCTCCGCTGTCTTCGCTCCGCTCGCTTCCAAGTCCGTCCTCCTCGTTCGTCACCTCACTCCCAGAAGCTCCATTTCTCCCTTCTCCAAAAAAAAAACCCAACAAAAAAAAACGACTGGTACTCTTGAGAGGAGGCTAAAGAAGGGAGAGTACAAAAAATAAAGAAAAGGAAAAAAGGCGGCACGAGAGAGCCGAGGCTGAGGAGGAGAGTACGTGGGAGTGGGAACTGAGACGGTCACCCGTCTGAGTGATTCAAGCCGTAACTCCTTTAATCTCAAAAAAATAGAGTGAAAAAAAAGGAAATCAGGATCTCTTTACGTCTTCAGCCGGCAATCAGGACTTGTCCACGCTCTGGTCTGTGTCTCTTCAGCTCACTTGTCTCTTTTTCTCCTCTGCCTCCTCTTCACTGCTCCGTCACCCTCTTCTTCTCCTCCTCCTCCTCCTCCTCTCCCTTCACGGCAGGTTTGGGCTATTCATTTAGACGTCAGGCTCACTCTGTTAGCCTTTTGTTGCAAGTCACAGAAAGACACACACTGAGAGAGAGGGAGAGGGAGAGAGAGAGAGAGAGTGTGGAAGGGGAGGGGGGATAAAATGGAAAAGATGAAAAAAAAAAAAAAAAAAAAAAAAAAGACTGAGAAAACAAGCCGGTTCCACAGCTATGCAGGAGGAAATAAAAGAGGGAGGTGAATGAAAGAGACGAAAGAGAGAGAATAATAAAGAAAAAAAAAGAAAAGAAAATTCCTGGAGGAGCACCGGTCACAGCGAGAGGTGCAGCAGCGCTCCTGGCACACGCACGACTCCCTCGTCCATTCTCGCCTTCGCTCAACATATTTTCCTTTGCTTGCTTTATTACCCCCCTCCCTCTCCCTCCCTCTCCCTCCATCCCTCCTCCTCTTCCTCCACTCACTCCCTCCATCCCTCCATGGTCTTTCAGTTTTATATTTTGCGTTCTGGCCTTCACGGCCCTTTAAGAGCACACACACACACACAGACACACAAAGGGCATTTTTCACAAGTTTTCAGATTCCACAGAACACACGATTCATCACAATGACAACACATCAGCTAATAGCAGCTCCTTTTTTCATTGGTACGTGCACTGACGGTAAAAGTAAAGATATTAAAGTTAGAGGTGACATCGTTAATACAGATTTGACCCCTTTCTGTCCCGCTTTGTTCTCGTGTGTGTGTGTGTGTGTGTGACTTACATCTACAAAGTCCCATCCTTTGCAAAACGCACAAATATTTAATCATCTAAAAGGTCCACTGTGTCACATTTAGAAGGATTTATTGGCAGAAGTTAAATACACTACCCACAAGTGTGTTTGTATAGGAGTGTAATTGTTATTAAAAAAGAGGATTAGGGATTAGATTTATGGGTAATTTTACTCGGGGATGAGCCGATATGATACTTAAAATCTGTGAATCGGATATCGGACCGATAAATATGGTAAATAAAAATAGGCGAGCGCATTTTAGCCGAGTCATAATGTAGGCTGTTTTTTGCTTTATATGAGAACTTTATGAAGAATTATGTTTTTGAAAGGTCTTTAAAGGTGCCATATGTAAGAATGTGGCCAAAAACGGTTACTACATTCAAATTAAAAATACCGAGGTCTTTTAGGTTTCGTTTTCTGACGTAACTGGCAACCTGTGGTTGCTCGGCAGCTGAGACTCTACTGACTGCAATGATTGGTAGACGGTGGTAGGTGGCGCCACATGCCAAAACATGATTTCAAAACATAAACATGATTTGCAGTCTGGAAAATGTTTGTTTTAATGCAAATATTTTGTCTGTACTGTTGTTGTTGTTGAGTTCAGTTTGTTATAGGAACATTATTCCTGAGTCGCCGTGACATATTAGAAGGAATTTACGGCCAGTTGCTTTAGATTTATTACATAATGCACCTTCAAATTACTGTATCGGACAGATACTGGTATCGGCAGATACTTGAGTTTCAGATATCGGTGTTGGACATTAACCAAGTGGTATCGTGCCCTCCCTATATTTGACCACATCTGTAATATTAATAGCCACTTTTACATGGGATAAGAAATCTGGAACAAGGGAAGAAACGCTGTGTTTAATCCCGGTTTAGGGGGGGAGAACGTCAGAGCATAATTATGCACAAAAAAAGCACCCAAGGTTTGTCACAGACCTGTGAAACTGAGTGCACCTCCATGACTGAAAATCCACGTAAAACTAACAGGATATGATGGAATATTTACTGCTGGTTTCCAGACCTTTTAACGCACCTCTCCATGTAAAAATAATCGCACATCCGGAGGCCGCCATGTTGCCGCAAGATTGAACAAACCAGCCTGTGTTTTGCATTTTTAAGCAGATGATTTACGAAATAAGCGAAACAGCTTCCTTTTTGGCATGTGAGGGCCACCGTAGTTCTGGGTTTAGTTACAATTTCCATTTTCGCCACTACAGGTCATTAACTCATACCTACTGGATCTGTGAGTACCAAAAATATTTAGAATAACTCCAGTAACCGGGGTTTTTTGGGTCTTCTGAGTGTATTTCTTAACTTTAACCTACACACATAAAATTGTAAAAATCAAACATTTAAAGAGTGTACAGCACAATTTAACAGTGTTGTAAGTCAAATTACATATTTTTGTTATTATACAACTGTGCAGGCTCACACCGCTTTCACACGACTGATGTTAAATGGTTACCAGACCAGTTGTTGTTGTGATTTATTTATTTTGCTTTCTTTGCTTCTTTGATAACTCAGAGTTATGGCTACAATATATTAAAGAAGACAATGAATCTTGGTTGTGGGCAGACACACAAATTAGATTCATACACTTGCTGATTATATTCCGCTGTATGAGCATCTGTTAACGTGCCAGCTAATGAGCACAGTTCGGAAACATCTGAACCCTGCAACAATAAGAAGAAGAAAAAAACACATGCAGTGTTTTGTAGTAGGTTTTAATTGCGTGTTTTATGCAACACATGTAGTGAGTCGTGAGTTTAAACCGTTCCATTGATGAGGTTTGGTTACAGTGCGTAACCAGAGTCCACTAACCAAAAAAAAAAAAAGCCTCATTCATGAAAAGAAGGCGCAGGAGGGAGAAGTGCCTACTGTATAATTTGACCTCTAAAATTCACCATCCCTCACCATCCCATCTGCCTCCTGTGATCTACACGGTGCGCTGATGCCAAATGATTAAAGCACAAATGAGATTCTGGAGGGGGGGGGGAAAGGGTGAGAGAAAAGGAGGAGGTGAAAAAAAAACAACCAGAGAGAATGAGACATGGCACAGCTGCAGGTGGACAACAGATGTTTGAGGGTATTTTTTTTTTTTCGTGGGCGATATGAGCACTTGAGTTCTTTTTTTTTTTTTACAATTCATATCCCGTCTGTGCATCGCACCGTCACTCTCCTCCTCCACCACCACCACCACCTTTTTCTTTCTCTCTGTGTCAAATAACCTGGTTAGAGAGAGAAAAAAGGGAGGTGAAGACGAGGAAGAAAACGGTGGCGGCGTTGGTTGAATAATTGATTTTAATACACTCGATAACATTCCACAGTCTCTAACAGACTGTAGCTGGATTGAAAGCTCAAAGAACTCTGTCAAAATAAAGTCAACAGCCATTATTTTATTGCGACGTTTTATCGTCGTAGTGTTAATATCTTTCTATATTGTACTATAACATATGTGGTTTATTAATTATTATCTTTATCTATCTTTATCTGCTGCTGTGACAATGTATATTTCACCCGCTGCGCGACTAATAAAGGACTATCTCGTCTAATCATACCTTCCATATACAGTAAAACACCTCAGTTATAGACCCGAGTGGGAACAGGCGTCTGTGAACACGACTGACATGCCCACAGAGAAATGTATATGTTCCCTGGGTGTAAATGAAATTCATCAGCACCTCCACAAATATCTACTCCCTCACACACACACGCACACGCACACACAACACACACACACTTTTAAGCACAACTTTACTTCACTTGTTCATCTAGGCAGCCTCAACAAAGCATTATCCCTAACTTTATCCATTACCAGTTAATACCTAACGTTAACCATAACCTAACCACAATTCAAATCAAAGCCCTAAACATAAACTTAAACCAGGTTTTGACCTCTAAAGAGCACTTTAAAGTCGTGGCACCCAAACTGAAACGACATTAAACAACTACCTCCCTAATCCTAATCCTAACCCACACCCTGAACCTTTAACCTAACCACACCCTAAACACCTTCACCTTGAACTGCAGTGATTTTTCATTAGCAGTTACAAGTTCCCATAATCTGACTGTGTAAACAGTTTAAAGTCCCCACAATAGGAGTAACACCTAGACCACACATACACATAAACACACGCACACATCCGCGACATATACAGAGAATGTAGTCAGCGCTGCCTCCTCTTTAACACCTGTGAAGATTTCATTTTCTCTAAATGAATAATTCAGGGTGACTCCCCTTTTGGCACAAAGGAAAGGAGAGGAGAGAACTTTCTGATGAGGAAAATAGGAGGCTTTTCTTTCTTCCTTTTCTTCTTTTTTTTTTCCTCTTTTGAGCAGCAAATATTTGAGCGTGTGACCTCCTCTGTCCTTCCCTCGCCTCTGCTCCAACAACCAGCAGTTAATCACTTCAAGTCTCCCAGAAAGGATGCAGCAAACAGGCCAGAAAGAGCCTTTTTTTTGCCTCACAGGGTAAAGTTTGCTTTTCAAGGTCCAGCTTCTTTAAACAGCACTGGTGCAATACACAGTATTGTTAACTGTTTACAACAAAGGAAGACGGAAACTTCCCAGAAACTTTCAGTGGGAATTAATGATAGAATTACCTCATAATATCATGAAAAAGTACTTGACTTTATGTCATATTTGGGCTCCCTAGAGTGCTATGTGCCTGTAATTGAGGAATATCATTGATATTTAACTGTATTTGCATCAAATGTGATTGTTTTTGCCAAAATAAAACGTATTGTACCAACTATTTTTAAGATCACAACATGGCATTTTTGAAAATGTCCAGTTAATACAACATGGTATGTTTCAAATTTTGAAAATTCACCGGGTTCTTAATTCACCACCAGGGACAGGTGCGATACTACTTGCGATACTACGATTATTTACTAAATTGTATATTGCAATATACTCTCACAACAGTTATAGTGAGAGCACCATCTAGTGGACTGAAATGTCAATTTATTTATATATTTTTTAATGCTAATGCACAAAAAAAGTGTGTTTATTTTACAACATCAGTTAAAAAATGATATGCTACAAAAAAACGTGATACTTGGTGTCTCAAAATATTCAATATTTAAATTTTTTGCCCCCATACCTACTTTTCTGTTTAAACTAATGGACTCTCTGATGCTTCTATAGAGTATTAAAGAGTATTCTAAGGTAAGTGTTACCTGTTCACTGGAAACTACATTTCTACCCATGACAAAAGTCAGGAGAGGCCAAACCTTCCAGCGCTGGTCCATCGTTCGTGATGGATGGAGGAAACAACACGGAGCAACATCACAATTAATTGCCTGACATTGGCAGTTTCGTCATCATTAGTGGGGGGCGACTGGAGAGTGAATGTCCACTATGGTCTGTATTTATATAGCCTTGATGACTACTCAAAGCTGCTTTACACTACAGTTTCATACCTATATACACACGGCCTTCAGGCGCTATGTGGGGGGGGGAGGTGTCTTGCCCAAGGACACATCAGTAGGTAGATTAGCAGATGCGGGAATAGAACATTCAACCTTCAAGTTGAGACAACTCGCTCTACCACCGAGCTACAATCACCTAATTCAATACCAATTCTTGACACCCATCCATACACACTACTACATCTGCTAACATGCAAACAGATGCACTAGACATGGTATAGAAGTTTGTTTTAAAAATTAAAAAAAACCTAAAAAAAACAAAATTCCATTTGCAATTTCCAAATATGTACAGTATTAATCCCCCATTGTTGCTACATTTGTGAGTAAAAAGCCACAAGCTCTTGGACTGGAGTCATCCTCCCACTGCTCTACTTCCCTCCTACACTTGCTCCAAGATGGCATGACAGGGTTTCAATTTAGATAATCTCTTTTCTATACTCCTCCACCCATTTTTTTGAGACTGGCTCCCTCAGTCTTCCACTATCTAATCTAAAGCAGTTCTCTATTTAACTCCAATTCCTGGGCTTTTCCTGCCTCATCTCCTCTGTTCTACCGTCTCTGGCAGGGATCAAAACCTCCCATCTCTTGCTTTTCTCATTCCCTTCATTTTCCCAGCTGATGGACTCTGTAATACCCGACCACAGTCGTGAATGAATCTGCTGAGCTGGGTACATGACGTTTGTTTAGAAGCATATTTCTCCCATTACCGCTAATTTATTTTCCTCCCAAACTCAGCCCGATGTGATCCAAGAGCATCACAGGCAGATCATCCCCTACAAAGACGTTTCTATACACAGAGAGTAAAGAAAAGGGATAGAGCGAGAAGAAGAAGAAGAAAAAAGAGACAGTGGAAGACAAAAAGTGGGAAAGAAAATTCACAAAAGAGTAAGGAGCAGCTCTGCTTTCTGCCTCCACAGAAGTCATTATACTGTCACCGAGCAGAAATGCTCACATCCATAGAAATATCATTTTATAACAGTAGCCTATAGAGTGGCGAGATGACACATTTTTACAAAAATATAGGGTTCTGTTATGGCAATTATCCTTAACTATTGAAACTTTTCTTTTTGATAAACCATATATTTTCTTACCACATCAGTGTGACAGGAAAAACTAGCAATGTTCTGAGGAACAGAATTGCTGCTGCATAGCTGCTGAATTCACCCAATTTCAGAATGTGAAAACTGGTTGATTTAAAGTTCTGAGGTTACACTTCAGCTTGAGTAGATGTTTCCTCAAAAAATACGTCTTCAACATTAGCATTTTGTGTACACAGGCTTGTACATATGATTGTTTGGTTCTAATGTGAACACAAGTCAGAATTTTGCAGAGTGTAAGTGTAGAAACGATGTCTTAAGCATATATTTATACTAATATGTGTCAACATATATATATGCCCCCAATCGCTATGAAGAAATCTGCATTAAACCCAGTGTTTGGTCATATCTGGTCAGGTTATGTGGGACACACACACAGTGACCAGCAGCATAGAAACACAATATTCTCCAGTCAGCCCAGATTGAGGCCAAAGTTTGACCCTCATAACGTCGAGATGCAACATCGGGTCCGAAGTTGACTGACAGATGTCAACGCCCACTCACCTCCCCCCCTCCCCCCCCATCTTCCCCCCACCCTGCAGCAACATGCAATTGTAGTAGTCTCCTCTTTTAATCCCTCACTCAGTGTAACAACAGCCTGCAACTATGACCGTCCTGCAGCCACGTTAATACATAATCTGCCATCTCCACAACTAATATCCTGTAACCCGGCCCCACCCCCCATCCATCCCGTCATCTCACTAAGTTCCCGAGCATGGAAGAAAATCACAGCTTGTGTGTCACGCAGAACAAAAATGACCTGAGCAGACATCCGGTCTTGGGTCAGAGTCCACGGACGAGAGCCAGTACACTCTCCCGCAGTGTCACATATACACGGTGAGTGCATTAGTGCAGGCAGATGGAGAGCGAGTGGGTACTAGTTAAACACAAAAACGGTAGGCTGGGGCATATTTGGGGAAATAACTTAACTGCAACTCACCGCTGCAATTAATCAATTGTCTAAGCCAGGTAGTCAGTGTAACAGGAGTATTATAAACTGATGACTATAGTGAGATTTTTAAGAAATGCAAAATGCTTCACTGCCAGTGTTAGAAGTATAAATTGCTGACCTGACCAAATATGAAAATTAATTTTTAACTGTGCGGCTGAATCACATTTTCTTGGGTCTAATAAAGCCTCCCAAGCAAAGCCTCCTAATTTATCCGCCATGAAAAGAAGTGTATTAACATGATTTATTAATAGTTTTTTTTCTTGATGCATGAGCTCAGCCATTTTGTAAAAGAGTGGGGGGAGAGAGTGTAAAAAAAACTAAAAAAAACCTAATGTATAAATTTGCCGTGTTTTCCAACAATGGACGGACCCCTTAACCGGAGGCAAATCTGCCTACGATTAACACAAAAAAAAACTCATGTTGCCTAGCAACATACAATTTAGGAATATGCTTTCAGAGCAGCTTTGTGGCAGTGTCCATTAACAGATGAAATTACAAAAGCCACAAATGTCAGCTACATGCAAATGAGGTCCACTCTGCTGACTGTGTCTGTGTGTATACTAGCAATGTGATGAACGGTGGGGTCCAAAAGACTGATGCATTCCCATTTCTCAGTGAGAAACGGCAGACATGAAGAAATCCTAAGCATGTGTGTGTGTCCCGACTGTGCTACGAACAGCCATTTCTGACAGCTAACCAATGTGAATTGATTGATGTGGCTTCCCTTGGGCTTAAAAACCAGTTATAATATTTGTTCCCAGGACGCACCGGTTTCCATTTAGGTCCATTTCAACCTGCTGGCTCTATTAAAGTAAGTTAGTCTCACAGTGAAACAGGAGGCAGCCTCCAACTATCTGTGGATTAGTGCAGAGAGAGTAGAGATGGAGGATTAAACACCCCTGTCTCTCTCTATCATGTCATTACAATCTTTAGATAGAAAATGACAACAATCACACATCAGCACAATAATTCACTTTTATCTGTGCAGTGATGCTGCTAGTCAGCCTCCGGTTAACAAGTCCTAATGGGAGGAAAACAGCTCATACATGCCAAGAAATGGGTGAGAAAGATAGTGGAGATGATTCAATCAATGTAAATAATGTTAATTAATTAGCAAAAAGGCAAATATCTTTAATTAACAAATCAAAACAATCAATCTATTCAGCGTTTAAAACGAACCATAAACAACACCTTTGGCACACATCTAAACGCTTCCATGCACCAGTTGACATGTAAAGACTAAGGCTACGTCCACATGACTCCATTTTCTGTTAAAAATACATAAGTGTGAAAATGCTGCTGGCTATGGAAAACCCGCTTTCGCCTCCTGATTGGTCGTTATTAGTAGCCACAACTCAGCCCTTGTGAGCCCTAACTCAGCTGTGAGTAAAAAGCTAAAATCTTTACCCATACTTTCTATCAATGATGTCCAGGATTAATGTTGAAAAACGGCCCGATCAGAATCACTGGATCGGATATCTGACAGATACAAACATAAAATCCGATACAAACCACAAAAAACTGTCACTATGCATAGTAAAATAAGTGATATTGTGGTTCCGGCAGAGAAAAAAATTATGATTTTTGTTTCCATCCCTAATGAAAATGTGCAGTAGTAGGATAGATAGTCGACATATGTGAGGAAACCTGTTCCAGAAAACTGCTATTCCATGGAGATCAGTGGTCAACGTTGGCAGCAGCAGGGCTGAAGGAACTCTGTGTAGTTCATGTGGCTTTACTAATGTTCCCTCATTATCAAACTGCCCGAAGACAACCCGTATGTACAAGACCAGCACGTTTGGGAAGTGTACAGAATTCAGTTTGTGGCACAGCAAATGAGATCTATTTATAACCAACTACAGTTGAATGGATATCACAGATGAAGAGCTGCCATCAACGTTACACAACTTGCTTATTGAGTTAAACTCCAGGTCACCGTGTTATCAAGATGGCTTACATGACTGCATGCGATTTCTGGCTTTACCCATTATGGAATTCTTACTAAATGAACTGTTCACACATAAATGTAGTGACTGATAAGACATGTCACATTAAGACTGTGCACAGATGTTCAGATTAAAAAAAAAAAAAAAGGTATCAGAAGAGGGTGCTGGCAGCTGTTTCTCCCAAATCCTCTGTATCGTGTCTCATCGCTGAACTTGTAGTGTTGTATTTAATGGGGTGATGTGTGATTCTGACAAAAAGGACTGCACGAGATTAATGGAAATAACAAAATGACTTCATATACAGTAAAAGGAATTCTGACATTCCGACAAATCTGGGTCTCACAAAGATAACCAGATAGGAAAAGGAGTTGAAAGTATCATTTTAGGACTTTTAGGACAAGGGAGGGGTTGCCAGAATCGTAAACGTTATACACAATGCTGACAGCAGTTTCAGGGAAAAGGAAGGCAACAGCATTGAGATTTTTGCTCTGCTGATTTAGATAAGAAAGTGCATTAATGATCTTATCTTGATGTAATCTGAATAAACACGACTGAGAAAACAAATGACAGAACTGCCCAGAGAGATAAAATGCTCCAGAAACACATCATCGTGTTTGGACTTTCTTGAGGTCAAACACCATCGCACATTACTCAACACCCTCAGCTAAACACCGTATCTCTCACATTACTGTTTTACTACAATATTGGAATGACTATTGATGATTCACCTCGATGAAGGTTGAAATCATTGTGATGAATCACTTCCCTGTTTTTCTTTTCAGAGAAATGCCTGCAAGTGCCAGTTCACAGGCTGCTGCTGTCAATATACTGAATGGCTCTTCGAAATATCCATCATGATAAGGTCTTAAACAAAGCAGCAACTCTGCCTTGTGGAGCTATTAAAAACAATGAGGAAAGGCTAATGCCATCCAAAAAGATAGAGCTCTTACACAAATAGATTTCATTATCTATCAAAAACACATGACAGAGCCAAAATAAAGCAAGACTAAAATGATCCAGAAATGGAAACAAACAGCAGTTGATGAGGGTGGTAAAGAGAGGAAGAAGGAATTTTTTACTTATATCTGGAGACGCCATAGTAGACACGATGACTGGTGGACCTGTGCGTCGACTTAACTTCTGGTTAGCAACCAGAACACCTTGGCCTTGAACTTGTACTCCCACCGGGATGAGGGCATTGTCTGATACAGGTCCCCCACCCTTACGCATCAGTTGAGGACTGTGGTGAGGGCTGTGCATTGGTGATAGTGGCAGTAAGTTCCTGTCCCTCTTCATCAGCTCCATGGGAACTGTGTAATTGGTAGAATATGCTTTAGGTGCCTGCTGTGGAGGTTGTGGTAAAGCTGGCATGGACACAGGCATCTGCTGTGGCATGGAGTGAAAAGACCCTGACATGGCAGGCATTGACCCAGACATATGCTGTGGCATGATTGATATGCTCTGCACAGGCATCCCTGGCATTGCCATCCCAGAAGAATATGCCGACATGGGTCTGGACTGAGCAGGCATGAGGGCTCCCAAATATGGACCTGGCGAGCGAGGAGGCTGGCCTGGGTAGCCTCCAGATGCTTCCAAGAGGTGCTGAGAGGGGGCACTGCTGGGCCTCCTACCCATTACTTCACCCAGTCTGGGGGAGATGGTTTGCATGGCCCCTGGGGTTAGTGGAGGCAGCATTTGAGGATCCATGGTCAAAGAGTGTGGTGGGTGTGATGGATGTTGATGGTGCTGGTGGTGGTAGAGATCAGAGCGATGGCTGAAGCTACTAGAGCGACCTCGCATGGGTGTTTGAGGTTGGGTGGGAGCCTCAGGCGGTCGCTTATAGTTCTGGACCAAGCGAGACAGTACACGAGCCTGCCCTAGGTTGGGGGCAACAATGCGGACATCATTTTCTTCCATAACAGCCAGCATGCTAGAGGAGTCAAATCCCTGCTGAATAACAGAGGATATGGTGCTCTCAGAGAGGCCTTCATTTCGCAGTAGGGCGAGGAACTCTGGGTCAACTGTTTTCTTGGGGTCCACGGGCAACGGCGTCTGTGGGGCTGTGGGGGGAGGTGCAGGAAGAAGAGCAGGTAGTGGAGCAGCTGTGGGATGTGGAGCAGAAGCCAGAACAGTCTCCACATGAACAGGTGCGGCTGAGGCAACTGGTGCAGTTTGCACTGGGAGAGGGGGAGCAGGGAGTGGAGTGGTCATAGACATGTTAGGGTCAGACATGGGCATGGTGGGCAGAGGTGGCAGGGACTGTTGTTGCAGATGCTGCTGCAACTGTTCCTGGTGTAACTGCTGTTGCTGAAGCTGCTGCTGCTGCATCTGCTGTTGCTGGAGTTGATGTTGCTGTACCTGCTGCTGTTGTATTTGTTGTATTTGTTGTTGTTGAAGTTGCTGCTGTTGCAACTGTTGCTGTTGCTGTTGTAACTGTTGCTGCTGCTGTATTTGCTGTTGAACGATGTGGGGTGAGGCTGTCTCCTGCCTCATAATCATACCCTGAGTTGCAGGATCAACAACTAGACAGGTAGCAGAATGCTGCTGGGGATCCAGCGTGCATCCATTAACATCACTATAAACTGTTTGACCGGTTATCGGTGGAGGTTCAGCGGCATACCGAGGAGACATGTGTTCCATACCATAGCGAGCAGGAGATGGATCTCTGGAGGGTAGATGCTGTTGGCCATCTGGCATCATCTTGGCAGCAGTCACAGCACCAGCTTCCCTATAACCCCGACTCAACTCGTGAGCTGTTGGGGGAGGGGGAGGAGGTGGTAAAGGCGATAAAGGGGCCTGAGGTCCTGCTCTCCCTCCCTGACCTTGATCCCAGGCAGCACGAGCCCCAGGTGCTATCCCAAAATGAGAGCCTGACCTACTAAGTGGATGTGGGTGAGGCGGCGGAGGCTGGTGTTCCGGCCGGTAAAAGCCCTCAGGTGCTCGAGGAGTCATGGCTGGCTCATGGGAGTAGTAATCCTGATGTGGAACAGAACCTCTGTGAGCCATCGGTGCTCGTTCGTAGTGGTTTAGATCCGGCACAGAGCCCTTCCTCAGCCGTTGGTCTTGTCGCTCTGCGTAAACCTGTCCGTAGGGAGAGTCGTGGTAGGAGTACAGATCACGTTTCAAATCCAGGTCAGGAGGACGCACCCCTGGTGGAGGCTCGTACCAACCAACTCCCTCTCCGTATGACAGAGAGCTCCGCCGGCCTGTTACTCTCCCCTGCTGCTCGTAGACACTTTCAGCCTTGTCCCACTGACCCTCATTCCCCCCTAATGTGTCCCAACTGTGGGAGCGACCAAGACTCAGCTGTTTGTTAGTGACGAGCATTGGCAAAAAAAAAAAGAGGAAAGCTGCAAAATGTTAACAAAGGAAAAACAGCCCAAAATAAAAACAGGAAAAAAATCTTCTTGTAGTAGTGTTTGTTAAAGTTCTCATTCAGTAGTGTAGCAGCAGAGAAAAAAGAACACACAGACGTAGGAGGTGAACAAGCAGAAAAGAAGCTGAAACAGTGTCAACCGCTTCACCTGATATCAGGTTGTAATATTGTAAGTCCGTGCTATCAGGTGTCACTGGCAGGCAGTCCTTGAATAATTAATCTCTGGTCATGTCGCCTTGTTGTGCACGACGAAAAAAGGACACCACACACAAACACATCACACTAAGTCACACAAACACAGGACAACGCTGAGTTAGAACGGCTACTCCATGGGTATGTAACAGGAAGCATGGCGGAGATGACCAAATGTTCATTGTAAAAAAGAAAAAAATGAAAAGAGGGGATAGGTTGGTTTATAGATCGGGATGGGCAGGGACTACTACTAATCCAATGGGGTTTATCTCTCTCTTCTCTTGGACATTTTACTTGCTCTGCCGATTGCTCTGAGGGATTACATCTAAATAAAGCCTGTTTTAATTCCACTTCCCACTGTGACGTCATATGAACCAGAAACAAGCATATCTGCAGATGGGCATGACGACAAAGATGGTAACAGTGATGCCGATCAATAAGGTTCCAACCCTAAAAAAAAAAACGACTTCGCCCTGGGACTGCAGTGTCACATACCTGAGGTTGTGGACGGTGTGCAATCTTCAACAGGTCTCAAGTTTTTAGTCTGCAAGTTTCACAGCAGATGCAGGGGAGGGGAGGCCAGGCAACATGCACAGCGGCAGTGAATACAAATGAAATACAGTTCCCTCAGCTAAGTCCCATGCCCTGTCAGTAAACATCAAATCCATTCTGATTGGACACTAATCCTTCAGGCCCCCATGCTTGCAGCAGAGCCACAACACAACTGCTGCCCAACACACTCTGAAATGTCCTTGATGTCTCTGTGGTGCTCACTGTTACTGCCTCCATTTGAGATCACACACACACACACACACACACACAGCATGAATTCTGTATGTTTACTGTCGATTCCTTTTTATTTATAACAAAATTAACCTGCCGTGTTTGTCAAATTCAATCTCCCAGTGACTTCATATTGGATATAAATCTAATTTTTTTCTGCCTCTGGTTGAGTATTAAGATACATTTTCAACATTGCTGTGTTTGGCCGTCCATAGAACAGCATAAAACACAAACCATATGCATGTTGCCGTGAACAAAACACAGCACCTTCCCCCTCTTTTTCCTAAAGCTCCTCTGATCTCCTCCACTTAAGAGACTCTGTAATCTGGATTTGCCAGTTTGCGGAAAAAAGTAAAACACTGTGGGGGTGTGGTTTGTGCATCTGTGCATTTGTGTGTGTGTGTGTGTGTGTGAGAGAGGGGGGAAGGTGTTCTTTTCTGTAACCAAAGTTAATCCAATGCACCTACAACCTTTGCCTCGCAACAAACACTATGCTTGAACTGCAGCACAGCGGGACGCCTCATTCCACTGCATCCATATATGCCTTTATTTAACCTTTTTCTCCCCACTATAAAGCCACAATCAATTGGACGACTGCAAAAACAACTAATTAAATTTGCAAACAACAGCCACAAATGGTACAAAGAGCAAAGGCTGCAATAATTATGTGTACGTTTATCAAATAATTAAAAGGAACTGCAGCAAACAGTAACCACTTTCTTTGTTGTACCTTTAAAATCCTTTAAAGGCCCAGTGTGTAAAAAAAACAGTGACATTTAATTGTGAGACAAACAAAGGACTCTTTCGCTCAAGGAACTCTGGTGGCCTTTCCATTCCAGAAAGGATGAAAACACTCTTTTCACAGCTCTCTCCACTTAAAAGTACACTTTCGCTTCTGAAAGATGGTGGTGTAAGATGGAAGCCTATGGAAAGCACATATAAATGACTTATTCTTTGTCTACAAAAAACATATTCTTTTTTATCTTAAAGCAATCATACACTAATATACTTTAGGGAAGTACATTCCATTTCTAGAGAATAAATCCTCCTGAATTGTACACACTGGACCTTTAAAGAGGGTCAAAGACAACAACTACGATCACTGTGAGATTAAAATTGCATATTAAGCCTTGGTCAATGTGCATGTACAGTACATTAAAACATAATGAAAGGTATACATTTGTGTCTGTGAGGCAGAGAGGGAATACCTCGCCGAGTGAACTTCCTGCACTTTTGTGTTCACTGTGGCTGAACATTGATCCCTTCTGCAGAGCATCTGTTTATTAATGCATGAAAAACAGAGGGCAAGGTGAGGAAGTGTCCATTTCCGTCCAAAATTTAATCTCAAATCTAATCCTACGGGGGGGGGGGGGGGGCAGTGGTACAGAATTTAGAGTGTGGGACAACAGTCTCTGTTAACAGCGTTGAGCAGAAAACTCCTGAAGAGAGAATGTGGAAAACGCATCTGTCGTCAACACTAATGTGTTGTTTAATTACTGCTGTGTGATTAGAGGTCAGGGAGGGAGCACAGTCTGACACTTTAGATCCATGGATCTCAAACTGTGGTATGTGTACTTATGTACCTTTCTACTCTATATACCAGGGTGTGTAATCAGAGTGGAGCTGAGGAATTAAATAATAATAATTATCTCTTGCTCTATCTTAATCTAATTCCACTATACCAGAGGGATGAGAGGCCTTTTTACACCACTGTACTTTAACGTTAGTGATAATGGTGTTACTTTGAGAGCTCAATATTTTCTCAGGTGGTACTTGGTATAAAACGAGAGCCACTGCTGTAGATGGTAAGGTTAGAGGAATATTACTCAGCCCGATGTTAAAAAAGGAAATTAAAATGGTTAGGAGAAGAGGCAAGAGCGGGCTGTCATGGAGATCCCGAACAGATTATAAAGATGAATTATTTAAAGCTATTATGTTTTTATTTAACAGTCAAGGTTTAGCTTTTTTTCTTCTTCTTCTTTGTTTATAATATCAGTCACACTTTCAAGTGTCTTTAATCTCCTAGAGGCACAACATCTACTTGGAAAAAAAAAAAAGATTTGTACGACTGCTACCTCACACTGATCTATTCACAAAGACGATGAAATAAATAAAGGAACAGCGTTTGTGTACATCTGTGGAGATAAGTGCTATATTCGGCGCTCAAAGTTACACACTGCAGCTTAAAAGGCTTCACAATAGCTGCTCAGATTTGGAAGAAAATGTCAACACCATCCATGTCAGCCAGTACAGTATACAACGTGATCTCCTGGCTTCTTTCACCAACCTTATCCACCCCTCTCATTACTTCCTCGCGCCTGTCTCTCATGAGACGCTGTGTCTTAGTATAGCAGAGAAGAGCAGAGCAGAGCAGAGCATCCCCACAGAGTCAAACCTCAAACAGAAAGATGAGGGCAGAGGTGTGTATTCAGGGTTTTGTGGATATAATCCTGACAGGAAACTACATGGTAGAGTTCTGTTTGTCTCAAACTAAACAATGTTTGACTTCTGAAATTCTAACGTTTCTAAATTCGTCATTCTTGCCAGACTTGTGCACACATCTCCCCAGACTCACTTTAACGGAGGGATTTAGGAATTACGCTGCAGGATTTATGAACAAATACAATACCGCCACCAGCAGAAAAGACTTTGAATAAGACGCGACTGAGTAGAATTTTCAAACGACTCCAAACAAACAGAAACCTCGACCATTCGTGAGGATTCAATTATGTAGATTTCTTTCGCTGCTAACTGTTTTCACTTTACTAAAGCCTGTGTTTCAACACTATCAGGTACTGACTGATCAATACTGACTTTTCTGAGCACTGCCAGGTGCCACTGTTGCCAACCTGGCAACCAGACACTCACACTCACTGACAACATGGCTGCCTTTAGGGGTAAACAATGAAATCAAAGTCTGCGTAAGTCCACAGTTTCTCAAGAAGAAGTTCACTGCTTTATGTTGCTTTTCTGACTGAAAAATTAAAAGTTTGTAAACCACGCTGCTGGTCTACAGTCGACTCATTTGACGAGAGGATTACAAACACACAAACTCACGAGTTTACATATTAGAACTAAGTAATGGAGGCAGCAGCTGATCAACAACTCCTGTGTGCCTTAAAATTTGAATCAACAGTTTTCTCAATGAACTTTGGTGTTTCTTAGCTCCATATAAAAAAAGAAATCATTAATACTGAATAATTGTGGTTTGTGGACAAAACAAGACTCAAATATATCATCCTTTATCGTGCAAGTACTAAATCATGTTGTCAACACCTCATACAAGGACACTTGACACAGACTGAACTATCCCTCTAATGTGTTTTTACAGCACAGACAACTCCTTGCAGTGTTAAATAACCTGAATCAAGATGCAAGTGGCAATAGTTTACAGTTCAAATGTCACACAAGTGTCTACTAAACACTCCCTGGTTCCACGTTAATGATACAATAGTTGTGTGTGTCTGCGTGCGTGCATGTTCAAGGTGCCAAAAACAATATGTTTGCGTATTGGAATCAGAAGGTTCTCATGGAACACACCCATTTGGAATTTTGTTGTCACTCAACACTCATCCCTCTATCTGTCCACCCAACCAGTCATGTAATTACACAAACACACACATGCACACGCACACACACACACACACATTAGGCTTAAAGGATCCCAGATCCCGGATCTCCACTCGGACTCCCGAACCCGTTCTGCTCGTCTGACTTCTGACGTGCGGGAGAGACAGCAGCAACCATGGCGCTTTGTTGATGTCGCCTTTCATTCAGATGCGTACAAACCACCGCTAAAGCCTTGGCCTTGGTCTGCCGTGCATGCATACATGAATACAGAATCGCACGCCAACTCTAAGTGAATACACTGCACCGCAACAGAAATAAAAACAACCGTCGTCTATAGTGTGACATGTCACGTACCCACTGCATGATTTGAATGTTAAACACACATTGACTTATGCATGAGCGTGGGGCAGGAGGCAGTAACTGAAAATGGGATTACACTGCCAGTGCCGCTGTAGCGGATAATGCTGCTGGATGAATTGCAATGCAAAACTGACAAGACATTATTTACACGCCTGCCGTGTATGAGATTCATGAGGAATTATTTGTCTCTACTTCCTCCTCCACAGAGCGACTAAATATACTGTAAAATGGAGGTCGGCGAACAATGAAATGACACATCTTTTAAGACAATTGTAACGCATTACAGGTGGAGCAGTAAAGGCTGATCAAATAATGTTAAGAAAGTGTTTAAGTTTTCACTAAACCTACAGTCTCCAGTCAAAATAAAATCTAAGAAAATGTGTAATAACAATATTCATTACAACATTAAAATGATATAACATTGAATGAAGTTCTACAAATGATAGTGCAGACAAAAAAAGTGAATTTCCATTAAAATTTCCATTGCATCTATTACCACAAGATGGCAGAAGCAGCAAATGTGTGTTTAGTGTTGCCTACATGTAAAGGAATTTACCAGTTTCCTTGAATGCATCTTTAGCAGGCATTCCAAAGTTTTAGATGTACGATAGATTGTTAATTAAATGATGTGTTATTTTTCCTTTATCTGACCTAGTAACCCAGATACTAAAATGTGAGGTCAACAGAGTGGACACTGGAAGAGTCATGAGCACAATGTCCAACACAAGAATCAAACTCAACATTGTCGAACTGTAAATCAGTTAAAAAGCAAATGCATTAACATGCGTTATTCTTCAACATTCAAATAGATTAGAATTTTCAAAAATCTCAATATTTAATAGAGAAGTGTATTTTTCGCGTAAACACTACCAAAAGCCCGCGGGCCGCGTGTCTGAGACTACTGCTCTAGATGGTAGAGTCAAGTAGAGCCGAGTAAGTGCTAGAACTGTATAATGGAAAAGTGCCATTTGTGCAGATCCAGCGGCAGTCAATTCTTAACAGTTATTTTTGTTATCGATTATCAGGAGAAGATCCCATAAGCCATTGACACAACATGTGTGCAAGGCCTGCCACTCGTAACTATACTTCCCTTTTTGTGCTAATACGCATGTACCACAAAGCCCCAAATTTCTCCCCAATTTCCTTCAGGTCAGCTCTGTTATGATGAGATCCCTTTACCTATAATCCATCTCCTCTGGATGCCCTTCTTCAAACCCACCTCCCTCCCAGACCCATCTTTTTCTGCAGTCTCCAGGCTCCATCCAGAGAAAAAGCCACAGGTCATTAAAATACTTAGCGTTGTAGCTGCAGAGTTCATTTTGAAAGGAGATATTTTCCAGGAACTCATTTTCCGACATTCAACAACCGCTAAGCCACATGCCAGCTCAAACAATTGAGCGAATGCAGACACTAGGACTTAAGAGGAGAGGGGAAAAAACTCTATCAGAGAATTTTATTCAACAGTCTCACTCCGTTTAATAATACCGTAAACACACACGCCGTAATTCTGATGATCACATGATGATGATTAGTAATCTCCCTCGAAGACAGAACTATCTGCTCTTTCCCCCGCTCTTCTCTCCAGATCTCTGTGGCCTCTCCCTGCTGTTACACAAAGCCTATAAAAAGGGTGGTGGGTTTTGGTGAGGAGCCTGGAACAAGCCTGGGGGGGGGGCGGGGGGATGTTGTATCTGATGACCTAATACCAGAGCTAGATGCCAGTGGTGGTGGTGGTTTGAGAGCTGAGAGGTGGGTGCCCCACCCCCCATCATCACCCCTCAGGGGGAGGATGACATCAGAACATCCCCCCTTTCCTTTCCCCTCCTCAGCTTCCCGCTGCTTCTCCTCTCCATTGAATCTAAAGCATTCTGGTATTCCTAAATCTCAGTTTTTAGCCACGACATGCATTACCAGGCACTATAAACATGTTTGTTTAAATCGTCAACTTTGGAAACCGACGCCGTGACGAAATTCCACTACCCCCACCTTGTGGTGTTTGCGTCCAAGCACAGATCAAAACTTGTAAGAATCAACAGTCAGGGACACGCCGTCACCGCGACCTAGTTCACGCCGCAGCTCCGCTCGCATCTTCTATCTCTGCCCGGATCAGTCAGCTCACTCTGACTAAACGGCGATGGCACCGACTTGCGCTGCTGCCCGAGCCAATGCATGCTGGGTACACAGATGGAGCGGACAGAAGGAGACAGAGAGTGAGAGAGTGAGAGGGTGAGAGAAAGAGGGTGAACGGCAAGGAGGAGTGTGGCAACTGATGCTCGCAGCAGATGTTTTCCACCGCTCCCTTATTGCAGTTACACTCCACTTGGCACTTCATCAAAAACCACAACAGAAATAACAGTTGCAAGATATAGATTTCAAAGATGATATGCACATGAAACTATTCTGTTCGGCTTAATAGAGAAATAAAAAGGGGTTGTTTCTAATAATCATTATGTCAAAAAATAGAAATCCTTGGGGGAACAATTTTTTTGATGAATGAGTGGATTTACTGATTGTGAAAGGTTCTGTTTTTACGAAATACTTTTTTACATAACACAATAAAAAATATGCCTGGGCTATCACTTTTCATCCAAAGTTCGGATGTAATGCATTCATTTATCTAAGGCTGCATCTAACGATTCTTTTCTCAATTCATCATTTATTAAAGCTGGAAATGATGATGTTCTTGTCCACAAACCAAAATCAATCAGATGTAATGTTTTCTTTCTTTCTGTAATATTGAGCAAAGAAACCAAAAAATCTTCACATTTAAGAAGCTGAAAAAAAAAAATGGATCAATTAAGCGAATAATAATCGATTAATTGACTAATCCTTGCAGCACTAACTTGATTTTTGGAAAAAGTGACTACTAGATCAATTAAGCTTGGTTTTTCTTGCTAGTCTCAAGTAACACTATGTAACTAATAGGGTACTAGTATTAACTATTTTGGATGATTGGTTATTTGAGTTTGAGTTTTTATTTTCCTCAGATTTTTCAGCTTCTTAAAACATGAACATTTTCTGGTTTATTAGCTCCAAAAAACAAAGAAACCAACAAAACTGAATCATTTTGGTTCGTGGACAAAAAAGAAATTTGAGAACATAATTTATTTCAAGGTTTGGGACAGATTTTTTTACATTTTATGAACCAAACAACTAATCAATTAATAAAATAATCAATAAATCAATCAATTAAGAAAACAATACATTCATTGATAAACAATCACTAGTTTTCAATCATTAAATGGCTATCAAACTATTGGATATTCATTTTACATCAGTGAAATTTCACACAAGAAATATATTCCATAAGAGCAGATTTTGTGTTCTCCGCTAACATCGTCACCTCACCTCAAAGAAAAATCCTTAATAGATTATCTTTTAAAAGTCAAAAGTAAAATGTCAAGTAAAAGTAATGTCAAGTTAAAGTGAAAATAAATCCGTTCTTCCACCTCCTCAAATGAAAACAGGGTGTCACCTTCAGCTCTAACTGGGATCAGCATGTTTCCGACAAATTGTTGTGAAACATGGTTGTGAAACAACAAATGGACAAGATTCAAAGCCCCAGTTTTGACCTTGTGTGTCTAATTAGGAAAAAAAAAAAAAAAATCACCGAAATGAAAGCAGAGGACACTGAATCACATCAGATATCCTGAGCAGTGAAACACACCCACCGTTCCGGTAAAAATCTGCATTCCAGCACTGTGACTGTTCCTATCAGGAGCTTAACTGACCCGTCCTGAAGTGGGTTTTGGCCACAGGCGGTGGCTCTGTTTGCCATTCATCACAACGAGTAAAGACGTAATCAATGCACGCCGCTGCGAAACAATTATTGGATTGATACAGTTATCCTCGGAGGATAAATGGAGATTAGAGAGACTTGACTCGCTGTCTCGCAGAGTGCAACCCCAGCGCTGGCAACACAAATCACAATCACTCCATAACGCTCTTGTTTTTGTCAATACAAATAATTCCAACTTTGATTTCTATTTCACGCCTCGGTCCCTGCTCTCCGTTTATAGATAATAGTGCGTGGCTTTGTCACAATGGTGCCGAACACACTATTGCCTCTGTTTTTGAAATACCCTTTTTTTTTTTTATGGTTGAACAGATTTAACACTGCCGTGAAAACGGCGTGATTCACCGACCTCTGATCTTTTAACTTCAATGTGAATCACCCTCCTCGACACATGTTTTAAGAACAGCCGTGGTGACTAACTGAACAAGAGGGGTGGGGGAAAAATCTCTTTGCTCGAATGACTTTATTGTTAATAAGCAGAGGAGACATGGACACATGGCTTTTCGAATGCCTGTGGAACAAAATGGTGCTAATCAGAAAATATTGTTTTATGATGTTGCCTCCTTAGAGAATACCAAAGAAGAGAGAGTTTCCATGTGAGCGGGGTTGGCGGTTTGGAGGGGCTTGAGATGCCACATGTGGCTCTCATTCTGAGGGTAGAATTGGACAAATCGCTGCTTCACTGAGGAATCTATTATGTTTGCTTTCTCAGGGGCAGAGGTACGAACACATTACCAGCCATTTCAGACATTATTCTATCGGGACGTTGGTGCAGCAGCATCTCCTGCTTAAACACTTGTACACTTTATGCTGACAACTGATGACAATCAGGTTACAATCAGGCTTTGGGCTAGAAAACCTTACCTCCAATGAAGGACAATCTACCAAGACATTTTGGACAATGCTATGCTTCCATCTTTGTGGAAGGACCTTTTCTATTCCAACATTACTGTGTCCCACTGGACTACAAAGACATGGTTTGACTTTGAGTTTAGTGTGGAAGAACTTGACTGGCCCCCGCACAGAGCCCTGACCTCGCCCCCATCGAGCACATTTGGGGAAGGACTGGAACATTGTGAGCCAGGCGTTCTCGTTCAACATCAGTGCCTGATCTCATAAATGCTCTATAGAATGAATGGACACAAATTCCCATAGAAACACTTCAAAATCTCAAAAGAAGAGTGGAAACTATTGTAGCAGCAAAACTAACTCCATATTAAAGTACTGTATA
The DNA here is from genome assembly GCF_963457635.1 of Microchirus variegatus. NCBI lineage: Eukaryota > Metazoa > Chordata > Actinopteri > Pleuronectiformes > Soleidae > Microchirus > Microchirus variegatus. The sequence goes on along the minus strand of NC_139812.1, from coordinate 21,087,905 downwards.
TGTATTTGAATACGTCTTTACAGTCCCTGTTGGTGTAATTGAATGCAACACAACAGACAACAAAGGAGAACATCCAGCAGCTCTTTGTTTTCTGTTCGGTTTATGGCTGTTTTTCTGTCACCCAATCAGCTGTCCGCCATGGGTCTAACTGTACCGTACCATTTTACTCTGGTACCTGAAGGGAAGGGTGGGTAAAAATGGAACGTTTGGGGCCAGTTATTTTGGTACTATTCCTAATGGAAACACACACAAAAAATACACGCCTTAATGTACCGAACCAAACCATGGAGGTTGATTCCAGACAGGCTGGTCAGAAACTGCTGATCTACTGGGATTTCAATGGACTCATTGAAAGGACTCTGCATTAACACCTATTCATTTGGACGACCTGAATAAAGCAGTATCCTAACTATAACCATAACCAGTTGATGTCTAACCCTAAACTTAACCTAATCATCAAGTGATATCACAGCACCAAACTTCCTCAGAAATGAGGTTCTGCCTCATTAGGCCCAAGTTTAGGTCCTGACAAATCTGTAAAATTGTACGGAAAAATGATCCTAACAGGTCTTGCATGAAATGCCACAACTGACATTTTCAAGAACTTTTCCGACCAAACCCTGCAGCTCCACAGTTTCTGAAAGCATCCGCGAGAGAATAATGAGAATCCAGCAGGAAGATCTCTGGAAAAATTCAAACAATAGAGTGGACGGGCATCCTGCCTTCTAAGTGCTCGACCAGGTGCTCTCCCTCACCTGATTGTTCCAGACATTTCAGCTAAACACACACTTTTTCTCTCCTCGACAAACCTTCGCAGCAGAAGTTTGGAGCCTCAGTTGGTCCCTCCTGACAAACTCAAACACACTTGGAGAGACTCTTTTCTTTTTATGACTACACCATCACTTCCAAATGGACATAAAAAGCTAAAAAAAAAAAAGAGAGAAGAAATAAAGAGAGTGTCTCACCCTCACAGATCTTGTCCAGCCGCTGGCGTTTGACTTTATGTTTGTCGACCAGAGCCATCCTGTCACAGCCTGAAATGCTCTCTCCTCTCTTGGTTTTCTATCCACCTCTGCTTCTCAGTGTCCAGTCCTGTGGACGGTTGGTAGCAGATGTTTTATACCTAAAATTCAAGAAAGTAGGGATAAAGTCAGGCTGGTTTTTCATGCATTTTCAGTGAAAATTCCACAACTATACCACACTTTACATCACCATTTCTTGGATTAATGTTACCAATTATAACTATTTATTTAAATATTAAGTTTTCAATAATTGATGAGGAGTCAGGCAGAAAAATTAGACATAACAGCAAACACTGCAAAACAAAGTTCACACTCACTACTTCATTTGTAATTAGTGACATGGATATAGTACATATACAGATGTGTATTATACACACATTCAATTGGGTAACTTGTTTAAAGCGTGTGGTTTGTTTGATATACTGAAACAAATAAAGAGAACAAAGAGACGCCAGATAATTGTGGTTAAAACTTCCACACAATGACAAAAACTATGCGAAATTAAACATTAGAAGGCAGAAAGTATGTTTGTGCAATACACAAATAGATCACTATTCATTTCTGTGTAATGGTATAAAGTAGCTGTATATTCAATTATTATTGGCCAGTCATTAATTGTAATTAACTATTACAAATTACGCTTAAAAAAGAGAAACTTAGAAACTTAATAAATGTTGCTACGCATTATATTATCTTTACTTTTTGAGCATTGCAGTGCAAATATAAAATGTACATTTGACTTGAAAGACCATTAGCACTGTTAAATAACTGCTAGTTGAAGGTAAGCATATTTATTTTTCTATTATTTATAATTATTAAATATGTTCAGGTCAACCTCTGATTAAAAAGATAGGTTTGTTTATTTATTTGAGCCAGATTACTTCACAGAAACTTGAAGTGTTTAGACAAATCTGGCATAAAATATGTCAATGTGAAAGTACAAATTATGAAATTTAAACCAGTGACACAATCAGACAGCATCAGGACAAAAAGCAATAATGATAACACGAAAATTCAGTTTGAAGTCAAACATGTAGAGGCCATTCTCCACTAGAGGGAGCCTCGTTTGAAAGAGAGACATGTAATGAGAGAGTGAGTAAATGCTGTCATTTATGTTCAGTCACTGATCGTCCTCTAAAGAACGATCATCAAACTGGTTCCTGCTGAAGCCTGAACGGATGTGGCAGATCATTTTTTGGGGGGGAACGGGAGGTTACACAGACACACACACACACACACTTACACACTGACACACACAGCGACACACATGATGACAAGCAGCGATGTGGACCTGAGCACGGTCACAGTCTCAGGGCAGCGAGTCACTCAGAGGAATGTGGGTCAGTTTGTCAGCAGAGGTGAGGCTGTGTTGTATCAGCAGAATGAAGACATGAGGGAGGGAAGGCGCTTGTTAATGGGAGAGAGGGAGAGGAAAGTACCAGAATGTCATATAACAGGATGAGTCCAGTGTGACAGCCGTCCTCTGCCTACATCTTTCTCGGCTGCACTCGCACATTTATAACCCGACCGATGTTTCTTTCTGTCCATATATCGCCCTCTGGGCTCAATCCTGGAGTGCTGCACTTTGAGAATGGCTCTCGCTTGACTATTTATATGATGATATATTGATATTTGCCCTGCAACTGCAATTATAACCATTATGTTCTGCTGGGGATGGAGAGCAGGCTGAGCAGCAGTGTGGCTTAATGATGAATTGATGCATTGCATCTGTAATTTGACAGCTGTTCCCAGCTGTGGGTGTGGGAGGGGCAGCGCGGCTAAGTGGATTTACAAAGAAACATTGCAGGTGCTACATTCCTGCATTTAACACACTTTGCTTTGAACACTATGAGTTTTTTTTTTGTGGATTGCCTCACTGCAGCCTGAATTCCTCCTCCACAAGGTTTGCTCTCTTGCCAAGGAGCTGAAGATCCACATGTGGGAGTCAGAGGAGAAGTAATTGAGCAAGAGTGGGTCCAGGAAACAAGTCGGTCAGAGGCGGGGGAGACAGAGTCACACCACCTTGGCTATGAATAGACGGGAGGAGCCATGCTGTGACTCTGTGCTGCCAAGCGGCAACAGCATGGGTCATGAGTGCATCTGGCCGTTTAGTCATTATGAAGTTGCGCGATATTGATCTCACTTCATTGACATCTGCCTCACTGGAAAAACAACAGCGCAGGCACAGGTGCTTTGAACAACATATGAAAATCACAAGTTACCTCACAATACAGGATACACGGTCCACAATAACAATAATATCACTATACAACGATTATGTGATATTCAATGTATATAGCGATACATCACGATATCTGTCTAACTGGAGAAAACAAAACGTTAACGTGAAAAGTTAAAAGTGCAGGATTTCTCCATTTTATCACAATCTAGAAAACAAGTCTATAAAGTCTATGTATTGAAAGTGGACGGGGCATCTCTTAACGTACATTTCTCCACCATTATCCCACTGTAAACTCAGACAAATTGAAAAGTGAAACTGGCAGGGTGTGTTTACTTTAGAGTGCCTTCATTAAAATATTAGTATTTGCTCTAGCGCATTGCACGAGGCGTTAAACGATTCTTGTGAAATTCTCATCCTGCAACACCAAACTCCATAGAGAAAATCTGGATTTTTTTTAGCTCACAGGGACACAATAGCTGCTAGTCTACTGGTGCCTTGTTTGGTAAGTATGTGGAACAAAGGTAAATCCAAAACAAAGATTTTCATACACCAAAGTCACAAAATAACACATTTAAACTGACTATTGGAGGCAGCAATGGATCCACACTCCTGTGTGCTGTTCTGTCAAAATGCAGATTATTCTCTATGGACTTCAGTGTGAGGACAGAGCAGTTTAGATAAGGACAAAAGCTTCAGTGTCAAGTCAGAAAAGGCTGCTTAACAACAACAACAACTTTGATCTCTCTCTGCCAAAGGAGTGTCGGAGAGGAAGTGCGCTTGCCCTGCGGCTCTGAGCACCAACGCTGCTGGACTGTTACTTAACTGCTGTGCTGTTATATAACTTGACAATAAGGGGACTGACCTGAGAGAAAAATATACAGCATGTGCTCAAGGCTAGAGGCGAGAAACAAGGAGAAAGTCCCACACACACACACACACACAAATCATTAACATTGAATTGTTTTGTTTTGTGGACAAAAAAAGATATTTGAGAACATTGTCATTTCGAGGTTTATGAAACAGCAATCAATATCAGTTTGAAAAATAATAATCCACAGAACAATCAATTGTCGCAGCATTTATATCAAGCTAAAAATGGTGTTGGATGTACAACCAAAGCTTCTTTATTGTGTCTCATACAGACACATGTGGAAGTAAAAAAAAAAAACAGTATGAAAATGCAACAAAGAAAGGAATAACCGCATTGCTGCAACCATTGCATCACTCACATCACAAGAGTTATGAATTCACACACTGCTCCTCCATCCAACACCCTGTACATCCAGACATTTCACAAACAGAAAGAGGCTCTCTATCGTAGCGCTATATATATTGCTTTCCTTTCACTTGCACTCATTACTTTCTATTCCTTTTGTGGAGATAAGTACATAAAACACTGGGCAGCCCTGGAGAGCTTCTTCCAGAGACAAAAAGAGGCACAAGCCACTTAAAGAGAAAAATCTTTTTCCTATACTGAGGTCATGTGTCCGATGAGTCCTCTCACCAGATTAACAAACCTGTGGGTTTGGCTCCGAGTGACGTTTTCATGACCACTAAAAGCACCTTCTTCGGTTTTGTCAATCACCCATTCACATGCACATTCACGCATCTATTTCCAACTGTATATCAATCACACACTGCCAAGCACAGACACCGGGAGCAATCTGGGGTGAAGTGTCTTCAAGGACACACTGGACTCATCAAACTAAAGGAGCCGGGGATAAAACTGCCAACCTTTTGGTTAGAAAACGATCAATCTGCTGAGCCACAGCTGCCCCTAAAAGGCACACAGTGACGCGAAGTTACAGCTGTGACTTTCACATAACACATTTCATTGACATATCAGGTGCTGATGTTTAATAAGCAATGTTTTTATTTGTTAAATCAACATCTGAGCTTCTTCTCCTTGTCATCAGTAAATGGGAATAATACAATATTTGATCAGATTAGAATTCATATTGGAATTACTGTATTATTTTCCTTCTCTTCAAAGGGTGACATTTTCAAGGTACGGGTACTAAACATTGGTGAAAACAGACAAAAATTGGCACGCAAATCAGAACTGGCAAAGAAATGTATGCAAAAGTGGTGCAAAATGGCTGAGTATTTAAAGTGGATGGAGAAAGCTGCAGCCAGTTAGCACAGCTTAGCGTGAAGACTGAGAACCGCTAACCTGCTTGGTTTAAAACTAGTGCTGGGCATGTTGACGCGGCACCAGAATCCAGGCACCGTTTACCAGTTAGCTCCGTTAGCTCCTTTAGCACACTTTGCGCACCTACAGTCTAAATGGAGCGGTCTGTTTATTAAACGAAAAGAGCAGCGCTACAAATAACTAGTGTACCTGTGTTCTGCATATGTGTGCCTCTGTTTTTAAAGTTTAGCAATACTTATTTATACAATCAGGAGCCACGTAAACATGAAGTCACGCGCGTCTTTTTCTGGTCGGTCGTCATGGAAACGCAGCATACGTTAATGTGCGTTAAAGGTGTAATGGTAAATTAAATTTTTCTGACTCTGAGCGAAAACTTCCCATCACCGATACCTGTCCAGTACAGAATACCAGGTTCTTTGTGTATAGTGTATTGTATACTGTGTATTGTGTCAAGCCTGAACTTACACAATCCTGAAGCACCCGCAGGGAGCCAGCTCCCCAATACCTACAGTGGACAAAGAGGTGTGAATGCACCGTCTGAAAAGGTAGAGTCTTTGTCTATTGGAGGAATGCGAAAGGGGTGCTGCCGAGCTATGGCCTGGAAAGGCAAACTCCTTGTCTATTGGAGGAATGCAGCAAAAGGGAAGATGTTCAGGTATAAATGTGGAGTGCTCACTTTGCCCGAGGTCTTTTCTCCAACAAGGATCACTCCTGTGAAGATTGACCTTTTCCTTGCAACGAAAATAAAACCTTGTCGGCCGACAGAAGTTGTCTATTTCATTCTTTACCAGCATCAGAGAAATTTCCACAACAACGTTGACGCCGGTTGACGTGCCCAGCACTATTTAAAACGGAAATATCTGCCATGTTTGTGTAGTTAGTCTTAGTTTAACTGCACAAACAGGATGTAATAATGCTAAAAACTAAAAAAAAAAAGTGAGGTTCAGTGGCGCCAAGAAGCAAATGTTTGTAACTCTGGACACATTTTAGTTTCCAGTTTCTTTGCTGAGCGAAGCTAAGAGTCTCACACTCTCGCTTTAAAGGCACCATACAGACATGACACCTGCATTGATCTTCTCATCTAACTACTCCTGGCAAGAAAATTAATAATAGCCATTAAGTTGACTTTTTCCCTTTCCCAGTTGATGAATGTGGTTTAGAAAGCAGAACAAATTTGAAAGTGACGCTACTTTGACGGGACACTCGCTGCATAAAAATCTCATTAGTGCAGAACATCATTGGACGGGGGGTGGGGAGGAGGTGATTTTACCATCAACATTTTAAGGAAGAATTGTGTAGCAGCTACCTTAAGTGACTGCTTAAGAGTGTGTGATTTATGTCCCTGAAAGTGCCAGATAGCAGAAAAAGAAGCAGCAGAGACGAGAAGGTGGTTAAGGTTTCTCTTCTCTCATTAATCTGATAGTTGGTGCTCTGAGGGCCACGTAAAGCTGCCACTCAGGCCGCTGATTTACGGCGTCCTCCTCCCTGACAGGCTCTTTCTTCCTGCAGCCCTCCTCCTCGTACAAACGCACCACGTTACTGACAATTACAGCTCCCCTCTTTCTACCTCTCCATCATCATCACCGGCTCGGTGTCTGTCAGAGCGCCCGTGCTTTCCCATGTTTCTTTTCACCTCCTTTCGCGTGTCCTGTCAGCCGCTGGCAGACGGCATCCTCTTCACTGCCCATTTCTCCTTTACGTTGCCTTTTCTCTTAAACCACTCATCCTTCCTCTCCTCCTCTCACGGTCTCTTCATCCTTTTAACTCTAAACAAAATGAGACTGCGGCAGTGCTAACTGCTGACTTGAAGTAATGCACAATTTTGTGATAATGCCGATTCCTTTAAGTCACCCAGGAAACGCATAATGATGATATTATTGTGCACAGCAGCCTGTTAGCTTAAACCACAGAGGCTCTCCGCATGGCCTACATTCCTCCCCTCTTCTTACATCTAATGAACAAAAAACAAAGTCTGCCATTAAATCTCCACTTGGATAATTGGCAATTTATTTTTTTTCCGCAATATCACAACACACCCAACAGACGTGGAAGATCAGAAGCCATGTTTGAATCAAATATTGAAAGCATTGTAGACCAACAGATAACAAACAACCCAACTTACTACTGCTACTACTTATACAACGAGCTAGCCGTCTTTAATGTTGCTATTCTCTTCCAAAAAAACGACACACACTTTCCTCATATAGACACTCAAGGGTGGGGGCGAGTCAAAAATATCGATTTGGTGATATATCGTGCAATATGATAACACTGGTCAACACCAAATTTATTGTTTAAGGTTTTTTTTTTAGCTGATTTGGTATCTTTTTAATGTATGATGAATACATTATAATGAATACAAAAACGTCATATGATGCAAAATTCTTTTATATTTCTTGCCATAAACAAATTTTGAAGATTTTGCATGTGCCAACTTATGACTAATTGCTTTTTTTTATATTACAATTGAATGAAATGGCTTCGACTGCGGTGAACACACCATCGTTCCTAACAAGAATCTAGTCACAAGTTTCATAAAGCGTGCTTACCATGCTTATTTTGGTATTAAATGTGGTATAATGTCACAAAAATGTAATTTATTTAGTCAGAAGATCAGATTTTTCCAAAATCAAATCAGCATAAAAACCTGACCTGATTCAGACATTTTTGGATTCAGCAGTGCAAAATGGTCCTAATTGAGTTCATTCATCACGTAGGTTGTCAATTGAGTTAGACAACCTACTTTTTTTTTTTTTTTTTTAATCCAATCCAATGTAATTGATACGAAAGGGTAAATATCAATATTTCAATTAACAAATGAAGACGCTGTAAAGTAAACAGTCCCTGCCGGGCATCACCACTGATTGTCTTGCAATATATTGATTATCACAATATCTTTGTATCGCGATATTATTGGTATCGTGGACGGCCTATTACGTATTGTATCATATGCTGTGATTCCCAACCCCTACTCAAGTCCACTTTATAAAGTACACCTGTTCAATGGCTTGAGCCAATCACACGGCAGCAACTCTTTGCACAAGGGAATGTAGGCGTACCCAAGACGACCTTGTCCCAAGATCAAATTGAGCATCAGGATGTGGAATAAAGGTGATTTAAGGGACTTTGAACATGGCATGGTTGACGGGATATCTGTGAGTATTTTAAGAATCTGCTGATCTACTGGGATTTTTCAGAGACAACTACTGTATCCCCAGGGTTTAGAGAGAATAGCGTGGAAAGAGAGAAAATATCCAGGGAGTCGTAGCTCTCGGGGTGAAAACGCCAGAGGTCAGAGGAGAATGTTCAGACTGAAGAAGAAGAAGATCTCTGAGGGAACAATACTTGAAGCAGATAACTATTAGTTTTTTTAATGATTAAAACAAGCAGCCTTGTTTTTCTGCTTCATAAATTTAAAAATGTACTGATTCCTTTGATCCAAATAACAAACAAATCATTCAAACTGAGTAGTTTTTGGTTTGAGGCCATATGGCAGTTTGACCACAGGGCTTTCTGCGTGGGTTTTCTCCTCGTTCTCCGGTTTCCTCCCACAGAAGTTAATAGGACATTATAAGACACTTTTGTATTGATGACATGATTGTGCGTTAATTTATGCCAACTGCTTTGACAACGGTTTGTGTTCTTTTCTTTTTTTTTTATTGTCCAACTCCATGAAATACCAGAGACAGATTAACAGCTTTTGAGCTTTTTGGACGTTAGACTGAACAAAATGAGACCCGACACATTTCTGTCATTTAACGCGTCAATCAATTAATCAGAAATAATTGGCTGATTACAAGAGAAAGAAAACAGTAATTAGTTCCAGCTCCACTGCCATTAAAATTAATCTTCAGGCCATGAGCTGTCAAGAGAGCTATTCAGAAGTGTATAAGAAAATGATTTTGGCAACTGCTGCAACAGTCATGATCGTAATTAAAGCATTCAAACGGCAGGTGCTCTCGTTCTGTCCTACAGTGTGTATATAATATAGGCATATAATATAGGTATATAATAATATTTAGTTTATACGTTATTTTTTTCATTATGTTTGGAGAGAGACTACGTATTAATTTTTCTAGAAAAAACAAAAGAAGAGAATAACCTTCTTCAGTTATCAATTATATTATTTGTTATCATTAAAGTGTTATATATTATCAGGTAAAAGAATAAATACAATTGGAAAGAAAAGTATGAATATGCAACTGTCCACATTAGGGCTGCAACAAACGATTATTTTCATTAAACGGTTGATTATTTTCTCGATTAATAGAGAAATAGAACAATGTCTTTCTCAAACCTGGAAATGTTGACGTTCTCAAATGTCTTGTTTTGTCCACAAACTAAAAATATTTGGTTTTAACAATATCTTTGTTACAAAGAAACCAGAAAATGTTCACATTTAAGCTTCTGAAAATTAATAAAATTGGTTTTAATTTTGTTAAAAATACCTCAAACTGATTATTGATGTATCAAAATAGATAACAATTAATTTAGTAATTTGTCGTTTCAGCCCGAGACTGTTTCTGTGACTTGCTCCAGAGCTACCGTTGTCTTTAAGAGTGCAGAAGGAATTATAATTTTACAGACATCTGTCAGTGAGTTGACCTTAAGAAAATATATGCAAAAATTAATGTGATGGAAAAGATGTTTTTTATGACTTTCAGAGAAACGCAGAACACAACTTAATTGCAAAATAACAACTGCTTCAGACCAAGTCTGAGGAGCAAACTGAGGAAGGAGCAAAATACTTTATTTTCCATGTCACACAAAACTAGTCCTCTACATAATAGTCCATAATTTTACCAAAATCCCCTCAGAATAGTCTCAGTCTAATTAGGTGCACTTGTGCACTTATGTGTGTTGAGGTTGGTAAGTGGCGGTTTTAATTGCTGAACTTGATGATGTGCCTTTTCCCACCACTTAACTACTGAGCACCTGATGCATATGCAACCGCCGCAAAAGCAATTTGACTGCAAATTAACTGTAGTGATGAGTTCATGATGTGGGTGCAAATGCTCCTATTTTGGATGAGCTCCGCTTCACAATTTCACACTTTCTTTCTTTTTTTAAATAGCCATTAATGTACCGTAATCACTTTTAGAGAACTTCCTCATTTTACCTTTTTACAGCGTAATGATTAACTGCATTGATTTATGTAGCATGAGGAACATTTTTCAGTTATGGTAATGCATGTGAGGAACGTAAAGGCTAAAATTATACAAACACTGTGCAACCTCATTTTGCACAAGGCAAATGTTTTTTGAAGAAAGTCAGCTCACTGTCAAATTTCAAAAATTCATTAAAATTATTCCTTAAGAGCTTTACAAATCTTTTTTAACGCATCCTTGATCAGGGCGATGCTGACTATTATGATGGTAGATTTCAAGTCATTCCGAGATACTTTATGTTTTTGAGAAGGAACTCAGCTCACTGTCAAAGTGTATCAGGGAAACTGGATCATTTCCGGATTTTCAAAAAATCATTAAAATTATTCCTTAATAGCTTTGCAAATATTTTCAATGCATCCTTGTTCAGGGCAATACCGACTATTATGATGGTAAATTTCAAGTCATTCCGAGATACTTTTTGTTTTTTTGAAGAAACTCAGCTCACTGTCAAAGTGTATCAGGGAAACTGGATCATTTCCTGATTTTCAAAAAATCATTAAAATTATTCCTTAATAGCTTTGCAAATATTTTCAATGCATCCTTGTTCAGGGCAATACCGACTATTATGATGGTAAATTTCAAGTCATTCCGAGATACTTTTTGTTTTTTTGAAGAAACTCGGCTCACTGTCAAAGTGTATCAGGGAAACTGGATCATTTCCTGAATTTCAAAAAATCATTAAAATTATTCCTTAATAGCTTTGCAAATATTTTCAATGCATCCTTGTTCAGGGCAATACCGACTATTATGATGGTAAATTTCAAGTCATTCCGAGATACTTTTTGTTTTTTTGAAGAAACTCAGCTCACTGTCAAAGTGTATCAGGGAAAATGGATCATTTCCTGATTTTCAAAAAATCATTAAAATTATTCCTTAATAGCTTTGCAAATATTTTCAATGCATCCTTGTTCAGGACAATACCGACTATTATGATGGTAAATTTCAAGTTATTCCGAGATACTTTTTGTTTTTTTGAAGAAACTCAGCTCACTGTCAAAGTGTATCAGGGAAACTGGATAATTTCCTGAATTTCAAAAAATCATTAAAATTATTCCTTAATAGCTTTGCAAATATTTTCAACGCATCCTTGTTCAGGGCAATACTGACTATTATGATGGTAAATTTCAAGTCATTCCGAGATACTTTTTGTTTTTTTGAAGAAACTCAGCTCACTGTCAAAGTGTATCAGGGAAAATGGATCATTTCCTGATTTTCAAAAAATCATTAAAATTATTCCTTAATAGCTTTGCAAATATTTTCAATGCATCCTTGTTCAGGGCAATACCGACTATTATGATGGTAAATTTCAAGTTATTCCGAGATACTTTTTGTTTTTTTGAAGAAACTCAGCTCACTGTCAAAGTGTATCAGGGAAACTGGATAATTTCCTGAATTTCAAAAAATCATTAAAATTATTCCTTAATAGCTTTGCAAATATTTTCAACGCATCCTTGTTCAGGGCAATACCGACTATTATGATGGTAAATTTCAAGTCATTCCGAGATACTTTTTGTTTTTTTGAAGAAACTCAGCTCACTGTCAAAGTGTATCAGGGAAAATGGATCATTTCCTGATTTTCAAAAAATCATTAAAATTACTCCTTAATAGCTTTGCAAATATTTTCAATGCATCCTTGTTCAGGGCAATACCGACTATAATGATGGTAAATTTCAAGTCATTCCGAGATACTTTTTGTTTTTTTGAAGAAACTCAGCTCACTGTCAAAGTGTATCAGGGAAACTGGATCATTTCCTGATTTTCAAAAAAATCATTAAAATTATTCCTTAACAGGTTTGCAAATATTTTCAACACATCCTTGATCAGGGCGATGCTAACTATTATGATGGTAAATTTCAAGTCATTCCGAGATACTTTTTGTTTTTGAGAAGAAACTCAGCTCACTGTCAAAGTGTATCAGGGAAACTGGATCATTTCCTGATTTTCAAAAAAATCATTAAAATTATTCCTTAACAGGTTTGCAAATATTTTCAACACATCCTTGATCAGGGCGATGCTTACTATTATGATGGTAAATTTCAAGTCATTCCGAGATACTTTTTGTTTTTTTGAAGAAACTCAGCTCACTGTCAAAGTGTATCAGGGAAACTGGATCATTTCCTGATTTTCAAAAAAATCATTAAAATTATTCCTTAACAGGTTTGCAAATATTTTCAACACATCCTTGATCAGGGCGATGCTTACTATTATGATGGTAAATTTCAAGTCATTCCGAGATACTTTTTGTTTTTGAGAAGAAACTCAGCTCACTGTCAAAGTGTATCAGGGAAACTGGATCATTTCCTGATTTTCAAAAAATCATTAAAATTATTCCTTAATAGCTTTGCAAATATGTTCAACGGATCCTTGATCAGAGCGATGCTTACTATTATGATGGTAAATTTGAAGTCATTCTGAGATACTTTTTGGTTTTTTTGAAGAAACCCAGCTCACTGTCAAAGTGTATCAGGGAAACTGGATCATTTCCTGAATTTCAAAAAATCATTCAAATTATTCCTTAAGAGGTTTGCAAATATTTTCAATGCATCCTTGTTCAGGGCAATACCGACTATTATGATGGTAAATTTCAAGTCATTCCGAGATACTTTTTGTTTTTTTGAAGAAACTCAGCTCACTGTCAAAGTGTATCAGGGAAACTGGATCATTTCCTGATTTTCAAAAAAATCATTAAAATTATTCCTTAACAGGTTTGCAAATATTTTCAACACATCCTTGATCAGGGCGATGCTTACTATTATGATGGTAAATTTCAAGTCATTCCGAGATACTTTTTGTTTTTGAGAAGAAACTCAGCTCACTGTCAAAGTGTATCAGGGAAACTGGATCATTTCCTGATTTTCAAAAAATCATTAAAATTATTCCTTAATAGCTTTGCAAATATTTTCAATGCATCCTTGTTCAGGGCAATACCGACTATTATGATGGTAAATTTCAAGTCATTCCGAGATACTTTTTGTTTTTTTGAAGAAACTCAGCTCACTGTCAAAGTGTATCAGGGAAACTGGATAATTTCCTGAATTTCAAAAAATCATTAAAATTATTCCTTAAGAGGTTTGCAAATATTTTCAACGCATCCTTGTTCAGGGCAATACCGACTATTATGATGGTAAATTTCAAGTCATTCCGAGATACTTTTTGTTTTTCTGAAGAAACTCAGCTCACTGTCAAAGTGTATCAGGGAAACTGGATCATTTCCTGAATTTCAAAAAATCATTAAAATTATTCCTTAACAGGTTTGCAAATATTTTCAACACATCCTTGATCAGGGCGATGCTTACTATTATGATGGTAAATTTCAAGTCATTTCGAGATACTTTTTGTTTTTGAGAAGAAACTCAGCTCACTGTCAAAGTGTATCAGGGAAACTGGATCATTTCCTGATTTTCAAAAAATCATTAAAATTATTCCTTAAGAGCTTTGCGAATATTTTCAATGGATCCTTGTTCAGGGCAATACCGACTATTATGATGGTAAATTTCAAGTCATTCCGAGATACTTTTTGTTTTTTTGAAGAAACTCAGCTCACTGTCAAAGTGTATCAGGGAAACTGGATCATTTCCTGATTTTCAAAAAAATCATTAAAATTATTCCTTAACAGGTTTGCAAATATTTTCAACACATCCTTGATCAGGGCGATGCTTACTATTATGATGGTAAATTTCAAGTCATTCCGAGATACTCTTTGGTTTTTTTGAAGAAACTCAGCTCACTGTCAAAGTGTATCAGGGAAACTGGATCATTTCCTGATTTTCAAAAAATCATTAAAATTATTCCTTAATAGCTTTGCAAATATGTTCAACGGATCCTTGATCAGAGCGATGCTTACTATTATGATGGTAAATTTGAAGTCATTCTGAGATACTTTTTGGTTTTTTTGAAGAAACTCAGCTCACTGTCAAAGTGTATCAGGGAAACTGGATCATTTCCTGAATTTCAAAAAATCATTAAAATTATTCCTTAAGAGGTTTGCAAATATTTTCAACGCATCCTTGTTTAGGGCGATGCTGACTATTATGATGGTAAATTTCAAGTCATTCCGAGATACTCTTTGGTTTTTGAGAAGAAACTCAGCTCATTGTCCAAGTGTATCAGAGCAAATGGATGATTTCCTGAATTTCAAAAATTCATTAAAATTATTCCTTAAGAGGTTTGCAAATATTTTCAACGGATCCTTGTTCAGGGCGATGCCGACTATTATGATGGTACATTTCAAGTCATTCCGATATTCCACATAGAATATAGTATAGTAGACATTTTTATAGGTTGGTCTTGGTCTGTCGGTGGCTATGTTTTACAGCATTTGGAATCTGTACTTTTGCATGAGGCTCTTTAACAGCAAACTGTAGCTGAAGTATGGTTGTAAGGTAACAGAGTAAATGAGGTTAAGTAAAGGCCAATCCGGCCCTGGAGGCCGACTCGCTGTGGGCTGAACGTCACTGACCCAGATTATGAACAACCACCACAGCAGCAGCAGCAGCAGCAGCAGCAGTGACACTATTAAAAAACACCCATGTTGTCTATAACCTGCCTGTCTGTCTATGTGTGAAATGATTCCATCTGTCAGTCTCAGCTAAGGTGTGAGAGCACACACGTATACACACACACGAGTTACACAACATGTATGTAAATAGACACATGTGTTAATCCGGCAGCTGGGGCCAAGGTGTCGGCTACATCTACCGCAGGGCACAAAGAAACTCCACCCAGCATTAAAGGCTCAAGGATGGTTTGACGGAGACATGAGATGAGCGAGCGTCGTCGCGGTGGCACAAGTTAAAGCATCGCACAAAAGCGGCAGTGCAGCACTTTCACATACGAGGCCTTTACAACTCACAGAACATTGTGTGTTCAGTACAAAGTCTGAAAAGACCTTCCTTCCGTCCTTTGCAGAACTAAGAGTTTGCTTATCGTAAGGCTAATGTGTACACACAGTGTGCATGTATGCATAGAGCTGCCTCTTATAAGAAACAAAGAAGAAATAGGAAGGCCAGGGCAGAGGTTAATATGAGGCAGTGCATGGAAAAATGGAACAAATAACTATGTTCTGTGAGTTATTTGAAATGATTCAGTCGGTAAGTAGCCTCTGTTCAAGTTTATTATCAGTTCAGGGTTTGCAAAAATGGAAACCTTTTCCTCAAGGCACACAGTTGTAAAGATTAAAACAAAACCCAAAGGCCACAGGAAGAGGGGAAATGTACACATAAAACTAAATGGAAATAAATTATTTTCTCAATTAATCAAGTACTTGTCTGGTCTGTAAAATGTCAGAAAATGTCGATCAGTGTTTCCCAAACCTAGAAATAATGTCTTGTTTTGTCCAAAATGATTTATTTGTTAAATGGATAAAATAATCATAAAATACTCACATTTAAGAAGAAAAATCAGAGAAACCAATCAATCGATTATCAAAATAATCTACGGTTTACTTAGTGATCGATTAATAATCGAATGATTGTTGCAGCCCCATAGAACTGGACAATACAGCTTCTCTCTTTATCCATAATCAAATCTTAGGTATGCTTCTATTTTTGAATCAACATTTTCAGTTTAGCTTGCGGTTATTCAAAATAGCCGAATATGATACGCATCATCAGATTGTAGCCAAAACCACTGGATCGAATCAGAAATTTTTATTTAAATCCACTGCTTTCAGAAGACCCTGCATATCAAATAATTGCATCATGGAGAACACACAGTAAAATGTAAAAAAAAAAAAAGAAAAGATAAATAAACAATAGCAGCGGAGTTGAACAGAGTCGTGTTGTGGGCCATTTATTTCTCCTCTATGGGAGCAGAATATTTGACAAAACAGTTGGAGCTTCATGATTTTTAAATGGCTGGTTTACTGCTCGCTGGTAAATGGAATCACCACAAATGTGTTGTTAACAGCTCAGAAGTTTAAAAGCTGTTAAATGAATCAGACTGATGTCTTTATCAGTAGATACTCACGATGATTAAGGTGGGTTTGAGCAATATTTTGCAAACAATTCCTGAACTGTTAATATTATTGTATGTATTAGTGGTGAATAATTCAGAATTTTACAATTGAATTCAAGAGCAATCAGCCAGCTTAATTTGAGTGTTTTTCCCAGTAAATAAAACAGGTTTTCTGATTTTTCAGCTTCTTCAATGTGAAATCTGTTCCGGTTTCTTTGCTCCATATGACAAAGAAATTGATCAAACTGATATAAGATATAAATATAAAGATACACATTTTCTTCATTGAGCAAACTAAATACATGTAAATGACATATTAGCTGTAGAGAGCACCAGTATTGAAGTCAAGGAGGTGGCAGCATATTTAGCCTACAGTTGTAGTCATCAGTCATATCGGCAGATCGTGTTTGCCGATATCCAATAAAACATTTCAAAGCCAAAATGGTGCCAATAACATCGTGCATCCCTATTTTCTCAAGCTCTTTGCCCCTAAGCAATCATTCCAACTAAAACAAAATAGCTCTAATTTTTTAGGCTTGTGAAACACCAATCAACATATTGCCTAAAATATGCCATGTTCAACCCTAATATCTTTGTCTTTGCTTGATGTGCGATAAAAAGAGATGAAATATATTCAGGGCTGCACACAAATCCCCAGAGATACAGTACCGAGGGGAGTGTCTCACAGAACACTGAGTAGGAGGGACCGAGTCTGTGGCTTCTGTCAAACATTAACCTACACGCTAAATCCTTTTTTGTTCAGGATCAAAAAATCAAACATCTCCGTTCGGGGCGAAAATCAAACACGTCTTTGTGCGAACAAACCCGACGTGTTAAGGCGCCAAACCTTCCCACTGAGCCTCTCAGCAGCACAGAATCAAAGCAGTAGCCTTGGGCTTGGCAAACATTGGTGGCACTATACATATTCATAGTGGAGATAGCTGAGGTGATAAAGCTCCACTGCTCAGTTCCTCCACTCACGTTGTCCCAACGCTTCCATAACAGCTGGCAACAAGTAGATATTATGGCACTTTTCAGCACGCATGGGTGATCTGAGGCAAAGAGACAGCTCGCCCCGGTTCAGCTCTCTACACGGCAACGAGTGTGTAACCGCTTTTTGTGTGACATTGTCTAGGCATGTGTCCGTGTATGTGTGTGTGTGTGCTAATGCTGTGTTACAGGGACCATGCTGAGGTCTACTGCTCATTTAAATCAAAGAGAAGTGCAGCCGCTCACTTAACAGTGTCAAATAGCTTCATGGATATCTGCCAGGGTTCTCTACTTTGGACTCCTGCCAGCATTTATGCCAGATAAAAGGCTGTTAGACGCACGGAAGCGCAGTAACCTAAACTGTGGGAATAAACTTGCAGTATTAAAAAGTGATCCAGAGAGAGGAGAAAGTCCTCCTTTCCTTGAGGCCTATCCCAGCCTGGTCACGGACACAAGTATTAGGGTTACCCTAACCCTAGTCAAAAATCAGTTCATCCATAAATAATCTCCACCATCAGGGCTGCAACTAGTGATTATTTTCATAATCGAGTACTTGTTTGGTCTGTAAAGTGTCTTTACCTGGTAATGACGATATTGTCGAATGCCTTGTTTTGTCCACAAACAAAGCTGAGACATGCGAAAACATTAAAAAACACTTAAAACTGAGAAATCAATCGTTGCAGCTGTACGTTCGTGCATCATCGACATATCGGCGTACGCACACTCACTTGAATGTTCAGTGTCAGAGTCATTTTAGTGATGGGCAAAAGCTAAAACTAAGCTGCTAAAAAGAATTCAGCAATCGTTCATTTTATTATTTACAAGAGTGCTTTTCCTTCTGAGTCTTCAGTGAAAAATCCAAACAACCTCTAATTTCATTGGATTTAGGGGGATTTTACTTGACATTTTAGAGCTGAAACACTCTTCCAAAACTTGAACTTCTCCCAAAAGAGTGATTGAGTAACCAACAACTACTACATAAATTATGAAAAATAGCCATATTATTAGCATTAAAATGTTTTGAAATGAAGGAAACGCCACTCAAAAAGGTATTGAAGAATTAAGGTAAAAGCATGATCTCAGTGTTCTACAAAACAAACTGTTTTTCCTTTTTAACTACATCAATTTCAATGTGAAAAATCCACAAAGACAGTCTATTTGGCTGCGTTGACTTGAAGGAAATATTTCCTGCGTTATTAGCGATCACGCATCATTCCGCCTTTGTTGTTAAATCCGTTTGGTCAGAGTATTAAGTGCTCGAGAGAAGAAGACAATAAGGAGACATAGTTCATCTTTGTTTTCTAAAACTGCTTCCTGTTAGCGGCAGGTTCGACCAGTTTAGTGAGCTTTTATTCCTCCTTCAGGAACTTTTTAATTGACATGATCAATTCATAAAAGTGAAGGTGAAATAAGAAAAAAGAAAATGTTCCCATGCTCGAAGGAAGGATATTAGTGCAGGTTTAAGAACTGGTCCTTTTGGCCCCATTTAGAACTGGTATTAACATCTGTCCTGAGAGATCAGTTGCATCGTCTTAGTTCACATGTTCACACATGGTATTAAATGTGTCTCCTGTGACCACTTGTGAGCAGATGTCACCCCCCCTCCCCCAGTGTATACTGATCTACATTCACAAGCCACTTTATTAGGTACTTGTTCGACTGCTATCAAATGAAATCCAGCTGTAACATGGCAAACTTGTTGATCTACTGGGATTTTCTTGCACAACCATCTCAAGTGTTTACAGATACCGGTCCAAAAACAAACAAAAAATATCCAGTCTCGGGGCGAAAAATTGTTGCTTTGTTGACACCAGAGGTCAGAAGGGAACGGCCAGGCTGGATTCAAACAAACACCCGTTGCTACCAAGGCATACAGTGAGAGGAGCGTTGACGGACACACAACATGTCAAGCCTTGAAGACGATGAGCTACGGCAGCGACAAACTACACCAGGTGCCACTCCTGACGCTGTATTATGTGTTCTATGACCCCATAAAGCACAGAAACGGAACCAATAAAGTAATGCACGGCTGTCTTTTCTGTTTGACAAAACCGTATTATGTTGTTAAGAATCTGACAGGACAGATGTGTCACATGTTCGCTTTGTGGTGATCACAAATAAATCATTATATGGGCCCCTGACAAGTGCAAAAATACTTTTGAATCAGTGTGAAACTGATGTCTATGTCGTCTTTATTCACAGTGGAAAGGCAATTACATTGATATATATAACATAATGTGGCCACATGCATCTAAAAAACACCTCTGAATGTGGTTAGTGACTTGATCTTAATCTAAAGGCGGCTTTTTTTCCCATTACTATGTTAAAAAATGTATATACAGAGGCTATATCCTTTTTTTCAGCACAACCTATAGCAGGGCTATTCAACTAAAATTACCGGAGGGCCAGCTTTTCGGAAGGCTGTCCAGCCAGTGGGCCGGTCAACCCCCGAACTACTATTTTGTGTTGCATGTACAGTAAACGGATACAAATAGATACAAAATGTTTTCAATTATTTAGCACTATATTATTGAAATAGCTGCTAGTTTTGTGCTAAAAAGGTAAGTAACAAAACCACCAACATTCAGGTACAATACAATTTGCGTATAGTTCAAAAAGGTTACAGTTACAGTACCACCAACATTGGCTCTTAACAAAATTAGAGGTAACAATATAAACAACATTTAAGTGCAATGGCCACAAAAGGCTATTTTTGCAGAAATATAAGTAACAGTACCAATAATATTCAGGTACAACTGCTACAGTTGGCGCATAGTGCAAAATATTATGGTACATACATAGGCCGCCTACAATTACAGCTGTACTAGTATTTGCCCAAAAGGGACGCAAAGTGTCACAAAGTGTCGCGAATTGTCGCCAAGTGCCAGAAATAGGCGAAGCTATGATTTTATTGGCTTTTTAATAATACATTCATTATTTATGTGTTAATGGGCCGCGGGCCAGTCCAAATTGCTTGATCTGGCCCCCGGGCCTTAAGTTGAATAAGTTAAACTTGACCTATAGGCTATGTGTCACAGTGCAAAGTTCACTAGGCTTGTTTTTATGGACAAAAGTAGAAGAAAAATGGTCTATTTTGTGACTTCTGCACAAGTATCACTCCTGATACATGATTTAAGTATGCAATATAAACTGAATAATAACTTTGCCTGAGCAACACATAAGAACACAAACAAAAACATATTTTGTAAATCCTGAAGATGTGACCCAAGTGTTAAGGCAGGACTATTCAATCAAAAACTCAGTTCTTTTGAATACTAAAGAGCGAACGCTGCTATCAAACCTATCAGGCTAATAGGAACTATTAGTAGGAACTGATGAAGAATTGAATCTTTGAGGGACAGTGAAAAGTGTTTCTCTAGTGGAGCCACAGGCTGGGCCACAAAGAAGAAACTGCGTCATTGTGGAAATAACAGACTCAAATTAATTTCTCATGACATCATCAGTTGCCCACACAGTGTAAAGCCTCGAGAGCAGACAGGAGACCACATACTCCAGCAGCAGCAGCAGGTCAAAGTCCAGGGAAATCCATGGCACCACTACTACTACTAACAAACCAGAGGGCCTGATGCCACACTACAGGGCTGCCCAGCCAGAACCACAGGGGCCCTGCCTCAGACCAGCAGCCCTACACTGCCATGCAGCATCAGCAAGCTTGTAAAACAAGCTGTTAAACTTTATCTGCATCATAACCATTGCGATAATGCACCACAGATGCTAGGATTTAAAAGAAGAAAAAAAAAAAGCTGATTTCCCACTAGGTTCTTTTTTTTTTCTAGATTTAAGCCTACTCTTTGTTTTTATGTGTTTAGATAATCTGCCTGCTGCCAAAACACATTGATTTATAGGAGTATATTCGTAAAATAAATAAAACAAAAACTCCATGATTGTTTAGTAGAAAAATGAGCTGACACATTTGAGGAAGCTCTCAGATCGTGTGCCTGGATACCGAAAGTGTACATACTGCACTACATCCTGTCAGCCTGCACATTTGCAGAGCCATTAGCATTTAAATATGCAGGAGCTGTGCTCCCTTTCGAGAATGCCATTTTTACTCTGCTGCAAGGAGAGTTCTCCAGTTGTCATAAACAACTTTCTTTTTATCCAAGGACCTTTTCAAATGTCAGGGCCAATCAAACACAAACACGACAGGTCCCTGAGTGAGGGGAAAAAATACAGCTCAGGGGGCCGAGAAGAAAAGCTGGACTTATCATGCATATTCATGTGGTCGGAAGGTTCAATGACTGCCTTCTCGCAGAATTGTGAGCAGTGGCAAACAGAAAAAAAAAAAAAAAAAAAGCAGCAAGAGACAGCTTTTAACTCTTTTCTCACCCGCACCATGTCCAAATGTCAGTGTCACAGACACACAATGGGAAAAGCGAAAGCTCTCTGTGCCTACAAGCGATTCCCAGAACTACAATCATTCTGTCCTTTTCTCCGTCAGCAGATTTGGGCCGAAAAGTTTTCTCTGTGAAGTGGTGCTCAGCAGAATGGCAAACAAACAGAGCCAATCTCTCCACTGGCAGAGGCTCGCTTCAGCACTTCAGACGTCTATTTCAGTTTACAGCTTGCCTAACATCAGCAGGATGGATCCTCCTGACACAAGTCTATGTCAGCTGCACTGGAACAGCGACTGTGCCAACACACAATGGAGCCCATCCTCCTCCTCCTCCTCCTCCTCATGCCACCACCCTCCTGAGACAGGAGAGAGTGAGAGGGAAGGAAGGATAAAAAAAAAAAAACGAGGAAAAAACACAATACACTGTTGCCTGTACTTTCTCTGTGTGTGTGTGTGTGTTTCAGGAAACTTCACCAGCTCAACACAGACAGACCTACATGCCTCACTGCTACCGTATCTCCTATTCTCTCTATCCGCTGCTGCCCTTCTCATCGCTTCACTTCCTGCCACTTTTCATTAGTTGCTGTCTTTTCCTCCTCCCTGGCTCCAGTGAGGCACAGCTATCCAGGAAGACATTATTAGCTGTCAGCATTAACAATCATCGTAGCAGCCACGGCGGCAGCAGCAGGTTTCATAACAATGCTCGCAAAGAACCTCACCTCACTCTCACTCTTTCTCCGTCTGTCCCAGTGCGAGGAACAGGCGGTCGGGACGGCCTGCTGAGTGCAGATGGTGCTTTGTCTCTGCTAGTTTCCAGACACAAATCACACATGTGCATCATCCACACCACGCACAAGTTGGAAGAGTTTGTCATTCCTAATAATCCTCGATGGTTTGCATGGAAGTTAATAACAGGTGTTTTAAAGTTCTGGAAGGAAACCCCCCCCCCCAACTGTTGGCAAACACACACACAAAGACAAATTTTTCCATGTTGGAAAGACAGCAAACTGCTTTAAATCCATGTTAAATTCATCCTCACTCCTTCCATCCCTGGCATAATGTCCACAAATACACTACACTCAAGAGCAATTAGGACTTCTTTGGAGGGAAATGGGCAGCCATTAAGGAGGAGTGGGGAATTCACAGTGTGGTGGTTTACACCAGGTGGGAGGCTGTTAGGCAGCCAAGTCGTGTGCGCAAACTCTCGCGGTCATAAATACAGGGAACCATAAACATTCTCCACTGTCCATCCTACTGCTGCCAAGAGCTGTCCTCTAATGAAATAACGACCCTGATATTTCAGAGAAGCATTTGCATTATTGTTTTGAAAATCCATGATTAATGGATAATTTCATTTTTTCGATTAATCAATAACTTGTTTGGTCCAGAAAATTGTGATTTCTTAGTCAAATGGAGAAATGAAACCAGGAAATATTCACATTCAAGAAGCTGGAAAATCAGAAAGCCTCTAAAACTGAAAAACCGATGATCAAAATAGTGACAATCATTCCGTCATTTTAATGAAGGCTAACTGCTGCGTGGATGAAACCAAGGAGCTAAATGGAATGCAACCATCCTTGGTTTCATTATTTACACGTGTGCTTTTCCTTCTGCGATGTTTCTGAAGTGTCTTCAGTATGGAAAAAAATAAAAAAAACTTTTTTTATTGTACTTTTGGGGATTTTATTTGACGTCGGAGCTGCAACACTCTTCCAAAACTCCAACTCCTTCCAAAGAACTGAATGATTAATCAACAACTACTGTATATGCAGTCCATCGTGAAACATCAAGAAATTATCAAAAACAATACAGAATAAACACAATGAGTGGCTACAGTATGATTCTCCAATTATTTTATTTTTTTTATACACTATTGTCTCCATTAAATTGTGTAATGCTTTCAAACAGAGCAGTGGACTATAATTTGCTTGTTTCCCAGCTCTGCTGTGCCAGCTGAACTGGGAGCAACAATTAAATTCATTATTTTGAATTGGCAGAGCTCGAGAACAAGCCCCGTATGGGATGCCAATGTGGCAGGAGCGAGCTGCAGCAAAAAAAAAAAAAAACAGCTGTGAGAGCATGAAAAACGACTTTGGCTGCACTTCAGCACGGAACAACTGGACGCTATGCACTTCCTCCGTACTGTATACAGTATATCATATCAGTGCAGACAAGAGTGTGCATGCATCTGCTCGTGCACACAAAACGCGGAGAGACTCTCGAGCTGCAGACACTTTCCTTCACAGCCGCAAGCAGCTAAAAAAAAAAAAAATGACTGAGACACAACAGAGCGTGTTTTTTAAAGGATGAGAAACAGGTGCTGGAAAATTGGAGAGCAACATTTTCACAGCACAAACACACAAGATAGTTAAAGTGCCTTTGCACTGAGGCAAAACTGCAGCCGCAGAGCACGAGATACAGCGGGTGTTACACAAGGAATAACTGAAACACAACTGCTCCTTCATCACTGTAATGTCTCTGAAGTGCATTTCTCACATTGCAAACGTTCCCTTCAACACCAGAGCCTTGATGCAATCAGAGAATTAACTTTTAAGACGTCTCAAGATCTGTGCACAGAAACGGCACAGAAAACAAAGAAAAATGGTTCACATGAAAACAACTCCACCATGAGACTCTGGGACTTTCACCTGCACTGGCTGATTGGCCACTGCTGAATTTAAAGTTTTTAAACCTGCATCGTGTCAATGTTATTTCTTGGTATTATTATTCTGCCTCTCTTTGGTCTTTGTGGACAGAAATTATGTAAAATTATTTGTAGTAGGGGTGGGAATCACAATCCCGATACGATACATGGTCTACAACACCAATAATATCACGATACAACGATTTTGTCAATCAATTTGACAATCAATATATATCGTGAGACATTCACATAGTGAAACATCACGACATGTCCAAACAGAGAAAACAAAACATTAATATGAAAAGTAGTCGTTTATAAAGACTATGTATTGAACGTGGATGGAGCATCTCTTAAAGTAGCTTTCCCCTCATTCGTTGGCGTAAGGACGGACGGTGATATATCACCAAATCCATATTTTTTAAATCACCCCTTATTTGAAGGCTGTGTGCATCTGGAAACGGGCTCTGTGAAGTAAAACTATCAGGCAGGTAAAGAAGTATTTATCCCACTAAAATGCTGGTTTTCAACCATACTAGTCTATCCTGCTTAAAGCTGTCTCACTTTACTAGCGCAGCATTGCTGTTGCCTCAGTCCATCTCGACAGAAAACAAATCACGTCGTCTCATGTGCAGAATGTTACCAAGCGAATCGTCAACTACAGTATTTCGAAAAGATTTTCGAAAGATTCGGTTTGAGGACAAAACAAGACATGAATGGCCTTCATCATTTCCAGATTCTGGAAAGACAGACAAACATTTTTTTTTTAAATTCTGACATTTTATGGACCAAACAAATACTCGATTGTGAAAATAAATGCTAGTTGCAGCTCTACTTGTATTGACACACATGCCTTGTGATTCCTCTGACTGTACATTACTGGGGCCTCTTCTTCTCTTGCAAATAAAGACACAGAGCAATTTCACACTCATTACCTCCTCTCCACAATGCACAGCACAATCACATGACAGCACAATCCTCTCAAACCAACTCCTATGGGAACTTTTAGAAGCCGTTATTGGCCTGGTCATTACGGAAATTCTCAGAAGAGTTCACAAGAGCTATTTCAGCAGCGTCCAAATGACTGTGTTAAATGGAGTATTAGGCCCTGAGAATATGATTAACCAATTGTAATTGCTTTGCTTCTGTGACTTCAAAACAGGCAGTCAGTGCAAGACTCTGATTATTATTATTATTATGTTTTTCCCCCTGGTTGCTTTGCTTCGAGCTCGTCCTTATTCACCGAGTAATCTCATAAACAAGAAACAGGAGGACACGACAGCAAGCTGTCTGGGAATAAACATAACATGCGCCCCCCCCACCCCCCCCCCCCTGCGTCCAAAGACAACCACATACCAAATGGCAGCAGCGTGTTGAGCAGAGAGTGAGAGACAGACAACACCTGTGCTTTCAGAAACCATCATCTCTCGCTACACGGGCAGAAAAACCGCACCACAAACGAGTCCCGACGCACGCGTGCTGCACGGCAGATCAGCCGTGTACATCAGCGCTCCCTACAAGCGCCAATCATGTTCGTAATCACAGTACAGCGACTCCTTTCAGTCACGGGGGAATATCTGCTGAGGGGAAACGACACTCCCGATATGCAACACAAACACATGAGCACACACGGCAACGCCGCCGTCAAGCTTAAGCAGGAACCAATCATATCATAAATATTAGAGCGTTTGCATTTTTTTTTCTTCCTTCTTGGCATACCCCCCCCCCCCTCTCCTCCCTCCAAAGTGACAAATCAAAAGACCTAATAGGAGCTGCCATGAGCATTGTGATGCTGCCTGTGATGCGCTTGCCTTGGGGAGGCCACGCTTTCATATCTGAAAACAAGCAGGTCCACAAAGACGAGAGAGGAAGTTCAACCCCCAGCAGACGAGTTGAGGGCGGCAGATGAAGGCGAGGGATATGGAGAGCAAGCGAACGGGGAGGGAGGGGGGTTTTAGCAAGAACAACTGAAGACAAGTGGAAAATAAAGGAAATCCCGGTGAACAGAGATAAACTGATGAGCGCGATGTCGGTTGCATCACCGTGTAACTGATATATCTGTGGGGGGGGGGGGGGCTGTGACATGACTGCTTTCAGATTCCTAGCATGACGCAAGGTTTGGTTTAGTTGGAAACATGAATGGACTTTCCACGGAAATTAAAAAAATTATTTTCAGCTTCTTAAAGGGACACTGCGTATTTATGGGTTTATATGACCCAAAATCATTTTTTTTATACATATTATGTGCTCCTGCATTGTCTAGTCCCTGTATAATAGTTTTTGTTTCATTTTCGTAGTGTTTCAAAAAGTCATGTAAAATAAAATGGTCACGAGCCGTTGTTGCATTGCCACTGTGAGCAGCGAGACGCCATGTTTCTACTGGAGCCTGTATGGACAAACCCGAGAGAACAAATCAGGGAAGGGAGGGGGTGAGCAGAGGAGCAGTTCGTTGTTGTAAATTTCAGCCTCTCCTCTAGATGTCACTATAAACTACTTACTTCACCTTTAAATGTGAATATTTACAGGTTTCTTTGCTCTATATAACAAAAAAAACAGAATAATTTGGGTTTGTGGACATGGCATGAAATTGGAGAACGGACAAAACAAGTACTAGATTAGTTGAGAAAACACTCCAGTTAGTTGGAGCCCTAATGGAAATACTGTATTCTTGGAGCTGGGAGAAGATAAACTTGGTCTCCTCATCTTCTTCTATTATTTGTGGGTTGATGCCAGGAGAGAGGGGAACTGTGGAGCATGGAAAGAGCACCCAGACCAGTTTGAGTCTGACTCAATGTATACATGTCGTACTAATTCTACTCCCAGACTAATTATCCCAGTCTGACTTTGAGGGATTTAGTAAAATTTCATGCCCACGTGGATTTTTAAATGTCTGGTTTTATTCAAGAACACCACAATAGTTCTTAACATGACGCAAACGTACCGACTCTCTCAACATCCAGATTAAAAGCAGAGGGCAGGAGGTGATCAGATGTTCCAATAAATGCGGCGTTTCACATGCAAACATTTGCCTCTGGAAGGGTGTGGGCCGTGGCCTGCATGTCATTAACAAAAGGCTTTTTCTCTGCGGGCAGGCTCTCCACTCTTTTAAGGTTCCCCTGTCTGCTGTGACAATACCCAGGGGTGGGGGGAAGCAGATGTCCGTTGCCAGCAGCACATCTGCATACAGCCTCAATTCCCACCGCTCCACTAGCCAGACAATGGAGTCGCCCTCCTCCTCCTCCTCCTATACTTAAAGCTTTCTTCCATTGGAGCCTCCAAATGCAGTAAAAAACCAAAAAGCATAGAAGCATCGGAAAATAAAGAAGGAGAGAGACGAAAGTTGCCATTCAAGAGCCAGTGCCCACTCTGCCAGTCAAAAACTGCGACACGGACAGATTATCCTCTTGTTAAAAAAGGTACAGGTGCTCATATGGAGGCTAGATTGGCTCATTAATTAAGCCCTCATTAAAAGGATAGTCCAGGTTTGTTGAAGTGCAGTCGGACACCATGCACCATGTGTGCCGCTGGCGCTGGCAACCAGCCAGAGACATGGACACTTTAATTCTCACTGCAAGCGGAGACACAAATGGCCACTTAACAAATATACACCTGCTTAAGTCTTCTGTATCTTCAGAACGTGTTTGCAGCTTTATCTCACCATTAAACAACTTTTTCTGGAGGGAAACTTTAATTTGTGTTACTTTGTATGCACCAAAGCCCATAGACAATGATAATGATTTTCTATTAAGGCCCACAGGAGTTGTTGATCCGCTGCTGCCTCCACCAGGAAGTTAATATGTGTTACTTTGAGACTGTTGTGGTTGAAATCCTTGTTTCTGTTTTACTCAAGTGACATAAACTTAACAAAACTGGCCAGGTACGTGAGGGTTATCGTTTTTTTACAAACTTCCAAGTTTCAAGGCTGTCAAAACACGAAATAAAGCGGCAAAGATCTAGTTTTAGTCGGTTCTGTGGATCATCCACTGCTGTTAAGCAAATACCGGGTGTTAGTTCAGTGAGATAAGCAAAATGTAAAGTCTGGGTCAAGTCTGGGTCAAGTTAAGTCTGGATACAAGAGGATATGAAAGCACAACTCCATGAGGTGAACCAAAGCACCGGTGGCTGTCGCTACATGGTCACAGTGGTCAAATATTGCACTAATATTTGCATCTTGCACTTCCAGGTTTTCAGTCCACACATAACCTCCTATTGTCTGTCACTTCTGTCACTGCTGAAGTGAAAAAGTGGAAGCTGGACAGACGTTGACTTTTTAGACGATGTTCGAAAAGTCATCCATTATTTGCTGAATCGGTTTCCAATTTCGACTTACATTTACCCCTGTATTAAAACTTTTCCCTTATTTCAATACATTTTCTGTGCTTCCATTTAGGGTTTTTGTTTACATAATTTAAAAATGCGCATATAACAAACAAGCTGATGAAAAATAAACTTTTACCACTTAAGTGAAAACTGGAGGGACATTTACTTATTATTATTATTATCATTATTACTTACTTACTTAAAAACCAACAAATTTGGTCATTAAACAGTTTGCGTGTATTTAAATATTAATATTTCCGTCTTCTTTGCTCAATATAAGAAAGAAATATGTGGAAATTCGAGAACCTCGTCATTTACAGGTTTAGGAAACGATGAGTTACATTTTCTGACATCTTACAGAACAAACAAGCACTCGACTAATTGAGGAAATAACCGCCAGATTAACAGAATATGAGACTAATCTTTTAGTTGCAGCCCTAATTTCAGTACATGAACTAATGTATTTCATTAGCCTAATAGCATAATTGCCCAACTCATTTTTTGGTAACTGTGATATATCTGCCTAACTTTACCAATGGTGTTTTTTCTTGTTTTTCGAAAACGTTCAAATATGACTTAGGCTAGCTTTACACGACAACGATCTGAACACAAACCGCAAAAGTGGTGTTGCCTTAGCTGCTCTATCCAGGAGTCATTTCAGCAATTAAGCCGAGTTAATGTTTTGGTTTTCGACTGTGGGCTACTTCACGATACTAGAGAGAAGTCGGAGGAAGTTTCAACGCAAGCGTGCGCTCCTGGTGTTGTTGTATGGCAGTGCTTCACAGTGCCACCTAGCCACCTGGCATGCATACTACATCAAATTTCATGCACATTTTGCATCACTGTGTGCATGCAGATTTCCACCAAAAGACGCTTGTCTAAACGCGAAATAAAAAGTGAGAACGCAGTGGGGGGAAAAAACTATTCACATAGGAATCGCGATTCTAATCATTCACGATTCATACACTTCAAAAATAGATTTAAATTTTTTTTAATTTTTTTTTTTATTATTTCTATTTTGAAAAACCACACAAAACACCAGTTTGTGTTATTTGTGTAAAGTCTATTTTTGCAACATAGTGACAACTGAGAGAAAAGGGCAGGTAGCCTAAGCTTTTATTTATGCAAGTTATTTTTTGTTGTCATTGTGTATTGTATGTTTTGGGTAACATCTACTGCACGTCTGTCCGTCCAGGGAGTGGATCCCTCACCTGTGGTTCTCCCTAAGGTTTCTACCCTTTTTCCCTTTTACAAGGGTTTTTTTTCCCTGGTAGTTTTTCCTTACCCTGGTCGAAGGTCTAAGGACAGAGGATGTTACCAACCCTGTGAAGTCCCGTGAGACAAACTATGTTTTGTAAACTGTGGGCTATATAAATAAAGATTGATTGATTGATTGATTGATTGATTTTTTTGTACAATAATAAAGTTTTTATTGTTTTGAATGAATAAATGTTAACTTTTGTCTTAAGTTTGCCTTTGTGTGACCACATTGACACATTATCTTATACAAACTGTATTGTTTTGATGCCATAATTTGCCTTAACACACTATGCATTGTATCCATTTTTGAATCGAGAATCGTTTGAATCGAGAATCGATTTTGAATCGAATCGTGACCTTAAGAATCGGAATCGAATCGTGAGCCACCCGTAGATTCACATCGCTAGAACGCAACGCCACATTGTGTTCAAAGCTAGCCTTAGACAACTATGCTATTAGGCTAACGATTTACTAAACCTGTTTCCAAGCATAAAAACCTGTGACATTGCGACATTTTTAGACTTTTTCTTTCAATTCAGATAAGGTGCTACCACTTCAGTGTCAACCCATTACCTCATAAAAACCCCTGAAACTCTCCCTTTAAGAGCTCAGCTTTAATTGGTTGAGGCTAAAATGTGACAAGTTCAAACCGGATTTAATTGGTTTTACACCAACAACAAACAAAAAAAACACCACCAAAGATATGTTGCAACTGCACTGGCACCAAAACTTTTGTTCCAACTCTTCTTTGAAGTGTATGTCAGAATAATGTACACTCGTAGTCTTAGTTAATATTTACTTACTTAATACAAACTCACGTCCTTTTACGAAGTGGTTATGAACTTGATAAAGGCGTATTCCCGCATCACTGTGAAGTGTAGTGTGGGCTAATAATGTCTGCTCCTTCCCTCCCCTCCTCTCCCGTGTCCCACCTCGCTGATGGCGCAGGGACACACACATGGACACACACACGAGGACACACACACACACGAGGACACACTGGTCCATGTGAAAACACACTTGTCATGTTTTTTTTTTTCACACCGCGATAGTCGTTTGAATCTTACCTCGCCTGGACGTTTACGGGGAGTTCACTCGTCGGTTGCGGGAGCTCCGGCAGCAGCGGCAGCAGCGGCAGCGGCGGCAGTAGTAGCATCGCAGGCTGCGCATTTTTTTAAATTCGCTCGTTATCTCGGTTTTTTCAGATAACCGTCCCACCTTTCGGATGACATTTAGAAAAAAACAAACAACAAACTTAATCCTGAACGCAGCGGGACAGTCTCCCGGTGCCCGGTGTCGTGTCTTTTCACGGTGTGTGTGTGGGGAAGTAGCCTCGTCTGCTGCTTATCCTGCTGTTTACTTACACGCTTCAAAAAAAACACTCCTATTCTTTTCCTCCTGCCAGAATTGAGAGGTGTGTATCAGTTTGCTTTTCCTTTTTTTTCCCTCCCTCTCTCGCATTTTGAGTGAGGCGGAGCCTTTGCCTACTTCTCCCTCTCTGACACACACACACACACGCTGACACACACACACACACATTCCTGTCTCTCTGCGGTTGTGAGGACACTGTGAACATAATGGACTCCCCTGCCCTTTGCCCCAGAACCATAAACATCTCGACTCACCCCAGGTCTTGACCAGTGTTTGTAATGTCACAAAGTTCTAAATACTTAAATCACTGTACTTAAGCACAAAAGTCACGTATCTGTACTTTACTTTGTCTGAACTTTACATTTCCAGCAACTTTTCATGTTATTCCACTACTTTTCCCCCCAAACTGTACATCGCTACGTTTTAAATCACATCCGTTACTGTGTTAAAAAAAAAAAAAAGTTAATTAGAAATCACGCATACGATGAGGACAGGTGAATGAGAAGGACAGGTGAATGAGGACAGGGGAAATATGAGGACAGGTGAATATGGACAGTGGAAAGATGAGGACAGGGGAAAGATGAAGACAGGTGAATGTGGAGGACAGGTGAATATGGACAGTGGAAAGATGAGGAGAGGTGAATGAGGAGGACAGGTGAATGAGGACAGTGGAAAGATGAGGAGAGGTGAATGAGGAGGACAGGTGAATGAGGACAGTGGAAAGATGAGGACAGGTGAATGACAATGATAGGTGAATGACGGCAACAGGTGAATGATAAGGACAGGTCAATGATGAGGACAGGTGACTGATAAGGACAGGTGAATGAGGACAACAGGTAAATGACAACGACAGGTGAATGACAATGATAGGTGAATGATGGCGACAGGTGAATGAATGGTGAAGACAGGTGAATGATGAGGACAGGTGAATGATGAGGACAGGTGAAAGACAATGACAGGTGAATGAGGACAGGTGAATGATGAGGACAGGTGAAAGACAACGACAGGTGAATGAGGACAGGTGAATGATGAGGACAGGTGAAAGACAACGACAGGTGAATGAGGACAGGTGAATGATGAGGACAGGTGAATGATGAGGACAGGTGAAAGACAACGACAGGTGAATGAGGACAGGTGAATGATGAGGACAGGTGAAAGACAATGACAGGTGAATAATGAGGACAGGTGATTGGCGTTAATTAAGGTCCCAGAGTGAGCGAGAAAGTTAAAGCATTTGTGATCTTTGATCCATTTTGACTGATACATTATGTGTTTACATCTTTTATTTTGTCATTAGTCATTTTCTGTGAAGATACTTGTGCTTTTATACTCAATGATCCCTTTTAGGTACTTTATACAAGACTAGTCTTGACCATCAAAGAGTACTTCGAAGTTGTTAACGTGAAAAAGTTTAACGTAGCCAATCAATCGTCACCAGATTTCTCATGGACACCTCGAGTCATGTCCACTTTCACCTCTCCAAAAATCATAAACAGAAACCCTAACATTGTGGATGCTGTCTATACGTCTTTGTTTCTTACAGACGCACTCGGACATTAAACCTTTCTCTTAGCCAGAGGTTCTGCCTGTTTTCACTTTTACCTCTGAAAAAGCCATTACTAAATACATATTGCATCAGTGGAGTCGACCCCCCCCCCCCCATCGCAAAAAAATAAATCCACCGCCCAAATCCCCGGGTTGTACTTGCTCCTCTTGTGCATTGTATATACTGCAAATGTCTGGATTCAGCACTTCATTCTTCACGCTACAGGTGCAGAGAGGCAGCGACTGCAGCTGTGCCTCGATGTCATGCTTGAAACATGCAATCTCTCCTCCTCCCGTATTTTTAGTTCCAGTCTCACTCAGCATTAATCTGATTGTGGAACCCCCCCCCCCCCCATCCTCCTCCATTCAGCAGAAGCAGCAGCCACATAACACAGCGCAGATGTCACAGAGAGGCTCTTTGGACCGGGTTCTCCAACACCTCCAGTGGTCCAGAACTCTCAGTGAAGACAAAATACACTCACGACGACGACGAGCAAAATAGATTAATCACTGACCTGGTTTCTGTTGTTGCAGCCTCTGTAACATTTTACCCAGTGTGTGTGTGTGTTTGTGTGTGGGGGTGGGGGGGCACGGGGGCCCCCCGGGGGGCTCTTGGCTCTGACCAGACAGCATCTTTCCCTGTGGCCATTTTGTCCCCAGCACAATCGTAGCTACTGACCCAAAAACTCCACAACACACCAACATCAGACAACAGGGAGCACAGACGCGAGCATATGCCTGTAGTTCGGCTGCGTCTAAAGAGTAAAGCAAGCAAATGTGCCTTTAAATAAATGTTTTAATTTGAATTTTAGTGCTGCAAACAACATGTTTTTGTGGCCCCTGCCAAGTAGGGTTGAACGATTTTGAAAAATATCGAATTGCAATTATCCGTCCATCTTCTACCCCTTCATCCTCCACATGAGGGTCGTGTTGGGGGCTTCTGAGTTCACTGTCAGGGCAGTGTCTTATGCATATGGATGAGAAGACAAAAAACATATTTAAAATGATAACTGTGTGATATTTATTAGGCTGTGTTGCGATTTCCATAAAACTGCGATTCATTATACAGCCCTAGGAGGCGAACATGGCTCTTTTAGCAATTAATACTGTCATATTGTTGCTGATATGTCTTGTATTTGTTATCCAAACAATGTTAAAGTTGGCACTGCACACACTAGTGCCTTCAGTGAGCCAACTGCCAAGTTTAAAGTCAATCGAGCAAACCGTTCGACAGATATGGGATTATCCGTTGGTGCTGCGGATTTATCATGGTTTATTATGAACAGACGTCTCAACCGTTTGGTAGAGGCCTGTATCTGAAAAACTGTTGGGTCTAATTAAAAAAAAATATATATATATATATATATTGATTGTCCTTATTGTTATCATAAGTTAATAAAGTAAAATCATAAAAAATGCAAAGAAAAAAATTTCCTTTGCTTTTTTCTTGGTGCGTACCTTAAAGGGTTAAAGACAACATCCACATATTAGCCGTTAGTTTAAAAGCAGCAAACATGGGGTTTTTTTTGTGCTACCATGACGACGGACCGGAAAAAGACGCGCATGACGTCATGTTTACGTGTCGCGACACCGGAGTCCAGGCACCGTTTACCATTTAGCTCCGTTAGCTGAATTAGCTCCTTTAGCGCCATTAGCGCACCTACAGTGAAATTGGAGCAGTCTGTTTATTAAACGAAAAGAGCAGCGCTACAAATAACCCGCGTAACTGTGTACTGCGTATGTGTTTTTAAAGTTTAGCATTACTTTAGAGACTCATTTTAACACATAAACATGATGTCACACGCGTCTTTTTACGGTCAGTCGTCATGGAAACGTGTTGTGGGTTGTTTTGTTTTTTTGTTCTGGGCACTAGGTTAACGCACGTTAATGCATGACGCGTTTCCATGACGACGGACTGGAAAAAGACGCGCGTGATGTCATGTTTACGTGCCGCGACATTGGAGTCCAGACACCGTTTACCAGTTAGCTCCGTTAGCTGCATTAGCTCCTTTAGCGCCGTTAGCGCGCCTACAGTGGAACTGGAGCGTTAATTAAACGAACCAGCATACCTGTCTACTGTATATGTGTTTTTAAAGTTTAGCATTATTTTAGAGACTCATTTTAACACGTAAACATGACGTCACATGGGTTAGGGTTCTTTTTCCGGTCATTCGTCATGGAAATGTGTCGTGCGTTAACGTTGACGCAGTTAACCGCCGCTAACGTGCCCAGCACTAGTTTTTTTGTTTCTGAATGACAACGTTTTTAAGGCACTTTTGCTCCAATAGTCATTTGCTTTACTTGCTGATCCTCGATCTAAAAGGTTATGAATCTCTCCATTGTTGAGAAACTATAGGGTGCCCCAAACAGCATCTCGCATATGGCCCCCAGAAAGCCAGAAACGGCCCTGCCAAGACTGAACCCTATCAAGTGAACAGTCGGACAGACGTTCCCTCGCATTTATGGACAGTAATTTGAATAAACAGGTTTAGCACTTCGTTTAACATCGTAAAACATCGTCTAACTCGCTAACCTGCAGTGCGTACGTGGCAGAATTGATCTCCAAATCCTTCTTTTTTGTCACGGATAAAATATTACATTGTGACAAACTGAGTGCAAACATAAATCATGCAGGATGACGTAAAGTAAATGTCCCACTTTTTTTTATTACACTCAAGAATCTGATTCTTTAGTGATTATTTAAATGTTGTCTACATCAGGATTTGATTGTTTGATTTGCTTTTTTTACACACACACACACACACACACAAAGACACACACTCTAATCTTTGCACCGTACAGTGGGTATTTGAGAGGATCAGTAGTGTGCAACTGCATATTTCTGCAGAGAGACATTATTTCTTCCCTCAATTCCTTCTGGCAGAGATCTGAGTGTTTGACCTTTTTAAAATGCAAAGCGATTCTTCTACTCCAGAGAGTGAACTGGAGGCTCATGATTGTGCTGCTAAATTCGAGGGACTTAATGCAGTAACTCACGGAGAGAGAGAGAGAGCGAGCGAGAGAAAACAGAGCTGCTCTGCACCTGCTGGAGTCTTGACTTCGTTACAGGCGATACAATAACACCTCCGAGGGTTATGTTAATCTTTAAAGACGGGTTATTCTTATGCTGCTCCACTCTTTACCTCGTCGGAATGAATATTTCAGCGCAACCTTGAATCAGTCTCGCTCTTAAATCACTTTATTGCGTGTCGTTTTTTTTCCCTTTTTGCTCGCGTGTTCCTCTACACAACACACGCGGGGTCATTTTTTTTGCTTTAGTGTAAACCATGGCAGATCAACGCAGTCACGCCTCTTTTATTCCATTAAAGTATTGTCACTATTCAGGATGGGTTCGGATGAATCGCCGCGGACACCTCTGCAGTCACCTGTCACCGGTAGTTTTCACGTCACTTCACATTCAAAGCTATTCATTTTAAGTTTTTTTTTTCAAGAGTGGATGTACGAGGTAATTACACATTGTTGTGAAGGAGCTGGACGTTTTAAATACATGAATTCAGCAACCAAACAAATTCTACATTACTTGATACAGCCATTTCTGGGTGTGAACTCACTACCTGCACCAAAGTCCATAGAGAAATCCAGCAATTTTACATTGAGTTGTTGATCTACTACTGCTTGGATTTACCCAAGAGACACGAACTCATCAAATGATCCAGGAGTGAACTCCTGTGTGCATGTGAGGTAAACATGCACATTTCCTATACGGACTTTGGTACTGGAAAGTTAGCATTCTACAAACTTACCGTTTTTCTGTCGCCCCAAACAGCTTGGGATATCCGAGAAATGGAAGAGTTCGGGCTGGTTATTTTGGTACTATTTTTATAATGGACCGGGCGATCAGAGATGGCAGACTTCACCCCATTCACGCAACAAGCCTCTGGCGGCCTCTGCCGGTCAAATTGGCAAGTGCAAGTGTGGAAGCACAAACAAACAAACAAAGACAGAGACACAAACTCATCAAATGAGACAGGGGTGACCGACAACTCCTGTGTGCGGTAAATGTGAGGTAAAAATTACACATATCTGCTATGGACTTTGGTACTGGAGAGTTAGCATTCTACAAACTTACCTAATATACGATAGTACCTGCCTGGTACCAATCGTGCTGAGTCGATACTAAACTGTGACGTCGACAGACTGCCGGGCCACTGATTGGTCGGAGCGTGTCGTCACTGGAAGAGTCAAGAATGTGACATCTGAAACCAGAATCAAAGCACACAATGCTGAACTGTAGAGCCGTTAAAAATACTTCCTGTTTCCTGTGTCCCCAACATTTATCAAAGACGTAATTAAAATCTAAAATCTAAAATCTCCATATTTCTGGTGGATTTAGTAACAGCCCGGCAATCGTTCAGTTCAGTGACGGTCAACGGAGTCTGTGATTCGGTTCATGCAGGGAGTACTGAACGATTCATTAAACTAATCTTTAATCAACTGATTCTACACTCATTTGAGGGTTCCAAAAGGGTTCTTCTACAAGGGCTGAGGTTCTATCTGGAACCATTTGCTTCTGAAAAACCCTTTTCCCGAAGAGAGGGTTTTTCAAGGGTTCTTGGTAACACTAATGGTTCCAGTAAGAACCATTTTGATCCAGAGAACCTTTTAAAACCCCTTTCCTGAATAAAGGATTTTAAAATAGTTATTGGTGGAACCCTCCAAAAAGGGTTCTCCTACGAGGACAAACCTTATATGGTTCTACTTAGCACTTTTATTTTTAAGAGTGTCATGATTCAGTTACACCGAGAACAACAGCTTTGCTTGTCACTAGTTTTGCCGTGTGATTCCGTCAAGGTACGGTTTGGAGCGGCCCAACAAGCTTT
Organism: Microchirus variegatus; assembly: GCF_963457635.1. Taxonomy (NCBI): domain Eukaryota; kingdom Metazoa; phylum Chordata; class Actinopteri; order Pleuronectiformes; family Soleidae; genus Microchirus; species Microchirus variegatus. The sequence goes on along the minus strand of NC_139812.1, from coordinate 21,050,101 downwards.
GTTGTTGAAGTAAAACAGGGAGTTACGTTTTTCTGTCGCCCCAAAGAGTTCAGGGCTGGTTATTGACCTCCGACAGGAGGTATATGTTTTCGCAGGCGTTTGTTTGTCTGTCTGTCTGTTAGCAAGATAACTCAAAAAGTCGTGGACTGATTTGGCTGAGATTCAGGAAATGTTAAATTTTGAGCGTGATCTGTGGACGCTGCGTGCCTGCAGGGTGTATTTTGCAGGCACTGAGCTGCCTTGGCAGAGGTCTGCGCTCTCCGAGTGCTTCTAGTTTTGGTACTATTTTCAAATGGACAAGGCAATCAGAGATGGTAGACTTCACCCCATTCACGCAACAAGTCTCTGGCGGCCTCTGCTGGTCAAATTGCCAAGTGCAAGTGCGGAAGCACAAACAAACAAACAGACACACAGAGCCACCAAAAACAAAACTTCACTTAAGTAAAAATACATACTGTACCTTACGGAAACTGCACTCAGTGGAAAAGCGCCATTTGTGATTCGTCCACTTTTAGAACGTACTAAGAAGTGACAGAAAACAACGTTAACAGGTAAAACCAAAATTTCACCAAACCCTCATCTCTTAAACACCGGCGTCACCACTCATTACCAGGTGTTAACAGAGAATTTAACAACTCACCTCACACTCGTGCATACGGCGTGTTGTAATGAGCGGCTCATCCGAGTGTCATTTACATTCGCTAACAGCGTTAGGCTGTTGAGAGCGCGCCATTGTGCCGTGAGTACCTCGTCCACACGAGAGAGAGAGAGAGAGAGAGAGAGAGAGAGAGAGAGAGAGAGAGAGAGAGCCCACACTCCATGAGTAGAATGTCTCTTTCTTTCTCTTTTTTACCGCAGCTTTAGAGATGGAACAATACGATTTAAATAAAACCACACACTCTATCCGACTGCTCTCTAATTATATTCCAATACGTTTTTAAGGCTTCTGACACAGTCATAAGACACGCTTTCAGTGTCTTACATTTCCTGCCTGCAACAGAATGCAAATGAGACAAATTTACCCGCTTTGACTGGAGAATGAGTATGAAAACAGTTAATTAAGTCTTGTTGTTTTTTTTTTGTTTTTTTTTAAAGTCTTTTGGTGTTGGAATAAAACAAAGCGTCGGAATAGAATCGCACACAGATGCCTGAGCGACACAAAGCTCACTAAACTATACATGAACTGTAGATTCTGCAAGTTATGGAGCAGCAGCGGAGCTAAATCGTCTGAAGCATCTCTTTGTTTTGTTGTTTTATTCCAATTAGAGAACCATCGTGGATATAATTGCTGCTGCTGAATTGTTGACATGTTTTTTTTCCACCATGTTCCTGAAATAACAACCTCATGTGTGTGTGTGTGTGTGTGTGTGTGTGTGTGTGTGGTCCAGCCAGCACAACACGCTGTGTAAATTGGAATAGATTTATCAGTTTACCTAATAAGATTAAATTGTTGTGATGTTTGAGGTTAACGGATGAGGAGAATGGAATTGGGAGAAAGTGGAGCTGCCGACGCGGTGATGATGAAACGCTGGGTAATATTTTCCACAGAATGTGGAAAGTGTTCGAAGATGTGTGAGACTTCTAGTGTCCGTTGTTTCTATTATTGTTGCCTCGAGGTTGATTTCGCAACGTTGCCGCTCCCAAACGTGCAAATACTTTAGATGCATACGTCCAAAACGACGTTGCACAATTTACAATTTAGTTTCATTTTCTTTATATAAACTATGCACGGAGGAGAGAAATAATCAACCTTGTACAAAGTATTTCTTGTTCTCTCCCGGGAAGGATACTTGAGCAGCAGCAGCAGCCTGCTTTGCTGCTTGTAGGCCTTTTGTTTACAAGCAACCAAATATAATTATACTCACCACCTACACACATACACAAATTAGCATGCAAACTGTGTCGGGGGTTTTGAGAAGAAGAAGAAGAAGAAGAAGAAGAAGAAGAAGAAAAAAAACATGGGAGGAATGAGATTCAGTGCAAGGATAGGTCTGATCATCTGAGACACAACGTCTCTGCCGACGCGCCGCTCAATGCCGTGATACCGGGCTCACACACACACACACACACACGCACACACGCACACATATACAGTAAAAAAAAAGAAAACACTTTAGCACGGGGAGCTGCTTATCTGCACTGCACAAACTGGAGTGATGGGAATGTTCTCGGGATGTTATCGTGTCCTCTGTGGAAATGAGATAGCCAGCCACCTTTATCGCCGCCCTCAGACTCCGAAGGGGCCACAGACCGTCACAGGGACGAGGACCACTGTCGTTTGCCACGGGGGGGACACTGAGAGACAGACAGACAGAGAGACAGACAGGAAGATTATTTATTGGATATAATCTCTGACTCATTGAAGACAGACTGCAGTGAGAGTTTTGTCGGATGCTGTAACCTCGTCATCAGAGTCATCACCTCACAACCGGCGTGTCCAAACTGTTTTTTATATAACGACAATATCATCTTAAAATGACAATGTAAAAAAATAAATATATATATATACATACATATATATATATATATATATATATATATATATATATATATATATATATATATATATATATATATATATATATATATATATCTGCCTTTCTTTCACATCTGGAGTCAGATAACACAACAGGAAATGAACGCATGTATCTGTCAGGGCTGGGTTGAACCGGGGATTCTTGTTTTAACTGCAGCAGGAATAATAAAGGATAAAGTCCTTATATGGACATCCTGTCAGTGTGTGTGTGTGTGTGTGTGTGTGTGTGTGTGTTTATAGGTCAGGGGTGTCAAACGTACGGCCCCGCGGACCAGAGCCGGTCCACCAGCCGATCCAATCCGGCCCAAAAGGACGAATTATGTGAAGAGAATCTAATCATAATGTGATATTTTTCACATTTTGCAGATACCTGTGACTTAATGTATTACTAATGTTGTTCATAATGTTTTGTACGAAAAGATAATTCTGCAGTTCTTGAAGTTCTTAGGTGCAAAAGTCACAAAATAGACTGTTTTTCAATTTATTTTTGTTCATAAAAATGAGCCGAGTGAAGCTGAACTGTGACATATTTCACAGATTTCACAAGGTGTGTTAATACTGTCGGTCAAAATAAAAAAAAAAAGATTAACCACGGGTTGCCAGTTACGTCGGAAAACGAAACCTAAAAGACCTCGGTATTTTGAATTTGAATGTAGTAACCGTTTTTGGCCACATTCTTACATATGGCGCCTTTAACATAATGTCAAAAAGTGTCCTAAACGCTCTAAGGGTTAAAGTACAACTTAATAATAAAACCAACGTCCCGAGCCGTACAAAATCTGACCTAGGGCCGTTGTGATTGGCCTGGACTTTGGATATTCCTGCCTTACAAGATAAAACAAACTATTTCAAAGACCTTCCTCGTTTGCTTTGGGATAATTTGTCCATAAATTGCTGTATGGGACCATTACACCTGAGCTTTTACGGCCTCCTTCATCATCTTCATTAATTAGATTAAGATTGAATAGTCGCTATTAGCCACCGGCATCTCCACTCTTCTGGGAAGGATTTCAAGATTATTTTTTTTAAATGTGTCAGTTCTGTGGGACGCTGAAGGAGGCCAGACGCTGAGGTTGGCCCTGGCTCGCCGTCTCCACTGCAGTTCATCCAGAAAGTGTTTTGACGAAGTTGAAATCAGGTTCCCCGCGCAGGCCACTCAAGTTCCTCCACAGCAAGTTAACCGAACCGTGCCTTTATGGGCCTCGCGCCGCTGCACTGCAGGGCGCAGTCGTGCTGGAAAAGGAAAAGGGCCTTCCCTAAACTCTCCCCACAAAGTTGGACGCTGGAGTAGAATTGTCCGAAATCTCTCGGTAGAGCTGAAGCATTAAGATTTCCCCTTTACTGGAACTGCCAACCTGTCAAACTGCAGGTCATGTTTCCCTGAAAGTTCGCCAAACCCAGAGTTGGAGCGCCAGTTAAGCAAAGCTTGATTCATCACTCCAGAGAGCATGTTTCCACTGCTGCGGCGGCGGCGGCGTCCGATTACAGAACCACGTTCAACCCATTCTATCACAAATGGGGAAGAGTCAAAATATTGTTATTTTAATTATTCTTTTTTTTATCCTTTATTTAGACAGGAAGGTCCCTTTGAGATACAAGATCTCTTCTTCTTCTTGGTCAAGATAGCAGCACAAATAGTATAAGTGTAGTTACAGAGACTAAACGATTTAGATATAAAACTCACAACAGAATATAAAAGCTCAAAAGGAAGTAGTTAAAGGAGACATAATAAAAGTAAAGTGCAGAAGTACACAGGCCATTCCAACGAGATCCTTCATCTGAGCCCCTCAAAAAGACTAGAATGTGAAACAACAACATGTTCACTCACCAGGCGTCATTACTGGAGGTCTCCACGTGGTGGCGCTGCTCAAATGAATGAGGGGAACTTGGGGCGGAAGTTACCTGGCTAAAGAGAGAGGGAGAAATCTACATTAAGAGATGCACCATCTACGTTCAACACATATACTTTATGCACTTTGTTCTGTTGTTGTGAATAAATAGAGCAATTCCCCACTTTTACACACTTTTTCTGTGTACACTCTTAGAAATAAAAGTGCTAAGTAGAACCATATAAGGTCCTTTTAAAACCCTTTATTCAGGAAATAGGTATTAAAGGGTTCTCTGGATCAAAATGGTTCTTACTGGAACCATTAGTGTTACCAAGAGCCTTTGAAAAACCCTCTCTTCGGGAAAGAGTTTTTCAGAAGCAAATGGTTCCAGGTAGAACCTCAGCCCTTGTAGAAGGACAATTTTGGAACCCTTATTTCTAAGAATGTACTGTCTTCCTTTTATTATTTTCAGGTAATATAACAGAGGTGGAAAAAGTGCACCGAGACACAGTATCTATATTAAAAAACAATAAAAATGCCTATGCAGTAAATTTTGCGAATTTTAATTCACGTAACTTTTCACGGACCACAGAATAGAGTGTGATGGACTCCTGGGGGGCCCTCAGACCACCATTTGGGAACCACTAATTAGAGGTGGAAAGTAATGAGTTACATTTAAAATGTGTAATTTGACTTTTTCTTTATGTTTTTTTGTTGGAAGTACTGTACATTTGCTACATTTTAAAATCTCTCCATCAGTTACTGGGTTAAGAAAAACCCCTGAAAACTAAAAAATTACGCATCGGGAACGTTGGGAGTGAATGATGAGGTCAAGAAGAACAATTCACGTGACATATGTGTCCCCTTATCTAGTAAATATATATTATGTATGTTTTATTTTAACTTGAGTATATTTTTAAAACCAGTACTTTTACTTGTACTTAAGTAAAAATTATATCAAAAATAGTTACTTGAATATAATATTTCAGCACTCTTTCCAACTCTGTCACTTAAATGTACACATATACATATACATATATATATATATATATACACACACATATATATATACAGCATATATAGTACATAAATAAAAGAGAACCAGGAAAGCTCCATGTTAGTTATTATGGAAAAAAAGGAATCAATGTAAATAAAACTGCCTGTGATATGTCAATTAACCACGCAGCATCTCCATGGCAACTCGTGCTGCACACCATGTCTTTAAATGAATAGTTAATGGACTAAAATGCACAACATCACGCCGTCAGTCCACATGTCAAAAGCAGACAAAACAGGTACAGAGATTCTCTTTTGTACGTCAGAATAACACACAATCTGCCATGGCAACACAACACAACACACACACCCCCCCCCCCCCCCATATAACAGGTGCAGAACCTCTCAACTCAAAACACTTCAAAGAGACACGTGCACCTGCGAATAAATCACAGCAAAAAAAACGGTAAAAGAATCCAGACTGCGGCCTCCAAAACACCAAAGAGGTAAAGATGCAGAGTGTCTGCTTTAATATTCATGAAGTGCAAAGGCTTTGGTGGTTGAACGCTTGTTTACCGAGATGTGTCTTTTGTCCTTGGGAGGCTGGATATTCCGCTGAGAAGCGCTGTGTATTTACATACTGCTACAGCATGTGCCTCTGTAGCACATACAGTACAATACACTGTACTGTGCACACATCAGCAGCACAGACTGACAAAGATTGACATTTCAGTATGAAGAGATGTCACACACACACACACACACACACACCAGCACCAGCCCCCCCTCTGTGAAGTATTAATTTTAAGCCTTGCTGCTTTTTTTTTTTTTTTCCCCGACAGAGCTAATGAAAGTTTGTGATTATGAAGCACCGGTGGCGTCTGTGCGGGGGAGTTGTTCGAGTTGTGGCACGTCCAAAGTGAAATGTAGTCGGCAAACTGCACCCACAGGGACAGAGGTGGCAGACGACCAGTCGACAGCACCAGCCAAAAAAACAAAGAGTGGTGTGTTTTTTGTTTTTTTTTTGTTTTTTTTGGTAATAAACACTTATTTTGTTGTTGTCAACACCATCGCACCTCTTTAAAAGCATGAATATGGGAGTACTAATATGGTGACACAACGTTATTTCTACTGCAATTTACTGCTTGGTTATATAGTGCGATAATATTACAATAATGCCATGTTATTTCCAAAGTAATAGTAATTAGTAAAGAGAATACTGTAGACCAGGGGTTCTCAAAGTGTTGATACCTGAGGTTCCAATTTAGGAACCCAACATTGGACTGAGGGCTGCCAAAGTGAAAAAAAACAGAAAGAAATCCCATTTGTAATAATTTAATGACCAGATTGCAGTTCTACAGTTTACACTTAATGGTCTGTATGCAGTAATGTCCAATAAACATTTAACAAGCTTAGTACCTACTGGATTAAATCTATCAACTGTAATTCATTGCGGGCCGCCAGAAATGTTTCTGCGGTCCACCATTGGCTCGCGGGCCGCACTTTGAGAACCAATGCTGTAGACCATGTGTCCAAGACAAACCCCCTTCCACGCACATGCAACAAAAGAACATTTATATGCAGAAATAAACAACAGTTGTAGGTTTTTTGTTCCTGTTCTCACAGCATTTATGATAAAAAAAAAATGTCCTGTGCTCCGCGGAGTTCCACAAGGTTCAGTTCTCGGCCCGATTCTTTTCATCTTATTACATCAGGGGTGTCAAACCTACGGCCCGTGGGCCAGAACCGGCCCGCCAGAGGGTCTGATCCGGCCCGCAGGATTAGTTTGTTGTTGAAATACTATACTAAACTACCTGTGTGATGAGTAAATGGAAAATTTAGGGATAATATTATTGAAATTGCAGCTATTTTTCTCATATTTTGTCAAAAAAGATACTTCATTAAATGTAAAACAAAAGGGGAAAAAGTTCTTGTTGTTCATATGTTATTATGCTATTATTTTATTGGTCCAGCCCATTTGAGATCAAATAGCGCTGCATGTGGCGCCTGAGCAAAAATGAGTTTGACACCTCTGTATTACATGCTTTGTCTATGTAGTATTATTAAAAAACAATCAGAATTTTAATTGTTGTGCAGATGACACACAGTTGTATATATATCTATGAAGTCTTACAGACATTAAGACCTTGAAAAATTGACTAAGAAATACAAAAAAGTGAATCTTTTCGGGTTGCGGGCGTAACGAGACATTGAGGATGTGGTCAGGTTTGAGGTTTGGGAAACACTGATCAACAGTTTTTACCATTTTCTGACGTGATTAACCAAGAACACATTAGAGAGACAGGAATACTGATCCTTGGAAAAACATATTTGTCTTTCAATTTTCTGATATTTTATGGATCAAACAACTAATAGAAAATAGTGGACAAAACAATTGACACTGAAAAGAGTTGTCAGTTGCAGCCTTGATTAAAAGTGACCTTTCGTTCCGTTTTTATCATTCATTACGAACCTCCTCGCCCTGTAGAGCTTGGGGGTGTAAATCAAGTACTATAAAGTTAAATCACAAAGGGCGGCATGGCGTCTCACCCCTCTCTTATCTTGGCTTTATAAAACCTGCACTTCACCTTTTTAAAACAGACACGACAAGGTCGCTGGTGCTGTTGTGTGTGTGTGGATTGGCTAATTACTACAGCTGAAGGAAAAGCTTGGGAGAAAAGCCCCCCCCCCCCCCCCCCCCCCCCCCCATCTCCCCAGTGAGTGCTTAAAGAGAGAAAGCAGCTGGTCAGAACAGACTCTGGAGAAAACAGCGGCTATTGCAGAGAGAGTGGTCTGAGATACTTTTTCCACTTAAGTGCTCCTTTCTGAGCAGTGTTCGCCCATCATTCGCTCCCACGCTTCCTCCCCTCTCTGCCTCACTCATTCTCTCCATCACACACACATGTTATAGGGACTTATATGTCCCCATAAAGACATATAATAATATAATTACACCCAAATAAAGTGACCGTGTAAACAGAAAGTTTTTGCAATAAGTGTAATGCATATTTTTGAGTCCAGTGTCCAATGTGTTTAAACATGTCTCATATATTGAATAACTATTCTAACTGTTTAAACTCATTTTTTAACAGTATTTTTAACTTCACAACAAAAAAATGTCAGGTGGCACAACCGAATATTTATAAAAATATATATACATTCCTGATATTTATTTTAAGATCAATTATTTGGCAATTATCCCTTAAGGTGTCTTCATTAGATAAACAGCCTCCTTAACACACGCACATCCCTTTTATCCACTGGGGTGAAACAAACCCATGCATTATGACTCAAATCAGGCTTAATTTACTGCACATGCACTCACTTATTTAATGTCATCATGTTCATATGCATTGTGCGTCAACATAGAGAGGGTTCTTCTTCTCTCTCCTGTAGTATTACGGCACATTATTAAGGGTTTTTTGGTTGTTACTTTTCTCACACAACTTGGCTGTTAAACAACTCTTGGAGCCTCATCAGGCCAACTGATGACTCATGCAGGACTGCTGCCCTCTGCTGGCTAAAGTGTGAACTCCCACAGTGAGTGAGTAAACTTGCACGTAAATATGTTTTTGAGGTCTGTTCTCAAAAACATACTTTTTGAGGGTCATTTTAGGTGTATATACTTAAAGTTTAAGTATGTAAATGTCTGTTTTGAACTTAACTTTGCGGCTAAATGTTGAATTGAATCAATTTGTTATTTAGTAACATAAATAATATGCATTTTCTGTACATGGGTGTGCGCACCTGGCATTAAAATGTGTTTTCTGTGATTCGGATAGCGCCTACACCCACGATGCATTGAGGTCAGATTGTTATCCGATCTGCCAAACCACATCGGGAGGTGGTCGGAGACACTTTGTGTCCACATAGAAAAGAAGGGAACATGCAATGAGACCCCCAATGTGTCTCCAGTCCACCCAAAACAATTACGGGAGCAGAAAGCAGCAACAAACCGGTTCTGCTTGTTGAATACGACTTCTTCTTCTTGATGCGGACACATGAGATGTGTTAATGCCAGGTATAAATGCATCCCATCATAGAAAACCCTGCCTTATTAAAGGTAAGGTACACCATTAAAGCGGATCTAGAATCACAACACAGTCTGTCTTCTGGGTGTGAGATTTCTGTCTGAAACACCGCGGCTGAGGAGAGCGTCAGTAAGGAGAGGTTTCTATCAGCTCATTTACAGCAAATTGGAGGTTTTTGACCATAAAACACGTTAATGTATGTAAGTAGACCTCCATAACTAACATATATGTGCAACAGCACCACTCTATGTGAGCTTTAAAGATCTAATGGTGAGGCTGCAGAGTGCAACAAAAAGAAGACTTTGCCCAAATAAACCTCATGTAGGAAGAGGGGAGTTGTTCTTCTCCGTTTCCATTGTAAGCCTTCACTTCAATACACTTAATCCAACATACATATGGGTAGTGCGCTCAATTTCTGCCAATAAACCCTCCCAAATGTTACACATTGGACAGCAAAAATTGATTTTGGACTGAATACACCTGCTAAACTCACTTACTGTTTTAGATTTTTTATTTAGAAGTGCTGTATTGACGGCTGTTGGCTGTCAGCAGTTCTTCGTCCTTCTCTCAAGGTTTGTTTAAAATACACTATTAGCATTGTAGTGGAGTAAAATCTTATTTATAAAAGGTTCCCTTTCAAGAATACAGCTCTTTAAGATACTATGTAATGCTTCTATGTGTTATTATTTCAACCCGAGTGCCTTCAGCAGCATCGTTTTCTCAGGACTTGGCAGATCTTGGGAAAGTGCTGGTGGCTGCGATTAGCTCCAGTGTCTCAAAGTGGTCCGAGTCATGTCGTCCAAACCACATGAATGTCTCCCCGGCCTGTGCCAGAGCTGCCTGGTCCGATTTCTCCTTGTGGTTGTGAGTGAACCGCCCGTTGGCCGGAGCGTTGGCGGCTTCCTTCGTCGTGAAGTGAGTCTGGTAGGTGGTGCGGCTTTCATTCGGCTGTGCCGTGGCGGTGCTGCAGACGGGTCCGTCGTGGCACAGGCAGATCTGAGAGACGTATTGTCTGCCTTCGAGACACTTCCTCCTCCCCCCACCCTGTAAGTACACCGACACAATTATGTTCTCCTTTCAAGCTGCACTGCTATTTCAGACCTGAACATTTCCTTGTGTACTGGGATTTCTCTTCATACTCACTTCGATGTAAACAGAGATGTCATCTTTTAACATGTACCTGTTGTCGTGCACTGAGAATGGATAATCTCTGGATGTCTGCGAAGAAAAAACATGAACAAATCTCGTGTTGGTTGATAGCACTTAAGACCCGGCCTTGGCTCAGTCATGGAGTGCGACGTCCTTCAACCCGGAAGGCTGCAGGCTCAATCCCTGGCACGTAGACTACATTGACCCTGATGGCTGTGTTGGTAGCGTGTAAATGGATATGATAATTGTGTGGTATAATGCTGCGTTCCAGAGCCCATCCAAACAAATGGGATGTGGGACTTATCCTACCTGGATTGTACTAGCTCCTAGTTCAAAGCGTTCCAGCAATTGAAGTCGAATGTTAGAAGTTCACGGCGCTTTAGATTTATGTTTGAAGAGGCATTTTGACTGTCGATAAGGCCTCAAATCAATATCACGATATATTGAGCAGCTCACCTCGATTAACGATAAATGAACGATAAGTTTGAAGTTGCTGAATGACGTCATCTCATAATTTGCATAATTGACCATTTGCCTTATATAAGCTTGTGCGCCATGACACAGATATCTGTACTGACACATATCAAACATAACACACATATATGTATATACTGTATGTGACTACACACGTTGTACACGTCCGAGTGTCTTAAAGGAACATGAACATACCGGTAGCCCGGTCTACCTACACACACAGCCAAAAAACGACTTTTATTTTATTTTTATTTTTTTGAATTATCGAATATATCGATAACAGCAAAATGAGGTCGATTATCATCGTAAATTTCGACAACGATACATTTTCGATATATATTATCGCCCAGCCCTACTGTCAGCAATTCAGTCTACTTGCATACACAAGCGAGTCGTATATGTAAAAGCGATACATATCGATATGTAACGTCATTAGTATACTTTTACCGCAGCCCTACATAATCCTCATGCTGTTACAGATAACGACGACGACATAATTTCACACCATAACATGAAAAACAAAGCCGTTTCTAAAACAACTCTACAACCAGAAAAGTAAAGTTTATAGCCTATTCATGTAATTCCATGGACGCCGCCATTATTCTCCGAATTCACTTTGGTGAAGTCGGGGTAGGTTGATCAGCCCCGACTTTGCGAGTAGGAGGTCCCACTTCGACAGGCATTCCAGTGCACCTATTCTAGTTGTAGGTAGGAATAAGTCCCACGTCCAACTGGTTTGGATGGGCTCTGGAACGCAGCATAAAAGACTTAAAAAAGGGCTATATAAATGCATTTACCATACTCTAATACAAATGAAGGCTTCATGGTGGCGTAGTGGCTAGCACTCCTAGTTTGACTTATGGCCTTTTCTGTGTGGACATGCATGTTCTGCAGGTTCTCCCGTTTCCTTCCACAGTCCAAAAACATCCAGAGGTTAACTCTAAATTGACCGTTAGCGTGAATGTGAGAGTAAACGGTTGTTGGTCTCTATATAATTTACCCTGCAATGGACTGGTGACCTGTCCAGGGTGTCCTCATGTGGAGGATAAAGCAGTAGACAATGATTGAGTAGATAATACAAATAAACTCAGAGGAAGTAGAAAACAATCATGTCAAAAACTTGTGCGTTATCCACTGTGCATACTCACCTCCTCTTTTTTCCATTTAGGAAAGCGTTCAAACTCCAGAGCCTGCGGCAATGAGGATATAACTTGACTTAGCATCATCCCAGTGCTCGTGTTACCCTCACATTTTCTCGGCTCCCCTTCTTTCACCGTCGGATTCGCAAACTGCGAACATGTCGAAGAAAAGATTTATCAAAGTCTTGAATTTCTGAAATGATCTCGTCGAATTATGCGAGGGGCAAAAAAAAAAAAAATCAACAAATTCTTACCCATTTCCCACAATGGTCCTTAGGATATCGCTTTTTACCTTTCGCCATTTTTTTTAAACCCTTTAAGACGACGAGCTGAGTCCACTGAGGTTCCACCAATAACACCAGACTCCTGCATGTGCACAGTTCAACTTAACTCCGGTGTCCATGCAAACGTGTTACAAACAAACATGAAACCTGAGTTCAATTTGCCAAGGGGACATGGAACTGAAAACATTCAACTGTGTTCAACTGTGGCATACTACACATTATACAAACAAACGTGAAGTATACATTTGATAAATAATATTGTGCTTAGTAGTAAAATTTGGTTTTTTCTTGCCTGTTTTTGAGATGTGAAGAAAAAGTCCTGGTAGAAAACCTATAGCATTTGAGATTAACGGTTACATATTCTATAATATGACACACCGAGTCATTAGGAAAAGCGCCTTTGGTCTTTCCACGTTATTTAAATTTAATTAACAAATCCGTCTTTCTTAGTGACCGAGTTGTGATGTCACAATCTATCCTTTTATCCATTTTGGTTGGTCGTTGGTGGTGTTTACCAGAAGTTAGCATCTTAGCTTTGCTAATCTTAGATAACATGTTTTATACTTTTTGTTTGGTGGTGATGTTTACCAGCAGTTAGCTTCTTACTTTAGATAATCTTAGCTATAATGTTTATTCTTTATAGTTGGTTGGTTGTTGGTGTTTACCAGCAGTTAGCTTCTTACTTTAGCTAATGTTAGCTATGATGTTTATCCTTTATAGTTGGTTACTTGCTGGTGTTCACCAGCAGTTAGCTTCTTAGTTGAGCTAATTTTAGTTAAAGTGTGCAAAGGAAAGAATAATGTTATGAACATTATGGAGACTAATAACCGCTGAAGAAGTAGTAATGTAATACTTTCTTTTGGTTTTAATCTGTGTTATACAGCAATAAATTGACACTGAATTTATGTTGTGTTTTAATCCTCAGGACCACACTATGGACACAGTATTTTCGACAAGTTTTATGGGTAAGGCTTTAACTGTGACATATTCAATGTTAGGGGTCATAAACTCAAGACAAACTACTGTGACACTGTGAGCCTTTTTCCTCTTTGTTTCAAAGGCGATATATTTCCTCATGGTGTTGTCTTACAGTGTGTTTATTAGCAACGGCGAGCACAATGGTGAGGTGGTTAGCATTGGTGCCTGAGAGCAACGACACACTTTGATATCTGGGGCCATTTGCTTTGAAGTTTGCATGTTCTTCCTGTTTGTATGTGTTGTTTTTTTTATCCAAGTACTTCAGCTTCCTCCCACATCCCAAAGACATACAGGCTGCAATTAAGATAATGAGAGAATCTATATCGCCCGTAGGTGTGAATGGTTGTTTGTTTCCGTGTAGCCATTTCCAGACATGAACTCGAGACAATGCCAAGTGTTTACCGTTCAAGCGCAGCGGGGTGATTATAATAGAGAGACACATTCACAGCAGGAGAACAGCTTGAGCATGAAGGAGGCAGTTTCACCTGCTGCATTCTCACAGATTCACTTAAAAAACGATCCAGAGACTAGACTAAGGAGCTGGCAGAATAATGTCCGCAGAGACTTTTGCGGATATTTGCATTCTCACATACAGCCCCTTCGGACAATCTCTGGACAATGTCCAGACTTAATTTCATGTCTGAAAGCACCATATGTTGGCTCCGTGTTAGGCTGGTGACTTATCCAAGAGAGCCCCCCCCCCCCAAAGAATAATTTAACAGAGGATGGAACTCTCTTCCCTGAGCATTTCATGGTTTTATTTTCACACATCAAATATTACTTTTGATAGAGTCAGTAAAACAGCTGTTTGTTTACAGTGTGGTAATTGCACTTGTAAATGCTCAACCAAAGCTTCTTCATTAGTGCTGATGTTGGTCATTGTTCAAACCTTCCTTTATCTTGACCCCCCCCATCAACTACACACTCTCAATTAAGAAGGTGAAAAAGATGATCCAGAAGAAGGTTCTTGGTTCCCACGATGACCCTTGTGTGCAGCACTGAAGTGAAGAAACTATTTGATTGCAAGATGGCCATTTCACTTATATTAAGCAGTGTTATTTCAACAGATTCTTACTTTCTGAGGTTATCCACTGGGGAAAACGTAGGCTACTCTTTTTCCTTTTCCCTGTGGAGGCGCCGCTTCAGCTGTTTGGCCAAACGTTGCCACCTGATAAAAAGCAGTAATCTTTATAGTAAATCTTTATTTTTAAACCTCATTATTCAAACAGACGACACAACTTAAATCATCTTACCTTTCCTGCGCATCGTTGTACTTATTCAGCCTGTCGGCCTCCATCTGCTTCTCCTCCATCCATCGCTGTAAGAGTTCATCCTTCTCTCTGCAAGCCTGTGCCAGTGTTTCCTTTAGTCCGTGCTGCTCTGTGCACAACGACGCCAACTCTTTGGATTGACACTCTATGGTAAACTCACACTCCGAAAGGGTCATCTTCAAAGTGTTAGACATCCTTGCGTGGTGATGTGCCTCTTGGCGGTACTGCGACATACTGAAATAGAAAAGTAATTAAAAAAAAAAAAAAAAGAGTGATTCATTCCAACTATGATGACCTTGTCAAATTGTTGCTTTGCTTAAAGATGTTAGTGCTGGGGAACAAACGTGGCTTAAATTACAGTTATTCAATGAAGTTGTTGTTCACCATGACCCAAGTTTCTATCACAGAAGCCAACTTTCAAAAGTAAAACTTATTTTCCTCAATAGTGTTCTGCAGAATGTCTATTTGACAGCCATGACACAAAACAAAAACAACTCTGCAAGTCTCCTTATAAACGAACTGAAACCACTTGCCAGCCAAAAACAACATTAAGGCAACAGAGAATCCATTAGTCAACGCATTCTGCGAAAGGAATTCTTATGTCGTGAACATGCAACTGCCTCGTCTGCAAATAACAGGCGAGTCTGATTAGACGAGCACTGATGTGATTACCGTGACTGCAAGTTCTGCAGTTCAGCTTCCTTAAGGTGCAGGACTGTGGTCAAGTCAGAGACAGTCTGGGACAGCTGTGGGGAGACACACACACACACACACACACACACACACACACACAAAAGCAAAGCATGAACATATAGTGAGGAGAGCTATAAATTGAAAAGATGGCACCCACCCACAGGGAAAATAAAAAAAATAGTAATTTTTTCCCAGTTGTATCTGCACATCATTTTTATGTCTGTCGAATTCTGTGATCGTTTGCCTTTGTATTGGAATGACTGAGAAATAGTCATATATATATACACACACACAGACACACACACACACATATATATAGTATATCAGCAAGCTTGTGTATGTAATTCTCGAGCATGTCTTGAATAAACATGAACAATCATACACTTAAATTAACCTGTAGAAGCTGTTTTTGTTCCTGGACAAATGTGGATGTGTTCCAGTAAAGTGTTTGAGAAATAGCTACTTATTGTATGGTAAATATAGAAAGAAAATACAAAAAAAAAACTGAGGTTGGGAAGCACAAAGTACTACCCCTATTCTAGTAATACAAAGCTACATGCAAGACGGTGAAGTATTCCTTTAATTTAATGAATCATTTGTATACACTCTTTAAGTGGGTTATAGAGGGTTTGCACCTACGTCACGCTCGGGACAGTAACCCGGATGCGCGGCCATATTGGAGGTTCTCCAATACTGAACTGTGTGATATCATGAATACCCAAGGTGTAACGTTAGCCAATAGTTTTCCATTTCAAGGACCTACAGTTTGATATGCATGAGTCCACAGACCACGGTCTATATTTCTATACACTGTACACTATATGAAGTATATTATTATCATCACATTAGAACATTATTTAAACTCTTTTACAACCACGGGGATCACCGGTGACACCGTGGCGCATGTGTAATTCAAATTACCGTAACTCCTCCCCACTTCTTGCAATTTTAATCATTCGAACTGCCCCTGAAAGTATGTAAATATATCTATTATTATGGTGCTAAAAAGGTTAAGAGCCGCTGCTATCAACAATTCACTTACCCGACAAGAAATGGGCCGAGCGAATTCGGATGTCCAGATTTTTGCCTCGTAGATCCTGATTTAGCTTCGTTAATCACAAGCGCCTCCTTTCCTCTGATAACTTTTGAAATTGTTCTCCGCGATTTGTTATAACCCTTGGCAGTCAATAAAACTCCAAATGACCGATTAGTACAGCCAAAAACACGGCAATAATTCATAATTTCCTTTCGTTCGACGTTCGGGATCTGCTTGAGCGCGATTTGTTTACCTGCGGAGTGCATCCAAAATGGCGACTTCCGGTTTGATGACGCGGTGATGACGCGCCGTGAAAACCCTCTATTGCTGTAAATCTGGTTAAAAGTGACTTACATAAACGTATACTGTACCTGTGAACATGACTAATTAAATTGACCATGTTATCATCCGCATGTAACTCACCTTTTCTGCCAGACGCTCAGTCTCTCTCAGCTGCAGCTGAAGGATCAGGGTGTTTTTCTCAGTATCAGCTCCAGCGTCATCCAAACTGAACATAATCGGGGATTAAAATGCGAAAAATATACATTTTATCAATATGAATCAAATGATTTACTTCTAACCTTTTGCACTGAAAGTCGTCCAGAATTTGTGTGCGAATTTCCAAACGCTCCTCCAGCTGAGACACTAAAACAAACCACACACAACGCATTTATAATAGGCAGAGAAAGTGGACGCGTCATAATAAAAGCTTAGAATAAACAACAATCGTCTCACAGCTGGCAAAAACACCAACGTATGGATGTTTCTCAGTCTGGTCTCGCTGTTGCAGCCGAGCGCGCACGTGATTCTTCCAGCTTCCCATCGTGGAGTCACATTCATTCATTCAGTGAATGTTTTCCAGAGTTTTCACAGCTCCTCCTCCTCCTGTTTGTCATTCTTCTGCTGAAAGTCACTTAATTGTGTACAAACTTCGTCGTAATTGATTGGTTTGTTTAGTTGCATTCAAATATCTTCCTACTTATATTACACATTTCTTTAATTATTTTACTTTCTCGTTGTTGACGCTCATTTATTTCTATTACTTACTATACATATATTTATGTGTGCATATAATGAATTAATGAAACATATCCTATTTGCTAGGGTGAAAGTTAAATAGCGATGCTCCTATGAACATTCCTATGAATTAGTTTTTTTGTTTCCACAAAAATCCACTTAAAGTGTCAAAGGTGATATTTACCCTAGGTATTAATTATATAACTAACTGAGCAGAAGAGAAAAGTAATATCTTTAATAGAAATACATTATCAAATATCAATAAACCGAGAGGGTAATGGCTGCAGCCTGAGGGAAGGCGGAGTTGGACCATCCAAAGACTGTAGTGTGTTGACCAAGTACTGCAAAACTAATTTATTCCCATTCCAAGGGCATCCATAAGGCAATAATGATGGTCTCATGCAGTAGTAAAAGAAACATAATAAATGTGGATATAGATCATTTAATAACTAATAAATATTGTCACGTCCTGGCTCTAGGACAGAGACAAATAAGGGGAGACCAAGCTGGAGTTCAATGAAAAGATGTAACAAATAGATTTATTATTAAACAAGCAATAGAGTGCAGTTAAAACTGCCTCAACTACAGGAGTGCGTCTGGGAAGACAGAGAGACAGCTCTGCTGGGATCCTCAGCTATATAGACTGCAGTGGTTCCTCAGGAGCAGGTGAGCTGCAGTCAGCTGGCTGAGAGCAGGTGAGCTGCATCAGGCCTGGATTACCTGATGCTCTGCTGGGCTGTCTGCAACAGATGAAAGAGAGAGACAGACAGACACAACAGCACAGCCTAGAGGCAAGCCAGCAACCATACAGTGAGTATCTCTATGGGTAGAATATTGACCAGAGGACCTCTACACACCAAAGATTTCTTCAATGTGATAATCTATAGAAAATAAAGGGGGAGCCTCTAACAAGGACTGTTTTTATTTACCGACAGGATATTCAGGAAAAGGGAAAAGAGGGATTGCTTCGGGGAATCTACCCTGAGAACTCGCACGCTGGCTTCTGCTCCCACTTCTGCCAGCTTTGTCCAGGGTTTTCTTACAATATTTTATGCAAGTAAGTCAGTAAGTAAAATAAATCTTGCATCCCATCCAACGTTCTTGCTTTTCCTCGATTAGTTGTAAATCGTAATAGGTGTACATTCGTCTCATCCTTAGTTTTTGAGTCATTTTAAACAGTGCATTTGTGTTGCCTCGCTCTCCTCACGCTGATAGTGATGTACTGTGACTGTTGACGGGTTTCTGCCCAACAGCCATTATCTTACTGAACGGTGCTACCAAAGCATAGCTTTTATGTTTTGCATAGCTTTTATGTTTTACATGTTGTGAATGTGGATTTGTATGGGTGGGATATGTGCAAGGCTTTTTCCATGCACTTTTTTATTGCTACTTTTGCACTGAACAAGGAATGCACTAAATTTCGTTGTACTTGTTAACAATGACAAATAAAGATATTCTATATTCTATTCCATTCAAAGTCTCCTGTCCACCAACTAGCCTGCAACACTTCACTTTGCCAGGAGAGGTCACTGTAACTGAAGCTTTGAGTAATTAACACATTTTCTAAACAAAAGTGGTTCAGTGTTTCATGGACAGGTTGACTTTAGCTGGACGGATGTGTCCAGAATGAGCAAATTAGATACACAAATACATGTGTGCCATCTCCAAAGCATTGTAGCAGTTCTATGCAGGAGAAGACAGACCTGAAGCTGCCTCCTGCCAAGTGGCTGAATGAAAACCCCCAGCTGGGCAGTGTTGGCGCCACAATATTAGGCTCCAGCAGCAAGAGCAAGCCTTTTTTCAAGGTATAACTCAAAATACTATTTTTATAACTGATACTCATTGCTCCATTGAGATACAGTGTTGACCTATGTAATAATATTGTTAGTTGTGTCATGACAAGTATTTTTAAGTTGGTCATTTAATTTGTCGTTTGGCCTCACTCACTGTCATCTATCTAAACATTAATCTTAACTGTTTTGATAAGCAGGACTTTTATAATAGCAGGTATATTATAAATCTAGCCAGTGTTAGTCTGATTAATTGGTACAGTAACTGCAGTTGCTGGTGCTGTTGAACTGAATTAAATTACACTGTTATTGCACCGGATGACTGACTCTTGGACAGAGACTGAAGGGATATGCAGGATGTGGAGCCATAGACTTTAATTAAATTAAATTGTTATATATCATTTATATATTTTTTAAATATGAGAAGATGATTCCTGGAAATGCAGTTACAGTGAGCAGATGCTGAAAATTAATGAAGGAACTTTGTTTAAAAGAGAAAGAAAAACATGACATCCTGACAGAAAGTAGAGATGATAAGGTAACAGATGATTTCACAAGTGACTGAAATCATCCAAAAAACTATACAGAAATTGTGATCCTATTTCACAAGCTTTCTACAAGAGGATATAAATCAAGAACAAGAGCATAGTGCATAATGTGGCAACTAATCTTGAAATGGTAAATTAATAATTTCCAAGAGATGTAAATGAACTTAATTCTATGCATCTTATAAAAGCTGGAAAATACAAGAATAATGCTCAAGAAAGAAAGTTTCCAAGTTTAAATGTGTTTGTACACATCTTATTGTTTTTAGGGTGTTCCTAGGTTTTAATTCAATTCAAAATAATCAATTATTTTTATATAATCGATTCATTGGTAATGGTCATTGGCCTCATTTTAATTTTTTTAATGTTTTATTATTGTTATTCTACATAGCTTGTCAATTGAACGTCGCTGTAGTGGCACTGCTGTCAAGGACAAATTTCCATCAAGGACAATAAAGTTTATCTTGAATCTAATCCACGGCTCACTTAATTCGCACTCACAGCGGAGTCTCAGAACACACAAAGCAAAACACATCATCTGTTGTTTAAAAAAAATAAAAAATAAAGAATAGTGGACTCACAGTTAGAAGAGCTGACACACTACCCTGCTGCTGACCGGGAACAGCTGCGTTGGCTGAGCTGAGCTTCAGCTGTAGAGCTAATGCTAACTTGGCATTCTGTCGAGATTTCGCCGCTTTCTCCTCCCAAAACGAAACAACCGGCCTTTCGTCTGATACTACGCTGGATTCGCTGGAAGTATTGTTGTGTCCGCCAATAAGCCATTTTATCTTGTTCCCATCGCTACAAATATTGCCTTAAACTCAGACTATCAGTTTTCTTTGAGCGGCGAGCGTACATCTCGCGTGACCTGATGCCAGGTAGGCGAGATCTCGCGTTAAATTTGGCTTATAAATTAAAGGAACACTATGTAGTATTTATGGGTTTATATAACCCAAAATCCACCTTTTATACATATTATGTGCTCCTGCATTGTCTAGTCGCTGTATAATAGTTTTTGTTGCATTTTCGTAGTGTTTCAAAAAGTCATGTAAAATAACATGGTCGCGGGCCGTGGTTGCAAAGCCACTGTTAGCAGCGAGACGCCATGTTTCTACCGGAGCCTGTAAGGACAAACGCGAGAGAACAAATCAAGCGTCTCTTTACTTGTAGCGGAAGTCCCGCCTCCTCTCTCTCCGCTTCGTCTGCTACGGCCGCGGTAGCTCGCCCTCTCCCTCGCCTCACGAACCTCATCCGCTGACACGGAGAAAGACGAGGACGACATTTGACCGGCTGAGGATACCGTAGCACTCAGGGAAGGGAGGGGGTGAGCAGAGCAGCAGGTCTTTGTTGTAAATTTCAGCCTCTCCTCTAGATGGCACTATAAACTACTTACTCCACCTTTACATTTAAAAAATTGGCCCTTTGGAACACAGAGGTTCTGATATATATAAATATATATATATATATATATATATATATATCCTTGTGCTCCCCTCACATTCTCTTGACTCCCCTTCTTTCACTGTCGGATGAGCAAACTGTGAAAATATCGAGGAAAAGATTTATCAACTTCCTGAATTTCAGAAATGATGACACTAAACTACATTTTTAAAATCCAACACATCTACTTTTTTGTGTTTTAATCCTCAGGACCACACTATGTATGGGTGCACACAGTATTTTTGACAAGTTTTATGGGTAAGGCTATAACTGTGACATAAACTCAGACAAACTACTGTGACACTGTGAACTTTTTCACACGCTCTCTTTGTTTCAAAGGTGATATATTTCCTCATGGTGTTGTCTTACAGTGTGTTTATTAGCAACGGAGAGCACAATGGTGAGGTGATTCATTCCAACTATGATGACCTTGGCAAGTTGTTTCTTTACATTTAGATGTTAGATAAAAGGTTGCAAGTTAATCTTCCTAGATGCAACAAACAGAAGAAACACTTTTGTGGTTTTGGATTACACACTTTAACCCCATTACCCAAGTTTTTATAACAGAAGAAACATTTCAAAAGTAAAACTTCTTTTCCTTATACGTGTTGTGCAGAATGTCTATTTGACAGCCATAACACAAAACAAAAACAACTCTACAAGTCTCCTTATAAACTAACTGAAACCACTTGTCCACTTGCCAAAAGTGTCAAAGGTGATATTTGCCCCTGGGAATTAATTATACAACTAACAGAAGTGGAAAAAAGTATTATATTTAATAAAAATAAATTATAAAAATGTTAAATTGTCACGAATAAACCCGCAAAATGTAGAACGTGCTCGACTTTTCTACAAAGATCGAAGCCCAAAGCGTCTATGAACTCTACTACTTCCGGTTCATAGTGTTATCCTAAAAAAATATCGCCGTGAATCAAATATGTTCCGTGACATCAGCTGAAATTTATTGAACAAAATAATAAAATATATAATATTTTTTTTTCCTTAATGGCGAAGTCATTTCAACGGTTGAAAAAGTAAAACAAGAAACATGCGGCTAAAACCGGAAGTTGTTTGCTGTCGCAGTGTCGCGTGTTTCCTGACAACAACAGACTGTGGGAATGAGAGAGAAGCTGCTGCCGTGTGGATACACTTGTATAACTTTCCGTGTTTAACAAAGCGACAACTGCTTACGGGGTGAAAGTCACGGACGTTTCTTCTAACAACAGTGCTGCTTAAGTACACTTTATTTTCTCCACTGTTCTGCGCCGTTCTATGGATTAGCTAGCATGTCAAGCTAGCGGATCAAAGTGTGTGGCGGATCGCCGCTAACTTTATTGATAAAAGTGAGTGTCGTCTTTGAAGTCAACCATGGACAGGTTGACTTGTTGTTAGTAAGTGACTGGTGTTTGCTGGACGGTCGTGTGTCCAGTATGAGCGAAGCAGCAGCTGGAGACGGAGGGTCCGGAATCCTCCCTGACAATGCACTGGAGCAAAGTAGTGGTGCCACCTGCTCCGAAAGCAACAAATATGTAAGTAACTACACCGATGGGCATGTAAACATGTGTTGTTATGGTATAATAACGACAGCTAAACCACAAATATATGCACTAGTTGGCTACAGTGGTCAGTAGACTTCAGTCAGTCACCACCCAGAGCCTCCTTAAAACAGTCAGTGTTACCTCAAAAGTGCTGGTTGTACAGTCTGACTGTAGCAGGGAAGAAAGACCTCCCTTACTAACATATGATGCTTTTATTTCGTTATCCTTCAGGAATCTGCTGTATGCTCAGGCAGCTCTGAAATCAAGAGCCGTGCTGTGGTCAAGTACTCTGCTGCCCCTCCTCCTACCAGCTATGCCTTGCTGCAGGAGAAGACAGACCTGAAGCTGCCTCCTGCCAACTGGCTGAGAGAAGACCCCCAACTGGGCAGTGCAGGCACAACTATACTAGGGTCCAGCAGCAAGAGCAAGCCTTTTTCCAGGTAACTCAAAATACTATTCAAACAACTGACTATGTTGACTAACATAACAATATTGTTAGTTGCAGCATGAACAGATATTACATGTTTTTTTATTTTTTTATAAAAAAAACTAAATACTATAAACACTATGAACTTGTTAGTCGGGCAGATGGTGTCTGTTGATGGTCAGATCCTAACCATTAAGAGAGATTAGTTCTCGCTAGTCAATTCGTTTTAGGTACCACGGTGTAATGGTTTCAATATATTCTGCCTTTTTCCACTGGTATTACGAAAATTGTGTGAAAGAGTTAGCAGTGCAGTGTTTTACGAAGCATTGGAGAACTTCCTTCTGCATAGCTAATTATCAAACTAGTACTGTGTTTTTACAGTGGGTATAACCATTAATCAGCCTGTCTCTACTCTATGACACAGTAATTAAGTTACTATTAAGTAAGTTAAGTAATTAACTTTTCTACTTTTTGTAGTTTCGGGATGGCCTACGACTTCATTGACTGCATAGGCGATGATGTTGACGTGGTGTCAGACTCAGAGGTTTGTGGGGCTGTTGTAAAGCTCACATTTGTTTCCTAAAAAAAACACACACCCCACCTGATGTGAATGTCTGTTCTCTGTTACATTCAGAACATCAAGAAACTTTTGAAAATTCCCTTCAGCAAGTCCCATGTCAGCATGGCTGTTCACCGGGTCGGGAGGACGCTGCTGTTGGATGAGCTGGACATTCAAGAGCTCTTCATGAAGTCCTCTCAGGTACAGCAAAGCTTTTTACTTGGACAAATTAAAGTTGTGCCGTGCTCTTGTACAAAGATTGTTGCGCAAGCATTTTAAAATTACATCATGGCAGAAAGTGGTTTAAGTGATTCACCCTGCTGTGTTTGTTTTGTAGACAGGAGATTGGACATGGCTGAAAGAATTTTACCAGCAGCTAATTGATCAGAAATGGCAGAGGAAAAAGAAAAGTAAAGAGCACTGGTATCAGCGAGCAATTCTCTCTAAATTCCTCTATTACAGGTGAGTTAATGTGTGGTACACAAATTCTGAAAAACAACAAGTTGACTGCACCATGGAAGCTGGATTAAACGTTCTGCCCTAGTTTGTTTTGGTCACCACACTGTCAACATCTCTGGTTTCTTTCAGTATAAATGGCAGTGGAGCTGAGGAGGCTGTACCAGAAAAATCCAATGAGGGGGATTTGGAAAATGGTACAGAGGAGTTCAGTTATTCATGGCCTGCCTCATTCCTGAGCACACAGTCAGATGCAGAGGAGTCAGATGCTCCCAAGGAGGTACACAAAAAAAAATCCTGAGAATATCAACTAAGCCTCTGAAAGATATAATGCTTGAAAATACACACATTTAATTGCTAAAAACTAGTGCTGTCAAACGATTCAAATATTTAATCGCATTAATGTCATAATTCACTTCGCACAGTTTTATCTATTCTAAATGTCCCTTGATTTCTTTTTGTCCCATTATTTTTTCTCATTTTAATGCTCTTGTCAACATCGAAAAGTGGATCAGCTTGCTTTGTGCAAATGTTTTATTATTATTATTATTATTATTGTTGAAAACAACATTGGTATATACTGTAGTGTAGGGCTGAACAATTAATCAAAATGTTTTCGAAATTGCAATACAGAGAGACGCAATATTTGTGTCGGAATTATTATTACACATCTTATTCTACAGACTTAAGAAACATTACATAGCATATATACGTATATTTAACATATACCAGACATACATTAGCGAGTGGCAGGTGAATATCTCTTGTCACCCTGCATATTTTGAGTTATTCCTCTTACCGTGAGAGCCGCACATAGCATAGGAGAGGCTGCAGTGTTGTGAATAAAGTACCGCTCTTCAACGCAGATTAAGTCCCGTAGTTTAATGTGTTGTTGCCGTAACGAGCTAAAGCAGCTGGCGGTCTTCTGCATACATCGTTACTTGGATGTGTGGAGTGCGTCGAGAAATGATCCAGGCTGCGTTGGATACGGCGAAGCGCATAACGCTCACCATCCAACGTTAGACTACTAGTCTTTTGCCAGCTCGCAAGCCCAAACAAGCGTGTGCGTCTCCAGTCGAGCTACATCCGGTGTGGTTTTACTAACATTAGAAAGTTTGCAAGGCCAAAAAGTACGTTCAAAAAAAAACATAGACACTGTTAAAATGCGTTAACGCCGGTAATTTAACTGACAGCACTGTGTGTGTGTGTTTACTGACGGTATTAATTTGTGAAACATGCAGGAAAGTGATTCTTTGGAGAGCAAGTTTGCTCTGGGCCAGGGGACATCTGTACCAGAAGAGCAAAACCTCCCTACACTGTTCAACGAAGGGGAGAACAGTCAGGTACTTCCATCTTTCCCCCCTCTTCTTTATCGGCATGCACTTAAATGAAGCTAAATAGACGCTACCTTGGTTTGTTACATACTATGTGTTTGTGTTATTTGTTTGACAGGGTTTAAGAAACGACTTTGTGCGAAACATCATGTGGACTTTTGAGGATATCCACATGTTGGTTGGCTCCAACATGCCTATTTTCGGAGGTGGTCGATATCCTGCCGTCAGTCTAAGACTCAGGTTGGAAGTTTGTTGCTATCGTCCATGTTTTAAATGATTAGTCTTGTAATTTTTATTGGATTGCATCTTAATTTTTAACAAGAAACTGCACATCTCTTCAAAATATGGCTTGAAAATGGATGTGATGACATGAGAACGTTGTCTGTCGGTCAGTAATTAATATGAGGTAATCAGAACAGCGGTGTTGAACTAGAATACAATGGCTTGTTTGTATCAAACTTGTCTCCACATTCTTTCTCTCTGTGTTTTTCAGGGACAACAATAAACCAATAAACATTTTGACAGGTATCGACTACTGGCTCGACAATCTGATGTGCAATGTCCCAGAACTGGTTATGTGTTTTCACGTTAATGGCATTGTTCAGGTAAATTACTGCTCGCTTTTTTTGTACTTTAGCTTCTTTTCCATCGTATATCATTTGTATTGGTAGTGAACGTGTTTTTGAAGGTCCCATATTTTCCATGTATTCTGAAATATAAACAAATTATAATTTGAATATGGTGAAAGTGTTACACCGTCAATATACAGTGTTTACATTAATAATGGGTAAATACATTTGTTTGTTTAGAAATATGAGATGATGAAGACTGAAGACATCCCTCATTTGGAGAACTCAACATTCTCTACAAGGGTGGTGAAAGACATTGCCCAAAACGTCCTCTCCTTCCTCAAGTCCAACTGCACCAAAGAGGGTCACACCTACTGGCTTTTTAAAGGTGGGAGACGAGCCACACAAATTCTTGAATCTGTACTTGTGCTGTACCCTGTGCACATGTCTATCTTAGTGTTTTCTTACCGACAGCTAGTGGGAGTGACATTGTGAAGCTCTATGATCTTACTACTCTGTGTGAGGAGGCTGAAGAGGAGAAATGTCAGAATCCGTTCACTCTTCCTGTGGCTGTGTTATTGTACAAGTAAGTTTCTGCAGTTGTGGATACCATAAATATAATATACTGTAAAGTAAAAATACATTTTAAAAGTTTACTTGAGTCAGTTTTAAGTTTTATGTTTTTTTGCAGAGTGGCAGGCAACTTGATGCTGAAGGCAAAGCAAAACAGGAAGCACTATGGCACAATCCGAACACTACTCTTAAACTGTGTCAAACTCCTGGATCAGGAGAGGCATCCCCAGGTAAGAGGGAATCCTTAGTGAAAGTTAAAGACATCTTCGCACTTTACACACTCTGTCTGCAGAGAGCTGCTGCAAATGCACATGTACATGCCATGATTCCTTTCATACAAAAATGGGGGTCTGACATGAGGAGGTCTTAATCTCCTTAAGTGAACGAATGGACACAACCTATATGAGATAGAGAGCTACTCTGCGATAGGGCTGCGATATAAAGAAAAGATCAGATTCCACATCCTAATGGAGTCAAGTCTTTGATTTTAAATTTAAAAAGTATTGAGATGACAAAGAAAGTACAGGGTGAAATCATTGATTGGACCTGCCTCCCTCGTTCATCTGTCTGTTCAGATCATTGCCTCAGCCCACTATATGCTATCAGAGCTGTTCCATCTCGACGAGACTCCGGAGGATTCGGAGGATGAAGGAGAGTCGCTCCAGGCCGGGGGCTCAGAGGACAGCTATAGCGATGAAGACAGAGAGGAAGAGGAGGAGGAGGAGCTGACAGAGGACAGTGACGAAAACGACTCCTTCAGTAGCTGCACCAGCCCACAGGACGATAATAAAGCTGTGGCTGTTATCCGCTCTGTGGGGGAATTGTCAGTCCCAGAGAAATACAGCTCTACTCACCAGATCAGAGTGAGTGTAAAGTTCAATGTTAAACAGATTAAACAGTGTGTAAAAAAAAAAAAAAAAAATTAAAAGCGAAACGACAACTAATATTTCCTTTTTTCTCCAGCCAAGTGGTGCTTTCCCCATTTCTCAAGACAAGGAGGAAAGATGTAGACACGTCCTGAGCTATGTACTAAAGGTGAGTCAATGAATGATGCTTACGTTTGCTGCACATACACACGTTATGTGTCATCAAATAATAATTGTGTCACCCATATCACAGGGCCTTCAGGCAGTGGACGGCAGCATTAAGAAAGAGAGTGATCTTCCAGCTGCAGACCCTAACACACCAATCCCTCTTAAGTATGAGGATAGAGATGCTATTGGGGCCTGTGCATCTGAAAAAGGCACATCTCTTCTGCTTGAAAGAGGTCAGCGATTGTTATATCTCATAATAGAACAGTAAATAACGTTGCTACTTAACTCGCCTTGTATTATCTTGGTGATGTATGTTGCATCTTTCTCTGTCACCAGCTGGGCCCATGCAGGTGGACCAGAAACATCAGACACGTTCAGGGATGATCCCCGGCTCCTGGCAGCACCACATGAAGCTACAGCTTTTCCTCAAAGCCTCCAAGGCCTACTACATCCTATCTGATGCAGCCTCTAATTTACTGAAGTACGGACGAGCTTTGCGTTACATCAAGCTCTCTCTGCAGTGCTATGGTAAGGTTATCTAACTTTTTGAAGAAAATCAATAAATTGTTCATAATGCTACTATGACATCGCTGGTTGGAGGAATTAAGCAGTTTAGGAAACATTTAGATTAAACTTCTATGAAGCAAATTCACAGGTAAACATTTATGTCTTCTACACACATATTGTCTTCTTCCAGATGCCTATTGCTCTGTGAGCATTGCACGACACCCACAGGTGCTGCAGTTTCACACCCAGTGTCTCGCTCTGTGTGGAGACATCCAGCTGATGTTGGCCCAGAACGCCAGCAACAGAGCGGCTTACCTGGAGGAATACAGCTACCAGACCAAAGAGGACCAGGAGATCCTTCACAGCCTGCACAGAGAGAGCAGCTGCCAGAGTCAGTCACTAAAAACTTAAGGGCCACTTACATGTAGCCGTTTCATTTTTCAACTTTCCAACTTACACTGCCGTTCAAAAGTTTGGGGTCAGCTTTACAATTTGTTTGTGTTTTCCATTAAAAGTCACACTTTTATTAATCAAAAGAGTTGCAAAATGAATAGAAAACATAGTCAAGACATTGACAAGATTAGAAATAATGATTTTTATTCAAATTAATAATTTTCAAACTTTGCTTTCGTCAAAGAACCAGCAAATAATTTTTCAGCTGTGCGAACATAGTTGCATACGGGTTTTCAAGGGTTTTCTAATCATCGAATAGCCTTCTAATGCAATTAGCAAACACAATGTACCATTAGAACACTGGAGAGTTGGTTGATGGAAATAGGCCTCTATACACTTATGTAAACCAGACGCTTGCAGCTAGAATAGTCGTTTACCACAGTAACAAGTTATAGAGTTTATTTCCGAGTCATTTAATGTAATATTCATTGAAAAAAGAGCTTTCCCTTAAAAAATAAGGACATTTCAAAGTGACCCCAAACTTTTGAATGGTATTGTACCCGTTTGTTGTCTTTTTTATTTGTCTTAGAATGACCAATTATTCATCAATCCTTTTACTCTTTCCATCCAGCCTTTAACATGGCAACAGACCTAGCCATGGACCCTGAGTGTCAGCTGTTTGTTAGCAGCAAGTGCTATGAGGAAGCGTATGAACTGCTGGTTTCCAAGGCTTTTAAAGGTCATGAGTCAGATCAACTGGCCAAGGTGCTCAAACGACTGGGAAACATTCGCAACGAGATGGGAGTGTACTATATGAACCAGGCAGCGGCCATGCAGACTGAGAAAGACGGTATGTTGGTTCACATTTGCAACACCCTAACAGTTGTATAATGACATTGAACATAATTCTATTGGCCCTCACCAACCCTATTCTCCTACTCCGCCTACAGTGAAAAAGTTAGTTTCTGTAGCAGAGCAGGAGTTGTGGAAAAAAAGTTTTGCCTGCTTCGAGAATGGCATTAAGGATTTTGAAGCCATCAGAGATAACGCCAACATCTCCTTGCTGCTGTGCAACACTGGCAGACTGATGAGAGTCTGTGCTCAGGCTCACCGTGTAGTCTCTGCCAACCAGAGCAGAGGGGAGTTCTCACATGAGGAGGCCCGCTACTACAACAAGGTGCCATATTAAACTCCTTTCTTTAGCCACACTGAATGCATATGCATTACATTGCTGATCTGCTGCTTTTGTGTTGTGCACACTAGGGCTGGAATGCTTAGTTGACGTAATCGATTACGTCAACTTACAGAAATTACAGAAATTTGACGATAAAATTTAAGCGTTGACCCGTTGTGTTAACTTGCTCATCTGTAACTGCAGTGTAAACAAACATACTCGAGCTCTCCGACTCAAAGTTTCCAAAATTTGGAAACATTTCACTGAAAATAAACCTGCGGAACACGTTAAATGCGATTTCTGTGAAGCGCAACTCTCATTCCATGGTAGCACTACGGCGATGCACGAACACCTTAAACGCAGACACCACAGAGCTGCTGTATCATCACGTAACGCAGAGAAGTGAGTTCACAAATAACGTTGATACCTCATAGATATTTCACATGCTCATTTATTAATTAACCATCAGCCTATGATGCAAGTACATAATACGTTTGTGTCATACGTCTATCTGTTGGAAAATCATGGAAGAAGCTAGCTTAGCGAACGCTCGTTCACTTCCGTTAATGCGTACTTTACAGCAGTAATCAGTGAATTCCAGTCGAAGCTGCTTTGACATACTTAATTTCAGCCCCTGTCGATACTAGCATTCATTATGAATTGTAAACGTCTTTCATTTATCAACTGTGTGATATGGAGCATATTAATTAGATATTTAAGCTGTAAGAAATCTGTGATAATTTGTT
Source organism: Microchirus variegatus (assembly GCF_963457635.1). NCBI lineage: Eukaryota > Metazoa > Chordata > Actinopteri > Pleuronectiformes > Soleidae > Microchirus > Microchirus variegatus. The sequence goes on along the minus strand of NC_139812.1, from coordinate 21,019,583 downwards.
TTAGGTATTTAACTGTGTTATAAATATTGTGTTATTAAAGCACACACGTGAGTCCACGCTTATGCGGTGTGACGTTAAACAAGTCCAAAATAGGTGCTAACGGTGATAATCACGATTAGTCGACTGATCGAAAAATAATTGATAGATTATTCGACAACAAAAATAATCGTTAGTTGCAGCCCTTGTTCAAACGAGGAGTAACTGCTGTGTATATATGGTCGGGTTAAATAATATAATATTAAATATGCCCATGGACTCCAGCTAAGACCATTAACGTATCTTATTTTTGCAGCTAGTGGTATCTAATCACTGTGCCAGTTATTAGCATAGCATGCTAGAATTTAAGAAATGCTTGGCATGCTTGGCAAACAATCATGTTTTTCCTAAACATTGATGAAGCTACGAGTCAGAATATGAATGGAATTCTTAATATCTTAGTTTTATTCGGTTGACTCTTTTAGTGTGGCTCAGGATGACTTTAACCCCAGTATTTAAAAAAATAAACTTATCTCACAAAATGGGGAAATTATATATTGCTGATCAGTATGCTGTCCCATTCTAATGTTCTTCTTTTTATTTAATTTAATACTAGGCCATAGACTACTACCTGCGGTCTATGAGGTCACTGGCAATGCGAGAAAACCATGCTGTAGTGTGGGACAATATAAACTGGGATCTGTCAACTACGTATTACACGCTGGCTACACTCCTGCAGGACTACGCCCATCTGTCCGGGAAAACCCAGGAGCAGGTGCCCTTTTATCGCTAATATATATTTTTTTAAGCATTAAACATTTAAGCAGTTTGGGAAAATCAGTCAAATCCTTCATTGTAATGTTCTTCCCAGATTCAACGGGAAGTGGCTGAGGCGTTGATGAAATCTCTGAAATACTGTGACCTCCAGACCGAGTCGGCTCGTCAGCCGCTCTACCAGTACAGAGCTGCTACCATTCACCACCGACTGGCCTCTATGTACCACGGCTGCATGCGCAACCAGGTGAGAAGTCATGTTTTTCTTTCTTAGGAATACCTTTTCATCCATAAAGTGTAGCAGTAATTAAATCCGCGAGAAACGCGCACGGATATGGAATCGGTCTCGCGCGTCCGCGTCGTCGTCGTCCGCAGATTTTAGCCGTTAACGGGATAACTGGAAAGGCGTTTGAGATTAAATGTTCTTATTTTTTTTATGGGTCACATACCCCCTGTAGATGATCCCTATTGATTTTGAGCTGTCTACCATTATTATCAATTAGTTAATTAATTAATTAATTAATTAATGATATAAAAACCATATTTTCGCCTGTATCTTCCAAAGTATTGCAGGTATTGGCTTAAAATGTTGCATGGGCATCACATACCACCTGAGAATTATCCCTATCTTTGTAGCTTTATTATTAATTAGCAAATTAATTAATTTATTATGCTAAAAACACATTTTCGGCTTTATCTTCCAGACTGATGGAGATATTGCCTTCAAATTTTGTACAATGATTCATGTAACAACTATCTACAAGTACAATCATTATTACTTTGGCTATGATTGGTAATAGTTACATAATAAGTTAACTGGTTAACTTATTAGTGAACACAGAAAAAATTGTTACGGCATTTTTTCTTTATTATTGAGCTCATTTGGACACATTGAGGATATCATGGGTTTATTTAGTACTTATTCATAATATTTATTACATTATAATATAAATTTATTAATTATCATATAAAAAATAGTTAAGCCTCCATTTCTTTATTAATGCATTGAATGGAAAGTTTGAACATATTGTATGCTTTTTCATGAAATTTAATAAACAGTGTTTTTCATGAAATTTGGACACTGTGAAGATATGGCAGGTGTGGTTAGCATTTTAATATTCATAATATTTAACAAGGTATAATAGGTTAACTAGTTTTATTAAAAACTAGAGAAATTTATGAGTTCAGGTATTCTGTGTTAGTTAGTAGGGTAGTAGTCTCAGTGAGTAGTTTCCTTCACCATCAAAAGGCACTCAGAAACTGGGAGAAACTCTGACAGGAAGAGGTCTGGCAGACCCAAAGCCACAACAGAATCAGAAGACAAGTTTCAGAGAGTCAACAGCTTGCGTGATAGGCGGCTCCTCATCATCACCATCCTTTTGCCGACTCGACGACGTACAAAACTCCTGCGCGATGAACCGAAGATTTCAAACTTTGATTCATCTGTCCATAACACCTTCTTCCAGATTTCAGTAGTCTATTGGCAGTGTTGATGGCCCAGGCAAACCTCTTCTTTTTATTCTGACGTCTTAGCAATGGCTCGAAGTCTTCTTTTCACAGTTGAAACTGAGCTTGCTTATACGACCACTATTAAGCTGTGCTTGAAACTGTTGTCTGTGAGCCGCCTATCACGCAAGGGTTACCCTAGTAACCCTAGTGTATGTCACCCAGTAGTGAAGGATGTCCGTGTTTCTGGCTCTAATTGTTTGACAGGTGGGGGATGAACGCTTGAGGAAGCAGCACCGGAGCCTTGCAGAGCTTCACTACAGCAAGGCTGTAAGTTTATTCCTCAGCCTCAAAGATTCTCCCTGTGAGCTGCTCCGCACTCTGCTGGACAGGGTAGACTTTGCTGAGTTTACTGTGGCAGGTGAGAAACTTTTCCTTCCCCACCAATTTTAACATAACATATCATAAACAAATCAACTGGCCAGTTGGCGCCATCTCAACGTGAGACAGCCTTTTCCAAGAGGAAGTTGAAGCCTCAAATGTGTCATTTGTGACCGGCTTCCATAAATCCAAGCTTAAATTGAAATACTGCAAATAAATTGATATAATACAGCTTTAAAAGTCTATATTCTCCCTAATAAAAAGTCAAGACTATAGTTAAATTTTGGTAATCAACAGGCCTCTTGCAGTTAAGTTTAATATCTTGTGCTTCCACAGGTCAGAGCAGCAGTGCAGCTAAGCTAAAGAGCCTGACTGGAGCTCTACAGATCATGACAGAGACTCGCTCTGCTTTCCAGCTGATTCACAGTGAGCTGCAAGAGGAAGAGGTAAATTAAAGTCGTCGTTACAAACTTCACTGAGCTGTGTTCTGTCACCATTATCACTCTGTAATCCCCCCCCCCTGTCTGTGCCGTAGCTGGGTGAATCAGTACAGTCTCCTGATGTGGCCAGTGCCTCCACCTCAGGCTTGAACCACCAGGAAGTAATGAATTTAGTTGGGTCATTTGAGCAAAGTTTCTCCTCCCTGCTGCTGCAGCTCAACAAACAGATGACGAAACAGAAGCCAAGGTGAGAGAGAATCCACACACACGTTGCTTTAAAGATGTCTAACATTTAGGAGGGTTATTGGCAGAATTGTTTATATATGTGTATATTGCCATTAAATTCATAGCCTCAAAATGAGTGCTTTATAGTTACTTGAAGTGACGGCCTTGCAGGCTGTATCAAAGCGATATTGTAGGTAGTCATGGTTGTGATATTTATTACACTGTAAAAGGACATTGTTTCTGTTATGTGAAAGCCACTGCAGTTCCCTGAAACTTTCACTAATGCTTACAGACTGGATGTTTAAGGCTTGACTGTGAATATGCCTGAAGGTAGAGGCAGCTTTCAGAGGTTACTAGAGCAGTTTATTGTTGTCATGGCAACTTGGTGCGCTGCTCTGTCATGTGGCTTTGTACAGTGTACTGTTTGAGCTTGAATACATACACGTGATTTGATTGGCTCACATCTCTGTATGACAAGACTTAATTGGCTGCTGCTTGGAAATGTGGACATTTGTCAACTTCTACCTCACAAAGTGAACTGTATCCACAGTGCAGTTTAAAGCCTCTGTGGTATAGTCCATGTGGCTCTGTCTATGCTCACTCCAGACATTTATGTTTATGACAGCAATAAGGATGAGGAGCTGCTGAAAACATACAAGAACAAGTACTCCAAGCTGCTGCGAGCTGACAAAAACGCACCTCTCCTCAGTCGCATCACGCTCTACATGGAGCTCCTGCAGCAGCTGAACCCACAAACAGGAAGTGAAGACGCAGGTACACCTTCATGATAATGACATGAACAATGACGACGCTCAATACTGTGACTCCTGCTCTCTGCACCTTGCTGGACAACCAAACAACTGTCTTCAGAAAAAAAAAACATAAATTCATAATCACAAAACACCGACATTGGTGTTATAAGGCACATCCTCAGGCAACACTGACAAAAAGAAAATTTCACCTCCTGCGCCTTTAAAAGAAAAACAAAAAACCTGTGTGCCTCACAGGTTTTCAGTTGTACAATTTTGTTTGTAAATTTAAAATGTCTAATTTAATTTTCTGTTCATTTCAACAAACAACATATGAAGAAGCTGATTTATAAATAATTATCATTATGGATTTTTTTTTTTATAAACAATTGGTGGCTTTAAAAAGTGAAAATATTTACGCTCAGAAAAACTGTTATTGAAGATGGACGTGATGAGCTCAACTGTGTTAATTTCCAGGGGGGAAAAAACATTGTGCAATAGTTTTGCAACATTAAATGCAAACTCAGAGGTTATGTTTTGTTCACAAAGCCGAATGTATACATGTGTGTTTATATCAGCATGGTTTGCTGTGACATGGAAATAAAAGTTTTTTTCACATTTCAATGAATTTTTGATCTATCTGACCCACGTTTACAAACAGTTCAAAGTGCCTTTAACAGAATACAAACTGGAATGTTTTAGGTAAAGTGTTTCTGTCATTTTATTCTCAGTGGTTAGTCTAGTGGGATGTCCCGGATTGATAAGTAGTATCGGAAAAGGTAGTATTGTTAAAGTCTTAATGATACCTATTCCTAATCGCTAATTGGCCCCAGTGCCATCTCTGAATGTTCAGCTTTGGGGTTCAATGTTTCATGGACAGGATGTCTCAACTGGACAGTCATGTGTCCAGTATGAGCAAATTAGATACACAAATACATGTGTGCAATCTCCAAAGCATTGTAGCAGTCCTATGCAGGAGAAGACAGACATGAAGCTGCCTCCTGCCAAGTGGCTGAATGAAAACCCCCAGCTGGGCAGTGCTGGCTGGCAGCACAATATTAAGCTCCAGCAGCAAGAGCAAGCCTTTTTTCAAGGTATAACTCAAAATACTATTTATACAACTGATATTCATTGCTCCATTGAGATACAGTGTTGACCTATGTAACAATGTTGTTAGTTGTGGCATGACCAAGTAAACTTTGTCAGTCCATTTTTCCAGTGACTACTTTTAAAATGGATTGGGTTTGTTATGTTCTCACTCACTGTCATCTATCTAAACATCAATCTGGAGTGTTTTGGTAAGCAGGAATTGTATAATTGCCAGTATATTATAAACCTTGCGAGCGCTGGACTGATATTTGGTATGGTAACTGTAGATGCAGGTGCTGTTGAACTGAATTACATTACACTAACAGTTCTTTTTAATTCTAATAATCTATCCATCACATTTAAAGAAGGGTCAATTCAATATTGTAAACACCTGTCATTAGTCAGTCAAAGTCAAAGTTTGTATTAGAGGTGGAAAGCATCATGGTCTCTGCTCTGCTTAATTATGAAAACTGGCTGGACAGATGGTGTCCATTGATGGTCAGATCCCACTCATTAAGAACGATTAGTTCTCCAGAGTCAATTAATTTTAAGTAAAGTGCACCCGCAAAGTACGTATATAGTTATATTACAGCTTTATTACAAAATTGATTAAATAAAAATGTACATAACATGTACATAAGTATTCACAGCCTTTGCTCAATACTTTGTTGACAATTCCTGGACTTCATGGCTTGGCTCATGCACGGTCAACTCTGGATCCTTATATAGACATATAGGTGTGTGCCTTTCCAAATCCGTGTCCAATCAACTCAACTCAATTTGCTAATCCATTCTTCAGATGTTTCCTTTGCAAATGTTCTATGTGGAGAATATCTGCTTCCACTTTAAATCCAGTTACTGTTTAAAATTTTGTCAACATGCTCCATCCTTGGCCGCTTTGCCTTGAAGAGAAAAAAAAAACAATTCAAGGTGGTCACTGCAGAAGGAACATGACATTTTGAATGCAGCAGTGTCAGTGAACCGGATCACCCCTCTGGTCACTGGACTGCAGCAACAGCAGATGGAGCCCCAGTGGAACCCAAACCGTGCACGGACCTCATTAATCAGACTGGACCGCTGGTGCACCGGGTGACTGACTGCTGCACAGAGACTGAAGGGATGAGCAGGATGTGGAGCCATAGACTTAAATTACATTTTAAGACATACGTTTTAAAATGTAAATATATATTTTTTTAACATATGAGAAAATGATTCCTGGACATGCAGTTACCTTGCAAGGATGTTGAAAATCAATGAAGAAACTTTGTTTAAATGAGAAAGAAAAACGCGACATCCTGACAGAAAGTAGAGATGGTAAGGGCACAGATGATTTCACGAGTGACTGAAATCATCCTCCCCCCTCCCCCCAAAAAATAAATACAACTATACAGAACTTGTGATCCTATAAAGTAGTGTTTGAAAAGCTTTCTACATGGGGATATAAATCAAGAACAAGACCATATTAGTGCATAATGTGGCAAATAATTTACATCTTGAAACGGTAAATTAATTATTTCCAAGTGATGTAAATAAACTTCATTTTATGCATATTATATTAAACAACTAAAGTTTGGGAAATACAAGAGCAATGCTCAAGAAAAAAGTTGCCACAAGTTTCTCCCAGATTCTTATTGTTTTTAGGGTGTTCCTAGTTTTTCAAGTATCAATTATTTTTATATAATCGATTAATTGCTTATGATCATTGGTGTAAATGTTTTTTATTATTATTTATCAACACGTCGCCTGTAGTGGCACTGCTGTCAAGGACAAAGTTCCCTCTGGGACAATAAAGTTTATCTTGAATCCAATCCACGGCAGGCTCACTAAATTCGCACTTACAGCGGAGTCTCAGAACACACGAAGCAAAACACGTCCTCTGATGTTTTTAAAAAATAACAATAATAATAATAATAATAATAACAACAATAATAATAAAATAATGAACCATAATAAAATAGTGGACTCACAGGTAGAAGAGCTGACTCATTATGCCCTGCTGTTGACCGGGAACCGCGGCGTTGGCGGGGCATCAGTTGTAGAGCTAACGCTAATGCTAACTTGGCATTCTGTCGAGATTTCGCCGCTTTCTCCTCCCGAAACAACCGGTCTTTCGTCTGATACCACGGATACCTGGATTCGCTGGAAGTATCGTTGTGTCCGCCAATAAGCCATGTTTATCTTGTAACGATCGTCACCATGAGTGCCTTAAACTATTATGTGCTGGTCAGTTACTGTCAGCTTTCTTTCAGCGGCAAGCGTAAATCTCGCGTGACGTGATGCCAGGTGAGCGAGATCTCGTTGGCTTATAAATGATATCACATTTTGGCCCTTTGGAACACACAGGTTCTGGTTTCTTTAAACACTATAAATAAATAACAAAATAATATAACTTGTAGTTTTTTCCTTTTTTTTTTTATTTTTTTACTGGTCTTTACTTTTTAGTTGGATTTACCACTTATGTCCTTTTAAATAATAATAAATATCTGATATTGGAAAATGAATTGCAAAACTAAAAATGTAAAACTGATAACTTTGAAAGTTTTTATGAACACATGCAGTACCTGCTCGACCCACCAGGGGGCTGCTGCTCAAACTGTAGGTATCACTGGAGTACAGAGTTCCCATTTTTAGTATAAATAAATTAACATTGGAAAATAACAATAACAATAGTTCACATTGTTTATCCCCAGGCTCACATTTAACAGATATTTGCCAAAGTGCATGTTTTAATTTGGTTTGATTATAGATTTAAAAAGCTGTTATCGCAGATTGTGCCAACATTAACAGGTTTTCATTTTCAAGCATTTTTTTTGTCCTTTTTCTTTCTTTGTTTTGGAGACATGTAAATATGTTTGTCAACCACTGAGATAATTAGTTCACTTATTAGTCAATTCAAACCACAGCTGATGAATAAATGTATTTTACACAAAATCGTCTTCAGCTTGTGGCCTTTGCGTGTGAGCCAGTTTCCATTTAAAAAGACCAGACCCCTCTGAGTCCCTGCCCATCCATCTTTGTTCTCACACAAGTGTGTGTGTGTGTGTGTGTGTGTGTGTGGATTTCAATGGGATTAATGTCCACATGACAACACTCGACTGGCTGCCCAGTGAGCCTTTCATTTGGCGTCTGTGCTCAGTCCAGTACTGAAAGCTCACAGTTTCCAGACTCCATTCCTTCACCCTGGATGTGTAAATGAAGCCTACACCAGACAGATACTTGTGATGGCGCAGGACGACACCAGCTGGACAGGAGAGGACTATTTTGAGGGGACACTGCAGACTCTGTGTTCAGACACAGCAGCACTGAGTCACGGGGACAAAGGATATGATGACATTTTGGAGCTTAATCCGTTTGACGGTCTGCCGTATTCTTCCCAGTTTTACAAACTGCTCAAGGAAAGAAAAGAGCTGCCAGCTTGGAAAGCAAAATGTGAATTCATGGACACTTTGGCCAAAAGACAGTTTGTGGTCGTCAGTGGCTCTGCGCAAACTGGGAGAAGTTCTCAAGTGAGTATACTGTGCATGTTTTTGACACTCGAGAGTTGGGAAAATACTGCACTTTTACTTCAAAGTACTCCATGTGTCACATTTGAAAACTCTTCTCACTCTTCATTCTGAAACAGATTCCACAGTGGTGCGCTGAATTCTGTCTGTCAGTCCAATTCCAGCACGGCATGGTGGTTTGTACCCAGATCCACACGCAGCAGGCTGTAGATCTGGCTTTAAGGGTGGCTGATGAAATGGATGTCAACATTGGACACGAGGTCGGCTACAGCGTCCCTTTGGAAACATGTTGCACTAACGACACAGTCCTCAGGTACGTCTGAGCCTGCACTTCCTACATTCGGACTGTAGGTGTTCTGTAACCTTCTTTGAACTGGAATTAACATCCGTCCTGACCGATCCGATCACGTCCAATGAGTTACAGCAGACATGAACATAATCCATCCTCAGCATGAATTAGAGATCAAAACTAATCAGCACTGCTACAATATTTGCACTAATCGCTGTATGGTACATTTTTCTAATGGTTATTAGAACTTAGAACTGTAATTCACTCGAAAAAATATAAAAACATTAAAATTGCAATTTTGTTCTTGGGAACAGTCATGACATCGGTGTGTATTTGAAAACAGGGCAGGGAAGCCAGATCAGATCTCATGTTGTCACACGAGATGTAACCAGGAAGCATTTTAATGTCATTTGTAACAGTCCTACTTCAAACTGTAAACACTTTAAATATTAACATCATCAAAAATAACACCAAAAAGTTACGCAGTGCAGCTTTAACCCTCACTCTTCAATTTAATTTACTACTATATAAAATATATTAAAGGTGCATTATGTAATAAATCTAAAGCAACTGGTCATAAAATCCTCCTAATATGTCACAGAGACTCAGGAATAATGTTCATATAACAAACTGAACTCACCAACAACAACAACAACAGTACAGCCAAAATATTTGCATTCAAAAAAAAATCTTTTGCAGACTGCAAATCATGTTTATGTTTTGAAATCATGTTTTGGCATGTGGCGCCACCTACCGGCCTCTACCAATCATTGCAGTCAGTAGAGTCTCAGCTGCCGAACAACCACAGGTTACCAGTTACGTCAGAAAACGAAACCTAAAAGACCTCGGTATTTTGAATTTGAATGTAGTAACCGTTTTTGACCACATTCTTACATATGGTGCCTTTAAATATTAACATCAGCGAAAATAACACCAAAAAGTTACGCAGTGCAGCTTTAACCCTCACTCTTCAGTTTAATTTACTACCCTAAAGTCATTAAGGACAAAAATGCCCACTTCCAGATTGATCAAAAGATTTACCCAAAAAAAGCAGAAAAAAATATATTAAAGGTGCATTATCTAATAAATCTAAAGCAACTGGTCATAAAATCCTCCTAATATGTCACAGATGCTCAGGAATAATGTTCATATAACAACAACAACAGTACAGACAAAATATTTGCATTAAAAAAAAAATCTTTTGCAGACTGCAAATCACGTTTATGTTTTGAAATCATGTTTTGGCATGTGGCGCCACCTACCGCTGTCTACCAATCATTGCAGTCAGTAGAGTCTCAGCTGCCGAGCAACCACGGGTTGCCAGTTACTTCTGAGCTACAATGGCGGAGAAAAACGAATTTGAGTGTAGCAACTGTGTTTGACCACATTCTTACATATGGTGCCTTTAAATCTTTACTATTTATTTGAAGCATTTTTTTTGAAAGTGGCCATTTTCTCCTCTAATGACTTAAGTATAGTTAATTATTTTCGCAGTGTTCTATTGATCTATTGGAATTGAATTAAATTTGAATTCCCAAAATTTGTCAAGAATACAAAAAATTACCCAAAATTAGGCCAGAGCAATCTTCCCCAAATGGACATTAATGAAGCCTGAGGCTTTAAGGCGGTCCACATGAGGACAGATGTCAATACTAAATCTGAACAGGGCCTTTCTCTCCTTTTGCCGGGTTACAACAATGTGTGGTTATCATCACACACGGCTTAAATCACCGTGCCTTTACTTCCTCTCAAGTGAACAAAAGGCCTGAGGGGACTCTTTTCAGAGGCTCCTCACAGCTGCCTGGCTCCCCGTGTACCCATATGTCACACTCCCTCGTGTGGGTCCCTCATCATTCAGCTGGGGGAAAAGTAACTCTGCACATTAAGAGGACGGAGGAAAGATAAACAGACAGCAGGATGGTGTGAAAGGACCCACTCCCCAGACTAATTATCAAAGTAAATTACACTAAATGGGGCCAAAGCTGAAGTGTAGACAAAGTGCCTTTCATTAAGATGCCATTCCGAGGCCAGACGAGTGAATCTTCTGAATATAGCGCTTTGCTGTTTAAGCCTAGGGGCTTCTAATTAAGTAAACACAATGATTTATATCTTTTCAAGTACCCCTTTAAACCAGTTTAGACACCAGTTTAATCCTGGGCTTAAACTGGGTTTTCACTCCTGAGTCAAATGACTGCCATTCATGCTGGGGGGTTTATGCACCGTTGCAACGCGCATTCATCTTCTGGCCAATAGGGTAGCTGTTAGCATTAACCCTTTATGGTACAACTCAACCATTTGGTCGACCACACTTTAAGTCACTATATCTCAAATTAAAAATGCATCAAGCTGAACTCACTAACAATTAACGTGACTTGTGCTGAATGTTGTACTTTATGAATCATGCAAACCAGGTTTATTATGAACAGACGTCTCAACCGTTTGGTAGAGGCCTGTATCTGAAATACTGTAGGGTCTAATTAAAAAAATAAATAACATATTGATTGTCGTTATTGTTATCATAAGTAAATAAAATAAAATAATAAAAAATGCAAAGAAATATTTTTTCCTTTTTCTTGGTGCGTACCTTAAAGGGTAATTCTTACTTTTCTGGCAGTTGCAGTGCTCAATACATTTATTTTCAATTTAATTTAATTTAATTTAATTTAACAGATCAATTCAAAGAGAGACCCAAGTAAAAGATTCTGAAAACATTATCACATACTTCATCTACCTTTAAAAAAAAATCATAGTGTAAACGAGGCTGTAGTCATTGCTACGTGCTAAGGACACCAATCTTTACTCACATAAGTGTACAATATCCTAAGAATATGTTTGATTTTTTTAGCATGTTGTTTACTGGCCTTTTCCAATTGAAAACAGACATTTATGTTGCTTTATAAACCACTCACTACCACACCAAAGAGAAAATCAGCGATTTTATATCATGACTCACTGAGCCACTGCAGCCTTAAAGGTGCATTATGTAATAAATCTAAAGAAACTGGCCATAAAATCCTCCTAATATGTCACAGAGACTCAGGAATAATATTCATATAACAAACTGAACTCACCAACAACAACAGTACAGGGGTTAGAACATGCTTCCTGGTGCAGGGGGTGCACACAGCACTGTCAGCTGTGTCCATACTTCGTTATACAACCACACAGGAAAAAAAAAACCTGTCTTTGGTGTCAGTATCATTTTATTATCCATGTCAGGTACTGCACAGATGACATGCTGCTCCGAGGGATGATGTCAGACCCTTTGCTTGAGCACTACGGCGTGATCGTGGTGGACCAGGCTCATCACAGGACCGTAGCCACCGACGTACTCCAGGGTCTGCTGAAGGACATCGCCCTACAGAGGCCAGAGCTCCGCGTGGTCCTCCTGACCTCCGCTGACCCCGGCCCCAAGCTGCTGGCTCACTTCACCAAGTCCGCGGTGGTGCCTATGATTCACCTCGACAGCCCCAGTGGAGGGGAGGTGGTGTACGGCAGCACAGGCGACGGCTACTTCTGCTCTGCTCTCCGTCTGGTGCTGGAAATCCACCAGTCTGAAGAGGAAGGAGACGTGGTTGTGTTTCTGGTGACGGCGCAGGTTCAAAAACACACACATACACACACACACACACCAGCACATGACAGATTTCAGCCTGCAGTGAATGTGACCTTTCTTCTCTATTTGCCCTCCACCAGGAGATAGATCTGGCCCACAACATCCTGTGTCATGAGAGGCACAGCTCAGGTCTTGAGCTGGGTGAGCTTCTGCCTGTCGCTGTGCATCCTGGTCAACCTGGGAATCTACCAGCTCAGGGGGAGGAGGAGGAGAAAGGCCGGACCCGCAGAGTTTTCCTCACATCCAGCCCAAACGAAGACTTCTTCTGGGCTTTTGGCTCAATACGCTTTGTGATTGACGCTGGGCTTGAAAAAAGATATGTAAGTCAGTCCTTCTTTGTTATAAAATTGATTGGGCTACCCAGAAACAAAACCAGAGCTTTAAAAATATGTTGCTGTCTAAGAAATCTAAGTGTAAATACTTGATATACGTGATGCCGTTACAGGTTTATAATCCCAGGATCAGAACTAACTCAGCCATCTTTCAGCCAATCAGCACGGGACAAGCTGAGAGTCGCAGACAGTTGACGGGTCCAACAGGTGAGAACTTTTTTAAACTGTTTAAAGTAAATTCACCGTTGCCGACATGTCAACATGATATATTTTTTTCGATTTTTTTTTGTCCTGCAGGGAAGTGTTTCCGTCTGTACCCGGCGGAGAGAAGCCTTCCTGCCGAGACACGACCACACATGGTGGAGTCTGACATCACGTCCACTGTGCTCTTCTTGAAGAGGATGGAGATCGCTGGGCTCGGTCGCTGCGACTTCATCGACAGGCCGGGTAGCTTTTTGACATTTTTACTCTAAATATTACATGTCCTCAGAGGTGGTTATTATATGAACGTTGGGCTCAGGCAGTCTGTTCCCTTTTGTTTCCACATGAGAACTTCTTTTTATTATTATTATTGTTGGAGAGCAGTGAGCTGTGTCTCATCTGAACTGACAGCTCCTGTTCTGTGAGAACTGACCTGCTTCTGTGGGCTTTTGTTCCTGCACATTTTATTCACTCGAGTCTCCCATTAGTTGATTGCTCAAGCTGGTATATGTGTGGGTGGAGAAAATAATTGATAGTATTAATGTTGGATTTGTATTCTATCCTCACTATCTCTTCTTCTTTTACAACAAACTTGATTTTTGCAAAGCGATGTGTTAACAGACTTATGCTGCTGTATTTCCTTGTGCAAACGAGGATGTTATAACACTAAAGGTCCAATGTCGCACAGGGACAGAAATTTGGATTACAGTTAAAACAGAAAATAACCCCTTAGAGATCTTGTCAGTGTGTATTTACATGAATGTCATGGTTCTTTGTTGAATAATAGTCAATCAAGCAAGCTTCTTGTTGCAGCCAGTGGAGTCGCTCCCTGGTGGCTATTTAATATGTTCTTCCTGTTTAGCTGTTTAGCTTCAAATCAGCAAAACGGAAAACTATGGCCATTTTCTATGCAGAATGTGGTCTAGAGCTGCAACTAACGATTATTTTCGGAATCGATTAATCTAAAATGTTAAAAAACGTTGATCAGTGTTTGTCAAACCTGGAAAGAAACTAAGAAAATATTCATATTTAAGAAGCTAAAACAATCAGAAATCTTGTTTTAATAATGAAAAAAGCTTCAAACCGATTATCGATTATCAAAATAGTTGTCGATTAATTTAGTAATCGATTAATAATCGATTCATCGAATAATCGTTTCAGCGCTAATGTGGTCTATAACTGGTAGATACTCATGGTTGTAATATTGGTATCACTATTGGACGAAAGTGGTGTTGAGCCACACTTACTGAAAAGGTTCCATTTTGTCAGATCCTGGCAGCCTGATGCAGGCTTTGGAGGACCTGGACTACCTTGCAGCTCTGGACAATGATGGCAACCTGTCCGAGGTGGGCATCATCATGTCCGAGTTCCCCTTGAAGCCCCAGTTGGCCAAGACTCTGCTGGCTTCGTGCGAGTTTGACTGCGTCAGCGAGGTGATCATCATAGCCGCCATGTTGACAGGTAACAAGAGTCGGCGACGACCTGCGCCGCAGAGACACGCGTCTGTCAAACAGTGCATTCTGAGCATCACATTTGGTTTTTTTTCCAGCACCTTCTTGCTTCACGGTTCCCTCAGTGAACCTGAAGCCAGATGTGAACCAGTGCCGCATGAAGTTCCAGCACCCAGAGGGAGACCACTTCACCCTCATCAATATCTACAAGGCCTTTAAACAGGCTCAGCAGGATCCATGTGAGATTATAGAGATTATCATCTTCAAACGCCTTTTTTGAAGTGTGGTTGTAGGACACACGGGAGGGAAATAGCCTGATAACAAAAGGCTCATCCAATAAGAATCTACACCAGCGATATCTTAAGAATCTATGTTTGCTGCTTAATCAACAGTAGACAGTTAGGGGAACGTCCTGAGAACTAAAAGAGAACGTTCTATAAAGGTTGTACGAAGGTTGCGACAAAGGCTTCTAATAATCTGCTCTCTGACTCCAGACTGTAACGTTAAGACGTGGTGTCAGGATTCCTGTCTGAGTCTCACCTCTCTGCTGATGGCGGACGCGTTTCACGCCGAGCTGACCGACACTCTGAGGAGGATCGAGCTGCCGCTTTCGTCGCCCGCCTTTGGTTCCCGAAGAAACACCGTCAACATTAGGAGAGCTTTGCTGGCAGGTTTCTTCATGCAGGTCAGATTATATAGGCGTTTCTGAATGACGTCACACAAAATGCACAAACAATAAAGCATTAAAAAAATACACATTTTATTTTAAAAATACATCTATCTATCTGTTTATCTATCTATCTATCTATCTATCTATCTATCTATCTATCTATCTATCTATCTATCTATCTATCTATCTATCTATCTATCTATCTATCTATCAGCTAGTTGTCTATCTATCTGCTGCATATGCAAGCTAGTTATCTATCTATCTATCTATCTATCTATCTATCTATCTATCTATCTATCTATCTATCTATCTATCTATCTATCTATCTGCTGCATATGCAAGCTAGTTATCTATCTATCTATCTATCTATCTATCTATCTATCTATCTATCTATCTATCTATCTATCTATCTATCTATCTATCTATCTATCTATCTATCTATCTATAGTATCTGCTAGCTAATTATCTATCTATCTATCTATCTATCTATCTATCTATCTATCTATCTATCTATCTATCTATCTATCTATCTATCTATCTATCTATCTATCTATCTATCTATCCATCCATCCTTCTGTGATTGGCTGTTTTATTGGACCTCAGGTGGCACGAGACGTGGACGGTTCGGGGAACTACGTCATCATGACCCATAAGCACGTGGCACAGATCTACGCTCTGTCAGGTTACGGAGCCAAGAGCCCGAAGCTGGGTCTGCCGGAGTGGGTGCTCTTCCACGAGCACTCCTTCTCTGAAGACAACTGCCTCTGCACCGTCACCCACATAACACCCCAGGAGTAAGTCTCCCAAGTGTTACTCTCATTTAACTGTATATAGAAATGGACTGAAGTAGTCATTTTCAAAAAAAAGTCTGTTCTAATGTTAGTTTGTGGGAATATGAGCATCTACTTCTCACATGATTCATGACGTCAGTAAACATTTTCCTAGGTAATTTATGAGAAAAATGGACATGGACTTTTAGTTTTCTCCTGAAGCCAAACAGGAAATTATAGTAGTTGAAAAGCTACTTAGAGGATGAAAAAGCTGTTTTAATTGAAGCCTATGGGAAATTTAACCTAATTCTCACTTGCTTTATCTGGTCTATGGAGCTTTAAAGACACAGTTTAACACATTTTTTTACTTTTAGCACAGAACATGGAACTGGAACATCAAAACTGCAGATATAAATTGCGATTTTTCCAATTTGCTTGTCCGTTTGTTTCTCTCCTACTAGGTTCATTCAAACGGCACCACAGTATTTCTTCTACAACCTTCCGTCCAGCGAGAGCAAAGACATCCTCCAGAACATTTTGAACCACGCGGCGTCTCATAAACGTGAAGAGACGCCTTCAACCTCCGGAGAGCAGCAGCAGCAGCAGCAGCAGCAGCAGCAGCAGCAGCAGCAGCAAGGCTACGATCGCTGTGTTATACAGTGACTGACAATTAACTCACTGTTCCCAGCAAAGGTGATGAAATATCTAGTATTAACAGTAACCAACAGTAAGGACTAATTGCACTATACTGTAGTGATTTCCAAAGACTGGGTCACGACCCATAAAGACATTATGCACTAATTTGCTCTTGGTCTCGATTTATATCCTCTAGTGTAAAGCACGCGAAACACTGCTTTAAAAGGTCACAATTTCTGTACGGTTGTATTATTTTTTTAAAGATTTCAGTCTGATATCATCTCAACTTTCTGTCAGGATACCATGTTTTCTTTCTCATTTAAATAAAGTTCCTATGATTCAATAAAATATGGAAATTATATAAGTGTAATTAATCTATGGCTCCAAATCCTGCTCGTCCCTTCAGCCTCTGTGCAGCGGTCAGTCACCCAGAGCACCCACTGTCCAGTCGGATTAAATGAGGTCCGTGCACGATGTGGGTGCCACTGTGGGATCTCCGTCTGCTCTTGCTGCAGTCCACTGACCATAGGGGTGATCCGGTTCACTGACACTGCTGCTGCATTCAGAACACCATGTTCCCTCTGCAGTGTCCACTCCAGCATGAATCTATTCCGGGGGGGGGGGGTGTGTGTGCCAGTGTTGGTACCACATCAACAAAAGATAAATCTGTAAAATACAGAGAGAGTTCAGCATTTCAAATTGTCAACATATAACGTTTTCTCAAGTGTCCGTTCCTGCGTCAGTCCATATTTGAACACAAAAAGTCAATTTACGCACATTTTTAATGTACTTACAGTTTATTTTCCATCGCATACGAGTATACCTTTAGCCTACCCAGAACAGGTGTGACTATCTTCAAGAAGCTCTTGAAGACCCAGCAAGGATCACAACTTGCCTGCAG
This sequence comes from Microchirus variegatus, assembly GCF_963457635.1. NCBI lineage: Eukaryota > Metazoa > Chordata > Actinopteri > Pleuronectiformes > Soleidae > Microchirus > Microchirus variegatus. The sequence goes on along the minus strand of NC_139812.1, from coordinate 21,002,134 downwards.
CTCCATATTAGCTGATTAGTTGTCCCAATATTTCAGTGTGTGATCCTGAAAAAGATCTGGGTTACAAACCACCATGTCGTGCCGGAAACTGGACAGACTTCTGGACAGCTGTCTGCGACTGTGGCATCTGAGAAGAAGAGTGAGAAGAGCTTTCCAATGTGACACCTGGAATGTAAAAGTGCAGTATTTTCCCATTCAGTGTATACTTACAGCTCTTTCCTTTCCTTCAGCGGGTTGTAAAACCCGGAGACATCAGCAATCGTTTACACATCCAGGGGAAGGAACGGAGTCTGGGAACCGTGAGCTTCCAGTAAATGTGTTGGACTGAGCACGGACTGCTTCTTACAAGTGACGCCAAAGGAAAGGCTCACTAGGCAGACGGCCGACTGTTGTCATTAGGACGTTAAACCCATTGAAATCACACACACACACACACAAACACACTTGTGTGAGAACAACGATGGATGGGCAGGGACTCAGAGGGGTCTGTTCTTTTTAAATGGGAACTGGCTCTCACACGCAAAGGCCACAAAGCTGAACACAATTTAGTGTAAATTGCATTTATTCATCAGCTGTGGTTCCAATTTACTAATTAGTGAACTAATTATCTCCGTGGTTGACAAACATATTTACAAGTCTGCAAAAAAGGAAAGAAAAAAGAATATAATGTGGGCATAAAAGCTGTTAATGTTGGCACACACTGTGATAACAGCATATATTAGCAATATTTAAAAAGTGAGCCACTGTTGTTGTTATTCTTATTTTCAAATGTTCAAAAGTTTTGTTTTTATACATCTTTATGGACCTCTGTGAGCAGCAGCCCCCTGATGGGTCAAGCAGGTACTGCAGGTGGACCACAACCACAACTTTTTTAAAAATATATTTTTGTGTATTTAAGCTTCATATGTCACACATTCATGAGGATTGAACCTCATACGTAAAAATGTTTGTTATATTAACTTTCAGTTAGTCAATAAGGTGAAAAACAAGGTCAATTGATTACAAATGTGTGTTTCCTGCAAATATGCTGAACATTTAATGATCTTTTTTGAATTGGGAATATTTTTTCTATATATATTCTTCTAACGATTACCAGATTTTTAAATTATTATATAATTTTATGGATCGTTTTTATACAAGGCAACAAATGATTATGCAAATGAAATAGCAATCACCTTTAATTGGTCCTGGTGGTCCAGTGACACAATGTGAGAAGTATGAATCGCCGTCCTGCATTCAATTATTTTTACCAGCAGTTTTTGTAATAATATAAACTGTGTAGAGAATTTTTAGATATATTTTGTATTTAATTCACTAGACAATCTGATACTTGCCATTTGTAAATTAAATTACACATGTTTTAATTACACTGTAAAGTTAAATTGTTGATTTTTAGAGGCAGTTTGAGAACATTAAAGCAATTTAACAAGAAATAACTGTAGACTGGGTCACACGGGGTCTGCAGATTAGATTATTAACCATAGGTTAGCCTATAAAAGAGGGAAGTGCTTCATGTTCTGTAATGACCACTGTAGTTCAGCAGGTGGCAGTGTCGGGCTGCTGCTGCTGCTGCAGTCCGGCTCTGCATATAATGAAGCTCGAGAACAATGAGAATGAAAACAGAAGTTGTTTGTAAAACAGTCATAAAGGCAGTTTTATTTGGATCTGATCTCAATCAGTCAGTCAATCGAAATCTCTCCGTTTAAATGATCCGACGAACATTCGTCGTGTGGCCTACGAGTGACAGGGTCAAAGGTCAATTCCACCGCCTGTAGTGTAAATGAGGAACGGCCATGCAGCAGTTTGTATATTACTGTGCTTGTAAAAAAAAAAGGTCATAAGGAGGACGTACAATATTTACAATTTACAATGGGTACAAATGACAAAGCACTCACAAACAGTATTAAACAGAGCACGCAGTTACTCCAAAACAAGAACGCTCAGCCTTTTTTTTTCTTTTTTGTTGTTGTTGTCGAAACAGTTGAATCCCTTCATGTGTGACAGCAAACCAACAACAAACACACATCACGCGAGGACAGTGCCGAACTCAAAAGTGCAACGGCGAGAATGTCACGACGGCAAAGTGAAAGGAGAGAAGATAGAGATGGAGTTTGGAAGAAGGCTCTCGTCATCCAGCTTCAAAAAGACAAAAAAGTGAGCGAGTTGGAACATTTTTAAAAAACACAAACACTGAAGTCGACGCCGAGCTATTTGGCGTCGGCGTAACTCTCTGGCACACGACTGCTCGGGTCGAACCCGCGATGAGGCCCTGCAGCGTCTGCCAGCATCAGGAGAACCGCGTCCAACACACGCAACGAGCGGCGCGGTGTGTGTGTGTGTGTGTGTGTGCTTTTCCTGTTTGTACTTTACGGGCCAACGTGAACTTATAAGGGAATAAAGGAGAGGAGAGCCGATTTGATTGATCTCATAATAATAATAACGCTGGCGTCGCTGAAAGTCCAAGTATTTGAATCCAGCTTTTAGATGATGCATCTAGAAAACTATTAGCACGGCTAGAAAAGCACCCAAAACATGATTCATCTATCTGTAAATCTATCATGAACGTAAGTGAGTGAATGACCTGAACTCCATGTCCCTTTATTCTCATTTAAAAAATCCAAAAACCAAACATTCAAGCAACTCCACAGGTTATTATTTATATAAAAACATTATACATATCGGCATTTCACTTGAGAAAAACAACCAAAAAACGTATAAAAACCGTCAAAGAATGGAAAGTGACTGTGACACCATGTTCCCATTCTCTTCCAAACCTCACTCTTTGTGCACAAACTGGTGATACTGAAGTTAAATAGTTAAATAGATAAATAGTTCATTGGTACCTGAGCGAGGAGAAGAAAGCACCTTTTAAGAGGCGTCGGCGACGTGTGTCACCGTTAGCCGTCCTCCTTTTTCATCAGAAACTCTGCCCGACGCTTGGAAAATGTCCCACAGACGCTGACAGAGTCTTTAGTGCAAATCGAGAGAGTCTCCATCTGTAACGTTGGGTAATCTACGCGTCCATGACGTCCAAGACTTCAGCAGTCCTCTTGAGTCTTTGGTGGTCTGTAGGGCAACACCGGCACAGGTCTGAAAATGTAAACACAAGCATGAATAAATTATGTCATTGCAGGAAGTTAAAGGTGCCATATGTAAGAATGTGGCCAAGAATGGTTACTACGTTCAAGTTCAAAATACTTTTAGTAGTAAATGCTTTTAGGTTTTGTTTTCCGACGTAACTGGCAACCCGTGGTTGTTTGGCAGTTTGATTTCAAAACATAAACATGATTTGCAGACTGCAAAATATTTTTTTTAATGCAAATATTTTGGCTGTACTGTTGTTGTTGGTGAGTTCAGTTTGTCATATGAACATTATTCCTGAGTCTCTGTGACATATTAGGAGGATTTTATGGCCAGTTGCTTTAAATGTATTACATAATGCACCTTTAAGTTCTAAGTCAAGTGCAAAATTAGGTCTTAAAGGTAACGTTCAGATTCAGGAGCATGAGACATAATGAGTATTTGATCGGACAATAACTTAAAGTAGACATATTATACCCTATTTCTCCAAGGTAACCTAGTTCCCTGGTGTCCTTATGAACATGTCTGTGACATGCTTTGGTCAAAACACCTTAAGGATTAAGCACCATAGCAGTTCAATCACTCTGCCAAAACAGCCCTGTTCAGAACGCTCTGTTTTGAGTGCCCGTCTCTTTAAATGCAAATGAGATACAGGAAACTACGTCAGCGTCACTGAGGCTCCGGCAGCTAACAGCAGTTAGTATTCGGGTTAGCCATCATTTGCCGACTCTAGCCGGCACATTGCCGTCATATATAACATGTAAATCCTCTGAGGCTGGAAGTTTGTGTAGAACTCTGTGCTGCACTGTGCAGCCAAGAATAGAACACTTTGCCGACATCTGCTCTTCCGGATACTGTTGCCCTCGTCTGCACTCTCGTGTTTTTTAGGGACAACGCCGAACTCCACAAGACAATTCCAGGAATGTGTGATTGTGACGTAGCAATGAGTGCGGAAGTCAACATTGCGTGTTTTATCTCCTGTAGGCGGACCACAAAACACTTTGCCTACTCATAGTCAAAAAAAGTTGATTTTGCATAATATGTCTCCTTTAAGATCACGACCACAACAATCATCTCAGACACCAGGACTCACTAATGTTAAGCTGATGTTTCCTGTTTGCACTGACCTGCTGGGTAAAGGGATTTTGGGTGGAAGCCTGGGCACAGTGGGGATGGGGACGGGGAGCGGGATGTGAACCCTCCCTGCTGCTGCGGTGCCGTGACCCGGCCGAGAGATCCTCCCAAGTGGGTCTGCAGGCAGAGGCTTCTGGGGTGGACTGGGCTTGTCAAAGTCCTGTACGGAGAACAGGAAACAGACTCAAGAGTCAGTACAATCCAACCAGTTAGTTAGCTCACTTTAACTTGGAAAACCCTACACTACTGTTCAAAAGTTTGGGGCCACTTAGAAATGTCCTAATTTTTGAAGGAAAATCAAATTTTTTTTTTTCAATTAATATGAAATTAAATGAATCAGAGATATAATCTAGACATTATTAATATGGTAAATGACTATTCCAGCTGCAAACATCTGGTTTTTAATGGAATACATAGGTGTATAGAGGCCCATTTCCAGTGTTTGCTAATGGCGTTAGCAAACACTTTTAAAGGAAAACACAAAAAAATTGTATAGGTGAGCCCAAACTTTTGAACGGCTCCAACCTCTCTTTAAATATGGATTAGCTGAGCAGACGCTACCGGGAGACACGAGCAGCCACGTTTCACTAGAGGGCACTGTTGTGTTATCAGCAACTCCTTTGTGTTCCCACAGCTCATATAAGTTAACCCCCCCCCCCCACCAGTATCACCAGCACCATCTCCCCCGGTGTCTGTGGCAGCGTCTGAGAGAGTGCACAGGGTTATCTGAACGTGGTGCCACCGTGAGTTACCGATCTACAGTGAACGAGGCGAGGCGGTGATAATCATCTGCTACCATCGCACCCACGTCCACGTTCACACTGGCCACACCACAGAGCAATAGTATATGGATGAACTGAAGCAGAATATAGACTAAAAATAAATCCACCAAAAGTAAAATAAAAATAATATCAGATATCACTTAACAAGGATAAGAATATTAATACTTATGTTCCTTGGGCCAGACAGCCTTAAAGGAAGGTTGTCGGTTCAAATACTTGGAAGGGACACAGGCTGGGGTGTCCAATCCTCAATCCCCCACAGCAGACCCTTACTACTATAAGTGAGGTGATAAAAAAATAAAACTGATAAAATCCACTTTTTGTTGAACATTTATTCAGGTTAGACTTTTTATTGATCTGTTTTTTCTTTACCGAGACCTGGGTTCCCTGGGTTCAAGCCCCAGTTGGAACAAGGGCCTTTCTGTAAAGAGTTTGCATGTTCTCCCCGTGTGTGCGTGGGTTTTCTCTGGCTTCCTCCCACAGTCCAAAAACCATGCAATATGGGGATTAGTTGAATTGGTCACTCTAAATGTGTGTGAGTGAATGGTTGTTTGTCTCTATATGTGGCCCTGCGATGGACTGGCGAACTGTCCAGGGTGTACCCCGCCTATCGCCCTATGTCAGCTGAGATAGGCACAGCACCCCCCCACCCCCTGAGGATAAAGTGTTAGATGATGGGTGGATGGATGTTTTTCTTTACCTTGTGTTTTTAGTTCTGTCTGTTCAGTTTCTTGTGTCCTGTTTTATTTTGTATTTCTTCCTGTTTTCCTTGTCCAGTTTTGCTTCCTGTCCTGTCCTCCCTGTTGATCGTTTGCCCTCACCCTGATGTGTTTGCTCCTTTTTATGGTCTGGTTTTTGTGCTCCTCATGTTGTTTTTTCTTTCAGTTCGAGTTTTACCTTTTTTGGACTTTTATTTCTTCAAAGACTTAAAAAAAAAGGAGTAAAATTGCTTTTGGGTCCTCCATTTTTTCCACCTTATGTCACTTGACTAATACGCAGACAACTTTGAAGTTAAAAACAAATGCGTCAGGACACATTTTTACAGTTACTGGTCAATAATTCCACGATGTTTACTTTCTCGATTACATCCAGAGACATTACAGACGTATATAACCAATTCCTGAAGCATCACTACTATAAAACTGTATCCACTGTATTCTTGGGAGCATTCAGTTAGAATGTCTTAAAAAAAGAAGAATGAAGGCAGTAATTCATTCATGCCAAATAATATTTCCTTTATGTAGAGAGCGAGAGAAAAAAAAAAAAGTGGTTTATCAAGATGCGACTTCAGCAAAACTCTCTGAATACAACAGCCCCGAAGCACTTCAGATAAACACAAGGCGCTCCGCAGAGGTTGAAATGTTGTGATGCTTTCATCAGATTGTTGCTCCGTTCGCAGCACAGCAGGTTCGGATTCTGCTGAAATCTGCACCACGGTCCCACGTGGATTCTGTTCTCACTTGTTGAGAATTTTTGGGGGTAATAAAAACGAACCCAGCGGGGGGAGGAGGGTGGGGGGGTGGGGGTGTCACTGCTGTGATCCTATTAGAAGAATCTGGGTGAATAACCCACTGAAACTAACAGCATTTCACAGACTTCCGCATAAAACTGAGCCACCCGCTGTGATCTTTAAACACATATTCGGCCCTGATAAAATCCTACACGTGTAAGTTATGGATGGTTTAGTTTCAGGCTCTCGCTCCACAAAGTGTCGGGACGGGTTTTTTCGACAGCGAGGGGAAATTAAGACGTGAACTGCCAGATGCAACCCTCTCAAACCACCCCCCCCCCCCCCAGAATAATTCCAGGTGCCATGTGCATTTCTAATGCCGCTCTTGGCAGGAAAGCCTCACACTGAGGTGTTCGCACGTCTCAATTCAACATGAAGGATTGCATTGTGCTCTGTGGCTTGAGAAAGATCTATGAGCCTTGGGCTTACAAGCACCTTTCACAACCTGCCAGAGGAGCTGAAAAATGTGTGGACGTCTGGCCAAAAACAAAGTGATTTGTCTAAGTTCCTGAAATGATGACATTTTTTTTTTTTTTTTTTTTTTTTTTACACTGCAGCAGTGAAATGATAATGCTGCAGTCTACATTTTTGCAGTGCACCTGACCCGGTTACAGCTTTATTTCACTGCACAGCAGTTTAAGAAATTAATTTTTTTTTATTGTTGCTCCTGTGAATTTGGATATTTTCCAAAGCCAGTTTATCAGATGTTGGGGAAATACCTTGTTCCTTCTATCAGGCTCCTGCCAGAGTTCTACAAATCAAATTTAAGGCCTTTTTTAAAATGCCATTTAGAATGAAATGTAATGCCGGCTAAAACTACCATCATAATTTAACACATTGGCCTCAAACTCAAACGAGCTGGAGGCCAGTGAACTTCTAGTCTGGTCAGACGGGGGTCGGTGATGTAAAAAAATCAACTATTCGTGATCATATTGCAGCCAATTTCAAAATAAAAGTCTTTATTTTCATCTGGAACGCTCAACAAAAAGCATTTATGATGCAAAAGGGATCTATAAATGACAAAAATAACAGACAAACGTGATAAATCTAAAAATATATATTATCATTTTAAAATTTTGTTTGCTGTTCATGCAAAATTGCTAACAAAACAACACATATGATCAACATTCATTATAACTCAATATTTAGATTTAACAGTTAGTGGATTCCACGCCCTAGAAAAATCATTATGCCGATGACACACTAATATTCGTATTTATGCATATAATATTTATGCAATAAAAACGATTAGATAAGTGTATTTATATTAGGCCAAACTTTCCCAACACTCCATAGAAATAGGTTTTTTACTCTCTATGAAAGGAAATAAATATTCAGCACTATCGTCGGCCAGTGTGGCGTCTTTTTTCTCCTCCATTTTATCGTGTTTATTTGTCACAAATTGCTCACGAACAGTCACAAACGCACAGGGGAACCAAGCGAGACAACACGACAACAATTGCCCACGAATCCCCGCTGCTTCCCGACGTTAAGAGGATTACAGAGTTGGGAGTCGTGCGCGTGTCACAGACGCCGAGCTGGTCATTTCCAACCTCGAGCTTTGCAGAGTTAAATATCTATTCTACGGGTACGTTGTGAATTTCAAGGTGGATATTAGATATTTCAGGGTCACTTTTGTTCCCCGACGACGACGACGACGCCTGCTAATTTCCTCCGCCTGCTCTACAGGTGTCTGGAATGTGTTTTTGCTTCATCGGAACAAAATAATAAGCAGATGTGTTTGTGGAAACTCACAGCGCGCCCACACTTGTTTTCTCGCCTCATTTTAATAAATGCAGGAGAGGCTTTATTTGTCTGAAACCCCCCCCTTCCACCCCCCCCTTCCACCCCCCCTCCACATATAATGAAATGCTGTCTGCACGCAGGCATAAGACAAACCAGTGGAAGAAGAAATCTTTTATAATTGGACGCATTGACACAGACAGCGGGGGATTGTGTCAAGTGCGACAATGAGGTTGTAAATACACGATTCCTTTAAAGATTGATGTCCTCCACGTTCCACGCTGGCCTGTTTTTAATTCTCAAACGGAATCCTCTCTCCGTTTTGCTCCATCTGTTTCATTACAAGCGGAAAAAAACGAGCGAGCAGATATGAGCAGGTAGCTCGGGTTTCATTGTTTTGGCAGGTCAGCGCGTCAGGACTATTCATAAAGCAAACAGTGGCCTTTTCAGATAAAGTGCGTCGTTAGTTGGCGCAGCCTCGTAACAATCAAGGGCGACATGCTGGTGTAACAAAGGGCACCTTTTTTTTGTTTCCGCTGGTGACTGATGGCTTTGGCCTTGTAAATTTTGCACAGTTGGGTTTGTGTTTATTGCATTTTTTTTAGCACATCGTTTAGCTATCAGCACATTAAAAAGAGGCGAAAGACAAAGACACAGCAGACGCAAGACTCAGCGAGCGAGTGTGTCAAAAAAAGACCGTGGCTGTATGGAGATATAGCATAATTAGCATTAGCAGTATTCTCCACCCAGGTTTTGAATATGGAAAAGTAAAGTAAGCTAATTTGTAGCATAAATCAATGGAGCATAACAATGTTATCAAAATGCAAAAATGCTCTAATAATTCAACTGTAGCATTTATCATCTATTTCTGCAGCATCCTGAAGGTGCAACAAGGCAACAGAATATTCAGGACTGGACATCAGGACAAAACCCCCCAGAAAATACATTTAAGAAGCTAAAAACTCAAAATAATTAAGGATTAATTTAGTCATCAAGTAATAATTGATTAATCTGTGCATGCAGTGGGGTAAAAAGCACTTTGTATTTGCTTTTTAAGTCGATCAGAATGAAAATGCCCCCGTTTAGACAGCTGAAAACACTGCTGCTGCTGCTCCCTCCTCTGCTCACCTGTATAACAAACAGTGGGAGGAATTATCTGGATTTACGTTCTGCTCTGTATCCAAGTGTCATATCCTAAAGCTAATACCTTCCTTGTTTTTAGAAAGCAACAGACATTTGCCAATTTCCTCTTCCCCCCTAACCCTCCCCACCCCCGGGAGAGCCAACGAAACAGCACAACTCCCCCTCCGGTATAAAGGAACGGAACGGATCAGGTTTTGGATCCACAACCAGAGCAGACAGATGGATTTACTATATCCACTGAATCCAATGCTGCTGACTCAGCAGAAAGCAGCGCCTTACTCAGGAGTTAAGTCAAAAAGGGGGGAGACCGATTGAATTTTGCCGTTATGTGAACAAGCCATCGGACGACAAAGAGTGACCGTAGATGTGCCTGAGCAACTTTTTACACCATGATCGATTCGATAGCTTTCATTAACCGCGATTTATATACAGCTGAATCATCGCCATGTGGCGAGAGAAGGGACTTACAGTATAACACTGTGTCCGTGTGGAATGAAAACATCAGAAACTCGTCAAGGTCAAGGGTGGAGAGATTGTTTTGTTAGCGGCTGTTTTTCAAAGCTCATAAATGAGCTTTAAAGCCAACGGTGGAGGAGGAGCAGCGAGGGCCCTTAACCACACAGCAAACTTTTATCTGCTCAAGTGGATTTATGCGACACGACTGGCAAAAAATCCAGAACAGTGAAATTGTTTTGTCAACAAGAGTTAAGAGTGTCCCTAAACGCATCACCAATGATTCATAACAGTCCGACGAGAGTGAAACTTTGAGGCAAAAGGAAGAAAACGTACAGTGTGGCCTATTTTGGTCAAGTTTACATCTCAGCACACTCATTTTGATACTCCATCCATCATCCGTTCATCCATACATCCTATTCTCTGTGGATCGCTGACTCTGAACCCAAAGAGTATCAGCAACTTTTATCTACCGCAAAGACTGAAATCAAAAACTGTGACTGGAACATAAAAGGTTTCTGTCTCACTCACCAGTTACCAGATTTCATTTATGTATTTGAGTCTATGTGTGCAAGTAAAAACCTGTTTTTAAATAATGTCATGACACCAGAAAAATCCAAACTTGTGGGGAGACACGGTGCACAGAGTAAAGGTCGTAATTAAAATCTAAATTTTGAAAATCACTGAAAGAAAGTATGGTTTAGACCAGTGGCCCAGTAGTCCAAGACAAATCAGGCCCCTCAACCTGAACCCCTGTTCATGTGCACACACCAAACGAATAAAGTGAATAATGACAAATGTTTATATGTAAAAATAAACAGCAGTTGTAGGCTTTTGTTCCTATTCTCACTGTCTATATGGATAAAAACTGTCCTGTGTTTATAAATAAATCAAAACCAAGCTTACTCTTGAGATGTTGCCTAGTTTGACTTTAGAATTGCTCGGACAATAAAGGTAACAGAAGTTCAGAGGTCACAGAGGGGGTTGGGAATAAATAAATAAATTCAAAAGTGGACCAACAACAATGGGTTTTAATTTGCATCTGATTATCCAACACAGTATGTGATTGTGATTTTCTTGTCTTCTTGCCAGACGAATTCGTCTATTTACGAAGTGTGCACATCGCTAAAAAGGATGCCAAATTCAAATTCTGTTGAGTTTAGACTGTGGTCACAATTGACTTTTTTGTTTGCCTTGGGCTATTTCAAGTTCCCACCAAGTTTTGTAAAATTGGGTGCAACTTAATCTTGGCTTGCTCCATCCACGTTTCACCTTAGGGGGGTGCTAAAGAGCCCTGGTGCAACGCACGAATCCGAGCCCCATGCCAATATCGCATTTTCACCAGACCTGACCTCCGTGCACGTTAACCCCCTCAACTGGCATATTTTAATAACCTCATAATCTCAGTTCTGATCTCTGGCGCCCCCTCTTGGACCCCAGGTTGAAGAATCAATGGTTTAAAAAATAGTCAAAAGTAAAGCAAGCTAAAATCTTAATATGACTACATGGTTTTTATCTACTACTACAAGGCTATTTATGACCAAATAAAAGCTCTAAACATTTCAGACTTGATGAATTCTTGAGTCCACATGAGGTGGATCATTAAAGGATTCATTAACAATTTTCTTTCAGACAAACCTGGTCGACCCTGTACGACGGCTGCTGGCGAGGCAGGCTGAGAAAAGGCGGCACCCGCGGCGGCGAGAGCGACGCGTGCGCAGGCAGGAGCCTGTGGTGGGCGGGGAGCGGCGGCAGCGTGGGCTGACCCACGCTCAGAGACACCGGCATGGGCTGGCTGATGTGCAGCGGCTGGTAGAGAGGCAGCCTGCGCAGGCTGTGAGAGTGGAAGCTGTGCTGAGGGAGGAGCGGCTCCGTGCTCAGGAGAGATGGCTGCAGGAAAACAGGAAAAAAAAAGAGAAGAAGAATAGGATGAGTCTCATCTGTTACAGCAGACACAGGTGTCACTAAAGACATTAAAGACGTCTGTGATGAAGTGTCTCACCAGGACAATAAAGCGGTGGCAGTAAACTGTTGCGGCCAAATGGAATTCAGCCATAATTAATTTTAATATTATTGACAGTCGAGGCTTTTTCCGACTTGCGACGCGTCAAAACGTCCTCTGTGACTTTTTAAACGCCGTTTAAATGTCAGCCTTTGATGAACAGTGGAATTAATGATAACAATAAAACTGTTATTATCCAGCTGTACAAATATCCTCAGGAGTTTCATTCAGGTTTGGCCTGCGCCAAGTCCAGAACTTTGGACCAAATCAAGGTGGTTCTTAGATGGTTCTCAAACTGTGGTACGTGTACCACTGAGGTTCCTCTAGAACAGGGGTGTCAAACTCATTTTCAATGAGGGCCACATCAGCATAATGGTAAGCCCCGAAGGGCCAGATGTAACTGTAACATACAGAAAAAATGTAACTAAATGTAACCAAATATAATGTACAATAAAGGTAACTACTCTGTAACATATTGCTAAATAACTTTCTGTATTTATTACTTACTCAAGTTACAAATATGATGCATTATAGATGTAACCTGGTCCGTGATGGTGTTTCTTGACAAACTAGCAGTTTTAAAAGTCTGTATCTGGTCTGGTCAGGCACAATAAAGCAAGCTTTCACTGCCGCATCGTTTTTTGGTTGTGGCTTTTGTGAACACATTCTGCTACGACCACAGTCTCAATCTCAATTTCACTCGTCGCACGATGCAATGATACACTGCGATCTAGTGGCGGGAAACGTAGTTTATGGTCAGCGCACGCCTTAAAGCGGACCTAGACCGGAAGTTGAAATTAACGCTGTTTTTTAGTGTGTATCTGCGACATTACCTTGTTTCTGAAGCCCTGAAGGTTCAAAACAAACAGTTCAGCCACTGCTGAGAACGCTGTGTTTTATTGTAATCTCGGGCTCAGCGAGATCTCTGAAAAAACCCAGTCCGGTTTCGTAAACACCGGTTCTCCGGAACAGCAGATCCTCCTGCTCCAGGGGCACTAGTCCGGGCAAATCCGGTTGCGTACATTGAACCGCAGAAGAAGAATAACGTCCGTTGTGGAGGTGTTTCATGAGCAACAGTGTCTTCTGACTCTGGGTCTGACTCCGGGTCAAAGTCATAAAAGGGACTGCGGCGGGGAGTCGTGACAAAGCTATTTTTAAACATTGATAAAACAATGTTTTGATAATGAGTAGCAGTGCATCCACCGTTCCAGAGGGGGGAGCTGTGCTTCTGAGAGAGCGGGTGTGCTGAATATGTCACTTCCGGGTACTGGCCAATCACAAGACTCTGTCTTCTGGGTGAGAGAGTTGAGTCGCGGCTGGGAAACACCATCAGAAAAGAGGATTTCAATCGGCCTCGTTTACAGCAACTAGGAGGTTTTTGACCATAAAAACAAGTTAATGTATGTAAGTAGACCTCCATAACTAACATATATGTGCAACAGGACCACTCTAGGTGAGCTTTAAAGCAGCATAGACCTATTTTAACACCGATTTTTAAGACCAATTAATCACTCGCGGGCCACATGAAATGACATGGCGGGCCACATCTGGCCCCCAGGGCCTCGAGTTTGACACACATGCTCTAGTGTTGCTCAGAGGAAAGAATAAATCTGCCTCCTGTGAAAAGTGTTGTAGCCGACCCATTTACACCACTGTATTTTAACGACGGTGATAATGGCGTAACTTCAAGAGCTCAATATTTTCTCAGGTGCTACTTGGTGTAAAAAAGTTTGAGAACCACTTTCTTAATGCATTCATTCATTAATTAATTCTTTCAGAGAGTCACAGGAGGAGGAGGAAGAGCTGGACCCAGATCCAGCTGACAATGGGCACAGAGCGAAACCTTCAAAAACAAACACTCTAAAGTCAAATTAAACCCCACTCTGCATGTGTTTGGACTGTGGGAGCACAGGGAGACGGAGACTTCACGCAGACACAAAACGGCTGCAGATGAAGCTGGGATTCAAACTGGGAACCTTCTGGCTGTGAGTCATTAGAGAGTTGCGTCACTGTTGTGTTGTGACTTGGTTTGACAAAGCACTTCAGCTAATCAACAGGGTCCCAACTAATGACTATTTTTCATTAATGACGCATTTATTTGGTTGTGTTTATTTGTCATAAAATAGGACAAACATGTTGGCACATAGTAGTGGCAAAGCAAAAAAATTGAAAAACCAAAGCAATTAATTGTCACAATAGGCAATAAATTACATCCTCCAAGGAGGTTTTTATGGTTTTAATTATAATAACAAACTTTCATTGTTTTTGGCAACATTTGTCTGTTGTGAGCAGCATAACTCAAAAAGTGAAGGACGGATGACATTTTCTGTGGATTATTAGATGTTGGTGTTGATCCAGGTATTGATCTGGATTTGGTTTTATACACAGACACTCTGGGAAACTGTTTGAGGGCTTTGTCTAGTTCAGTAATCGATTAAATGCATCGGAAAATATTATACAAACAACCTTTTATCAATAAACCCCAAAAAAACTTTCTCTAAAGAAGCAGAAAAAAAGAATCACTTTCCAGTGCTATAAAACTCTCCTTTATCTGAAACAGCTGATGTTGGAGTTGGTCATAAAACTGGAAAACAAGATTATTAAATATGACGGTTTGAAAGTGAAATGTAAAACCCAGAGCCATGTTTTTTTTTCTCTCTCCCTCGTCCAGCTGTTACTCGTTTACACCAGATGAAAACAATAACACTTTAAACAAGCACACATGATGTTAAACGTACCCATTGAGTGATATGGGCGATACAGACTCCTGCACTCTTATCTGTGATAGATAATGTATTAACGTTTCATCGTCCCCTCTGTGCTTATCGTTCGTCAAACAAGAAAATATATTTTCTTCTATGGCCTGAATCAATCAACTCTGCCCCCCCCCCCCTAAAAATAACAGAATCATCTTTTATCATAAACACATATTAAAGTAGCTCAAATGCATCCAATGCGGCAACCTCTCAATTACACTTCCTCTGGCTCCTGTCAACAATAGCCCTGTAATTAATATTCTCTCTTCGGGAGATACAGCGAGGTGGAAATCAATCAATCATCACCGGGCGTCTCGTCATCCTCGCTTTTGTCAATGCTAAAGCGAGGCTTTGGGCGGCAGGAATGTTATTACACAAGACAAGCGAATCAAAACGGCTTGTGACAGAACAAACGCCCCCACACACATGTAGTCATACTATATCGATATAGAGTGGCTGCGTATGAACCATCAGGTGCAGAAACAGAGAGTGACTCACTTTAAAACTGCTGGATCCAGAGGGTTTGGGTGGAGGTTTACGCTGAGGCGTGGGTCTGTACGTGGACTGGGTCCTCGTGGGGCTGGTGGGCCTGGTGGCCTCCACAGATCTGCATACACAACATGAAGAAATTACACAAATTACATTTATTAATTTTGTAAACGGCTAACATATTGTTGTCCTTAAGATTCTTATAATATCTGTGGCTTTGCGGTCATTTTGGAGGGAATTAACGTGCATAAAAACTTTGCATGGAGGTCAGGTGTGGGGAAAATGCGGTATCGGCATAGTTCCCGGACCCGTGTGTTGCTCAAGGGCTCTATAGCGCCTCCCCAAGGTGAAAACAAAATTGAGTTCACTGATTTTCCCGAAACTTGGTGGGAAGATGTTACAGACTAAGACGAACAAAAAAAGTTGACCTTAACCATGGTCTCAACTCAACAGGAAGTCGACAGTTTGAATTTTGACGCCCATTTTGGCGATTTGCACCCTACGTAAATGAGCGAACCCATCAAAGGTAAAAGTTGTGCGTGGGGCTTTAAACGTTGATGAAAACGGACAAATATTGGCACGCAATTCTGGCCAAAAACGGGCAAAAATGTTATAAAATGAAGGAAATATGTACAAGTGGTACAAAATGGCTCAGTTGCGCACCCTCGGAGGTGAAACCCAGTAGGACAAAGTGGAAATCAAGTTGCACCGATTTTCGCAAAACTTGGCGGGAACATGGTACAACTCGAGAGGAACAAAAAAGTCTATCGGGACGATGGCGTCAACTCAACAGGAAGTCGGCCATTTTGAATCTGGCATCCATCTTTGCGATTTGCACCCTTTGTACGTAAATGAACAAACTCGTCCCGAGAGCGTTAATCATACCAACATAAAAAAAGGCGTCAAATTATCAAAAGGTCCTGCAGATTGAAAAGGGGGCGTGGTCACAGCAACCATCGGGAATTTGGGATGAATTTAGACCAATTTTGCCACAAAACAGGAAGTGCCGTGTAACTTTGCCGTACATTGAGAGCCCCGGCCAGAAAACAACACATCCACACATTTAATCTGACTCAAGGGTATAGCGCCACCTGCTGGCAGGGCAGAGTTTTTGAGGGTTATAACAGTTGTTTTTGCTTTCACATGAAAAATGAACAGTATACTGTATATAACTATAACTATTTACTACTGTAAAAACATGTTGGTCAGTATAATTTTTTATCTTCAATTTCAGCCAAATTAAAATAATTTCACCTAGAATTTACACACTGGACCTTTAAGAGCTACTGCAAATAGATTACAGTTGCACCTGATACTATGAAATACATAGTTAATACATATACATATGACAACATAAACAGATAAACAAGGACAATAACACATTTACTGTATTTATGTGTCAAACCTCTGAGTTATGACTTTGACCACGAGGTGAATTTAAATGAGGTTTGGGAAGAGCACATTAATCTGTGTCGTACAGGTCTGTAATTTCCTAATTATTTAACTATATCATTAAGAGCTGAGTGAAAAAAAAAACACTATAAACCAGAACAACCTCATCATTTGTTTATAATTGAAAACGTTATCTTCCGCATGTACCGAATTGTACAGTTTCCAGTGGACAAGTTTCACAATGACCTTCTGTGCGCTGATTAAAAATATCGCTGGTTATTTTGGAAGTTCATTTAAAATGAATCAACTCAAAGTGGACCAGATGAACACAGTAATGTGGCTGTTTCTCCCTCGCAGAGTTCTTCTCCGGTCACTGCGGGAAAATGATTAGGGAAGTTTTTCTTCTTTTGCGAAAAAAAGAAAAATCAACTGCAAATCATTTATGTGTTTGTAAAAATAAAGTTAACATTAAAATATAAAGTTCACCTGAGTTTCTCCAGCGTGCTCTTCTTATCATCGAAGAGGAGCCGCAGCAGGGTCTTCCTCTTCAGAACGACGATGGCGGTGGCTGCCAGGAGGCTGAGCAGGGTGACCAGGGTTGCCACGGTGATGGCCACGCTATCAGCTGATGCCATATATGACAACACGCACATTAATACGCACACACGCACATCTACAGCACAGAATGGTGGACAGGACATAATGCAGAGACACAGTTACAGCCGGGCCGCGGTCGGCAGCACAGTTTTGACATTTGACATTTTCATTATTTGAGCATTTCTGTGCGTCACTCTTAGAAAACGACATCTTTTTCTCCTCAGTACCTGCTTGTCTCATTGGCCCGCTGTCCATGCTCCCACCAAAGCCGCCTTTCCCGCAGAGCGGAGGAGCCCAGTGTGCTTCGCAGTGGCAGTTCTTCTTGTTGTTGCACACCTGCAACCGTGTTTTTACAGTTTAGCACTTAAGTAGTAAAAATCTAAATGTCATTTCTTAATATAGTGAGCAAAAAAATCAAAGATATGAACCTCTCTAAACAGGATCTATCTTCAAATAACAAGACACGGTGCCACTTCACAATAAGATTTAAGATTTTATAAATCACTTATTCTTTGATATTTGGAATCCTACGAACGACCATCTTCGATAAAATGGTGGAAAAATGATTTCTGTTTCTGAAGGTAAATACTTTTTGATGGTTAGTCTACAAGAATTTTATTTTGCTCTGAATATAATATACCGAAGGCCAGAATAGGCAAGAATGTATGAGTTAAAAATGTACATTATGTCTAGGAGCAAAGTGTTTCTCCAAAACTAGTGGCCAAGAACGCCAGTGTTGAGAATCCAAGTGTCCATTTCATCCATTAGACATATTCAAAATTCAGTTTAATTATAAATATTTGAACATACAGTTGAATTTAAGTACTTTGACATACAGTATTTGCCCACCATAGTTACTTTCCCGGGTTACTAGTTACTTTTATAATGCTGTAACTCACTTTCTTGCCCAGTTAGCTTTGGGGAGAAGTAACTATAACTAATTACATTTTTAAAATAAAATAGTGTCCTTGTCTGTCTGTTAATCGTATAAATGCCCAACTTGGAAGAAGCTTCACTATGGGCACCAGTGAGTGCAGTGGCAAATTTGACTTTGTTTGGATAAGAAATGCAAGAAAACGGGCTGCATTAGTCGGTAAAATGAGTTCTACAAACATCTACAAACAGAATCTTTGGTAAAGTGAGATCGCATGTGTCTAATTGTATATTTATAAACCCGTCAGTGACCTATTAATAAATCCTTAAATAAGATTATTCTTATTGTAAAGTGGTAACATGACACAAATTGACCACTCAACTAAGTCTAGGTGAGGTCCTAACACAAAAGGAATGGATTTGTTTGTGCACACGAGTGCGTCATAATAGATAAAACATGTGTTTGGGAGAGACCGTCCTGTTAAAGCCTCAGGTGTCCTGTGAAGGAGCTTGGATCCAGGAGGATTCCCCTGGTGAGGTAATGAGGACCAGCTGTCAGTCGGAGGGAGGACGGAGGAAACGTTGAGGCGGCGGGAGACGCGGAGAAGCCGCGGGTGATTTACATTTAGCGCAGGCACGCAGTCAAGTGCCTTCCCTGCCTGTAGGCCGTGGCCACTTGTTTATACGAGGTGACGCGGGGTTAAGAGACCCTCGGGGGCTCAGAGGGAGGCAGGATTCACGGGGAATTCTATCCGTGCATGAAGCCAAATACGGTACGAACAAACACTGGCTCAAATCTGACGAGAGATTTTTATTCTCTGCAGATTCAACACCGAAGACGCGTAAACAATCTTGAATGTATTTACATTTAATGTCATGCATTTGAAGACACGCACTTTCAGTTGTTGAAGAAACGCACGTACAAAGATGCAGCAGCAGCCTCTTTTTTTTTTGTGCAAAGCTGTAGAAAAGCTGAAGCTTCGAGCAGCTGCTGAGATTCCAGTGGACCCGAGTACCGGTCGGTGTACGCCATGCAGATAAACTCCCACAATGAATTCAGCAAAATTCAATCTCATGGTGTCGGAGAAAATGTCAAGACAAATCGATTCAGCAGATATTTTCTGCAGGAGGAGGAAAGTCCACAAGCGTTGGCAAAACACTTTCACTCCAACACTCCAAAAAAAAGTCAAATTCTCTCGCTGTTATTGTTGTTACTCTGCACGAGCAGCTGTAACCCATTATCCGTCGAAAAGCTTTATTGACCAGCTAATCTGGTTTAGGCGTAGTCATTTATGAAGTGATAAAAAACCTTATCACCTTATTATATGCTTTAAAACCTGCTTTGTGAAGCTTTTTAAAAAAAATACAAAATGCTAATTAAGCCCTTCAGCTACACCTGATGCCAACGCTGCGCACGGGAAGCGAATCGTTTCACGATAAATCGGCATCATTGAGCTCTTAAAGCATCCATGTAAAACTTCAGTAGTAGTGCTGGGCACGTTAACGCATGATGCGTTTCCATGATGACTGACCGGAAAAAGACGAGCGTGACGTCATGTTTACGCGACTCCCCGATTGTTAAAATGAGTCTCTAAAGTAACGCTAAACTTTAAAAACAGAGGCACACGTACGCAGTGCACAGGTACGCTGGTTATTTGTAGCGCTGCTCTTTTCGTTTAACAAACAGACCGCTCCAGTTCGACTGCAGGCTCGCTAACGGCGCTAAAGGAGCTAATGCAGCTAACGGAGATAACTGGTAAAGGGGGGACCGTACCTATGTTCCCCGGGTCCTATGTTCCCCGATTTGTATGTGACCGGGGAACATAGGACCCTTTCTCTAAACTTAACCCTAACCCTACCCATTTCAAAAAAGGGTCCTATGTTCCCCTGTCACATACAAAGTGGGGAACATAGGACCCTTTTTGGAAAAACGGGGAACATAGGACCCGGGGAACATAGGTACGACCCCGTAAACGGTGCCTAGACACCGGTGCCGCGGTATGTAAACATGACGTCATGCGGGTCTTTTTCCGGTCGGTCTTCATGAAAACGCGCCATGCGCTAACATGCGCTAACATGCGCTAACATGCGCTAACATGCGCTAACATGCGCTAACGTTGATGCCGTTATAGTGCCCAGCAGTATTCAGATGTAAATTCTACTCCTCTTGGTCACTCAGCAGTTTGATAGCGTAAATGCTTCTTGCCCCCGCCCGCCCCAGCGCTGCTGCTGCATACACACAAACGCTCCCTCGGTCAGATATGATAATAGCATTGCCTGACAGAGCCATCGACAACAACAAAAATCCTACCAGTGCCAGATTGAGATAGCGATAGCTGTAAGTGCAGACCACAGAGCAGAGGTCACCGCAGACAGATTTACTTTGACTCTCGCAAACAAACAGCAGAGTAAATAAAACATGAACACGGCCCGTGTTGAATATTTGATAAGAAAGGTGAACGTTTTCTTGGCAGGAAGTGCTACTTTCGTGCTCCAGCTGCAGTGCCATACTGTATCGCATCTCTCCGTCAGAGTCAGAAGATGAACAACTATTAGATGGACCCTAAATGATGCCGTTAACCAGAATTGATTTAACCTCAGCGGGACAATGAAGACTGATTGTACAGCACAGCAGCAGCTGGCGTGATTCACTGGCTGCACTGTAAATACAGCAGCTCGTCCGCCATTGTGTGCAATTAAAAGGCAGTAAAATTAAGAGCGGGTCTTAATTCTGCTCGGCGGGTCAAAGTGACGCAATTGATAGACATGATTTTCAAGGGCTTTGCTACATAATTTAACAGTAAATATCGAGCGAAAGCGGGCGGCGGCGGCGCTCTGCACTCACCCCACGTCCGTTGCACTTCCCCGAGCACTCGTGCACGCCGAACACGCTGACGTTCTGACACTGGCGATTCATGCACACCTGTGAAAGAAGACGCATCGCTGATGAGCAACACAACAGAAACACACATAACACAGTTCACACACCTTGGTTGACGTCACTTTCAAGGACTTTTTGACCTCTGCCAAGGAGGTATATGTTTTCCTGTCTGTTAGCAACATAACTTGAAAAGTCACAGATGGATTTGGATAAAATTTTCAGGAAATGTCCACAATGGGACCAGGAACAAGTGATTCAATTTTGGGCATGATCCATAAACGCAATCACTGGTTGCAACACTCGCTGTCTGACCCAGGTGTGCCAACAGGGTGTATTTTGACACTGAGCTGCCTTGGCGGAGGTCTGTGCTCTTCGAGTGCTTTTCTAGTTGAGAGATGCAACAAATGATTATTTTTGTAATCGATTAATCAGAAAATATTTACATTTAAGAAGCGATCAGGAATCTTGTTTAAATAATGAAAAAGCTTTGAACCAATGAATACCGATCAAAATAGTTGACGATGAATTTAGTAATCGATTAACAATCGATTAATTGTTTCAGCTCTAGACTTTTTAAAGGACTTTGCAGGAGCAATTCCCTCAAAATTCAAAGACTGAATGTGCTGACACAGCTTAGGATGGGAGGGAAACTTGTAAGAGCCAATTAGCCCATGGAGCCTGGATCTTCTGGATGCATCATCTGGACAAAGTGATTGTCCTTGGGATCGTGGTCTTTGTCAAAGTCAGTGATCAAAGTCAGTCTTTCATCATTTTCTTTGATGAACCAGAGATCTTGGAATTTTCATTTCCCAGGCATCACGTCGCCATTTGCTCTCTTGAAGTGTATCCTTCGATTTCAATGTACAATGTTTCAATGTACAAAATTGAAATAATTTCCAAACAATAGCATTAAATGTTTCCGATACATCCACACAGTTGCGTGTGTTTTCCTGGTTTACTCGGGAACGTGATGTACGATCACCATTAACACATTTTTGCAACCTGATATAAGACAAATAAAAGTTAATACTTATAGCTATTTAAGTGTGGATTGTGCCATTTTTAAGGAAAAAACTGTTACGCAGCAATAATCCATTTAAAATCGCTTGAGAACTGAATCGTAATGAAATCAAACTGCGATGTAACCAGAGATTCCTACTTGTACTAAGACTACAAAAACCTAACAATTCTGTCATAATCAGTTATTATACACTGATGCAAACATACATTTTCACTAAATTCTTTGCCATTTAATCCACCAAAAAGTGCAATTTAACTTCTCCTCACCATGCCCTCTCCACACTTGGTACCAGCCAGAACCAGTCCAGGGTCGGGCATGTCGTCGCCCAGGTAGACGTGCGTTCCCCGACACAGAATGCGCCCTCCTTCCTGAAGCGGGATGTTGGTTTCTATGGAAACGGCATTCGTTCCGATCACAGGCCGGTTGGCTCCTCCCTGGCACTGAATTTTACCGCACTTGGCATCCCTGAAAAAACATCACACACACACACACATCAACAAGCGTGCACGCAATCTTTAATTAAAAATAAAACACACACATCATAAAACACTTGATTAAAAAAAAAATCCCTTAAACATACAGGCCTATCAGTGACAGGCAGAGATAAGTGTCACTGTAGCGGGGGGAAGAAAGCTGCGCTGCTTCCAAAGTGCGACCATTAAAGCAATTACATCAATTAACAAAGAGCTTGATTACAGAATTCACCCAAAGGGAGAAGATCCTTCGAGTAATTAGCTGACAAGAATAGCCCGAAATGATTCACAAGCACTTTCTCAGCCTTTCATTATCCACCGTCTTGCTCGAATTACGCTTTGTTACCCGTGTAAACTTTTGTTTCAGGACCACATGTCAGACTCCAAAGCGTGATGATGACGACGACGACGGCGGCGATGATTGCTAATGACACCACTTACACTGATCACTTGTGTTCGGTAATTTTTTTTTACTCGGAATCTTTTTACTGCACCGGTGCAGCTGCGGAGTCTTGTGTACCTGGCATCGCATTTGGCAAAGGAACCTTTGGAGTCCTTCCCGCAGTTCCCGTAAGGATCGCCTGCGGAGTTGACTCTCTCGAAGCAGATCCCGGGGGCAGGTTTGGCACCTGCAAGAGAAAACAAACAAGGAATTACAAATAATAATCACAGAGACACTGTATGAAAGGATGGATGTAAAAGGCGGAGATTATACACATGTATAATGTCTCTATAAATGCACCTGTGTGTGCCAAAATATCGATTTGGTGATATATCAACGTCCTTCTTTGTGCATTATGTGCATCGATACCCCTGGTGCTCTAAAGTAAACAGTCTGTGCCAGTTTCACTCGTCGGGCGTTGCTGCCCAAATGAATGAGGGGAACGTTGAGAGATGC
Source organism: Microchirus variegatus (assembly GCF_963457635.1). Lineage (NCBI taxonomy): Eukaryota > Metazoa > Chordata > Actinopteri > Pleuronectiformes > Soleidae > Microchirus > Microchirus variegatus. Next base: position 20,978,906 of record NC_139812.1, on the reverse strand, counting down.
CCTATCCATGTTCAATACATAGACTTTATGACCATTGACCTTTCTCAATGTGAGAATGACAGCTGGTATCGTCCAATAGGAGCGTGGTTAAAGGCGACATCGGCTAAGTTCTGGTTTGAAACAATCAAAATAGTGAATCTTGAGGCTTCAGAGCAGGATTTCAGATTCTTGAACGACATCACGACCAATTTCCACCTGGTCCTTACCTCCCTTCTTTCCTGCCTTCCTCTCTTTTTATAGAGTCAAATCAAACATACCAACAACAAGAAACCACTATAAAACAAAGACAGACAAATAAAAAGGAGTCAAAAACTTGTACCAAATCAGATGATTCCAATCAACCTTTTTGTCCATTCTTTAATATATCTATTTAAAACCAATCTTTTTTTTCTTGGCTTTGTGTCCCCTCTTCAGTATGTGATTTACCTGGTCCCCACAGAGTGATGCACTGCTGCTCGTGAGTCTGGCAGATGCCGTTGTAGCAGTATCCGTCCACGTCGTGGCAGGCGTGGCCGTCGTGCAGGTAAACGTTGGACGGACAGTGAGGGTTGGAGCCCGTGCAGAACTCGGGCAGGTCGCAGGAGTTGCTCGACTCTCGACACAGGGTGCCAGCTGGCTTGAGCTGTATAATCGCACACAGATGATTACAGTGATTCCCGAGAGACTGAGATGTTGATTGTGACTTAATTACTATTTACTCAGTGTTAAATGTTTTTGTTGGACTGTAATCTCTCTGCGTGGATGAATAGTGAACACGGCGAGGGTCTTTTTTCTTGCACCACAAAAGGTTTTTGATGAACTAATCTGACATGCAAATTTAGTTATGTATGCAAAACGTAACATAGGACACATGTTAAAAGGGATAGTTCAGGTGAAGTGTGGTTGTATGAGGTACTGAGTTCCAGTGGAGATACCTCTGGTGAAAAAAAAGCTATATTTTGTGATTTCTATGTAAATTAATTGTTTGGATTTATTTACACAAATGTACCAAACAAGGCAGCAGTGATTCAACCTTCCAGAGAGTATTAAAGGTTCAGACAGTTTGAAGTTGAGAAATTGTTGTTCATAAGCTCTGGAGAACGTTTGCGTCGATGAAGTGTGCTAGCTTAAATGCTAGCACGTTAGCGATGAAGTGTGCTAGCTTAAATGCTAGCACGTTAGCGATAAAGTCAGCTAACTTAAATGCTAGCATGTTAGCGATAAAGTCAGCTCGCTTAAATGCTAACACATTAGCGATAAAGTCAGCTAGCTTAAATGCTAGCATGTTAGCGATAAAGTCAGCTAGCTTAAATGCTAGCAAGTTAGCGGTAAAGTCAGCTAGCTTAAACGCTAGCACGTTAGCAGTCAAGTCAGCTAGCTTAAATGCTAACACATTAGAGGTAAAGTCCGCTAGATTAAATGCTAATGCATTAGCGATACATTCCACTAGCATAGCTGTAGAAGAGTGACAATGTTGTGTCATGAAGGGAGTTGTCCTCGGGGTGGCAGCAGAGGCTGTGTAGTTGGGTTAACCCTTGACCCTTGTATCGTAAGGATATTACAATAGCAAAGAAATTGTGCTGGGCTGACTTACTCGTGGCTGGTCACATATCTAGAGCAAACCTTTAAAGATGCTTTCCATCTATAAAATAATATAATTTGGTTGTAGATAATCCAAAATGGAGGACTACATGAGGTAAAAAACATCTTACCTTGCAGTCTTCACAGCATTGTCCGTGGGCACACACGGCATCGCCCTTCAGTGTGCATGTGGTGGCGTTGCAGCATGGGTTCATACATTCCTGAGACAGAAAAACAAAGTTTACAAAATAGTTTGAATCTCTCAGCTGATCCCTGACTTCCAGGTCAGGGGGAGCACACTTCCTGTCCAGAGACTCCCCGTCTCAACTTCAAACCCTGACCTGGAGACGTCAGACTGGAAACAGGCATAGACTTTTTGACTCATGCTGGGTCACCGGGTGATCTTGTGTCGCCTGGTGACATACTAGAGTTGCACACAGGGAATACTTTGTCTTATGCAAAAACAGACAGGAGGTTTGCCCCCATATGCCCCTGCGTATACTAACCGGGGTTCACACACTTTGGTTGACAACAAATAGAGTTTTCAAGGACTTTCCAGGACCAAATTCCCCCAAATTCAGTGACCGAATGTGCCGACACAGCTGCAGATGGGAGGGCAACTTGTCAGAGTTGCTTCGCCCATGGTGTCCACTTTTATTGATCTGCATCAATCTGTGTCTGTGTACATCAAGCAATGCAGGGCACGAAACAGTAGGTGGCGTCGCAACAAACAAGGGGGTAATTTACCTAAATATCAACTCCTTTGTGCACAAACTTCAAGCTAGTTCAATGACCCATGTCGATTTAGGGTGATTTTGGGTGAAAAAACTTTTCAAGGACCCATGAGAAACCCTGACAAACACTCCCTGGGTCAGGTCTGATAGTATTGCCTGACTCCTGAGTACATTTTAAGATGAAGGGCACAGCACATAAATACATTTACAATATTTCTGTTCATGTAGCAACAATCAGAGGCAGAATAATAAAACAATCCATAACAAAAATCACTGAAAGTTTCGCACTTCAACTGAGGACCATTAGGGCGTTAAAGGAGCTCAATTTGGGCTTTAAAAGGCGTCAAGAGGTGAGGAGAGCAGTAAAGAAGCTACTTCACCTTAAAGACAAGAGGGGAGAAGATACTCGAGAAGCTGAAATGGGAATAATGGCACGACAGACTTTTAAAAAGTGATGCTCCATGACGTTCATACTTTAGAATATCACAAACCAAACATGGCCGCTTCCCTCGTGAGGCTCTCGGCTAATGATAAGACGTGTTAAAAGAACAAGGAACATGGAGGAAACTGTCGGACGTCTAATTCCCAGTCGATGTGTGGTTTTACGAGTCTGGCTGTTTACCGCTTGGCCCTGACGTAAGCTTATTGTTTGGAGAGGAGAGGGAGAGAGAGAAAAAAAGATTTGCTTTCATGTCCCCGTGTAAGTGGGCCAAAGCAGATCAAACAAGCAGAACCATCTGTGGTGATGTGATGGAGGTTATGGAAGGGCAAGCTGGCAGGGATGGAGCTGTTAAACACCGTGGTGCTGCTTTGTTGGTGATCAAACGTACACAGGTGTGAGGACAAACTCGTATTTGTTCGACAGTTTGTCATTCATTAAACCCCTTTTTTTTCTCTCAGGATAAAATAGGTCACGATATCAGGTCACACCACTGAAGGCACAGATCACTTTAGTTTCTTTTCTTCAACCGCACTTTAAAGGTGAATTATGTAATAAATCTAAAGCAACTGGCCATAAAATCCTCCTAATATGTCACAGAGACTCAGGAATAATGTTCATATAACAAACTGAACTCACCAACAACAACAGTACAGCCAAAATATTTGCATTAAAACAAACATTTTGCAGACTGCAAATCATGTTTATGTTTTGAAATCATGTTTTGGCATGTGGCGCCACCTACCGCCGTCTACCAATCATTGAAGTCAGTAGAGTCTCAGCTGCCGAGCAACCACGGGTTGCCAGTTACGTCAGAAAACGAAACCCAAAAGACCTCAGTATTTTGAATTTGAATGTAGTAACCGTTTTTGGCCACATTCTTACATATGGCACCTTTAAATCTATCTTTAGTCTAATCTCATGAATTGTATTATTTTTGTGTGTCACGGGGGAGACATGGATTGCATCGTTTAAACTGGATGTGTTTATCGGCTGCAGTTTGTGTTCAGATCATATAATTGTTTATTGTTTTAATATAAGATAAGACAAGATAAAGTTTATTTATCCCTCATCGGGGGGAATTCACTTGTTACAGCAGCAAAAACAGTTATGACAGACAACACAAAACAAGCAAGGGTTCAAGAAAGGTAAAACAGAAAGAAAGGAAGGAAGTTATGGACATTATATGAATGAATGCTAGAGAATATTGCATAAATAAAAATAGTGTAATATGTGAAATGCATTGAGATTGTTTGCTGATTTCTGTCAAGAAAATCAATAACACGATTGATTTTTGAACTGAAAAACACTTTTCCTCAGCAGCATGTGTGTGTGTGTGTTTAAGTGACTAACTAACAAAACAAAACATAGCAGACTGGACACACTCCGATGTTTAAGAAGCGTATTCTTTGTTTCCTTTGTCACAAAGTTGACCAGGGCTTGGATGAATGGGCCTCTAATAAGACATTGACATGTGAGAGACATTTTTTTGTGAGTACACACTGGAGAAACACACAGAGGGAGGGTGTGATGTAAACAAAGCACTTACTGCACACACTTTGTGTGTGTGTGTGTGTGTGTGTGTGTGTCTCAGGTGGTTTTAGTCTTTTCTTTTTTTTTTTACACAGCAGGTTTTAGTGCTTTTAAGCTGCAATAACAGTGTCAGTGTCAGAGAATGTTAAATGTGAAGCCTGTTGTTTTATTGGTGTGTGTGTGCGTGTGTGTGTGTGTGTGTGTGACTGAGCTCTTGAGAGCTTCAGTGGTTCTGGATGACTGCTTACAGGACAGTTAGTGATGTTTTCTTTGGACAGCTTGGGTCAAGTCAAGTTAGAGAAGTGCACGTTTGATCGTTTATTTCTGCTTTACTGATTCCACTTCAATTATTTTCTTTCTTTTTGTTCCTTTTGTCTTCTATGTTTTTTTTACTTTTGTTGTTTACTGGATCGCACGATAAAAGGGCCACCTGCAGTGTTTTTTCCCTGAATAATATTATCCACACATCAATGGAGTTGGAATTTTAAATGTCTGTATTGAAATATCTTTAAAAAATGACATACGGCACGTTATATAGTTTTATTTATTTAATATTTCCAGTGCGTTGGTCCAAAAACAGACAAAGAAACTTATAAACAAAGAGTTTACAGCTATTTCTAATTTATAACTCCAGTCCCTGTTTGGCCCTTTACATAAAAAAATACATTATAAATACGGATGCACTATATGATCAGCAGAACACTGGTATCAGCTGAATATAGATAGATATAGGGCTCAATTAATCTGTCGACTATTCTCTCGATTAATTGCGTCCTTGTTTGCTCCATAAAATGTTGAAAAATGTCGTTTCCCAAACCTCAAAATGACTCCTTTTAATGATTTATTTGTTACATGAAACAGAGAAAACAGAAAATATTCCACATTTAAGAAGCTGAAAACCAAATCAATCGATTAGCAAAATAGATGTTGTCTATGTCTTTTCAACTGAATTAGGACCATTTTGTACCACTGAATGCAAAAATGACATCCATTTTTCTCAATCAACATTCGATTTTGAAAAATCCGATCTGACTAAATTGATTACATTTTTGTGACATTATCAGTTGATTTTCATTAATATTTCTCATCCAAAAAAAGGTTTTAGCAGATGTAGCAGAATACGTCAGGCTTATTTTTGCAAGATCTTCCAGTCGAAGCCATTTCATTCACTTGTAATGTATATAAAAAAATCAATTAGTCATAAGTTGGCACATGCAAAATCTTCAGAATTTGTTTATTGCAAGAAAGAATGTTGCATCATATGACGTGAAAAAACCCGTACATGTAAACAAAAAGGTTAAAAAACAAATATGTAGCTTTGTTCAGAAAGTTGACCTGATTGAGCAAAACCAATGTGATTTTTGGATTCAGCACATCAAAATGATCCTAAATCAACTAAAAAACCTTAAACAATAAATTTGGTGTTGACCACTGTAATTGAATAATGCAGCTCTACATGAGCATGAGTCACTAAATGACCTTTTGACCCTTAGACTTATCCATCTCTGTGACTGTCACTCCTGATACACCGGCATATCAGATATTGACAAAAAGTAAATCCCGTAAAACACCCCTAACTATAAAAAACCTGCAAAAACACGACAAAGCAACCCAATGAAGTCTAATAAAAAGCACACACACACACACTCACCACACTACAATTATCACTAATAAGCTTAAAATGGGTACAATTAAACGATTTAACACGAGTCAGCGTTTAACCTTCAAGGCAAAGGATTTTATAACTAGCAAAATAATTTGATATCAACTGGTGATTAATACGTTTTGACAGCCTCTAACAGAGAAGGCAAACCTATTATGCTCCTATTTACTCTCTTACTGTGTCGTCTTTGGAGAAATCTGGATATATTTAAACCCTAATTTAAGAAAACAGTGTTTTGAAGCAAATTGTATCTTTTAAATATGCGATAATGATGACAGTGGACGGACTTCTCGTCCATTGTGAGTGAGTGTGTGGGTGTGTAGTTTTATTAATCAACATCATCTATTTTTAAATGCACTTATCACCACACAGCGCCGGAGACTCTTGATTGTCGGTCCTTACCTCGGGCTCCCCGCAGTCGCACTCCTCGCCCTCCTCCACGTAGCCGTTGCCGCACTTCTGTCCGCCGTAGAGAACCTTGACCTCGGGCATGTTGTACAAACACATGCCCACGCCTTTCTCCAGACTGGCAGCAAGGTCCTTCTTACTGCACGTGCTGAACACCGTCGGGAACGGATACCTACAAGGTGAACGCAACACTAAGGATTAGTGAAGTGGAAAACGTTAAAAAATGAACCCCCCCACCCCCCCTCCCCCCCGAAAAACTTGAGCTCCTACTGTCCGTCAACACACAAAAGATTCAGCCAGAGCAGAGAGCTCTCACTGCTCCTCGTGCGAGAGGCTTTTTCACGAGGACATAATGGTCACTGACATTTTATGAGCTTCGCTTCAAGAGAGTTTCAGTTCTACTCAAAGGATAAAGTGGCAATCAAATGTCCATTTTCTCTCACTTTCCAGCATATCTTGGACGGAGCAGGACAAGTACGTGACCGGAGGGAACAATATGAAGACGGGTAATGATAGATGTGAATGACCTGAGTGTGTGTTTGTGTGAAAACCTTGATAAATGACGAAGCCTAAAACCATTCTGCATTCGTTTCACTCTCTGGTTTGTGCTTTACCCTAAAGTGCTTAGCTAATTTAATGAAGAAGGGAATTAAGATTTCTATATTAAATAAAATAGACGAAAAGTTCAGGATGAAAACTGTGCCAATAACAGCTGTGAAGCCTGAGGGAAACGGTTTGTGTTTGCTGCACTGAGTTTCTGCGAGAACGACAAAGATGCAGAGAGAATCACACACACACACACACATAAAAAAGGAGACGTAGTCATGTAGAAGCAAAACGAGACGGAGATAACAAAGAATAAATAAAGAAACTCTTACAACAGGCATGAAAAATGGAACACATTGACCTTAAAGATGTACAAAATGACCACATTGTAATGCAAAAATTGCTACTAAACCAAGGACAGGAATTAAAAACACGGACCAGACAGAAGAACGGCAAGAATAATAAGAAGGAGGCGACCCACGAACAAACCTTCTTTACAAATAAAATAAAAAGTATGTGTCGAAATGTGAAATTAAAAACAAACAACCCTGCATGTGCTGGACTGAAATTTAAAAATAATATTACACATATTGTGTGTGTTTGTTGTGCAATTAGGTGTGAGGTGATGAGCATGAAGTGTATTGTGCATATTGATTAGCGTGTGTGCGTTCTTGTACTTGCAGCATACTGAGGACCAGTGAGGGTTTTTAACCAACAAAGCGAGGTCATTTTTACGAAGTGGGGACATTTTTGGCCGGTCCTCACTTTGTTTTCATTGAAATCACTTTTTTTTTTAGGTTTTAAACATGCTATACTCTTTTTTTTTTTAACAGGGGTCTTCAATTTGGTACAAAAACCCATTTTCCAGACCTGGTGTTTCACACACTTTTTGCTCTGGGGCTCCACCTGCAGACATGTTATGGTACTGCACCCAGTAGTTCTTTATAGATGTCATTCATGAAGTAGATATTTGTAATTGTGTTGATTTATGACGTGGAAATGCTGGTCCTAACTTTGTCAGAAACCCAGTGCTCAGTATGCAGTAAGTACGAGTATCTGTGTGCGTGTGTGTGTGTGTGTGGTTTGTCCAGATTTCAACCCGAGGCTATTGTGTCTTCACGAGCCTGGAGGTGTTTGCACAGAAGCATGAATGATTTGGAGTCTCTGTAAATTATGATGAATAAAATAATTATTATTAAATATCAAAAATAATTTAAATGTGTGAGTGTTGAGAGTCAAAACCCACCTTTGTTTAAACTGCCATACAACATTAAACTATGTCCACACTCTGATGCTCTGATGTGGTTTCCCCATGACAAACCCCCTTAAAGCTGCCTCCTCTGAAGCCTGCATGTGTTCTGCTCTAATCTCGTTACACACAGCACTAAAACAAAGTGTGGGACAACATCATAACACGGCCTTGACCTTGTGCCCAAAATCTCACACACAAGTGTGCATGTACTGTATGCAATTCATTCAATCGACACACACACTGTGTTCGTTTGTCCACTATTGTGGGTACAAAGTGATTCTAAGGGTGTGTCTCCTGAGTAAAACCACATTATTTCATTTTCATGCTTTCTTGTGCAAAATACAGTACAGTTCAAAAGTTTGTTTTTTCAATGAATATAACATTAAATGAATCAGAAATACACTCTATACATTGTTAATGTGGTAAACAACTATTCTTGCTGCAAATGTCTGTTTTTTTTAAGGGAATATGTACATAGGTGTATAGAGGCCAATTTCCATTGTTCTAATGGTACACTGTGTTTGCTAATTGTGTTAGAAGGCTAATGGATGATTAGAAAACCCTTAAAAACAAAGGGCAACGTTTTTATTTTGAATAAAAATCATTATTTCTAATCTTGTCAATGTCTTGACTGTATTTTCTATTAATTTAGCAACTATTTTGATGAATAAAAGTTAAAAGAATAAAAGAGTTTTAATGGAAAAATTGTAAAAGTGACCCTAAACTTTTGAACGTAGTGTATCTTGAATTATTTCCCCTACTTTGCTTGTTTAGGAGCTCCACATGTGTGACTGGTGGTTTTGTTTCATTTTATTCTCGTCTTGATTCCAAAAATCATTAGTAGTCCAGTCCTAGTTGCTACAAGTCAACAAATGCAGATCTTCAACTAAAACTCAGGGTCCTTATCCCTTTAAATGATTGGATTTTTAAGCCTAGAACAAAGGGAGTATAGTTACTTCAAATTGCAGCTGATTCAATTAACAAATTTGACAAAATGACTTTGTTATAGGTGTATTTACAGTGTTTCTAATGTTATTTGTTGTTAACATGGTTCTGCCTTCACTGGGTCTCACATAATTTAGTCGAACAAAGATTGAGAAACAACAATAAAGACGTGCGACAACCACCGGATTTGGCCTCGGTCGTGAAAAGAGAATCTCACGCAGTCACGGTGGGAACAAGATCTTAGCTTCAAACGGAGCACGCGGAGGATACGGGGGGTTAACGGGGGGCCGATGTCTGGCAGAGAAAGAAGAGGCAGCTGGTGTTGCACGCTCGGAACGTTGACTTCAGAGAGAAGAAGAGTGTCGTGAAAGTACTTAAGCGGCGACGGACTAATGAGGTCTTCAGAAGCAGCGAGGTGTGGAGACTTGTGTGTGCAGAGCTCACGGCTCAACACGGCCGATCTGAAGAAAGTCAGCTTTACATAGGATATGTTGAGCAGAGGTGTCGTGTGTGTGTGTGTTTGTTAGGACTTTTACTGGTATAAACACTGACCTTGTCAGGACCAGTAGTCCTCATGGAGACCAAAAACCTGGTCCTAATGAGGCAGAAGATCATTCCTGGAGGAGCTGGTTAAGTTAAGGTAAGCTAAGATTTGAATTGTGCTTAAGCTAACCCTTCAACACCGAGCGTATCGCTGACGACTTTGCATCACCGTAGTTACGCAGCGGTTTGTGCTATCGGAAAAATTCCAACGGTTTCTGAAAGCTGAGAAGTTGCACACCACTCATGCCAAAGTTATTGGTTATTACGGTAATTTAACTCGTGCTATTTCAGGAAGCCGAAAACACTGCGTCTTTTTCGGCAGAGAGGAGAGTGTACGGTTTCCTTTTTTTTTTATTATTGTAAATATGTTTTACGCTGATCGAATTCAAAATTTAACACGCACAATCTGGTGTTCATGTACAACTGCAGTGTTTTTCTAAATAAAGTTTTTCTTCATTTTAAATTGTTAAAATACTACTTTAGCATGCAGTAAATTGTAAAATAACTGCCAGAAATTGGAAGTCATTCTGGGACAAAACTGGACAAAAGCACATTCTCTTGTCTTTTTATGGTTAAATTATGCAAGGCAAGGGTTAAAGGTGCCATATGTAAGAATGTGGCCTAAACGGGTAATACATTCAAATTCAAAATACCGAGGTCTTTTAGGTTTTGTATTCTGACGTAACTGGCAACCCATGGTTGCTCGGCAGCTGAGACTCTACGGACTGCAAAGATTGGTAGACGGCGGTAGATGGCACATGCCAAAACATGATTTCAAAACATAAACATGATTTGCAGTCTGCAAAATATATTTTTTAATGTAAATATTTTGGCTGTACTGTTGTTGTTGATGAGTTCAGTTTGTTTTATGAACATTTTTCCTGAGTCTCTGTGACATATTAGGAGGATTTTATGGCCAGTTGATTTAGATTTATTACATAATGCACCTTTAAGTATTAACTTCTCATGGTTAATGTTAGGCTGTCCACGTGATTGGAAGTGTCCGAAGCAGTGCAAACCTCTGTGTGTGTGTGTGTGGGGAACAAGACGACCTGCTAAAATAAAAAAAAATAAAAAAGGATTCCGGGAGATTTAGGCTGTGAACATGGCATTGTTGTATATTTTCTTTTACACATATCCATATCTTGGGTTGACAGAGAATGTTCTGAAATACAGAAACTATGCAGCGAGTGGCAATTCTTGCTGCCAGAGGTCATGGGGGGAGAATCACCAGACTGCTGAACTCAAAGAACCACTTGTTCCAGCACAGGTATGTGAAAAATGTCTCTAAAAACACAAAAGTGATGAACCCAGGAGCAGACTGACCAAACACCAGCCATTTCTGTAGGTGAATATCGTCTCATCCCTGTCCCAGACTAAATATGGGAAAACCAAAGTATCCAAAAAAAAAAAAGTAATTACAATCCATCAAGGCTTTAATGATATTTAGCGAGACTGAACATTGATTGAAATCAACAACCGCGTTCACAGGAGGACCACTGGAACACGCTCGCGTTTAAAACGGAACACAATTCCCATAAATCTGCGTGAAATAATGTCGGAAAACAGCTCCGATCTGCTCCGGAGCCACGTGTTATCACAGCTGCGACCACGCGGCCGCTGCGCGGTGTAAAAGGAAATTAGCTGAGCTGGGAGCGCCGTTTTTTTCCCCTGGATAATATTAGCTCTAAGCTTGTGCACACTCTCCAGGTGTATTCTGCTGGCGCGGTTTACTCAGTTACACAAAATCTAATTAGGCAGTCCTCGGTTTTTTTTTGGGGGGGGGGGGGGCTGTCGTTAGTGTTTAAAGGCTAATGTGTCTCGCACACTGAGAATACCACACTGTTCTAGATCTAAATCTCATTAATGTCACACTGCCTTATGCGTTTTGTAAACGTCGACAAAGAGAAAATAGTCGGCGGGAGGAGAGCACCCGTCGATATCAGCTCGACTTTTGTCATTGCCGAAATCTCAAAGAACATTTCAACTAATGCCATCATTTAGTGTTTTCAAGGGGCAAGGAAAACAGATATTTGCTCATCTCATGCTGCCTATTTGTCGACTTCCAGAGAGTTGGTGCACGCTTCACCGGGGCTTTACCATCTGCTCTCTCCGTGGGCCGACTGTGGTCATGCTTTGCTCAGACAACGGACAGTTAATGTATTTTGGCACGAAGCAAACTTTAAAACTGAGTCCATTAAAAGAAAAACGTAAAGCATGAAACACTCGCAGCAAGCTGCCACCCGTCTCTGCTGCTGCGGTCCTTTACCTAAACTTTTGGAACAATACCATCTGTTCAGTGTTTAAGTGTCAGTGTTTTCAAATTAAACTGTATACTCCTTTCCATTAAAGGGCCAAAACGGAAAATTAATTAGAGAGTCGTCGGATCCCAGGTTCCATAATATATATATTTATTCTCAGTGTTCACAAATTCACATATCTGTACTTTACTTTGTTCATCAAAATCAGTAGAAGAAGAAGAGTTGGTAATGGTCTGTATTTATGTGGAGCTTTTTCTAGTCTTAATGAGCTGCTTTACACTACTGTTTTCACCCATTCACACACTTCAACATGGGTCATGCTCAAGAACCTGTACTGTAGACTAACAGAGGCAGGAAATGAACCTACAACCTTCCAGTTGAAGGACAACTCGCCCTACCACTGAGCCACCATGGCTCAATCATAACTCCTCACTCCTCACCTCAAACACAGTAAATGTTGTATACTTAAACTGAAGTAATATTATAAAAAACTGACTTCAACTTCTACAAAAGTCATTTTCTGGTGAGATACTTTTACTCAAATATCCCATTAAGGTACTTTTATTCTCATATGTATACATGAGAAATCCACTTATGACCAATAACATATCTCTGTGATATAAGGCGCTGTCAATGTTTGGCCACAGCGTGACTCACAGAGAGATTAAGGACAATTAATTCACTTTCTAAAAATAATTTCAAGGATAATTTCCATAAACGGCGATATTATAATTCTGCATAGTCTGACGGGCCAAATGAAACCCCTTTGTTGGGCCAACTTTGTCCCTCAGGGCAGTTTTTTTCTGAACTTTTTTTCCCCTTCGGTTTCACAAGCAAACATGAATTAAACATTTTGCTACAAACCACTTTTATGATGTGACATGTTGTCCAGAAGGAACAACAGTCAGTGGGTGTGGTATAAGAGGAGCCTATTAAGATTCAGTTGTTACTACGCAACACGAGACATACACCTAAAGTTTATGGTTTCATTATTGCCTGCACATAAATTCAGAGGGATACACGGAGACAGATTGAAGAAAAGGAGATGAGCTTAAGATATATTAGTTTTCTTTCCTGTGTAGTTGAATATATACTTTATATATATATATAATACTAGGCAGAAGCTTTAAAGGACTCATATTATACCCTTTCTCCAAATTAAACTAGTTCCCTGGTGTCCTAATGAACATGTCTGTGACATGGTTTGGTCAAAATACCATAAGGATGAAACACCACAGCAGTTCAATCACTCTGCCAAAACAGCCCTGTTCAGAACGCTCGGTTTAGTAGCGTCTCTTTAGGTCTACCTTAAAGGTCCACCTTAAAAAAAAGAAAAAGGCTACAGGGAGCTAACATCTTTTAGCATTTGGAAAAGTGATCATTTGCAAAAGTGATCATTTGCAGGCTCTAGCAGGCACGTTGCTGTCAAATATAACATGGGCAGATAAATCCACTGAGGCTGCAAGTTTGTGTAGAACTCTGTGCTGCACTGCAGAGCCAAGAATAGAACTTTTCGCGGACTTCCGTTTTTTCCGGATACTGTTGCTCTCGCCAGCACTCTCTCTTGTGTTTTACGGACAAAGCGAAGCTCCGCGAGACAACAATTCCAGGAATTTAGCGCATTGTGACGTCCCGAGGAGCGCGGAAGTCAACATCGCATGTTTTATCTCCTGTACTTGGACTGACGAGGACCACAAAAACACGAGTGAGTCATTTTTTTTTCACACTTTGCTGACTGATAGGATTTAAATGATTAAAAAGTTTGATTTTGCATAATATGGGAACTTTAATTGTTCCCTCTGCTAATCAACAAATCAAGGAGGTAAAGGACATATATTTTTCGTGACATTTTTGGGAGATGGAGGAGATCTGGATCAGAGAATCCCGTATCATCAAACACTCAGATGCGGTGACGCTCGTCTCAATCAACGGGCTTAGACGTCTTAGACGATTCCTGTCAAGTTTAATCACGTCACGCATGTGAGGTCAGTGGGATTAAAGAATAAGGAGGAGGAGGAGGAAAATGTCACTCAGAGAGAGTGGAGGATGAAACAGGTTCGTATACATTTTAAGCCGTGGCCACATGAGGTCTGTGAAGGCCTCTCTCTCTCTCTCTGACTGACACCAGGCTGTCTCTCCCGCTCTGTGAGCGTCACCACAGACTGACGTGCGTTTAGGTTGAGGCTAAGCAGCAGCGACGCGTCTGACCTTTCGGGCAAAAATGTATAAGGCTGCAATATACTGTCGGGAGCCCCGAGGTGATTAAATATCAGTACACGCTAAAGATGCATTCACTACAAACACCCACGAGCGAACTTTTTATGCAAAATCTAGATATGTGTTTGAGCGGGGAAATGTACAGCCAAGAAAAGCAGTAGTTTTATCCGAGTATGTGTGCAAGACAGAGGGAATAAATGACTCTGAAGCTCTAATGCAGGAGTCCTTAAACTCAAATGACCTGGGGGCCTCAGAGAATCTAGTCTGGTCCTTCATGGGTTTCAAAAAAAGTGTGTTTCACAATCTCGTCCACAATAAAAACAGATATACGACGCAAAATGAATCCATTAAATAACTGTAATAACTCATTATGACTTGAAATTACTTGGAGGGCCACATGAAATCAATCGGAAGGGGAGAGTTTTGCTCTCAGGTCGTGTAATATTTATTCAAATTTGATTTCTGCGATGAAAATGTGAGCGCCAGCGTTGCCCCTCTTATCCACAACGTCAAATTATGACACAGTAATGTGGAAATAAGAGGATAATATTATGGTAATATCGTGTCGCAATATCCAGGTAAAAAGCTCGGTAATGAAAATTACAAAAACGGCTACAATCAGGGTAACCTTAGAAATTAGAATTAAAATAACATAATAATCCATCGTGAGGTTGCAATAAAAACATCTCGGGAGGATATTGCACATCATTTTAAAAACAATAAAACCCAATAAAATTTATGATGCAAAATGAATCTGTAAATAACAAAAACACATTAAATCAAAATATCATGTAGACAAGCTTACATATGCATATATAATTAAATGTTGAATTTAATAATGTGATTAATATTATAACCTAATGTATGATTATTATATGGTCAGTTTGGGCCATGTTTCATTAGAATTTTTTGTGTTTTAATGTGACTCAAAATGTATAATTAAAGGTGCATTTATGTAATAAATCTAAAGCAACTGGCCATAAAATCCTCCTAATATGTCACAGAGACTCAGGAATAATGTTCATATAACAAACTGAACTCACCAACAACAACAGTACAGACAAAATATTTGCATTAAAAACAATATTTTGCAGACTGAAAATCATGTTTATGTTTTGAAATCATGTTTTGGCATGTGGCGCCACCTACCCCCATCTACCAATCATTGCAGTCAGTCGAGTCTCAGCTGCCGAGCAACCACGGGTTGCCAGTTAAAACGAAACCTAAAAGACCTCTGTATTTTGAATTTGAATGTAGTAACCGTTTGTGGCCACATTCTTACATATGGCAGCTTTAAGTTGAACACACATTCAAACACACATTTAAATTGTCACCAAGAACAAAATAAGGCTCAATTTGACGCGATTCCAAATCCATCCCGGCCGCTGCTGTGTCTCCTCCTCTCTGCTCAGGTAAACGCACAAAGACACGAGAAAAATCACTTTTGAGCTTTTGTCTTCTGATGACGAAACTCTCCGCTCAGTTTCCACGAGACAGACGAACTTCAAACACGTCCACGTTCCTCTTCTTCTTCTTCTTTCCCTGCTCTCTCTCTCTCTCTCTCTCTCTGTTAACTCTCTCCTCTCTCACTGATGTGGCCGGTGGGAGCGTCTCACACAGACCTGCCACAGATGCTCACGCTGACATCACTTCACTTTTGTGCTCTCTCGTCTCTTCCTGTTTCACCAGCGACGGAGATAAAAGGCGAGTAAAAAAAACCCAAAAAACCCCGCCGCTCCCTCGCTCTGCCTTGTCTATCCAGGGCCTCTCCGCAGATCTGCCGCTCTCTCTTCAGCCCCGGCCCTGATTGCAGCTGGCAGCGTCACTGCTAATCACGTCATCTGGATGCGGCGCGTCCTCTGCCCGATTAGCGTTACGGAGTCCGGCTTTAGCGTCTCCCGAAAACAGCAGAGTCAAATGAGCCACGCTTGCTTTTACAGCGACGTGTTTGAAATCCTAAAGGCTTGTGTGCAGATGGGTTCATACTCTTCATTTTTCAAACTCAACGGAGAAATCCAGTTGATTTGACAGCCTTACTTTCCAAAATCTGGCTGCCTTTTAGCTGTGAATAAGCTGTGAACACACCATGAGGGAGCGTCTTCCCAAAATAAAGCTCATTTACACATCAAGCAGATACAGCGGCTTAATTAGCCTCATCACCTGACGATACAGAATCCATTATTTTTTTTTCCCACTGTTATAGAGGGAAACTTCACACTCTTTTTTTTTTAACTGACAGATGTTCACCGGGGGGGTGTTTGTTGCCGGGCAGGAAATAACAGTAACAGTGGCTTTATATTCAAGCTGACAAGTGACAGTGAACCAAATTGTAAAGCTGCAGGCCGAGGGCACGTACGAGCCAAGGTGGGGAAAAGGTTAGGGAAAAAAAGAGAAGGCAGTAAAACAACAGAAATGCCAACTGCCATAAAATACCAAAGACGAATAAAGAGGAGGCCGTAACTCAATCTCAGACGCCGTCGTCTGTGAAGTAAAGATGAAGAATAAGAAAGAAAAACCAGAGCAATGAGCAGGAGAACTATAAAACATACTGTCGAGTAAAGTGACATCGGTAAAGAGCGTTTTCTGATATAAGAAATAGACAGATTGAAACGGGTTGTATTCTGATTTTGGCTGGATTAACCACAACGTAATCAGATTAGAACACGAGATTGAAGGTTTTCACTCTATGACACTTTAAAGCAGTGTTTGCCAACCCTGATCCTCAGGAAACACTGCTGTGCCATGTTTTACATGATGCCCTGCTCTAAAAACACCTGATATAAATAAAAATGTCAGCTCATCATCAAGCTCAACTTTCAACTTTTGTCAATTTTTTTTTTAAATGTTATATTTCAACTTTTGTCATTCTTTTTTTCAATTTTTTTTTTTTTCTCAAATTTTGCCTTTAAATTTTTTTTTAATAAATAAAATCAAAAAAAAGTATTTTTATTATATATTATAATTTTTTTTTCAAAACTGTAATGTTTCAACTTTTGTAAAAAAAAAAAGAAAAAAAAGAAAAAAAATCTTAATTAATGTTTTATCTGAATCAGGTGTTTTTTTTATGGAGCAGGGCAACATCTAAAACATGGCATGGCCGCGTTCCCTGAGGACCAGGGTTGGGAAACACTGCTTTAAAGATTCAACACACACCTTTATTGTCCTTTCACAATAAAAGAACAACACAGTCGTCTCGCTGTCCTTGCCAATTCAGAAGAGCAAGAATATAAATATACAGGAAATAAATGGAAGGTAAATTTGTCTCCATTGTAACGGCACGCTATCCTCCAGTGGGCTCCTTCATCACTTTATACTTCGTACGTATACATCTGTGCTCTGTCTTTGATTGAGAGGGGAGGAGAGGGCAAGAAAAGAAAGACGGTGAAACAATCCAGAGACCGGAAAAGTGCAATATTATTTCAGAAACTTACAGTGAAACAAAAAACCCCACCAATGAACCTAATAAAAATAATGAAGATGAATAGTTTTGCTGTAATTGAGTCAGTTTATGTCTCGTATATAAAAAGTCTTTAAATCCCCATGATTTGTGACAACACTGTGGATTTAAAGCATGTAAGGATCAATCTAATGACCTGATTTCCTATACAGACCCATTGCTATCTATCTATCTATCTATCTATCTATCTATCTATCTATCTATCTATCTATCTATCTATCTATCTATCTATCTATCTATCTATCTATCTATCTATCTATCTATCTATCTATCTATCTATCTATCTATCTATCTATCTATCTATCTATCCACTACCATTCAAAAGTTTGGGCTCACCTATACAATGTCACACTTTTATTCATTCAAAAGAGTTGCAAAATGAATAGAAAATATAGTCAAGACATTGACAAGACTAGAAATAATGACTTTAATTCAAAATAATCATTTTGCCCTTTCGTCAAGGAACCAGCAAAACTGTTTTCATCTGTGCTAACATCATTGCACAAGGGTTTTCGAGGATTTTCTAATCATCCAATAGCCTTCTAATGCAATTAGCAAACACAATGTACCATTAGAAATGGGCCTCTATACACCTATGTACATATTCCATTAAAAAACAGACGTTTGCAGCTAGAATAGTCTTTTACCACATTAACACAGTATAGAGTGTATTCCTGATTTATTTAATGTTATATTCATTGAAAAGAAAAGTGCTTTTCCCTCAAAAATAAGGACATTTCTAAGTGACCCCATACTTTTGAACAGTAGTGTAGAACATTTAAACGCCTACAGTAGGTTTCATGGCGTACACACAGATTTATCCTGCGTTCTTAACTCAATACAAACAAAAAGGTCACCGACTCCACCGTTAATCTCAAAGAATCCAATGACTCCGCCGTGACTCACAGCATATTTACCTCACGCAGATCAGTCATGTGTTCATAAACTGTCTCTGCACGACAACATTAAATGAGTGTTTGGCCAAAGCAAAGTCGTCATCGCGCGTGTTCACTGTGGAGTGCATATTTTTACAAACTACACGGCATGTAAATCCAGCCGTGCTTTTTTTGCTCTGCATGCATTATGCATGTTTTTATTGTTGTGGTGTGAGAACAACAGGGTGAGCTCACTGTTGCGTCGCCGCTAGCTATAACCGATGTCTTCATGTTTTCCCTCTGTACAGTATAAAAAGGGTCATTTCAGTTTTCCTGGGACTGGGACACTTCGAAAAGGAAGTCGTATGTTTGTAATTGTTTTTATCGTACAAGTACATTCTACTCTTCTGCTCAAGAGGATTTGCACGACATTGTTGAGGAAGTGATACAGGAAGTGTCACACACGCACAGGAAGTCGGACGAAAATACAGACATGTATACTAAATAAAAAGTTTAATGTCTGTCAAATTCTGTGATTTTTTGCCAGTTTTAACAAAATGATGCGAGTGAAAGTGGGTCTCACTGCTAGGGGTGGGGAAAATTTTTTTTTTTTTAAAGTTTCTATTTTGAAAATAAACAAAAAACAGTTTGTATTATTTGTGTACAGTTTATTTTTGTAACTTCTGGGAGAAAAAGGCTGCTAGCCTAAGCTTTTATTTATGCAAGTTATAGTTTTTATTTGTTTTGAATGAATAAATTAATCCAAATGTGCCCTACTGTGATGCAAAACGCGTCATTTGACTCACAGTAGGGCACATTTGGATAAGGGAAAACAGATTCTTTTACAAGTCAGGGAAAAACTGAGGGAGGGAAGCACATTTCCTAAAAAATACTACTGCTATTCTAGCAATACAAAGCCACATTCAAATCGGTGAAGTATCCCTTTAACTTTTGTCTTAAGTTTGCCTTTGTGTGATCACATTATCACATTATCTTATACAAACTGTATTTTTTTGATGCCATAATTTGCCTTAACACACTATGCATTGTATCAATTTTTAATCGAGAATCAATTTTGAATTGAATCATGACCCTAAGAATCGGAATCGAGTCGAATCGTGAGCCACCCAAAGATTCACATCCCTACTAACTGCCTTCTTCTGCTTCTCAAGCGTTAATCTTGATGTCTTGAATAAAAGGCTACAATACTAACCACTAAACCACAGAATGACCCCATATTACATACATTTCCTATGTTTTTTGCTTACATCCTGACAAAGTGATTGATAAATAATCACATACGGTCATTAAACCACTGCGTCTCAACACTTTATCGACATGTTAATGTCGCGTCGGACCTTTAATGTGTGCAGTAAAGACATCGGGTGGAGTCTGTGTGAGCTTTTTCTTCTGAGCAGTGCTGTGGAATTTAACCCCCACACCACATTCATCTGTGGCTCTGAGGCACTCAGACCATCAGACGAAACCAGAATGGCACCGGACCAGACCAGAGGGGTGAAATCTGGTCCAGCGTCTGGGTTTGGGTCTTATCTGCTCGCTGTTTACCGACAGTCACCGAGTCCATCACTTGCAGCAGCAGCAGCAGCGACGGCGTTATCTCAGCGAGCCAGGCGACACGAGCAGAATACGAGAGCAGCTGCTTCAGTCGCCGGCCAATCTGTGCCTGTGTGTGTGTGTGCGCTTGTATTTGTCACCTCTCTAGGACCTTTGCCAGGACTGGGTGTCCTCATGGAGACCAAAACCTGGTCCTGATGAGACAGAACCTCATTATTGGGGAACTCGTAAAGTTTAGGTTTGCGAATAAAATTGGCCAAACATATTTAGACTATTTATCCTCTTGATTGCTAAAGAACGGCGTCAGCATTCGCAGTAAAATCCTAGAGTATAAACTTCATATTTATCTATATCTTGTAAACAATAATTTCTGAAAGGTTCTCAAATTAAGTCCATACTTTGATCACATCTCAATTGTTTCATTTCAAACTTCATCGCAGGGTTGTTCAGTCATTGTCTTAATATATATATGGCCCTAACTATATATATATATATATATATATATACTGTATTTTACACAGTATATATCTACATATTGAATTATTGCCCAGTCGGAGTCACAAGAGTACTCTGATGTTTACCAAGCAAGATTTTATTGGAAAAGTTGATACATTGAAATGCAACTGTTCCTCTTCTCATCCTCCATATTTCTCTTTCTCATTTCTTACCTTATTTGTTTCTCTTCATATAAGCCCATAGAGGCAGATCCCCGTCCACCCAATTCTTAACCCTTTAACACCTTTGTTTTTGGTGCTAATTTTAACCATAAAAGGTCCAGAGGCTAATTTTATCAGAATAACCGTCAATATCTGGCAGTTATTTACATTTTTACTACATGTTAAAATTGTGCATTAACCATTTAAAATTAACGTGAAACACGAGCACCAGATTTTGCGTGTTAAATTTGAACAGTGTAAAACATATTTACATTAACATTTGTTGTCACAATGTCCAAAAACAGGCCAAAAAACAGAAACTATATATGTACCAGTGTTCTTTCCAACTCTCTCTTCTCTGGTGACTAAGACTCTGATTTGCCGGCGTCCTGCAACAATGCGAGTGAAATTACCGTTATAACCACGTTGGCTTTAATGTGCAACTTCTCAGCTTTCAGAAACTGTTGGAATTTTGCCGTTAGCACAAACCGTCGCGTAATTATGGTAAAGTTCCACTTTCACACATTTGTAGTATCACATACAACATGTAATTTACTTCTAAAATATTAATTATAAAGATTGTATGGCAACAATTAAGATGAGGGAACACATATTCACCATTAATAGGTGCTTTCTAACATATATAAGTAGCATACTAACCCTTTATTAGAAATCATTAAGCATGTATTAACAACACCTTATTCTACCTCTATTACGACATGAATTAAGATTTTCCCTACATAAGGTGTTAATACGTGCTTAATATTGACTAATAAAGGGCTAGTATGCTACTTATATGTGTGTTAGTAAGCACCTAGTTAATGGAGAACATTTTCCCTAATCTAAAGTGTTACTATTGGAACATTCTACACTCTTAGAAATAAGGGTTCCAAAAGGGTTTTTCTACACTACCTGGAACCATTTGCTTCTGAAAAACCCTTCCCCAAAGAAAGGATTTTTCAAGAGTTCTTGGTAACACTAATGGTTCCAGTAAGAACCATTTTGATCCAGAGAACCCTTTAAAACCCTTTTCCTGAATAAAGGGTTTTAAAAGGTTTCTTGGTGGAAGCCCCAGTATGGGTTCTTTGGAGAACCTCTTATGGGGGGTTCTTGGTGGAACATAAGACAAAACACACACAGTTCTAGGTATAACCCTTTATGTTGGGTTCTAGGTAGAACCCTCCAAAATGGTTGGAGCCAAAAAGGGTTCTCCTATGAGGACAAGCTGTAGAACCTTATATGGTTCTATTTATCACTTTTAATTCTAAGAGTGTATTCTCTTTTTCAATAGTGTTTTGTAGGAGAAGGAAAACCAGGATCTCACCCTGTGGACGGGGTCATTATGCAGCCTCCGCGGTCCACCGTCATCCTGCAGCCACAGCCGCGCTCCGGGGTGTCGTGGTTCATGCCAAAGTTGTGTCCCAGTTCGTGTGCCAAAGTCACGGCTGCACCCAGTGGGTTCTCCGAGTGATCCTGCCATGGAGGGAAAGGTGGGCGACACAAAACAATGAGAAACACGCCAGTCACTGTACATGTAGTCTCCTCTAATACAAGTTCAATCGAAGGCTACGAGTAAAGCGAGTAAAAACAAACCATGTAAAGTTCAAAAGAGGACAATTTATGAGCAGAATGTTCCACAAACTGTCCCAATTCCCCGCTCCCATCCTTCCTTCATTACTCATTCTCCTCACGGAGCCCGAACTCAGCTGCCAATACATTACCCCCACAGATTCAATCATACAAAACAGGTACGGCACAAGATGCGCCATGAACCGGCAACCATGTGACTCCTGACCACATTGATAAGCAAGAGAAGTAAGTGCCCGACACAAGATAGGAGACGGGTGGGAAATAACAAGAGAGTTTGTGTGTCGGCTCGTTTTTGTGGGGGAGACGGAACAGACCGATGAATAAAGTCAGTGTTAAAGTAAATATGAATATGAATATGAATCATACTGAAAAACAAGAGATTAAATGATGATTTCTTTCATAAGCAATCTGTTTTATTCTTTGCTGATGAATCAGCTTTGGTCATAAAATCCACAAAAATATCATTTGATAAATCCTACATGTCAATCATCATCATCATCATCATCAAACTAACTTGTTTTTATTTTATCCAAAACCGACTCAAAATTTGGAAGCAGACGTCATTAAAGGTGCATTATGTAATAAATCTAAAGCAAAGGACCATAAAATCCTCCTAATATGTCACAGAGACTCAGGAATAATGTTCATATAACAAACTGAACTCACCAACAACAACAGTACAGACAAAATATTTGCATTAAAAAAATAAAAATATTATGCAGTCTGCAAATCATGTTTATGTTTTGAAATCATGTTTTGGCATGTGGCGCCACCTACCGCCGTCTACCAATCATTGCAGTCAGTAGAGTCTCAGCTGCAGAGTTAACCACGGGTTGCCAGTTACGTCAGAAAACGAAACCTAAAAGACCTCGGTATTTTGAATTTGAAAGTAGTAACCGTTTTTGGCCACATTCTTACATATGGCACCTTTAACTTAACAATTCATTGATATCATTTCATGAGGTGGTTTTGCTCGTCTTGGACTAATATCATAAAAAAAACCTATATATTTTTAAACACATTTAGCCATTTAGATACTCTTAAATATCATTTATTTTCCTTTTTACATGTATATTTTGCATTTTTATATACTTAAATGCTGATATAAACACAATTAAGCATATGTTTTGCCATCGTTTCATCAATCCTTTTTCAGAAACACTTTTTCAAACAGAAAATAAGTAAGATGTAGACCTTCAACTAAATCCTACAACGATTTGTTTAACTTTACATTTTGTAACAGTAGATTTTATCTGTCAAAAACAGGGAGGTTTCTGATTATGAGAGTTTGTTTCCACACGTTTCATTGTTCTTCTTCATGTCCAGGCCTCATTTACTCCACTTCTTCTTAAATTCATGTTTATTTTTAATCTTGTAATGTTATTCTTACTCTTTTTTTTCCGTTATATTATCTTGAACTTTTTAATTTCTCATTATATTTTAAGAGCTGTAAACTGCCTAAAACACAAAAAAGTACTGTTGTACTGTCTATACATCATAAATGTTCAATGTTTAACACATTTTATCACGTATTAAACACATTTGACATATAATCTTGGAATTTCACAGGAATATTTCACTACACATCTGCATGCATGTCAACATCTGCACAAGTCCACACAAAGAAGGGTGTTATTTGTATTTAGAGTATTCAGTAAATAGGAACTTCAGAACATGTTGCTGCCAACCTTGAGAAAAAATAAACCCAACAAGCTTACAAGTCGACCTTTAATAATAAACATGTTGTAACGTGGATACGGCTTTTTTTTTTGTTTTTTTTGAACTTCTTCTAACTGTGGTCTTCAAATTTCCTCAGCCACATAAATGAGAAAAACACATGGTGCCTTTGAAGGCGAGGTCATGTGTCAAAGTTGAGGGAACGCAAAAAGTATTTTGTGCTCTGATTACAGAGCGGCGCGATGAGGCGCTCGCACCGCGCCTTAAAACAAGCAAGAAAAAGTGATGACTTTCATCTGGTTCTGTCATATTTATCAGTCACACAGTGTGTGTGTGTGTGTGTGTGTGTGTGTTTGTGGTCATGGTTAAATGATTCCTCACAAAAAAAAAAAAAAACGTCTGCAGAAATGATGCAGCTCTTAGAAGCCACAGTCATTACACTGAGTTTTTCTGTTGTTTTGATAGCGGGAGTCTGATAGTGTTGGTGACAAGCAAGAAATGCTCCGAAAACATGTAAAAAAAAAAAAAAAAAGAGTAGAGCTCCCAGAGTAGAATAACCAAATAAAAATGTTTTTCTCATTGTTCGCTGATGGAGCCTTAAAATCATCACCCATGTGCATTCGCTTAGAAAACAAACAATCTTATATTGTTATATTAACATGTGGTCCGAATGAAGAATTTGAGGCCAATTAGCGCACGGTATCGGAACGGTTTGAGAAATGGCTCGGCTCAGCTGGCCTCTTCAGTCTAAGTGGTTACACGGCCCTTTAATCTGGGTCCAAATCATCTGCCGTCTGTTAAGCAACAGGGACAACAGACATCTGGAGGAGCCGCAGCCAAAACAAAACACATCCATTAATGGAGGGATACACATCTGGGCTGAAGTGTAATGGAATTGGGCAGATCAACCACTTCACGGTTTGGCATGGACGTCGAGTGCAGCAGCAGCAGCAGCAGCAGCAGCAGCAGCAGCAGCAGCAGCAGCAGCAGCAGCAGCAGCAGCAGCAGCAGCAGCAGCAGCAGCAGCAGCAGCAGCAGCAGGCAGACGTAGAATCATTGAATGTACAATATTGGTGTAAATAAACTCCCCCAAAAAACAAAATAGTATTTTGATTTAAATGTGTGCTCCGCAAGAGCCGGCATAAACAACTCATGGCAGCTCATAAAAATGTAAATGTGGTTTTATTTAAATGCTGCGCCCTTTGATTTACCTCCACCGGCCCTTTAGGAGATGTCACAGGGAAATAACTGAATGACAGCTAAAGGGCATTTCAGATAAAAAAAAATAGAAAATAATAAATAAATAAATAAATAAATAATGGTATTCAAAGTTTGTTGCACTGACTACTGAATTAAGAGCAAGAAATTTAAGTTTCTGGTTATTATGTGTGAATTATGCGCCCACAATAATGAGCCTCACTACAGAGTACAGTTACACAAAGTTAAGTTACACACAGACTGTTAAAGCTAGGAAATGTGTGATTTATGCATATTTACTCAGAAATGCAGAAGATTAACTGCTCGTCAATTGGTATTATCACAAGATATAATCGCAATATTTAAGTCAGGATGCGCTATTATCAAGATATTTAAGTCACAATTTAATATTAACACAATATTTAAGTAACGATACGATATTATCAAGATATTTACGTCACAATATTATCTTGATATTGAAGTCACAATACGATATTATCACGATATTTGAGTCACAATACGATAGAAATTAAATTTAAATCACGATACAATATTATCAAGATAACAAGTCACGATATGATATGATGATGATCACAATATTTAAGTCACGATATTTAAGTCACAATACAATATTATCACAAAATTAAAGTCACAATATGATATCACAATATTTAAGTCATGATACGATATGATCACATTATTTAAGTTACGATACGATATCACAATATTTAAGTCACAATAGGATTATTATCATGATATTTAAGTCACGATTCAATATCACGATAAATGACTTTAGTTTCCTTCTATGTCATAATTATATTTTCTAATATGTATATATGTATATTAACATAAATAGTATAAACATATTATGTTAATACATTTATATTACGAATTATGTGATGAAATGTTGCAGAAAGATGTCAACAGGAAGCCGTGTTAAAGGGGTGAGATTAAATACGTTTTAAACTTCTTCTCACTCCTTTTCAAACATAAGTACAAAGCAGTGAATGTGAATCATTTGATTTGCTTGTGAATTGAACATTTGTTTTAATCTTTTCTTCCACATAAACCAAACTAAACTAAGAAAACAACAATAACAACTTTAAGCTGCCTGAAAACAGCCTCTGAGCCTCTCAGGTGTTTGGTGAGTGCACTGACGTTGACAGGCCTCCAGCACAAACATCATTATGTTTAAAACGATGACTTCCTGCCAAAAACCTGTCCGTATAAAAGGTCCGTTTGGGCAAATAACAAACACCTTTCCTGCTTTTATCGTGTCTTGATTGCGTTAGTCTGTTGAATCCCAACCAACAATGTCAGCGCTGATACAATCAGGTAGCAGAGAGGAAGAGGAGGGTGGAGACACGGTGGGAGCAGCAGCGAGAGCTTTTTTTTTTTTTTTTTTATATATATATACACACTCACCATGACGATGCCTCCAGACTGCTCAACTGTGCACATGCTCATAATGGGCGCCATGCCAATGGTGGTGCCCTGGAAATAAACCCCGCTGCAAAGGAGAGAAGGACACAGGCAAGGTGAAGAGGACATGGAAAATATCTGCAAAATCATACTGTAATGCATGTTTGTGTCATCGTTTTATTGACTTTTATATGACTTTTTATACCTGAATAGCACATGAGAAAATATTGACTCAAATTGTTATCAGTGTTAAAATACAGTGGAGTAAATAGGTCGAGCAAAGTCAGCAATGGACTTTATTCACACTCTCTCATCAGCATCCTCTTCCTCACATATACTTCACACACTGGTAACGTGAAATTAGATTAAGATGGAACGAGAGATAAGGTTGACTCTAATTATTATTATTATCCAATCACATACCTTGGTTTACACAACAGAACAGTATTTCACCAGTGCCACCAGAGGAAGCTTGTGTACCACCGGGGGTACATGTACCACAGTTTGAAAACCATGGCTGTACACTTAAAGTGCCAAGTAGAACCATATACGGTTCTTCCGCTTGTCCTCATAGGAGAACACTTGTTGATTCCAGGTAGAACCTCTTTATAAAGGTTCCACCAAGAACCCTTTTAAAACCCTTTATTCAGGAAAGGGCTTTTAAAGGGTTCTCTGGATCAAAATGGTTCTTACTGGAACCATTAGTGTTACCAAGAACCCTTGAAAAACCCTTTCTTCAGGTAAGGGTTTTTACAGAAGCAAATGGTTCCAGGTAGAACCTCAGCCATTGTAGAAGAACCCTTTTGGAACCCTTATTTCTAAGCGTGTACATGATATAAACACTTGTTGCTTATGCTGTTTATTTTATTTTGAAATCCAGTGCAACAGTGATAAATTAAAGGAAGTAAACATTCAGTGTTTTTATGTCAAATTCATGATCATGTGTTACTACATATATACAGTAGGATAGAAGGATATAAACTTAAGAACTAATTCCGCACAAACTTAAAAAAGATTTAATTATGAGGCACTAAAACCAGATATCAGTGAAACTACTTTTCATTTTAAGTCTTAACGCAAAATATTTCTTACATACAGCTCTTTTAAAGGTATGAAATTGCCTCCAAAATGTACATAACTTCAGAAACAACAACTTTTGCTTTTGTTTGGTCGAGCTAAATTTGCACCTGATGAGCTGAGCGTTGTCGTGCGGCTTCTGGGGCAGCAGCTTCACCTTCCTCCAGTCCAGGAACTCGTGCAACGTGGCGAAGGGATCCTGCGTGACGGGACATTTGTCCGAGTCGCTCCACACCTCCAGACCCACCAGGGCCACGCGGATGTTCAAGGCTCTGTAGAACTATTGATCAGCACACACACAGGAGAGAGAGAGAGAGAGGGAGGGAGTCAGTGTGACGGGGGATTTACGGAGCTTTGATGACACGAACGATCAAACAACCTTCAAAAAAAAAAAGTCACTTTTGTAGCCTTTATACTATAGTTACATTTCATTATCAACATCCAACATGTCTTCTTTCCACGTCTCAATCCATGCTCCCTCTCAAGAGAATTCATCCATCAACCTCCAGAACGTCTCCGCTATAGATCCACAGCTCTGACGGAGGTTTTAGACGGACTACAAGCAGCTGTTTTACTGGGCCGTTCATATATCTCGCCGTTGTCCCCATTAATCTGCGCTGCCAGCGATATTTCTATTTTAAAAAAACGTGATTTATCCCTCCTGTGTGGAGAGCAGAGAGGGTGTTTTTACCTTGTCCACATAATTGGCTATCTCTGCCAGTCTCTGTTTCACCTTGTCCACGTCCTTCCCCTGTTTCTGAAACTGCAAACAAAATGACATGGGAACGCTGACAGCACACAGTGGCTGCTTTTGCACCGAAGGCAGAAATGACACAGTGTACACAGGCCATTTAAACTCACAGGATTCATTATACAGAGTAGATGTTTTCAGGTAATGACTATTACTGTTCATATAGCAGCTTTCATGCTCAAAATGCAGCGATAAGTGCTTGACGATACAAAATACAACAAAATGCACAACATGTAGAACAAACACACGTAAGAATATAGAACAGGAAGTGCTTCAGAATAGTTAAAAATTATAAAACGTTGGGTAACGCTTTCTTTTACAGTCCCCTAATTACCAGGTATTTACCTGGTAAATTCATGGTAACACCAAAGTGTTACTAGGTAATTACCAATGGTAATAAGAAAGTAAATACAGTGAAACTGTTGCCAAAATACTGGGCATTTACCTGGTAACTATATAGTTAATTATAGCGTGTTATTACTGCTGTTAATAAGAAGGTATGTACAGCTTAACTATGGCAAAACTATGGTAAATGTAAGTGTATTATTGGGTTATAAACTGGTAATAAGCAGGTACCTACAGTCCCCTAATTACTAGCTATTTACCCAAGGGGTAATCTAACAAACCTAACCCTAAAAATGTGTGTAATTACATGGAAACAAGCTTGGCTTTCTTTTACAGTACAGTTTTACTGTACTTACCGAGTACATTACCGTGCATTACCCAGTATTTTGGCAACGGTTTCACTGTATTTACTTATCTTATTACCCTTGGTAATTACCTAGCAACACTTTAGTGTTACCATGAATTTACCAGCTAAATACCAGGTAATTAGGGGACTGTAAAAGAAAGCGTTACCAAACGTTGAATAAAAAAGCAGAGATTTTTTTTTTTAAAGTGACAATGCTCCATAATTTGACACCTAAAAATGTTATTTGTCCATTTCTTTCCATCTTTCCATTTATTATTTTATCCTACACTATCTTTTTGTACTTTATCTTTACTTCCCTATTGCTTTGGGACATTTTTCCCACAATAACATAACAATTTCTCAGCATGTTTTACTCTGTATGAATAAAATTTCCTGGCTTTGCAATAATTACTTATTAAATGGGCTTCTTTTTTTGTGTAATTTGTGTTTTTGTGTCACACAGAATGACTTCGAAGGCAGTATTTAAAAAAAAATGAAATGCTAAAAAAAAAAAAAAAAAAAATCACAGCCAATATGTTTTACTGTGTTCGGCAGGTTGTCAAGCTGTGACCATCTGGATGTGGAAAAATCCTCCTCGTGTTGGAAAGACTGATGGCTCGGCCATGGGCAGCAGGTACATTGGCAGACCTGAGCTTAAGCTGTGCATCCAAACACAGTAGAGCCAAACCCCGACTGTACATCCACCTTCACCGGTGCTGCACTGATGTCACCTTTGAGCCCTAAATCCTTTTTCCTGCATCTCGTTTCCTTCCTTTCTGGTCTGTGGCATTAACTGCCAAGAGGAAAACCCCCCAAAAGGAGACCTTACTATATTTATATGGGAGAATCCTGTATCCCCCCCCCCCCCGTTTCCTGTCTACTCTGCTGGGGAATCATTCAGCACTTCCTGTCAAAACAGAGCTCCTGCCACTAGACCACACTACTTCCCTCATTGTGACCTAATTCCGAGTCTCCACAGGGACCTGCTCTACTGTTACTACAGCTTACCCTGCACTTTTTTCTCCTAGCCGGCTGTATAAAGTGTCGTTTCTGTTGTTCTTCAACAACAGATTTTGTGAAAGGAAAGCGCGGCAGCAGGTGCTTTACCTCTCTGTTGTCTGCGACGATGATCAGCTCGACATACTTCGTTGTCTTCTGAGCGTGTCGTTTATGCTGGAGTGGAAACAAAAGAGATTGGAGGATTACTGACTGATGTGCAAGTGCAGGATTTAAAGTCTGAAGAACTGTAAAAAAAAAAAAAAAAGCTAACCCAGTTCTATTGCTGGTTTGTCACTTCCCTATCTGAGGGAACCAGAAATCCAATTTGTTCTACACAAAGTGTGAAAGTGTGGCTACTTCCTGTGACCAACTAAAGATTATTTTCATCATCGATTAATCTGTCAATTATTTTCTCCATGAATGGATTCATCGTTTGGTTCATAAAATGTTTCTCAAACCTGGAAATTATGACTTTTTATTGATTTCTTTGTTATATCGAGGATAAAAACCAGAACATATTCACATTTAAGAAGCTGAAAAATCAGAAAACTCACAATTTCAGCCTTAAACAGTTGTGGTTGCCACCCTTCAAAAAAAAAAAAAAGAAGTGTACTCATCTCATGAGAATATACCACCTAAAATTAAATCCAACATTTTATTTAAAATGACCAGAATTCCCATGATATTTTTCAACAGGAAGAAGTCACACTATGTACTTACATAGGACAAGTGAAGTTTGTGGTACGAGAAAAAACATGTCAAAATAGCAGAGAGCATTAATGGATTCCCACAGATCCAGAGAGAAGGTGGAGGTGAATAGAACTGCGATAAAAAAAAACATATTGAGGAGAAGACAAGCTAATTATTTTACGGATAACTAAATCATGGCAAATCATGGACTAGATTTATGCACACTTTCAGTGACAACAGCACCATATTGTGTCATTGTTTGTTTGTTATTCAAATTTGACAGAATTTGAATAACATTTCAAGCTTTTCTATATTTTTGTGTGAATTTTTTTTTAAAATC
The DNA here is from genome assembly GCF_963457635.1 of Microchirus variegatus. NCBI lineage: Eukaryota > Metazoa > Chordata > Actinopteri > Pleuronectiformes > Soleidae > Microchirus > Microchirus variegatus. Next base: position 20,947,808 of record NC_139812.1, on the reverse strand, counting down.
ACGTTTGCATGAAACAAGATTTTAGTGATAAAATAATTAACTGCAGATTAATCTAACTTTTCTACTACTATTTGTCACGGGAATCTGTCCTTTGTCAGATGCCTATGTCCTTTATGTATTTTTTGGTTAACTTGGTTACAATAATCCTATTTTATCTGCATGACAATAACAATAAAAAGTAACAAAATGTTACATATAAGATGTAATATATGAGTATCTCATGTCACTGAGTATTACGTAACAGATTATCACCCTAAAAAAATAAAGTCAGAGAAGAAATACACAGGTATTCTGCTGTTAGAAGCTAAAAACGATGAGCTCGTAAAAATTCAAAAGCCCAGGTATTTCTTAGTGGCCATTAAGTGCAGCGTGACCCAAATGGAGTTTTTATGGCTCGGGAGCAAGTGGGGGGGCAGATGGATGCTGCACCTGCTCCGTGCAAATCAGCCGCCAAAAACCTTCTCTGCATTGGCCGTCAACGCGGAGCTCGGTGTGCAGATAAAACGAGTGTCGAGCCCAAAAGCGTCACCCTGAGGGAACATATCCAAACTGATCTGCTCGCCACTCTGTTTCACTTTTGGTCAAAAGCCCCATTTACCTCGTCATCCAACCCAGTGAGTGATAGCTTTGGAAACGTGTGCAAAATATCTACAGTAAAGTGCTCAAATTGACAACAACTGCAGTGACTTTACTGTACGATTTCTTATATAAAGATAATATTAATATCTCACCCTCGTGTGGAAGGACTGGAAGGGGCTTTTGATGTGGTTTTCAGCAGCGGCGGACGACGACGCGTTGAAGCCGTGGCCGCAGGCTCCCGGGGTCAGTCGGAGTTCTTCCACTCTGTAGATGAAGTGGGACCCGGCGTCTTGTCCAGACGCTGGCTCGATGATGAATGTCTTATTCTCAAGTGAGATGAAGCCTCTGTAGAGATGGCAGTGCAGGTTTTTTTTTTATTTCTTTTTAAAAAAAACAAACAACAAAGCTTCAAAGGATAATAACTAATCTTTAAAAAAGCAGGATTTGACTTTATGCTGATCTCTAATGGAATATGTGACAACTGAGGCTGCCCTTGGCTCATTTTAACTGGAGTTGGATGAAACTTAAAACCTTTTTAAATGTTTTTTTTATCTTGGCAAAAGAGGATAAGATTGTAGATAAGTTTGTTAATTTTAAGTATTTTTCCACCATCTAATCCACTTTAAATCTAGGATAACGTCTTGAGTGTCTTGAAAGGCGCCTTAAATATAATGCATTATTATTATTATTATTATAAAAGGCACTTCCTGGTAAAAATAAAGGTTTAAAAAAAGCATTATTATGATTACATCTCAAATCCTTATAAACAAGTAATCTTTTGTCACAAAGAGGCAATATTTTATCATAAATGTCACTTTTTTTATCACGTTGGGGTTGTTGGGTTGAGCTCTTTCACAGTCACAAATGAGCTCGGCCTCATTACACACACACTTCCTTTACGAGCACTCGATCAAGAATATTTAGCCTCTAAATTGATCATATTTCTTTTAATGTTCTTTGTCATTAGCTGGTGCCGCGTCGATGGAGATCATCGCGAACGGACTAAACATTTACATTTTCCCCTAAACGGTTTCCTTGTTGTCTAATTAGGCAGAAGACGACGACGACGCCGCGTTGCTTAAGGCTCGACTGGCTCCCGTTTTCAAAGATCGTCCACTCATGCTCGGTCATTAGCGACACTCGGACACTCAATACTGACAAAATCAGTGCAGATATCGACTGTGGACAGAGACAATAAGGCGTGACATTTTTAAACATTTCTTGCAGGTCACGGAACGATTCGCTGACCGCACGCTTTAGAGGCTTAAGAGTGACTGTGATGAGGAGGAGAGCGACTTCGGTAAATATAAACACTGCCGTGGCAAACAGCAAACCTAAAGGTCAGCGACGAGACGCTGCTGGAATCTGAAATGAAAGTCGGCGTTTCTTACCGAAGGCCTGAGCAGACGCTGAGGGTGACGTCAGAGTTTGGATGGGCCTGCACTTCTCCATGGTAGTAGCAGTTATTCTGAAAGGGAAATCAAGTTTCAAATCAACACATTGTGATGTTATTTTCTGCCTGTTTTTTAATTATTCATTCATTTTCCACTGCTTTATCCTCCATATAAGGATCACAGGGAGAGAATCTGACTCCCATCTGACATAGGGCAAAAGGCAGAAGACAACCTGGACAGGTCAACGGTCCATCAAAGGACAAACCGTCACCTCGAGAGTCAATTTAATGTGTCAAATTGATCTAATCTGCATGTTTTTAGACCAGGGTGAACATGCAATCTTCTCACGGAAAGGCCCTCGGTCAAACCAGGATCCAAACCGGTGACCATCTTGCTGTGAGGCTGTTCATAACCATCTTGAGGGGTCACATTGAGTTTTTCAGAATTAAAATGTTACATTTGGCAGGGGTCAGATTTAAGTTACGGTGAGGAGCTTGGACAATCCAGGAGAGGCTCTCCAAGTCAAGAGGAGCCAACTGAGGTGGTTCGGGGCATCTGGTCAGGATGTCTCCTGGACCCCTCCTTCAGGTCCTTCAGGGAGGAGACCTCAGGGACGACCCAGGACACGCTAGAGGGATTATAGTATCTCTCGGCTGGCATGGGAACGCCTTGGGATCCCACCACCACCGGAGGAGCTGGTGTAAGGGGACGGATGGGGAGAAGGAGGTCTGGGCTTCCTTATAAAGGCTGCTGCCCCTGGTGACCTGGACCCAGATAAGTGGAAACCACAGAACTTTTATATTTGAGAATGGTTGACATACATAATATTGTGGTTTTCTCATACGTCCACATCCTGTATTCATGGAATCCGTTTCCATTGCATTTATCTGCAGTTAATGACCTGAAAAACAGTCTTTATCTACTAGGTTCAACACTCTTGTGTGTATTGTATGTAATGTATTAATGTTCAAAAAGGCATAAATCACGAAAATATCAGGAGATAATCTGTGAGTCCAAGTGTATATATGAGCTAGATTAAAAAGAATTTGCAATATCTTATTAAGATACTGTAATCGCAAGGTACAACAGTGTTTGCAAGTAGAGCATTGGCCATTGAATCAAGATCTCCAAACGATCTGAACACCCATTTGATGATTAAATGTACAATATTATGTTGTTTTCTCTTTCTTTCTAAAAGCTACTTAGTGAGCTGATGCTGTAATGTACATTTAGAAAAAGTGCACGCTCTGAAGAGCAAACAAGACTCTTCGAATGAAAAGGGAGACGCAAGGAAATGAAATGGACGAGAGGTGACAGTAATATGGTAATTGTGTTTCCTTCATTATTCCACCAGGGTCGTATGAGTAAAAAAAAAAAAAAGGGAAAGTGGACGATTCCTCAAACACGAGAGGATCAAATGAGAGAGGGGAATGAGCACAGATCTCACTACACTGAGCATTCATTGTTCCCAGGGAGGAAATAAACAAAAATAAACAAAACAAAAAAGTCATTTTTACAAACATCTGTTCGACAAGAGCGGCACATGTAAGCGAGCCAGGTGGTGATGGAATTAAGATTCATAAGCGAGTGTAAAAATAGAGCAGCTTCAACAACACAGCTCTGTTCTTAGGCTACGGTTGACCTACATTAGGTCACCTTCATGGTAACACCGGGCAGCAGTCGTGATTGGCTGCCTCCTGCATTGTCTTTAAATGTAAAATACATACAAACAAAATGTTTTTTTTAATTAATATGCTTACACAATTTACAAGACCTCCTGAGATGGAGTCTTTGCTAATTTCTCATTTTGCCATCTGTGTGACAGAACTGCAGAGTTCTGTATTGACCTGTTCCAATTCATTAAACCTAGGGCTGTAAAAAAAATGATTATATTCATGACTGATTAATCTATGACTTCCCACTGATAAGTGGTGCAAAAACAGAAAAATCATCCTGAAATGTCTTTGCTTTATCCACAAAACAAAGATATTCAACTACAAAATATCCACATTTAAAGGTGCATTATGTAATAAATCTAAAGCAACTGGCCATAAAATCCTCCTTATATGTCACAGAGACTCAGGAATAATGTTCATATAACAAACTGAACTCACCAACAACAACAGTACAGCCAAAATATTTGCATTAAAATTTTTTTTTGGAGACTGCAAATCATGTTTATGTTTTGAAATCATGTTTTGGCATGTGGCGCCACCTACCGCCGTCTATCAATCATTGCAGTCAGTAGAGTCTCAGCTGCCGAGCAACCACGGGTTGCCAGTTATGACAGAAAACGAAACCTAAAAGACCTTGGTATTTTGAATTTGAATGTAGTAGAAAAATTCTTCGCTAAAAACCAAAGTCTGCATGACCTTGCACTGATCTCTACACGAACGTCACATCTTGTGTTTAAGTTTATTTCATACACCGTGTGTTTACTTGAATGCTGGAGCAGCAGCAGGAGAAATCTGTTTATTTTCACAGATTCCTCGCAGCACACCTCGGTGTCTGCTGATCCATGATTAACACACGCCTGGCTGAGCGCTTGCTTAGTTCAGAGACAATATGTTCCGACAGCGAGCAGCTGTGTGAGGTCTATCGCGACGCGAGTTGCGCGAACGCGACACCTGTGACATCCCCTCCCCGCTCGAAATGATTTTGAAATTGAAGTGATTCTCTTCTTCTGTACCTGTGCGATTCTGTGTTTTCCTACAGGTGTTTCAGACACAATGTAGTCAACACACACACACTCTCCCTTCATCCCTTTAACTCCAATGAAGGTCAATCTTTAGATTTCTGATTGTTTTAGCTTCTTAAATGTGAATATTTTCTTCGTTTCTTCGCTCCACATGACAAAGAAATCAATGAAACTGAAACATTTTGGTTTGTGCACAAAACAAGACATTAAAGAACATCGACATTTTATGGACCAAGCGATTCATCGAGAAAATAATCAATAGTTGCAGCTCTAGATTAGTTATTTTGGTATGTTTTTTATTACTATGTCATGATACTATACTACCATGTCATAACTATGTTTATATTGTCAACTTTTTTCGTTCCATATCAAAACAATCACTTTTAATCATCATAAATATTATTATTTCCATGTCTTTTTCTTAAATAGTTGGCTTCTTTTTGACTTCACCGGCCCCTTACTGACCAAACAAGACACTCAGTGGCCTGCAGGGCATTTGAGTTTGAGACCCATGCTCTACAGAATGCATGGATGGACACAAATCCACACAGAAAACAGAAGTGTGGAAGCTGTTATAGCGGCAAACGGGGGACAAAATTCATATTAAAGTACTGTATGTGTATTTGAATACATCATTACAGTCCCTGTTGGTGTAATAGTCAGGTGTCTGATAGTGTATGTGTCCGTCTGGTGCTCTGTCCTTCAACCTAGCAGTTATCAGGCAGTCGGCATCAGGAGTGTGTTTTTTATTTCCATCCTCCAGCCAACTTTATTTATTGATGGTTATCTGGACACAGAGGATTTCAACAAATAATATATATATATATAGAAAAAGTTGTATGAAGTGTACTGTGCTACTCTACTTCTTACTATCACTTCTCTCATTGTATGTTCTATCCAGTGTCTGGTTTGGATTCTGACATCAGCTCTTGCAAATTAACCAACATTCTCCCGCAAAGTGTGAATCACATGTTCGCTGCTCAGTTTGCTGCTGCTCAACAGTGATGTTATTTTTCAAGAAAGAGAGAGAAAACACTTTAAAAAGGTCTAAGATTTCTGCATAACATTAATGTTAAAGCCTGAGGCTGCTACACTGGCGACCTGATGTCATGCAGTGTAACCTGACGTCTAAAAATATCTACATCATAGACTTAAAAGACAAAGACAGTTTTCATTTTGAAGAATAAGAAAATAAGTGAAAACATCCTCCTGCACCTTCGTGAACCCGTATTTAATTTGTGTTACGATTATATTGCAGCATTTCTTTTTTTCGCTTTCATTTATATAAACATGTTTGGAAATAAACATTCATGTAGCACAGTGCGCGGCCTTGATATTCACATTTAATCTCAGATCCCCAAAGATTAAGGCACTTAACACACACAGGACAACTAGAGTAGATCATCTTCTAAAAAGGGGATTCCACAATAAAATCCTGATGGCAATGTTGGCTTGAAAACAGAGCAGCATTACAAACAAAAAGAAACAGCTTTTTATTAACTAGGCCAGAGGATCTGTCTCTCTCTCTCTCTCTCTGTGTGTGTGTGTGTGTCCTGCTCAGAAACAACCAGGGCTTTTCAAATATCGCCTTACAAATTGTGTAGATTTAAAAGGAAAAAAAAAAAAAAGAGTAAAAAAACAGAAACAGGGTCACTTGTTTTCCTTTTTAACAGGGTGACTGACTGCAGCGCTGCAAACTGCACGTTAACTTGACCATAAACGTCAGAAGCGCTCGAGCGGCACCGTACCGTGAAGTTGTGAGCGCCAGTGACTGCGCTGCCGTCCTCCTGGTAATGCGTCTCGGTGTAATGGCTCGCAAAGAGACCCCTGAGAAGAGAAGAGAAGAGAAGAGGAGAAAGAGAAACGCGTCAAACACTCGGGTATCTTAACTTCACAGAAAGTGAAATGATTTCTTTGTAAAAGATCTCTGGACCTTTCTAATAAAATCACTGTTGTCTGTGAGGATTTAGAAGATTTAGGGGGATGAATGGCAACCATACTCAGCATTTTTTTGGTGTGAACTTCTTCGGTGATTTTGTTGGTGTCCTTGAATCCACTGAACAGAAAACCCCACTGAGGTCATTCATTTTGTGCGTGCGAGTGTTTGTAGACATATTATAAACAGTAGGTCAGTGTGTGTGTGTGTGTGTGTGTTTCTCCTCAGGCCATGAGCAGATGGACAAAGTGAGCTCCGCCCTCAGCAACTGGTGAATGAGGAGTAGGAACACCGGTCTTTTTTTTTTGCAGCTACATACTCATGCGGACGTTAGGGAGGATGATCCAAGTATGTGTGCATATACAGTATATGTACAATATATATACACATACACACTGATCTCATCAACACCAGTACTCATTAGGAACAAAACTCAGTCCTAATGAGGCAGAACTTCATGTCTTAGAGTCAAATCGTGGTTAAAGTTAGGGAAAACCTGTCCAAATTAATGGAAGTTAATGCAATGTCCTAAGAAGAATAGCTACATAAACCATGTGCGTGTGGTCCAGGTATTACTCATGTTGTGGGGACCTTAAATGGGGAACAAAATCAAGTCCCCATAATGTAAATTAGGGTCAGGATTAGGATTAGGACAGTAGTATTTATGGCTTAGGTTAGAGTAAGTCTCCAGGAAATGAACGCAAGTCAATTCAATGTCCTCTGAAGTCATGGAAACCAGACTGTGTGTGTGTAAAAAATTGGAAAACATCATTTTTTTTTTCCAGAATAATGTGACACAAAGCTACCATATATCCCATTTTCCATTATTCCATTGCACAAAAAAATATCCAAATCATGAAAATTTGACATTGATTGCAGTCTTTCAACAAACAAAAGTGTTTTCTTATCTATTTTTGGGCCGGGAAAATTAAAGTTTTTTTATTAAGGGGATTACAGAGCAGAAAAACTATAATTAAGTCTGGATACTAAAGTGCACTATAAGTGCCGTGCCAAAACAACAACACTTTTTTTTTTTCCCTGCATAAAACATGAGATTCACAAAAGACAGAAATGGAGCCTGACAGGATTTAAAAACTAGAACATAGTGTTTCTGAAAACCTTCATATCCCACACAATGCTGTGCCGTCCCTCACAGAAAACAGAATTAGACCAGAATCCATTAAGCTAATAATGCTTGTTTTTCCCCACTCCCAACATTTTATCCGGACCATTTTAAGTTTTTTTGTACGACCTGATCAAAAAAAGCAGAATCAATCCTCTGTAGTCCAGACCATTTAGCTTCATTAAATACTTATTATCTCTTTAATGTGCCTTATCATGCCATTAGCACGGTTTTAAGCAAAGCTGATAAGCCACAGGCCTGTAATCACTTTAAAGAGACCGGCATGTCTCATTAAAAATGGATGACACATCAGAGAGAGAGAGAGAGAGAAGCATATGCTTAATAGAAACATCACAAAATAGCACTTTAAAAAGTGACTCTATCACAAGACTTTAACGTCAATATTAGATATAAAAAGGACAGGATTTATGTCGCGTAATTCCGAGCGAATGCGACATTTCCAGCTTAGGCAGAAAAGCATGTTTCCCCTGATGCTCTGACACTGTTTGAGAGCAAAGCTGTGGCTTTTACATGCGTGTAATCAACTCTTTGGCAAGAGTGCACAGTACAGCGGGTTTATTTATTTAGGCCACGAATGTTGATAACGGAAGTCTGAGGAGAGTTTTCCTCCTCCGTCCTCGCCACGCCCCCCCCTGGTTATACCCTTCGACTCCGCGGTGTTGGATTGTGTTTACATGCGTCTGAGAAGTGTGACCCTGCTGATGATCAAAAAAAAAAAAAAAAAACGTCCCAGCACATAGAAATAAATAAATCTGAGCCGCTGGAGGAGTGACAATCCTTTAACGCTCGCTCCCGAGCTCGCATGTACTCGTAAATAGGGGGAGATTTTGCTATTTTTATTGACAGCACTTAGGAAATGTCCTCCCCGCTGCAGCGGAGACGTGACGGTTTGTGGATTCCGTTGAACGGCAGTAATGAAGGACAGTGAGGGTGCAGATTCTCTCTGATTACTTCCATTTCTTCCCACTTTTTCTCGACTTGATTTTATTATGTGCATTTAACTTATGTTAAAGGTCCCATATTATGCAAAATGAACTTTTTAATCATTTTAATCCTTATATTTGGGACTCTGGAGGCCCTAACAAAGTGTCGCCAAAAGTGTGAAAAAAGATGACTCACTAATTTTTGTGGTCCTCCTCAGTCTAAGTACAGGAGATAAAACACGCTATGTTGACTTCCGCACTCATTGCTATGTATCAAGACGATAAATTATACAGAATAGTTGTGTCACAGAGCTCCGCTTTGTCCCTAAAAAACAAGAGAGTGCTGGCGAGGGCAACGGCATCCGAAAACCGGAAGTCCGCAAAAAGTTCTATTCTTGGCTCCACAGTGCAGCACAGAGTTCTACACAAACTTCCAGCCTCAGGGGATTTATCTGTCCAGTGGATACATGTTATATGACAACAATGTGCCTGCTAGAGCCTGCAAATCATCACTTTTCCAAATGCTAACGGCTGTTAGCTCCCAGTAGCCCTGTCCCTGAAGTGTTCTGAACAGGGCTGTTTTGGCAGCCAACTGCTGTGGTGCTTCATCCTTATGGTATTTTGGCCAAAGCATGTCACAGACATGTTCATTAGGACACCAAGGAACTAGGTAAACTTGGAGAAATAGAGTATAATTTAAAATCTATGTCAAATGTTTTGTAACTAAAGCACTGGATCAATAAAATGTGTAATTTAAAGATACTACACCACATTTTTGATGAAATATGGATGGACGTTGGCAAAAGGAATGAGTTTGAATGTCAGTGGAAAAACAAGTGCGACTTCTTCGAGTTAATAAAAGGTCAGAATGAAAGAGAAATGCAGAATTTCACAGAACAAACACTGATATTAACTTCTACTTTATAATTTTCTGTTATTAAAAACATAACACTATTCTTTATTGAAGACACATAAATGTCCTTTAATTGCTTTGGCCAATAAGCATCGACTCAATGCTCCGAAGGTGTGTGTGTGTTACGATTCAGTGCACACAGTCCGACATTGAATTAAAGATTCCCTACGCTAATTAAAAAAGGTTAATTGTGATGAATACGCAGTTCTTAAATTAATAGAAACTCTATCCCAGGTTTGTTTAAAAAAAAAAAAAAAAAAATCTCATTCTCTTTAGTTTAGGTGACACAAAAACAAAACTGATTTATATCTCTGAATATAATTTCCTGCATGGATTAATGTTGTGTAATTATTCTTCTTTAAAAAGGCCAGAGGAGGAATAAAAGTTTGTAAAAGTAATTTTTTTTCGTATAAAAACACAATATTTTAGGTGCAGCTTTTAAGTTGGGGCTGCAACCAATGCCTATTTGTAATTATTATCAATTATTACGTCTCTTATCTTCTCAAAAATGTCCATCAGTGTTTCCCAAACACTGGAACCAGATTACGTTCATAGATAAAAAACAACATAATGAAGCATTTCCACAATATTGAATAAATAATCATGCTGTAAAAATTAGTGCTGTCAAATGCGTTTAACAGCGTCGACGTTAACGCGCGCGTGACACGTTTCCATGACAACTGACCGGAAAAAGACGCACACGACGTCATGTTTACGTGACTCCGGATCGTTAAAATGAGTCTCTAAAGTAACGCTAAACTTTAAAAACAGAGGCACACATACGCAGCACACAGGTAGCGCTGCTCTTATCGTTTAATAAACAGACCGCTCCAGTTCCACTGTAGGTGTGCTAACCGGCGCTAAAATGAGCTAACGGAGCTAACTGGTAAACGGTGCGTGGACTCCGGTGTCGGGGCACGTAATGATGACGTCATTCGCGTCTTTTTCCGGTCAGTTGTCAAGGAAACGTGTCATGCGTTAATGCGCGTTAACCTTTTGCACAGCACTAGTAAAAATGTAAATCCTACACTGCAGCCTTTGCATTTAGCGCGCTATTGTCGCACATTGTGATGAATTGTTCAGCTCTATACACTGTGGAGGTTATAATATACGTTTACCACACTTGGGCGTTGACAAAAGTAGTGGGGAGTATAAATAACGAGACGTGATCAGATGGATCTTATTCAAAGACACTCGCACGCCTCGTCTCGACTTTTTAACCTCTCGTCTCCCGGCGTTCTGTTTGCATCTCTCTAAATGATTAAAAGGGGGATTACAGATGTACTGTACAGTATATATAAACCACACACACACACACACACACACACACACACACACACAACAATCAATGAATGTCATCCAGAAGATATGACAAAAAAATAAATAAAAAAATGCAGGGACATCGCAGGCAAGGACGCGCGGCACAGGCAGAGAAACTCGTTACAATGGACCATATAAAATCTCACCTCCTTTATCACCTCTGTGGAAATGAAGGACACATACGGAGGCGAGAGTTACTGAACCACACACACACACACACACACACGCACGCACGCACGCACGCACGCACGCACACACTACCACGTGAGTTTTGTTTGAATAAAAGCAGCCGTATTTAATCAACGCATGTCGTGTGTGTCACACACGCCGTTTACATGAATCCCTGTGTTTTTTAACACGGTCCACGGAATACCATGTTCCGTGCAAATTCAAAGCGACTGAAGCTCATTTGCATGAACGTGACTCCATGCCTCCGTGTCATAATTTCCCATTATACAAAAGCCCCTTGAGCATGAAACCATTTGAGAGAAATATAGCTCCTGCAGGAGTCGATCTGCTTCCTTTGAAGACTCATAACTTCACTGATATTTCTTTTTTTTTTTTTTAAATCCCCTCTCCCGCCCCACAAGCCTGACCCTAAGCCTTATTCCAATAGCTCCTACTTATGCTACTGTACGCTTCAACTCTCCCCCCCCCCCAAAAAAGAGAGATGAACTAAATAGGTGCGGTTGACAAGTCTAATTCTATTTCCACACGTGCATGCGGCCGCGTTCCAAATTGATTTACAGACAGCTCAGCGTCCCTGCAGCTTAGGCTCGGCTGTGTCGTGTGCACTGGAGTGAGGGATGGAGATGAGGGTGGGAGGAGCAGAGGGAGCAACACAGGAAAAAAAATCTCCCCCTGAACTGTGGAATTAGTGCCTTCCTTCCTTCCTTCCTTCAATCCACTCCTCTGGCTTTGTAAAATATTACTCATGTAAGTTTTACTTCTCTCTCTTTCGGATAAAAAAAAAAGGAATCCCATTAATCTGTTCTTTACAGTTTGCACTTTTATCAATTTGACCGTTTCATCAGTTTTCCGGTTTCTCATCGGTGTTTGCGTCCCAATTCAGGGAAGTCGCGTCCTTTCATGATTCTGTAGATTTTGTTAAAGTGATATGAGATGGTCTCCTCTAAATGGAAGGATTTTGTCTGCAACACTCACTGTTGCATTGAAAGCACTGTGTTGAAACCACCTGCATCTCTAGTTCATTAGCCCAGTCAATGTCCAATGGACTCAGGGATGGTTGGCCCAGGAAGAATCCTCAAATTGGCTCAAATAAAAGCAAGGTCTGCAATTTAAGCTTCTTACATGTGAACATTGTCAGGTTTCTTTGCTTCTGTATGACAAAAACCCCAAATAAACATGAGGAAATTGTCATTTTAAAACACTGATTAGTTTTTAAAATAGTAAGTTAGCAATTAGCTGAGAAAATGATTCCCCAAACAACAACTTGAATGGCTGTCTTTGAAGGACACAGCTTATACTGTATGTACAGTATTTTCGACACAGCACTACTCATATCTGCCTCCCAATGATTTCTTTGTTATATGGAGCAAAGAAATGAAGAAAATATTCACATTTAAGAAGCTAAAACAATCCAAAGTCTTGTTTTAATTAATGAAAAAAGCTTCAAACCGAAGAATCAATGATCAGAACAGTTGACCAATCGAATAACTGTTTCAGCTCTAATGATAGCACTACAAAATGTCCCATAAAACATACTATATTATTATATGAATGAAAATAGTCTCATGATGCAGATATACAATTTTGTCTAAATAGTCCAATCTAAACTATAAACATTAAAAGCCATAATATATTATATAGAATTATTATTTCTCAGAACTGTTAATTATTTGAATTCGAACTACACTTCATCCATAGTGAGTATAACTGTGGTTTGAAGGACTGATCGACCGCTTTTACCAACAGAACAAAAAAAAAATCCAATATAAATGCCGGAGTGGGCAGCAGACCAATATCAACCAAGCCTATTTAAATATTGACCGACCAAAGCAAAGAAACCCCGAAGCCATTCAATGAGTCGAGACTCCTCCTTTGTTTAAAGTCACACATTTGAAATCTTTCAGCAGAGACATCACACGGGTCCTTTTCAAATACAGATCTAATCACAGGCAAAAGGACAAGGACAAGGAATTTCGAGCAAATTGGTTTTACTGAGGGCCACACGGTTGGTGCTCTTGCATTTGCAGCAGGAAGTTTGAGCCCCGGGTTGGAACTACGGTTGCAATATGGGGATTAGGCATTATCTGTGTGGACACCAACAGGATTGATGGTCCAAAAGTAGCCGGCCATATCACGAATCTGGAGGCTCAGAGTCCAGACTCTTACGGGTGAGGTCACCACTGGTCGCCTCTCGTCTCCAACACGTACGTGTGAATCATCTGCCTCTTAAACCCATGAAGGCATTCATGGTGAAACGCATACTTTCTGATAACACATTCAAATGACATTTTCCCCCCATCACTGACCATATGATTTCTTTCATGCCTGCTCGGCTCATTGAAGAATATATATATATACATATATATATATATATATATGTATATATAGACCCAGAGGAGCATCAGTGACAGAAAGTAATAAAATGCACTGATAGTGAGTGACAGCGAGGTCATGTGATTAATTCCTCAGGGAGGACACGAGGAGACGAGAGTAATAATGCATTGTTTGAAATAAAAAGCAGCCGTCTTGACAATGCTCATGCACTGAGAGATTGTACCACGTTCCTGATCACTAGAGAGCAATTGACTGTCATACTGTGTGTAGAATAAGTTCCAGAGCATGTGATTCTACATTGATTGTGAGGACATTGTTGGCTTTCGACGTCAGGAACGCGTGCTTCTTCTGGCATCTTCTTACAAAGCATCTCCACTGCAATATTAACCTTTTTATCTTTTATTCTTCCAGATATATTCTCATTTTTGCCACCCATTGCATTTCACTGGCTTTTTTTTTTTTTTTCATGAGTGCAGCAGAGTCTTAATAGAATTTGGGTAAAAAGGTGCACGGCTGCAGGTGCAAAGCGAGGATTAAACATGGCACGGTGTCAATCCCTGGAGCGTTTTTATGGTTTTAATGAAAGCGCACGTCAGTTATGGTGTGAAACATTGCAATTTTTTGTCGCCGGAATTATTTCCCCCCCTCACTTGTGAACTAAGTGGCGGCCAAGAGCGCTGAGGTAAAAGCGGAGCAGTTAGAGAATGAAGTGCTTCATGGCTGTTGGCTCCAACGTCCGGAATATTCTAACTCAATTAAACGATCCCGACACTAAACATTATTTTTCTTCCCTCAAAAGACTATACAAAGAACATGAAGTCATGCTCCCCCTGCACCCCTTTAAAGGGAATAGTCTGTCAAATCAGCGAGGAGGGAAAAATGTGCTCACACAGAGAGCAGAGTGAGCGAGTGTGTGCGTGAATAAAGACAAATTCTCCTACTTCTAATGGAGCAAAGGGTGAAAAAGGAGATCGCTGCTAGCTGTTGGTGAAAATCAGACGCTGAAGGATAAAAGTGAATCGTCTTTTCATAATGATCATTATTTGTCGTTCTGCTCCATTGTCTTTAAAGCACTGTTTGATTTGAATTTCTTCTGTTTCTTGCTTGGTCTTATACATTAATCTCTTTATAGGTCCATCCATCCATCCATCTATCTATCAGCGAGTTAACTATCTGCCATCTATCGCTAGCTAGGTATATATCTATCCATCTGTCTGTCTGTCTGTCTGTCTGTCTGTGAGTTAACTATCTGTTAGCTAGTTATCTATCTATCTATCTATCTATCTATCTATCTATCTATCTATCTATCTATCTATCTATCTATCTATCTATCTATCTATCTATCTATCTATCTATCTGCTTGCGAGTTAACTATCTGCCATCTATCGCTAGCTAGGTATATATATATATCTTCTAGCTAGTTATCTATCCATCCATCCATCCATCCATCCATCCATCCATCCATCCATCTATCTATCTATCTATCTATCTATCTATCTATCTATCTATCTATCTATCTATCTATCTATCTATCTATCTATCTATCTATCTGCAACCTTACCGTCCCGCAAATAATGGGTATTCTATGGTATTTTCCAGGTGGTTGACCAAACACTTGATAAGTCTATTTGGGAACATACTGCCGTTGTATGACCTGACATGTGAGACACGAGACCTGATAAGACAGTTTGAGTCAAAACAGTTCAAAGATATCATGCTTTAAATAAGGATTTTAAACATTTTTCACCATCAAACTTCCTTAACTCTGCTATATTAAAACCCTGTCTTACACCCATTGAGTTCACTTCTCATTGTCAATACACTGAGAAACGGTGCCAACATAAAGAATCCGTCCGGTCGAAGGTTTTTTGGCTCCCTTCTGTTAGGATACCACGCACAGAGACACGCTGCAGTCTGTAGATTCGTCAAACAGAGAGTCATCACTTATACGACAGTGGTCGGGAAAGTGTTTTTTTCCGTGCACTCTTTAGCCGTCTATCAAAGTGTCTTGTTGTGATAAACGACCACGTGTCAGAAAGAAACAACGCTTTATGTTGGATGTCCTCCATTTTTTTTTTTGCTCTCTCCGTTTTACCGAGTCACATTCTTCTTCTTCTTTGTGGAATTTATTGCCGCGTCGTGCTGGAATGACGTCACGCCAAATTCAGCTGACGCATATTATGCAAATTATGCGACGTAATTAACGCGTCTGGTTAAGCGCTTACACGAGCCAGATCAGGGCGTATCATTCCAAACATCACAACTGCACTGCACCGCGGTGGTGGAAAACAAGGCTTCAGTTAATTAGCTGCTGGTGTTAGTATTCTCTTCACACATCGCTCCACCGAGGCGGTTTGTTGAAAGTGGATGCTCCTAAACATTATTCCATAGTGTACGATTCTTTATGAACGTAACAAGGGAGAGCAAAAAAAAAAAATGTTTCAGGTCACTGGATGATGCCAATGATGCCAATGATGATGATACTAATTCAAAACACCTGCAGGCAAAAAAATCACCATAACAAGCAGAGCGCCATCAAATCTTTATACGGCGCACGTGAGATGTTTGAAAAACGTGCTCTGGAGAGCAGAGAGCCCACGTCGTGTCTGATTGATCTATTGAGTTTAACTGACGTAAGGGTTAGTCTGAACCTGGTGTTGATTATCTTCAATTACTGACGGACAGATTCCTCAAAACACAGGAAACAAAAATGCTGGAGAGCATGAATCAACACCAAAAAACTGACATCCAAAAGAGAGAGTTTCTTCATCGATTAAATTGAGTATTGTTTTCTATATAGAGCTGTTACAATGCACAATTTTGGACCGGCCCGCGGCCCATTAAGCCATAAATAATGCATGTATTATTGAAAAGACAATAAAACTGTAGCGTCACCTATTTATGACACTTTGCAACACTTGGCGTCCCTTTTTGGCAAATACTAGTACAGCTGTAATTGTTGGCAGCCTATGTATGTACCAGAACATTTTGCACTATGAGCCAACTGTAGTGGTACCTGTGTCTTGTTGGTACTGGTACTTTTATTTCTGCAAAAATAGCCTTTTGTGGCCATTGCACCTAATTGTGACTTTTATACCCAAATGTTGTTGGTACTGTAACTGTGACCTTTTTGCCCTGTACGCAAATTCTATTGAACCTAAATGTTGGTGGTTTTGTTACTTTTGGCACACAACTAGCAGCCATTTCACTTAATAAGTGCTAAATAATTTATAACATTTTGTATCTATTTGTATCCGTTTACTGTACATGCAACACAAAATAGTAGCACAGGTGTTGACCGGCCCACTGGCTGGACAGGCTTCCGAAAAGCTGGCCCTCCGGAAATGTATAGCCCTGCAAAGGTCATCAATAGGTCATAAGTGATATTTGTGAATAGAACTATTTTTGGTGACGTCAAAGGTAGTATTCGTCAGTAACATCACTATTTAGCGAGTTAAAAACAGTGTGACGCCAACAAAAAATCCTGAAATATAATAATAAAACAAAAATACTAAAAAATTGAAAGCTGCAGTCCAAAGTTCATCCAAAGACACTTTTATGTTGTGTGTTGAAATCCTCTTCAAGTCAAGACGCCCATCAATAAATAAAGTTGTGTTGGGCATGAGAAAAAAAACCCCCAAAAAACTGTTGCACTGTTCAAAGGTCGGTTTCTGACGAGTGCGTAAAAGAACCACGCGGAACACGTGGAAAACCAGAGAGTGCGGTCGCTTTTTTGCGTCTTCATTAAAAGTTTGTGGGGAAATAAGTATTCTAAACAACCTCTGGGAGAAGTTTTTTGTATTCTCGTCCAGTGCGGAGATGAACTGCTTCTGTATTCCCATTCATAGCGAGCTACACACCGGAACTAATGAGTGACTGGGGATCTTCAAGGGAGGTGGGTCTATTATTATTCATTGAAAAAGAGTAAACAAACGCATAAATGTTCATGTCAGAGGGTTCCTATCTGTCCAATTAATCTATGGTGTCTCCCCAGGGCTGCCTCGCTGTTCAGCCATACTTTTTTTGTCTTAAGGGGGGGGGATGCAATTAGGAGCTGAGCAGAACAAAAAATATATATTTTGTCTTTTATTTTCTGATTTATTCTTGCCCAAAAATAAGGGGGAACATGAGATAATTGAAGCATATCAATATAAATCATCCTCTCCCACAGTCAGACCCATGCGAGCCATCTGAGCGGTTGTTTTGAAAGTCGACGGACGAAAGCGTCTCAAAACTTTAACTCTCGCCCGCACAACTGAAGACGACCGCTTCAGTGAAACACTTCATCTCCACTGACTGCACACACGTCCCCAACCATCAGCAATTCTTCCCTCCTCGCAAAAAAAAAAAAAAAAAAAAAAAAAAGAAGACAGTCTCACGTCATTAAACTCCCCGGCTCTTAACACTTTCATGGACGCTGCGCCGATTCTCCAATTGGATAATAGTGTCTAATTTGTCATTCTCCGCCCCATTACCTTGTGAACATGGTGAAGACGGAAAACTTTCACTTGGCACTGATGTATCATTTTAACATACTGATCGGGGTGAGCAATCTGTCAGCAGCGCTGACGCCGTGTAACGCGAGGCTTCTGGGCGTCGACAGGGAGACGTCGATTACTGGACGGAGCGACGGGCGCTAACGCAACAAGAGTTAGGAAGACCACACATCTTAGAAGTAACGTCTCTCATTTTAAAGACATCAAATATATACCTATATGTGTGTGTGTATATATAATATATATAATATATATATATACACATACATATGTATATATATATATATATATATGTGTGTGTGTATATATATATATATATATATATATATATATATATATATATGTGTGTGTGTGTATATATATATATATATATATATATATATATGTGTGTGTGTGTGTATATATATATACATATATATATATATATATATATATATGTATATATACACACATATATATATATATACACATATACACACATATATACATATACATATATACACACATATATACATACATATATACACATATACATATATACACATATACACATATACACATATACACATACATATATACACATACATATATACACACACATGTATATACATATACATATATGTATATTATGACTGTAACACGTTAGCATATAGTTGTAAAGGTAACTACACTGAAGATTCCCAACAACTGAGAATTGTAGCAAAATATAAAAACTCCCAACAATAGTTTCCAGAGAGATATGGATATATACAGTATATACATATACATACATATATATATACATACTTACATACAAAGATATATTATATACATATATACACGTATGCATACATGTATGTGTGTATATATGTATCTATCTATCTATACATACACACACACACATACAAACACACACTGTATATACACAGTATATAGATTGAGACAGATAGAGATATAGATAAATGATGATATAGATAGATAGATATAAACAGAGATGCATATAGAGACAGGGCCAGACAGATATAGATACTGTATAGATATATAACAGCTAAAGTTTACTGACAATTTAGTTTCAGTTTATACATGACTTATATTCAAAATGTATCATATATATAGATGCATTGCAGAGTGGAGGGACGGTCCATTCCAATAAATATTAAAGTGAGGTACATCATTTGTTAGAATTAAAATGTCTGCCCTCATTTCTACAGATCTACACTGGAAAATCCTTCTTACAGAAGTTTATAATGATGGTAAATCCCTGCAAGTCCTTGGAGATAGATCTATAGCAATGTGACATTTTAAACTAATGCATCTTCTGCATACAACACTGGTCACATGACCTTGCAGAGCTCTAAGAGGTATGACAGTACATGTTATGTGTTAATTATGTTTAGTTGAAATACATACATGGGTGAATAAGAGACTTGGAACACACGTGAAAACGCGAACGTGAAATCCTGCCAACAGAGAAATTCTGTTAAACAATTCCTGTACCGCACCTAATCTGAATTTATATCACCTGTACGCGGTGACGGCGCGGTGAGCGATATTGCCGGCAGTAACCTTATCAGATAAACCCCATCGAGAGGCTGCAACAGCTGCTGAGCTGTGCCGTCTCAAGTATAATCACCCTTATTTCTCATGGGTGCGCAAACAAAAGACCAACTCTCTGTGCCACACTGAGACACAAGAGGAGGATGTGACTCACGCGCACAGAGCAATTCCTATTTTGACAAGGATTTCTCATTAAAGCTCTTATTAAAAGCGACGGCTTTTGGAAACTTGTGAAGACTGATTGTGGGAACTGCAATTTGGTGACAAACTGTATACACTCATGGCTGCATCCTGTGGGAGACAACAAAAAACCCGAGGTGGGGTTTGTACAGCGTGGTCCAAGCATGCATTTTGTGAGAAATCTATTTACGTGCAGCGGACTAATGTAATCATTCATGTACGACACTCTACAGGATGCGTTTCCTGCTGATGCAGACAAATGGCGCGCGGGATTAATATGGATATTATGCATAATCAACATCTGTAGGCCCATTACGCAATTTAAAAAAAAAAAAACTCCCAATGCAGATAATAAATTTGCTGCTCACCTACAACAAGATAATAGCTCATTCCATCTGACACAATAGAGCACATGACAGATTGTAATTTATAATAAAAAGTGCTTTGTGAACAGAGATGCAAATCCCTCCCCTCCCCTCTGTGCGTTCGGAGGCTCTTGCTCTCTGCGATTTGCTCAGAAACTGAAAGAGGAAATCGCTTACGCTTACAGGTTCCTAATTGTTTGTCCTGTGAGCAGATGGCCCTCTATCTCTATCTCTCTGTACTGTAAACTGTACGTAAGGTTAAAAGCACTTGAACATTGGCGATGTTCTACTCGCATAAACGGAAAATGAATATAGATGGTCGAAAAGACACAGAACACAACACGAGCGTAATAGTTAAGTACAATTTTATTTGTACTGCTACAACAAAACGGATGATGTCATAAACCGCGTTTAGTGCTTTAACGTCGTGTTTTTTTATAAGAGCAAATTTGTAAAACATAATATAACATTATTTTTACTGCCATTTCCGTAACACTTAACGTTGAATATGAACCGGCCGTTTCTGAGAGACACTATTTGATCAGTCCTAGACCGGAAGTTCCAATTAACGCTGTTTTTTTCAGTATGTATCTGCGTCATTACCTTGTTTAAGAAGCCCTGAAGGTTCAAAACAAACAGTTCAGCCACTGCTGAGAACGCTGTGTTTTATTGTAATCTCGGGCTCAGCGAGATCTCTGAAAAAACCCGGTCCGGTTACGTAAACACCGGTTCTCCGGAACAGCAGATCCTCCCGCTCCGGGCACTAGTCCGGGCACATCCGGTTGCGAACATTGAACCGCGGAAGAAGAATAACGTCCGTTGTGGAGGTGTTTTTCACGAGCAAAGCAAAGCCTGGCTCTGATGGTTGGCTCTGTTCCCACGACTCCAAAAAACTACCACTCAAATGTTTTTCCCCCAAACACCACCCCAGACTCCTCACTCCACTTCTTTACCCTTATTGTCCTTCAAGATCAGGCCAACTTCTCCCAAGGACACTTTGCATTATCCACAAAGTCTTCAGCCAACTCATTAAAGATGGCAGGAGGCGAAATGTGATTACTGTGTGCTGTACGCTTAAGGAAGATATCACTTCAATGTCAAAAAAGAGGGGGAAATTTTCCAGTCAGATCAATACTCAAACAGGGAAAAAAAGAGAAGAAGAAGGAGTGTGTTTTGGGTGAGTTGACGCCGCACATGCACACACTGCAAAAGGAGAGCTGGAGCAGATCTGGCTGCAAAAGCATTTTTGTTCCTCGAGCCGAGGATGGCAGCGAGCCAGAGCAGCAGGTAAAGGACTTACAGCCGCCGCAGTTAACCTCTATGAAAAACTTGGATTATGATCCAGGGCGGATTTATTTCAGGTACCACTGAGACAGTAAAATATGATACAATGGACTGTTCCAGTGATAAATCAGACGATTCTGAAGGATTATCATCAGGCACAGAAACTCAGCACAGAAGGTTTGAGGGGGAAAATGATGAGAAACAAATTGGAACGCGAACACAGATTTTATATCGGTCACATTGAGAATCAAAATGGAGACGACGTTTGTTATAAATTAATCTACCATTATGTGAACATGTACCGCTAACTACAGTGTTGTGGTTGTCACCATAGACCATATCTGAAAAAGAACATCCACTTCTCCTAAGGACACCAATGCGCAAGTACCAATATAATGATTGGCCACCAGGGGGAAACCTCTCTGTTTACAATTTTTTTTTAAATTTGATTGGAAGTTTTATGGAAAAATAAGCTTCTAATTCTCACTTGATTTATACATGACGTGACATTTCCCTAATGAGTTGGTCACAATCACTAGTTTCTGGTCTTTTTTCAGTAGCACAAGTCAGGTTTGTAATTATATTCCCATTTACAGGAAAGTAGACGTGAATGGACAGTGATTGACAGCTGATAACAACAAATGGCAGCATTTGAATTTTGGTTCGCGAAACCACAAAATGGTCGCGACCAATAACAGTTCTGGCAGCTGCAAAACGGGAATTCAGACAACTTCACGACTGGTTGCCACTTGGTTTTTGTCATCCCCATGTTTTTGTGAAAAATTCAAAATGAACACAAACAAGTATTCAATCAAAAATATACGATTTATGAGATTGGGTTGACAAACTGTTTGTAGTTTAAACCAATTTATTTTTGGAAGAACTGAACACCAATTCACCGCCAACCGATCTGTGCCAAATATCGGTACCTGTGGGTGCATCCAAGTGAAGAGAACACCATAAATTAAGCGAGAGGGGAAGATGCAGCTGCTCTGGGCTTCATCCACGAGCTGCTCTGCCTCCAAAAGCTCAGCTCAGAAGTCCAGAAGAGTACAAAGTCTAACCTGAACCAGACAGGATTTTTTTTTTTAAAGCCCAACGCAGTTTACAAGCTGCACTGTGATCATGTCTCTGATGCACGACATGGTCACTGACAACAGGCACGCTCACAGCAAATGACCATGAATGCACACATGGATATAAAATTAAAAAAAGCCCAGCCAAGGTGAAAGAACACGACCCAAAACTGATTTTTGGCAACAACAACAAAAAAAACCTGAGCCATTTGTCCTGCTACTGTGAACACTGTGTTCTGGTTTGGCAGTCCAGGGTGGGGGTAGGAATATGGCTCTAAGGTGCCAGCCTGTTCATTTTGGTAGGTCTAAATACATGTTCTTGGTATTAAAAAAACCGTTGAGACTAATATTGTGAAAGTTCATTATGTCTACTGATTCAAATTAGTTTTTTTGGTTCGTTTTTTAGACAATAGTTAGTTTTCCATTATCTTGCTAACCAATTTTGTCGTGTATGTTGCTCCTTCATCAGAAGATAAGTTAAAGGTGCATTATGTAATAATAACTCTAAAGCAACTGGCCATAAAATCCTCCTTATATGTCACAGAGACTCAGGAATAATGTTCATATAACAAACTGAACTCACCAACAACAAAAGTACAGCCAAAATATTTGCATTAAAAATATTTTGCAGACTGCAAATCATGTTTATGTTTTGAAATCATGTTTTGGCATGTGGCGCCACCTACCACCTACTACCAATCATTGCAGTCAGTAGAGTCTCAGCTGCCAAGCAAACCACGGGTTGCCAGTTACGTCAGAAAACAAAACCTAAAAGACCTCGGTATTTTAATGTAGTAACCGTTTTTGGCCACATTCTTACATATGGCACCTTTAACTTTCTGGTGACGTGCCTGAGGGAGCGTACATGCTGTCAAACACCTGGAGCGCCGACCTGGGAGGGGCAACCGTAAAGCAGGAGGCGTGATCGACCTAACATCAGGTGACAGTTCTGAGGAAGGTGGAAGATACATGCCGAAACTGGTAAGCAAGGTAAAGGAAAACTTACTATCGTCTAAAAAACTAACCAAAAGTCTAGACTTCGACTTAAAACTGCTTTTCTTTTGGATAAAAGGCAACTCTGGTACCAGTAAAACAGAGATGATTTTCATGCATTGTTTTGTTTGTTAACTTTCTACAGTAGAATATAGCCTTGTATAAAGACTAAACACATGGGAACTATCAAAGATAACCTTTAACTAAGTAGCATACCATGTCCTGATTATTCAATAAGCTCAAGAACACAATCAAACAACTCTAGAGATACTGTTGTGCGCCTTTATGTAGCTCGAGTGTCACGATCTTCCATTGGTGCGAAAAGATAAAAGCCTGGTGGACTTCATTGTTCTCTAGCCTCACAGGAGAATCATCGGCACGACACAATGAACACAACACAAGTGCAGTGAAATAGACGAGTGGATTTTTAACCTCGTATTGATAAATTAATTTACTGTGACAGGACGCGTGAAGGGCGTGGAAGGAAGGGACGTGAATGATATGAAGGGGTAAAAAAAAAAAAAACATGGACAGGAAAAAAGTTAGAGGGAGTGAACTGACTGACTGAGCTGATATCACAGCTGCTGCAAAAGCATCAAGCACATGTGCAGTTCACGACCTCGTGCAGTTTGTTACAGGTCAGCAAAAGATTTCTTCAGACGGGACCAGACGAGAGTTTGCTTCACGGCCGCGATTCGGCATCCGAGTTGACAGCCAAACAAGCAAGAGGAGATCATTCTTCCCCCCACATAAAAGAGCGGCGACAAAAGACAGAGCAACGTAGAGTTCAGCTTATCTCACGCGCTTGACAGATCTAATTAGTGTCGAGGAAAAGTGGGATTTTTTTTTTTCTCCTTTTGTCTGGTCTGCAACTCTGCTCACAACAGACACGTTCTGCCTCTGTGGTACCACAACTCTGCATTGTCATCGACGTTATTGCGCTAATGTGCATCTTTCCTATAGAAATCAGATCATTGGGGGGATGTTGCTATGGGGATATTTTTTTCCCTCCCTCGTCAAAAGCATAATGACTTTGTTTAGATGTGGCATGCGTTTCAAAAGGGCTCCTTTTCCTCTTTTCTTTCCTGTCACAGAAGAATGAAAGGAAATGTTCTCACAGGGAAACGCATGGTCGTCTTTTTTTCACAGAGCTCGTTACATGTACACATCCAGCTCATTGTGTTTGAAGAAGAAAAACAACCCAAAAACGCATTTTAATCAAAAACGGCACACTTGAATAGGACTTGAAGTGGCACACGATGACAATGTATTTTGTAGGCCTTGAAGAAAACTATATTTAGATTTGTTGGCATGCGTCACCAGGGGCACACTGACTTCATTTAGTGCCAATCTTTCATTTGACATTTAGATCTGACAATAAATTGCGCTCTGGGTGATCAGACAGTAATAAACCGAGGGCAGACTATTGATCCGAGTGACCAAAACATTCCCAGACGTTGTCAAGGATACAACATCAACTACATTGAACACCTGCGAGCAGCAGCTCACACCGAAAAACACCCCAAAAACATAATCTTATCTCATATAATTCAAAACATGTGCATGAAGTTGAAGATGAAACCAATTAAAAAAAAGTTAACTCGTGAAAAACTGCTTCAAGGACGCAACATGGCATACACTTGCCTGGGGGCCCCCAAGATGAAAGATGGGCCCCCCCTTGGGGAGCCGCAAAACACCATAAAGGGCATTTTAATTTCATCATTTATTAATGAATCCATTAACGTACTTTTAAATCATGCACTTGTAGAATATTTTTATGCCATTTTTGTACATCTAGTTTTAAATGTAACTTCTTATGTATGTTTCATCTGCAGGTTTCATAATTTGGAGTCCTTCATTTCCCATTCAAAGTGATTATTCAGTAATGTATTTTAGACTCATACAATACTTAAAATGTTATAAATAATTATTTCATACCATTTCTCTGAAAAAAAAATGAAAAAGTTATTATGTTGGGCCTCCGTGTCCCTTTTGCCTGGGGCCCTAAAATGCTTTGAAACACCCCTGCCTCTTTCAATCTTGATTTCTCACATTTGTACATAGAAGATGTAAAGTACAAACCAGGTAATATTAACGCTGGTAACAGAAGGTGTTGCAAACCAAGCGTCTCTTATCTAGACACCTTCACTTTTCAAAAAAAGTTGGACAAACTTCAGGATTTATTTCCATTTTATATATAAAGCTTCTTGAAGCCGACACCGTTTCATCTGCTTGGAACCAGTTGCAGAAACACCCGGAAACACCCTGGTTGCTTGTGAAATAATTCAGAATAATTTGGGTGGCAGGTGAATCTGCTGGCTGACGCATTGACTCATGCACACTTGAATGTTTCTGGTATTCATCCGTCTTCTTATTTGTGCTGCCGTCTCGTTTCGGCTGTGATTTTGGAAACACAATTAAACTTTTCTGCTTATAAAAAACCCCAAAAAGGGCAGCGTAAATGCAGTAAATCTCACCATGTGTGGCCAGCTCTATTCTTCTTCTTCTTTCTCTCTCTCACACACACACTCACATGTACAGTATGAGCACCATGCTCCCCCAGACAGCGCTATTGAAGTCTTTAATCAAGACTAATGTGGAATGTCCTACACGACCGCCATTAATCATTTCAAATTGCCCTGCTGTGCCATTGATCAATGCTATAGATCACAGCATTTGCTGCTAGCGCAGGTCTGCATGTCCCACCAGCCCCGTTTTCACTGCACAACCAGTCTAACCTTAATTATTACATGTAGCAGTGTCGTTACCATTGAAAACATGACAGAGTATCCTTCATTTCATTCTTAAAAAGATTTTCCCCAAAAATGACTCTAACCCCATCCTTATTACACACCGGTAGTGAACACACAAATAAGCTGGGCACAGGAGCAGTGTGAAGCACTTTCTGCATCCAGTGGAGCAATCAGGGATTGAGTGTCTTGCCCAGAGGCTGGAACATTTCAGGATTTGATCAAAGTGCATCAGGGAAAATGGATCATTTCCCTATTTTCAAAAAATCATTAAAATTATTCCTTAAGAGCTTTGCAAACATTTTCAACGCATCCTTGATCAGGGCGATGCTGACTATTATGATGGTAAATTTCAAGTCATTCCGAGATACTTTTTGTTTTTGAGAAAAAACTCAGCTCCTTGTCAAAGTGCATCAGGGAAAATGGATAACTTCCTGATTTTCAAAAAATCATTAAAATTATTCCTTAAGAGCTTTGCGAATATTTTCAATGGATCCTTGATCAGGGCGATGGTGACTATTATGATGGTAAATATCAAGTCATTCCGAGATACTTTTTGTTTTTTTGAAGAAACTCAGCTCACTGTCAAAGTGCATCAGCGAAAATGGATCATTTCCTGATTTTTTTTAAAAATCATTAAAATTATTCCTTAAGAGGTTTGCAAATATTTTCACCGCATCCTTGATCAGGGCAATGCTGAGTATTACGATGGTAAATTTTAAGTCATTCCGAGATACTTTTTGTTTTTTTGAAGAAACTCAGCTCACTGTCAAAGTGCATCAGGGAAAATGGATCATTTCCTGATTTTTTCAAAAAATCATTAAAATTATTCCTTAAGAGCTTTGCGAATATTTTCAATGGATCCTTGATCAGGGCGATGGTGACTATTATGATGGTAAAAATCAAGTAATTCTGAGATACTTTTTGGTTTTTTTGAAGAAACTCAGCTCACTGTCAAAGTGCATCAGGGAAAATGGATCATTTCCTGATTTTTTCAAAAAATCATTAAAATTATTCCTTAAGAGGTGTGCAAATATTTTCAACGCATCCCTGATCAGGGCGACGCTGACTATTATGATGGTAAATTTCAAGTCATTCCGAGATACTTTTTGTTTTTTTGAAGAAACTCAGCTCACTGTCAAAGTGCATCAGGGAAAATGGATCAATTCCTGATTTTCAAAAAATCATTAAAATTATTCCTTAAGAGCTTTGCGAATATTTTCAATGGATCCTTGATCAGGGCGATGGTGACTATTATGATGGTAAAAATCAAGTAATTCTGAGATACTTTTTGTTTTTTTGAAGAAACTCAGCTCACTGTCAAAGTGTATCAGGGAAACTGGATCATTTCCTGATTTTTTCAAAAAATCATTAAAATTATTCCTTAAGAGGTTTGCAAATATTTTCACCGCATCCTTGATCAGGGCAATGCTGACTATTATGATGGTAAAAATCAAGTCATTCCGAGACACTGTCAAAGTGTATCAGGGAAACTGGATCATTTCCTGATTTTTTCAAAAAATCATTAAAAATATTCCTTAAAAAATTTGCAAATATTTTCAACGCATCCTTGATCAGGGCGATGCTGACTACTATGATGGTAAATTTTAAGTCATTCCGAGATACTTTTTGTTTTTTTGAAGAAACTCAGCTCACTGTCAAAGGGCATCAGGGAAACTGGATCATTTCCTGATTTTTTCAAAAAATCATTAAAATTATTCCTTAAGAGCTTTGCGAATATTTTCAACGCATCCCTGATCAGGGCGACGCTGACTATTATGATGGTAAATTTCAAGTCATTCCGAGATACTTTTTGTTTTTTTGAAGAAACTCAGCTCACTGTCAAAGTGCATCAGGGAAAATGGATCAATTCCTGATTTTCAAAAAATCATTAAAATTATTCCTTAAGAGCTTTGCGAATATTTTCAATGGATCCTTGATCAGGGCGATGGTGACTATTATGATGGTAAAAATCTAGTAATTCTGAGATACTTTTTGTTTTTTTGAAGAAACTCAGCTCACTGTCAAAGTGCATCAGGGAAAATGGATCATTTCCTGATTTTTTCAAAAAATCATTAAAATTATTCCTTAAGAGGTTTGCAAATATTTTCACTGCATCCTTGATCAGGGCGATGCTGACTATTATGATGGTAAAAATCAAGTCATTCCGAGATACTTTTTGGTTTTTTTGAAGAAACTCAGCTCACTGTCAAAGTGCATCAGGGAAAATGGATCATTTCCTGATTTTTTCAAAAAATCATTAAAATTATTCCTTAAGAGGTTTGCAAATATTTTCAACGCATCCTTGATCAGGGCGACGCTGACTATTATGATGGTAAATTTCAAGTCATTCCGAGATACTTTTTGTTTTTTTGAAAAAACTCAGCTCACTGTCAAAGTGCATCAGGGAAAATGGATCAATTCCTGATTTTCAAAAAATCATTAAAATTATTCCTTAAGAGCTTTGCGAATATTTTCAATGGATCCTTGATCAGGGCGATGGTGACTATTATGATGGTAAAAATCAAGTAATTCTGAGATACTTTTTGTTTTTTTGAAGAAACTCAGCTCACTGTCAAAGTGCATCAGGGAAAATGGATCATTTCCTGATTTTTTCAAAAAGTCATTAAAATTATTCCTTAAGAGGTTTGCAAATATATTCAACGCATCCTTGATCAGGGCGATGCTGACTATTATGATGGTAAATTTTAAGTTATTCCGAGATACTTTTTGTTTTTGAGAAAAAACTGAGCTCACTGTCAAAGTGCATCAGGGAAAATGGATCATTTCCTGATTTTCAATAAATCATTAAAATTATTCCTTAAGAGGTTTGCAAATATTTTCACCGCATCCTTGATCAGGGCGATGCTGACTATTATGATGGTAAAAATCAAGTCATTCCGAGATACTTTTTGTTTTTTTGAAGAAACTCAGCTCACTGTCAAAGTGTATCAGGGAAACTGGATCATTTCCTGATTTTTTCAAAAAATCATTAAAATTATTCCTTAAGAGGTTTGCAAATATTTTCACCGCATCCTTGATCAGGGCAATGCTGACTATTATGATGGTAAATTTTAAGTCATTCCGAGATTCTTTTTGTTTTTGAGAAGAAACTCAGCTCACTGTCAAAGTGCATCAGGGAAAATGGATCATTTCCTGATTTTTTCAAAAAATCATTAAAATTATTCCTTAAAAAATTTGCAAATATTTTCAACGCATCCTTGATCAGGGCGATGCTGACTATTATGATGGTAAATTTTAAGTCATTCCGAGATACTTTTTGTTTTTTTGAAGAAACTCAGCTCACTGTCAAAGGGCATCAGGGAAACTGGATCATTTCCTGATTTTTTCAAAAAATCATTAAAATTATTCCTTAAGAGCTTTGCGAATATTTTCAACGCATCCCTGATCAGGGCGACGCTGACTATTATGATGGTAAATTTCAAGTCATTCCGAGATACTTTTTGTTTTTTTGAAGAAACTCAGCTCACTGTCAAAGTGCATCAGGGAAAATGGATCAATTCCTGATTTTCAAAAAATCATTAAAATTATTCCTTAAGAGCTTTGCGAATATTTTCAATGGATCCTTGATCAGGGCGATGGTGACTATTATGATGGTAAAAATCTAGTAATTCTGAGATACTTTTTTGTTTTTTTGAAGAAACTCAGCTCACTGTCAAAGTGCATCAGGGAAAATGGATCATTTCCTGATTTTTTCAAAAAATCATTAAAATTATTCCTTAAGAGGTTTGCAAATATTTTCACCGCATCCTTGATCAGGGCGATGCTGACTATTATGATGGTAAAAATCAAGTCATTCCGAGATACTTTTTGTTTTTTTGAAGAAACTCAGCTCACTGTCAAAGTGCATCAGGGAAAATGGATCAATTCCTGATTTTCAAAAAATCATTAAAATTATTCCTTAAGAGCTTTGCGAATATTTTCAATGGATCCTTGATCAGGGCGATGCTGACTATTATGATGGTACATTTTAAGTCATTCCGAGATACTTTTTGTTTTTGAGAAAAAACTGAGCTCACTGTCAAAGTGCATCAGGGAAAATGGATCATTTCCTGATTTTCAAGAAATCATTAAAATTATTCCTTAAGAGGTTTGCAAATATTTTCACCGCATCCTTGATCAGGGCGATGCTGACTATTATGATGGTAAAAATCAAGTCATTCCGAGATACTTTTTGTTTTTTTTAAGAAACTCAGCTCACTGTCAAAGTGCATCAGGGAAAATGGATCATTTCCTGATTTTTTCAAAAAATCATTAAAATTATTCCTTAAGAGGTTTGCAAATATTTTCACCGCATCCTTGATCAGGGCGATGCTGACTATTATGATGGTAAATTTTAAGTCATTCCGAGATAATTTTTGTTTTTTTGAAGAAACTCAGCTCACTGTCAAAGTGTATCAGGGAAACTGGATCATTTCCTGATTTTTTCAAAAAATCATTAAAATTATTCCTTAAGAGCTTTCCGAATATTTTCAATGGATCCTTGATCAGGGCGATGGTGACTATTATGATGGTAAAAATCAAGTAATTCTGAGATACTTTTTGTTTTTTTGAAGAAACTCAGCTCACTGTCAAAGTGCATCAGGGAAAATGGATAATTTCCTGATTTTTTCAAAAAATCATTTAAATTATTCCTTAAGAGGTTTGCAAATATTTTCAACGCATCCCTGATCAGGGCGACGCTGACTATTATGATGGTAAATTTCAAGTCATTCCGAGATACTTTTTGTTTTTTTGAAGAAACTCAGCTCACTGTCAAAGTGCATCAGGGAAAATGGATCAATTCCTGATTTTCAAAAAATCATTAAAATTATTCCTTAAGAGCTTTGCGAATATTTTCAATGGATCCTTGATCAGGGCGATGGTGACTATTATGATGGTAAAAATCAAGTAATTCTGAGATACTTTTTGTTTTTTTGAAGAAACTCAGCTCACTGTCAAAGTGCATCAGGGAAAATGGATCATTTCCTGATTTTTTCAAAAAATCATTTAAATTATTCCTTAAGAGGTTTGCAAATATTTTCACCGCATCCTTGATCAGGGTGATGCCGACTATTATGATGGTAAATTTTAAGTCATTCCGAGATACTTTTTGTTTTTGAGAAAAAACTGAGCTCACTGTCAAAGTGCATCAGGGAAAATGGATCATTTCCTGATTTTCATAAAAATCATTAAAATTATTCCTTAAGAAATTTGCAAATATTTTCAACGCATCCTTGATCAGGGCGATGCTGACTATTATGATGGTAAATTTCAAGTCATTCCGAGATACTTTTTGTTTTTAAGAAAAAACTGAGCTCACTGTCAAAGTGCATCAGGGAAAATGGATCATTTCCTGATTTTCAAAAAAATCATTAAAATTATTCCTTAAGAGCTTTGCAAATATTTTCAATAGATCCTTGATCAGGGCAATGCTGACTATTATGATGGTAAATTTTAAGTCATTCCGAGATTCTTTTTGTTTTTGAGAAAAAGCTCATCTCACTGTCAAAGTGCATCAGGGAAAATGGATCATTTCCTGATTTTCCAAAAAAATCATTAAAATCAATTTCAATCAAAAAAAATCAACGGATCATTGTTCAGGGTGATGCTGACTATTATTCTCGGAAATTTTAAGTGTCATTGTTATTGATGCATGTTTCCTACTTACACTGACTGTTGTTACTGTTAATGTATAAAATTGCCAAACCTCATGAATACAGGCCAAAATGTATCTCAAAACAAGGCTGCTTTGCGTATAAAGCTGACATGACAATGTAAACAGCTGTGGCGACACCTTGTAAAAGTGACAAAATACAGAAGCTGTTACTCACAGTCTATTTTCTATTTGTGGAGACAGTTTGATCTAAGTGACCTCCACCTCCTGGTAAAAAAAAACAACCCACAACAAATTCAGCCCTAGCTTTGTGGAATAAATCCAGAACGTACAAGGTTTACAGTCAAACACACTGATTTGGAACATACACATCACTGGAAACTACACATACACAACTACTTTTTTTGTATTTTTCTCCTCACACATACAAAAAAAAAGTTGGAGCCCACTGATTTCTCTCTGCTCAGTGGATTTGTACTTGTTGTGACTTGCCTTCCTGCAGACTGTTTTTCCTGGGACAGGGCCAAGTGGTTAACAAACAGCAGTTTATTAATTGGTTGTGGACGCGTGTTTGTGGAAGGGAGGACCGGGGATGAGTTTCACACTGGCCTTGCAGCAGGTGTTCTAGGCTGGGGAGCAGTGCCAAATAAGCAAAGTGCAGCGGGTCAGCAGAATCGAGCAAAACAAGAAAAAAAACTCCACACACAAGTATGAGTCTTCACGGAGACCATGCCATAACTCAGCACAAAGAGGCACCACATACTAATCTCTTGAGTTTATTTGCTTTAGACTCTGTACAAGTATAATAAATGGCCCCCCAAAAATAAAAGTTTCTTTGCTCTCCTTTTCTGCCTGATTCAGCACTTTGTTCTTAAGTAGCATCAAAGTTGAATAACTTCCGTACTGAACTTATATCCGTGTGTATTATGGGAAATGGAGAATACATTTTCTTTCATTCTTGAGGATCTGAACCTTAAAACATAACAATGTCTTGAGTAGATATTGGATGATTGTCCTGACAAAAATTATTGCTACGACTGAAAAAAAATCATAATTTAGTAAATTTAATAGAAAGATGCAGCTCCCCCTTGTGTTGGATTTGAAAAAAATCACAAGGACTGTATATCATGATTATTACCATAAAAGAAATTCAAGTGCATCGCTCACGATGAGCGATAATATCGTACGTTGTCCCATCACTAGCCTTCAGAATTTGAGATGGCAATACCATTTTTTTTTACGTCTTTTTATGCCAAAATCATCATAACCTTGAAAATCTACCAAAAGCAGTTGGATATAGTTGGTCCATTTAAAAGCAAAATATTCTAATCACGTAAAGTAAGAAATAAACAAACCGCAACATGACTAATTTACTATGCTGTTGCTGTGCCTGTGCTTTGTGAATACTTTATGCCATATTTAGGGTTTTTAGTTTTATCAAGTTATCTTGACCTCCATCAAACCAGTACTGAAGATATTTTGTCATCTCTATAGAAAACACATGAATAGAGCCGAGGAGTTGATATGGATATGAACATTCCCACCGAGTACCACGAACACAGTCTTAACCAAACATACAGCCTTGGGGCATTAAACATGGAGAGGGGTTGCCTTGAGCGTAGATTTATTGCCACGAATCTAAAAGTCATCTGTTTTCGTTTCATTCATTCACCTTTTTACGCGTCTTATCAAACGGAGCGAACTGCAGCCGTGACGAAGCCGAAACACACAGAGGTCAGAGAGCACCTGTTCTCAGGCGATTCAACTGGTGAAGCGATATCAGAGGACACATCTGGTCTGACGGGGAAGGGGGAAGAGGCCGGATGACAATGACAGCTCATTGCTATTGCTGCTGCTGCTGCTGCTGCTGCTGCTGCTGCTGCTGCTGCTGCTGCTGCTGCTGCTGCTGCTGCTGCTGCTGCTGCTGCTGAGCCTCAGGCTGGTGACAGATGACTCACAGCTGAGGCTGAGGTCACTGGAGCTCACATGGAGGACAGAGAATGGAGGGGTCAGTCGGCTTGGACACAGCTATATTTTTTCCCATTCCGCCACAGTGACATTTAAGTTATAAAGTTTTTTTGGCAAGTTTTTTTAAGATTGTGTTTGTGAGGGTTTTACTTACAGATCAGGTTTTTTTATATGGTCAATGCCGAGTTTCGAAATCAGGGCAGCTGACGTCAAATAAGAGATGATATATTTTTTAACCCATATAAGATATGCAATGCATAGCATTTGTTATCATCATATAATATATGATGATATCGTATGTATTTTCAATAGAAATAATGTAAAAACATGAAACAAGGCATTAAAAGAAATCCTCTAAACTTTTTGGATACAAAAACCTAGTTTTAAAGACTTCGGAACATACGTTTCTGAGAACAAAATGTGTAAATGGAGATGGTTCCAGAGGGGGGAGCTGCGCTTCTGAGAGCGGGTGTGCTGAATATGTCACTTCCGGGTATTGGCCAATCACAAGACAGTTGGGAAGACTCTACGCTGGCTGGCCAATCACAACACAGTCTGTCTTCTGGGTGTGAGATTTATGTCTGAAATATCGCGGCTGGGGAACAGCGTCAGAAAAGAGGATTTCTATGGGCTCGTTTACAGCAACTAGGAGGTTTTTGAACATAAAAACAAGTTAATGTATGTAAGTAGACCTCCATAACTAACATATATGTGTAACAGGACCACTCTATGTGAGCTTTCAGTAATAATCAGACTTTGAAAAAGTCAAATCATCACGATAAGGAACACGCAGAACTCCAGATCGCTCTCAACTTCACCAAATCATTCATAGATGCAGTGATAATTATGGTCATCTCAGCAACAGTAGTGCTGTGATGTGTGTGCGTCCCAGAGTCACGGTGATGGATGTCTCACCAGGTGTCGATAATTGTCGAGTCAGTGTTTGTGTTGTATCTCTCATTCTCTCTGAATAAGAAACACTGGCAAACGGGACCTGAGTCAGCGGCAGGGATGCGACGGTGTGCAAATTTCCCCGCCAGGTAATGAAGTCGTGAACGAACAAAAAAAGGTGGCGCTATAGAGAACACGAGGGCTGCGATATAAACAAATGGATTATTCTGTTCATTATGTTTAACCAAAGGATATGAAGCTGAACACAGAGACCTTGTTTTTATAATAAAACAGACTCAAAATTATTCTTAAAAGAGTCAAAATAATTGACTTGAGTTATCGATGAATTCTCTGACTAATAGGAAACGTGTGTTTCTGAGCACACGTTTAACATTGATTACAACGACAACTGCGCTGTTCCTCGTCAGCTGTAGATTTCCCAATCAATTTTAAATATGAATCACAGTTTGCCTCAGTGTTCTTTACAATCTGAACACGTAGCATCGTCCTTTGGATTTAGAACAACTCCCAAAAATTACCTTTTACCAGTGGGGGGGGAGGGGCAGAAGATTCTTATATGATTCAACTGGCCTCTCTTCCTGTTTATTTACCTAAAAGCAACGCGTCCAATCTTTGACAAACACTTTTCAGATCCACACGTTTATGAACTCTGCATGACATTCGCCACTTGTTTCACAGTTCACTGTTATTTCCCCCGCAGGTCTGAAAGGGGAATGGAGTGATGAAAGGAGAGAGAGAGAGAGAGAGCAGAGGAGGGGAGGACAAGTGTGTCCTCAGAACCCTCTTCTGCCTTATTCTTTATCAGCTTTCATCTCTTGGCCCTTTTTTCAAGAGAGAGGGGGGGGGGACCATAAGAGTCCAATCACTGGGAAACATATTTTCACCCTCCTCGAATACACGACATCGCAGCTGAGACATAGACAACTCCTTCTCCTTTTTTTTTCGCATTTATATATATATAACATCAACCAGACTCATGCTGCGGTCACACAACTCCATTAGTGTTTGAGAAGACAAATTCTGCTCTGGACACACCTGTTGTCCACACAACCCCTGGCTCCGATTTAGTATGGTCCACCTTTGGAAACGATGACGCAGTAACCCTTCTCGTCATTCCACGATTGTGCAGATTTGTCATATGCTCATTTCAAATCGCTCCTTCCCAAAAATACAACAAAATGGGCCCAAATCCAGCAAAGACATGGAAACGTCAGAGGAAGCAGTTGGAACCGAAAGACTCCCCGTCAAAACATTGTTTACTTTGTATTCCTAAAGCCAAGGAATAGATCAACTTCATTATCAGTCCAAACAAACAATTCTCTTTTGCATGCTACTATATTGTTTGTCTACCTGAGCGGCACAGTGCCTTGAGATAATGTATGTCGTGATTGGGCGCTATACTGTACAAATAAACTTTAATTAACATTTTTGTTTGTCTTCAGACTGGATAATAAAGTTATAATGCCACTTTACATGTGTTTGACAGCACTGTGTGGACAAAGATGTTTTTTGAGAACTTTGAGGCCCGTTCATACACCTTACCTGATGAGTTAAAGTCAAAGTGAGTCAAAGTCAGAATATTAACATTTAGGCTATATAGAAGAAGTCACGGAAAGAACTCCACTCGATGTCATTTGTACACAATACTTCTGTTCAGTTTTAATCATAGATGCAATTTGCGTGTGCAAAGTACCGTGTAGTGCAGTGGCCTCACACATGTGGCCCGCCACTTTAATTTAAACTTACAATGAGTTTTTTTTCATTATTAAAACAAGATTTCTGATTGTTTCAGCTTCTTAAAAGCAAATGTTTTCTTTGTTTCTTTGCTCCACATCACAAAGAAATCATTAAAACGGAATCATTTTGGTTTGTGGACAAAACGAGACATTCGAGAACATCATCATTTCCACGTTTTTAAAAATTTTCTGGACCAAATGATTCATCGATTAATCGAGAAAATAACCGGTTATGAAAATAATCCTCAGTTGCAGCTCTAAATGAGTTATTTCTGTATATTTTTTATTACTATATTAAATTTGCATCATAAATATGTTTATATATTGTCAACTTTTTGTCATTCCATATCAAAACAATCACTTTTAATGTGAAATTACGTAAAATATCATCATAATTAATATGTCTTTTGTCATGTAGAGTGTTGACATTGACTGCTATTGAGAACCATAACTGGAAAGCAGTCAACACAAGTGTGAAGTCACTCCCAGTTCTGACTATAGGCCTTAGCTGGGGTCATGGGTTCATCCATTGGCATATGGAGTATGGAATGACAATCAAAATGAATCCGAGCGGAGACTCACTCATTTTTCTCCAGCAACAAGATCAGCTGTTCACCTTCTGCACGTACCAGCAGCTGGAGTGACGCAGGATAACTCTGAAACAAACACACACACACAAACAAAACAGAAGGTGACTTTCGAGAGGTGGTGCCCAAATTTCACACGTCCCGGTCTGCGGTTCAACGTTTTTGACTCGCACTTCACCTCGCTCTGACACACAAGGCAGGATGTGGCAACAAGGCACAATAGCGGAGGAGGAACAGGATGAAAACCTCCACATCCCACACTTCCCCAAGTCTGTGCAGGACAAAAAAAGTCGGCACGCTGAACTGAAAGTTTCACAACTTCAGCCAAACGTCTAGAGATTTTCCCCATTTCCATCTCATTTTCAATCCTATATTCAGCACTTTTTTTTTGTGCAAAAGTTTGAAAAAAGGTACTTAATATTTAGATTCTTATCCGTTTTTTTGCAGTTGCATATGAAAAAGATCCTATCTCTCCCTCTGTTCCACATTTTATTCAGCAGCAGCAGCGTAACAGGGACTTCAAACACTCAGCCAGGACAATTAAGATCTACAGTAAAGTCAAAGACATGAACATCAGAGTCCTGCAT
The DNA here is from genome assembly GCF_963457635.1 of Microchirus variegatus. Taxonomy (NCBI): domain Eukaryota; kingdom Metazoa; phylum Chordata; class Actinopteri; order Pleuronectiformes; family Soleidae; genus Microchirus; species Microchirus variegatus. Next base: position 20,910,291 of record NC_139812.1, on the reverse strand, counting down.
CACATGGTGTGGCCCATTATCTCCGGATAGGATCACGAAGGCAGACTGAAATAAATGACTAATCCTAAAATTACACTAAGGTTGATTTTTCAAAGGAGTCTTAGTAACTTAGCTTCTTCCATCTTAAGAAATTACTTCATTTTTTTTATGTCCAAACCTGTTGGTGAAAGCCTTTTTATCCCCCCTTTTTCTTACAGCTGCAGTTCATTGTGATCACATTTATCAGATTTAGGTTTTCTCTATTCAATAATTTTTAGGGTCTTTTGAAAGTCAGCCATTTGTGACTTCATGAAATCAAATTATAGTCGCTGATGACATGATGGAAAAGGATGATCAGAGTCAGACTTTTTTACGTTTCGCTCGACTGTGAAGCTGCTGCATATGTCTTTTTTGTGTCTTATTAAACCACATACTTTTTTGTATGTTTTAGGGATTTTAAATCACACTCTTACAAAAGCTTAGCAGGTTAGTCAACCATCACATACATCTTCTACCGCTTTGCCCTCCACAGGAGGGTTGCGGGGGTGTGCTGTACCAATCTCAGGCTGACTTAGGGCGATAGGCGGGGTCATACCCTGGACAGTTCGACAGTCCATCACAGGGACACGTACATAGACAAACAACCACCCACTCTAACACTCACAGTCACTTTAGAGCAGGGGTGTCAAACGTACAGCCCGGGGGCCATAACTGGCCCGCCAGAGGGTCCAATCCGGACCACAGAATTAATTTGTTAAAATGTCATTGTCAAATACAATATTTTCCACTTCCAGATACCTGTGACTAAATGTTTGCGCCTTTAGTGTGATGTGTACATGGTAAATTGAGGCATAATATTGTTGTCAAGAAATTTCATGTTTTGTAAAAGATACATTCTTGTTGTTCATAGGTTATTATGCCATTATTTTACTGGTTCGGCCCACTTGAAATGAAATTGTGATGTATGTGGCCCATGAACAAAAATGAGTTTGACACCCCTGATTTAGAGTGTCCAATTTACCTAATCCCCATATTGCATGTTTTTTTGACTGTGGAGAAAACCCCACATGCACACACGGGGAGAACATGCATACTCCATGCAGAAAGTCTAGCCTTCAGGGTTGTTCATTCAATTTATACTAGAGTGCAGAAACAACAGCCACACTGATTAAGAGGTTAAACGAATGGGATGCAGAAGATTTTCATGGTAGAATTGAGAATTTCTGCGATAACGATTGAATACTTTTCTGAAAAAGAGTTATTGTACAGTGTAAAACCTTGGCCTTACAGCCTGATCCTGTATAGACGACAGAGCCTGGGCAGAAATGACCAGACATGCACAGTGAGGAATTGTGCCTGTCTGAACTGTGTTCTTTCTGCAGTGACATTTTCTTATGTCTGCTAACCGCCGCCCTCAGGCAAAGACTTTTTCTCGTAAGGTGGCCTTCAGCTTTAATCGGTGAGCTCGTGTGCATTTTGTGTGGGAAAAGTAAGTGAGAGTTGACGTCATATCAGCGGTCCAGCAAAGTCTGTAAGCAATGACTCTTCTGCGGTGCTTTTACGTCTTCTTGATAACCTTCTATTGGCACATGGGGCAGCTGTATAAATCCGTTATCCGTGGAGGTTTAAGCCACTGGGTCTCTTGATAAGACAATCACCAGCTGCCCTAGCGGTCACTTTAATTTGGCGAGGGTCAGCTTATAGACAGCGTACTGTAAAACCTCTCTGTCTCCTCCGCAAAGAACGGTCTGTGTCAGCAGCAGCAGCAGCAGCAGCAGCAGAGAAAAAGGACAAGCATATCTGATATAGATATAATAATAGGGTCCATAATTAACTCCATAAAACCACAAGTTTAATTTCCCTCACTCCTATGTGACATGTTTGTGGTAAACACTTCTTGTAATTAACATCCCTGTCCTTCTTCTATACCGACCGACCTTGAGAAAGCAGGAAAAAAAACCCAACACTGATGGTGTGAGAGGGGAAAAAAAAACCATTTGATTTCTCAGGAGGTTTTTAACACCTACACATTTACTGTCTCTATAGATTCTTCTTGACTTGTTTTCCCAGCCTGGAGAGTCTGACACGCTTGTTAATGCTGTGCTGTATCTATGCATCTTTTAGGAGTATAGTCCAGAGGCAAGTGGGTTTCTAAAATAATCCTTCTCAAGTTCTCAAAAAAAACCATCTTTGTCCAGATTAAACACACAGAACAACCTACTGTTAAGTGCTGCCGGAAGCATGTCATGTCAACAGGTGGCGATATAACCATAACTGCAAAGTCGTTTTTTTGGCCAATCGGAAGCGAGATAGACAAATCGGTACAACCTGTTTCTGTTAAGCCTGATCGACAATAGAGGATTTGATTTTAAATAACATGGGAGACCACAGACGTAATGAAGTTTGATTTTCAACGTTTTAAAAGCAGACTATAGGCGAAGACACAGGACAACACACTTGGCCGTTTAATGAAACAATTTAAGGGAGGAGATTCCAGAGAATTGGGATCTCACTGATGGTTAACACGTATGGTTAAAGGTGCAATATGTAATAAATCTAAATCAACTGGCCATAAAATCCTCCTAATGTGTCACAGAGACTCAGGAATAATGTTCATATAACAAACTGAACTCACCAACAACAACAGTACAGACAAAATATTCGCATCAAATTTTTTTTTTTGCAGACTGCAAATCACGTTTTAGCATGTGGCGCCACCTATCGCCGTCTACCAATCATTGCAGTCAGTAGGGTCTCAGCTGCTGCGCAACCACGGGTTGCCAGTTTCGTCAGAAAACGAAACCTAAAAGACCTCTGTATTTTGAATGTGAATGTAGTAACCGTTTTTGGCCACATTCTTACATACGGCACCTTTAAATGTGGACTTCAGAATATAAACAGACACAGAGTTGGACTGTTGGAATCACCTTGGGCATGTACAAAGTGACGGTTCTGAACAAAAGTACGCAAGATCCGTTTCCCCAGGGACTGAAATCTGGCCAATAATCCTCTAGTGTGGGGCTGGCTTTAGTCAAACAAGAACTATATGTATTTGGTGCATGTTTAAAGTCCAGACACTGACACAAGTTTGACAATCCCATCATAGAGTGGAAACACTGATGCACAGTTTGACATTAAAAGCGGAAAAACTCCACTTCCCCGTCTACAAAATGATAGACAGAATGTTAAAGTCTTCAACCTGGCAGGAGTTCTCAAAAACAAAGTGCAAACTGTCAAAAACTACCTGCCTACGATGTGTGTGTGGACTGGGCCATTTCTGGTACAGAACAGAAAAGACCTGACACAATCTGCGAGGCAAGATGCAGCATCTTTTTCTCGCACTTCTTCTCATTGCACTTTCCACTCGTATGGAGCTGTTGAAAGGCACAAGAGTATCAGGAACAATTTTGCAGGCATGTACCGCCTGCGGGACAGGGCTCTTATTCAACAAAACAACACTGAGGACTTACTCCAAACAAAGGAGAGGGGGGGGGGGGGGGGGGGGGGGGGAGCAAGCGAGGACAGACACCACAACAGAGAGGATGAACAGAGCTGAGGGAGGGAGAGAATCGAGCGACGTGCGAGGAATTTGAATACTGTGGATATGGCAAAGAAAAAAAAGATGTGTGCTTTTGTAATCTCACTGGCATCAGCTATATTCTGCCTGTCTGAACAACTTTATTGGCAATTAACCCCGGTGCTGTGCAGCGACCTTGTGAGTGTTTACCCCGGGTTTGAGCTGGTTGAGGGGTCTTCGCTCCTCGCCCTTCAGCAGCAGAGGAACAGTGGTCTCGTGGCGTTGTGGTTGGTTGGCTCCCACTTGCTGTTTGGCCTCCTCTGGTGCAACTGTGAAAAGAGAGTCGGCACAGAATGAGTGGACTTGAATTTATCGCATTAAAGTCATGAAATGACACTGATGAAACATGTTACATGACACACGCGCAGGCACTTCCATGGTAGATTTTGGTCAAAATAGCAGGTAGACAAAGAAGTCTGCAACAGGGGTCAACACCGCTCTGTGCGTGTCCTCAATAATTCAAGCACAGCCATAATGTTTGAAGGAAAGAAATAAAGAAAAAAAACAAAAAACTGCAACAAAAGGCAGGGAGGATTTATACATAGCACAGCGCCATTACGTTCGTGCACACTGTGCTGCTCCAGAAAGAGTAAAAGCTTGCTCTTGTTCCTGTGAGGAGACGTGCTGTCCCCCAAAGACCCTCCGCGATAGGACCTCAGCCTCCGACAGAGCATCAATAATTGATGCTCTCGCAAAGTTTCTATGGAACTTTATGATATGTTCAGACAGAAAAAAACAACTGGCATGAGAAAAGAAATTGCACTTTCCACATCTCTTTTCTATTTGTTGTATATACTCTACTCTTAAATATGGGTCTATTTATTATTTTCACATTAAAACACATTAAAATGATTCATGATGAGTGTCTTTTTTTTATCTTTCATGTCTAATTTGGTCAACATTTATCAGAGAACAGAACAGATCATGTTTCACATTGAAGAAGCTGAAATTAGAAAACTTTTAGCGTTTGATTTACAAAGATCCCAACTCACACCAAAAGATAATTTGTTGGCAAACTTAAACATAAAAGCAAATCCTCACAACTTTGAGCAGTGGCTGTCGCTAGCTCGACTGCTAATTAGGACTATCTGGCACTTTATCTCTCGCATGTCACTATTCCGCAGTCTAAGTGGTGGTTAAGAGGCCGGATCATGAAAGACACTAAATAATGACCAAAATGGAGTGTCTCCGTTTTAGAATCAAAAGCACAGATAGCGAATAACTTCAGCCGACACTTAAAAAAGACCCCATTTTGCAAGAATCTTTAATGGAAATCAGTGCAGTCGTTTCCTTGTGTAGAAAACTAGGCATTAAACATTAAAAAACCTACACACACACACAGTGAGAAAATGCAAAGCCCACATTGAAAGGCCCTCGTGGAAGCACCGGTTCGCAAACCTAGGTCTTTTTGCTTTAAAGCAGTGGTCTCAAAGTTGCGGATCATTTTGAAATGATCCAATCCTAGCTTATTTGTAAAGCACTTTAGGACAAACAGAATAACATAGGTTAAAAGACTAAGGGCCTGATTTACTAAAGCTTTGGGCATGCAAAAACGTGCGCAAACTGGATTGCACACGCAAATTTGTGTTGATGCTGATCTACTAACAGGGCCCAACGAGGATTGCGCCTCTCAGACGGGCAAAATAGCTCTTGCAACTCATTTAGCGGTCTTTACTTAATGCATATGCAATGTGGGGCGTTTACACGCAATTTAGCGCTCTCTATTTGGGATCTTAGTAAATCAGGCCCTAACCCTGGATTTCCACTGGACGCGGAACGGCCGCGGAACGGCAGCGGCGCGGTCGCCGTTGCAAATCGCTTCCATTCTAATCAATGAGAGCATTCCCACCGGCCGCGCTGCGGAGCGTCTCAGCAGCGGCCCAGAAGCGGCTCGCCGCGCCACATCGCTATCGATAGGAATCAGTTCTATTTTTTCCGTTGCCGCTGCTGAACCTCGTAAATTTCAACGAAGCAGATCGCACCAGACAGGAAAAGCGACACAGAATCAAAGTAAAACATTTCCGCACCCCTTTCAAAATAAAACACAATACGCAGGTAATATCGCCTGTCACAACTTCACATCAACATTACGTCGTGACCGGTGCTGCCAGGTAAACAGTCAATTAATCAGAGCGTCTCGGAGAGTCATAATGTACGACGAGAGACTGATTGTTGAAGTGGAGAAACATAAAATCATTTATGACACCAGATCAACAGTTCTTCCATGTCGGAGAATGAAAAGAAGCTGTGTTGTTGTTGTTTACTTTATACACACAGTCTATCGCTGGATCTCGCGAACTCGCGTCCGTTCGAGATTATCGCGCGATCTTCCGTGAATACCGCCGGCTCCCAAGGCTCCGCGCCGCTGCCGTAACGCGCCCGGTGGGGATTGACGCTGGGGAGAGGACGAAGCAGAACCGCGCCGCCGCCGTTCCGCGGCCGTTCCGCGTCCAGTGGAAATCCAGGGTAAGACTAAATAAAGTACATATAAAAAAGGAACCAATACGGCATATCGATATATCATTTTGAGCTCATATCGCAATAATAACGCAATGGTTGCTTTTCCCAAAAATCTTTTTCAAATTGACTGGCCCCCAACTGACCAGACTAGACACTCAGTGGCCCACAGGTAATCTGAGTTCGAGACCGATGCTTTAAAGCAACACGGATAGTCACTACTCCGCCATGTGGCATCTCAATTTTAAATTTTAAATGAATTCATTCATGCAGCAGGCAGTCCACAGCCATAGCCAAGGGAATTTGGCGTGTGACCAGAGAGTTGCTGGTTCGAGAAGGAACCCAATCTCGCTCTAAATTGACCCCAGCCACAGGGGTCATTGTGCCATTCCTAAGCCAAGAAGGGCAACTGGGGTAAAAATCTCAGAATGAGGAGCTGAAAGAAAAAAAGTAGCCTATTTTTCACCTTTTCCAAATGACCTAAAAACAACTTTTTTCTGCTTTCTGTTCCGTACAAAAGTAAGTTACATATCAGATAGCACGTATACCAATACAAGCACGTACTGTATGGATTCTGGCTTCAAGCAGATTGTGGGAATCGCAGCCACAATTCCCTCCGAGCCTTCAGCGTCCCTTATAGTTCCTCTCCACCACACAACTAACTCAGGCTGTCCCCCACACTCCCACGGTCTCACTGAGCACGTCTAGAATGTAAGCAGGCCCAGCTGGCGTCACGCGAAGACTCGGCGAACGACGAGCGGCGGAGATGAAGGCGAGCGGGAGCGTCGGAGCGGAGAGGTTGTTTGAGGTTTTCGCGCGCTTGGCGTCGACAAAGCGCAACAAAGAGCAACGCGTCTCTTTCGCTGTGAATCCGGCCTGTTCACTGGTCTCCCGCGAGACTTGCACATAAAGCATCCATGTTTGCATGTGCACGTTCGTCATTGCACTGTAAGAGTTCAGCGGCAAAAAAAACAAACAAAAAAACCAGTTATGTACGACATATTTACTCTTCCTCCTGACTTAAATGTCTCGCTTTTTATTTCCTTTGAAGATGAAATTATGTGACGACTCCTGCGCCATCGCAACTACATTTCTTCTTCAACTTCAAACAGCCCGTGAAGGCGGTGGCCCAGAGCCCCCGTTTTTTCCACAGTGCATAATAACCTAACAGGGGCATAAAAAGGAACCTCCTACTTTTAATGGGGTTATTTGAACATGTTTCCGACGGTGGTTTGTTGGTTTTAGTGGTGCATAAAAGCTACGTGAGCCAGACTGAGCAGCGTGACTGAGACCACAGGCTGTGGCTAAAGTGCCATTAAAAAGCGAGCTATAAAAAGGAAAGTAGTCGGCAGACATCTTGTTAATAAAAGACTTTGACACTTCCAGTGGCGTTCCTCGCAATCCATTTAGACCTCACAGACACAGGGAATGAGCATGTGCTAATTAAACAATACCGATTCAGGAAGACAAAGGAACGTCGTCCAACCACAAAAGTGGTTAGAATTCAAATATTATTGCACCAAAACAAATCGTGCATAGATTGTGTACAGATGTGTTTTACATGTCTAACACTAAATTCAATAATTCAGTCGGAAAGAAGAGAAAGCAAAAACCGACGTCAAAGCCGCCGAGTTTCTCCCACTGCGTCGGTACATTTTAAAGATGATGAATATCACCTTATTCCACCACAATCTAATAATTTCTTCCTTGGGCCATAACCTAAACCCCCCCCCCCCAGAAAATGTAATCAGAATCCAGCCTTTACTTTATGAGTCCCACTGCTCATAAACAGCCAAACAAAATGCCAGCAAAAACATAAATTATCACATTGTGTCATTTTCTTTAAAAAAGCAAATGTTTATGCATTGTGCAAACAAAAGCATGTTATTGCCTATCCCCCCTCCCCCCCTCCTCCTCAGATGTGTAAAAGCAAGTTAACAAGCATTAGTAGCATTAGGGTAAAAATAAAGAGTGAAGTTGCAGCAGAAATTCCAAATCTCTTACGTAGCCTTCAGTTAGCATTAGATCTCAAAAAGATTAAGGTTAAGTTTGTCTATTGAGGGCTACTGTAAAAACATGGTGGTCATATTTTTTTTTTTTTTACTTAAAGGACTCATATTATACCCTATTTTTCCAAGTTAAACTAGTTCCCTGGTGTCCTAATGAACATGTCTGTGACGTGCTTTGTTCTAAATACCATAAGGATGTAGCATCAGAACGCTCTGTTTAGTAGTATCTCTTTTAAAAAAATGTAAAACGTAACTTAAGGGACAGGAAATGACATCAGCCATAGAGCCTACTGGGAGCTAACAGCAGTTAGCATTTGGAAAAGTGATCATTTGCAGGCTCTAGCAGGCACATTGCTGTCATTTATAACATGTATCCACTGGACAGATAAATCCTCTGAGGCTGGAAGTTCGTGTAGAACTCTGTGCTGCACTCTGGAGCCGACAATAGAACTTTTGGCGGACTTCCGGTTTTCAGATTCCGTTGCCCTCGCCAGCACTCTCTCGCGTGTTTTACGGACAAAGCGGAGCTCTGCGAGGGGACAATTCCAGGAATTAAGCGTCTTCTGACGTCCCACGGAATGCAGAAGTCAACATCGCGTGTTTTATTTCCTGTACTTAGACTGAGGAGGACCACAAAATGAGTGAGTCAAATTTTTTTCACACTTTGGTGATTGGTAGGGCCTCCAGAGTCCCAATTTTAAGGATTTAAATGATTAAAAAGTTGATTTTGCATAATATGGGACCTTTTCATTCCTGTCAAATGAAAATAATATCACGTATATTTAAAACACAGGACCTTCAACTTGATTAGAGATTGACATCTTTGTCGTGCGTAACAGCTATGAAACCGCTTTACAAAATATTAATTTCACGATCAAACTCATGGCTTTCTCCTCTTTTGGGGGTTACTTAGAAAATAAAACCAAAACTTAGTATTCCTAGATGTTTTCTGGAGAGTATCTTGATCGCCATGGCAGCAACAATTTGTGTTCTCATATTGAAAACAAGGCAGAATCAGCAAAACACTCAGTATCCAAAAACAACGCTCTTAACACCAAATCTCTTTTAAAGCCTCTAATGTAACAGAAGGTGTTTTTTTCTCCCCCCTCCTGTAACATTTTAGCATTCCAGCCCGAGCATGAGCTCTATTAGTAATTAAACAGTTAATGGAAAATCAAACCATGTTACAACAGCAGGAAAATGACAGAATATAAACAAACAAATTGAGCCACAATTACTGTTGAACTCAGGAACGGCGTAATCGACCTCATTATGTTTACCTGCTGCAGCAGGGACACTTCCTGATGACTTTCACATTTATTTCTCTATTTTTTTTTTTTTAAAAGAGGAGAAGCACGCACACGTGTTTTGATTAAAGCGAGGACACGGGGCGCGCGTGCATAAATTCTACGTCGAAGCGGCATTATCTGCATTCCTTTTTTCGCCTGTAGAAGAAACGAGAACTGTGCTGCTTTGCATTCACGGCTAATACCGCGTCTGCTCAATCAGCAGTGCTACTTACCACGAGGCCCTCTCTTAAGACGCACGCGAGAATAGAGAATGTAAGCAAGGTTAAAAGGAAGGCGGATGAAGGACGTCGTAGTCTATAGGCGACAACATTACCACTAGAAGTCAATCATGATCACATTAAAAAACATTTGCATAAAAGCTGTGTGCAATATAATTGCTAAATTAATGCGGAAAACAGCCTACATAATAATAATAAACTATGTGTATAGCAGGAGGTTGCAGCTCAGAGTGCTCCACAATAAAAGGAAAATAAAGTTTTAAAAGCAAATACAACAATAAAACACATCACAGGAAGGAATGAAAAGGTTTAGTCTAAAGTAAAAAACTCTGTTTTAACTTTGAGATGAAACTAATGCTGCAAATAAAACAATAACATTCAACACAGGGTGGAATAAAATAGGAAAAGGCTAGAGTCAAGAGGTTAAAAGGCCGTTTTGACTTTAAAATAAACTAGAAATAACAAAACAACACGGGGTGGAATAAAAAGGAGCTTGTTGAAGGCATAGAGTCAAAAGACAAGTCTTCTTTTCAGTTTACATGAACACATTTATTTAAATATGGGCGCTGTCTCTGATCTAGCCGATACTATTTTGAAAATATTGTTGATTTCATTTAATATTTACTGCACCTTTATTCAAAATCAATGAATCACATGCTTTGAGAAGCACGTTTGTTTACTTCTTTTAACAAAACTGATTGGACGACTGCAGATCTAATGATTTATTAATGACTGACTTCATTCTACAGTACTGTAATACATCTTTTTTCATCATTATTTAATCTGAGGCACTGACACTTTCCAAGATTAAGCGGGAAGTAGTAAGATACAGGGGATAAATTGCTATTTTCATGATGTTTTCATGAGTATTATACATTATGAAAACACTAATTCACCACTAACCTTTAACATTCACCCTCAGTCTTTGCTGCTTCTATTCACACGGGCCTCATCTTGACAGTTTAACCCGTGGTGTGAGGACATTTCTGACATGGAGAACATCCCCTTAGATCAGAGGATAAGAATTCAGATTATGGACTTGATCATAGCAAATATTCAACATTCAAAATTTTGCACAGCAGCTGCGTAAGTAGCCCCCTGCAGCCTCTAATTAAAACCTGAAGCTGAATCTGTGAATGTGCTCAGACGGTAAATCTCTGCTTTCAGGGTCTTTTTCAGTGAGTCACAATTGGCAAATAGGAACGGAAAGAAAAGTACAATGGTTGTCCACAAAAGACAAATGTCCTGACAGATATGCTGACATGCATCACATGGCGGAGCTACTTCAACCTGCAAATAAATTTGATGGGAATCTGGAGGTAACCCAGATCCATCTGTGAGAGTGCCTACTATATAGATCATAATGATAAAGTATTGAGTCGAGCTGACATCAGGGAATATAGATCTGAGGTAGGGCTTATTATCACTGGACAGATTTGCTCTTTCATTTATGCATTTTACTGTAAGAGAAAATTAAAAAACCTTAGACGACAATGGGCGATTGATGATCTTTTTCCAACTTTTTTAAAGCTTATGATTAAACGGTTGGGGATCAAATCCCAAAACCCCAAATCAGGGCTCTCTGACTAAGTATTATTTTCATGACTAATTAATCCAACAATTACTTTCTCAATTAATTGAAGTGGTTTGCTCCATAAAATGTTGAAAAATTTTGATGATATTCTAAAATGTCTCATCAAAAATTATTCAGTTTTAGTGATTTTTGTTAATCGGGAGTAAAGAAACAGTTGGCAATTCATTTCATAAAATCTTAATCAATCATTGCAGCCCTAAAATCAATAGCTTACATGTTCATGAGTTTCTTGCTTGGGTTTGAAGGAGAAGCTAGCTAGCAAGCTATATGCTAGATTAGCATAAACTGAGGGAAACAGCTAGCCAGGCTCTGAATAAAGATCACAAAATGTGCCAAAAACAACCTCGGAACACACACATTTATATGTCTTGTTTGTGTATTTTAAATGTAAAAATGACAGTCATAGTCAGAGTAAACGAGACTCAAATGCAGACTGAAACGTGGAACACAGGAAAGACTGTTTTGCTTTGACTTAAAGAGAAGCTAGCTCGCAAGCTATGCTAGCTCAGCATAAACTGAGGATAACAGCTAGCCAGGCTCTGCTTAAAGATCACAAAATGCGACAATAACAACCTCAAAACACACAAATTTACATCTTATGACATGTTTGTGTATTTTAAATGTTTTAAAAATGACAGTCATTATCAAAGTTAGCGTAAACGGGGACTCAAATGCAGACTGAAATGTGGAACACAGGAAAGACTGTCTTCCTTTGACTTAAAGGAGAAGCTAGCTAGCAAACAATATGCTAGCTTAGCACAAACAGGGAAACCGCTAGCCAGGCTCTGCTTAAGAGCACAAAATGTGCCAATAACAACCTCAAAATACACACATTTACATCTTATGTCTTGTTTGTGTATTTTAAATGTTTTAAAAATGACAGGCATTATCAAAGTCAGCGTGAACGGGACTCAAATGCAGACTGAAATGTGGAACACAGGAAAGACTGTCTTCCTTTGACTTAAAGGAGAAGCTAGCTAGCAAACTATATGCCAGCTTAGCATAAACCGAAACAGCTAGCCAGGCTCTACTTAAAGATACGATAATATACTATAGGGACTTACAAGAAGCTTCAATTGGTGGAAGGTAAGAGGCAAGCAGGTAAGCAGGTAAACATAAGTCCAAAGTGAACGGGGGCGGGGGCTGACTTCACAGGATAAAACCCAACTGAACAGATGATCCAACAAAGGAGACTGGGGAGCACAGGGAGTATAAACGCATGAGGGAGTCAGGGATAATTGAACACAGGTGAAAAGCATCAGGGCGGGAAGACAATCACCGAGGAGGGAAACTAGACAAAGACAGTGTGGGTAAAGAAAGAAGTGACACACAAGGAAAGCAAATCAAGGAAACGTGGCCAGGGCAAGAACTACAAAGTAAAACAACAGAAATCCTGTGCCCGTGAAATCCAAAACAACAGAAAACTAAAATCTAATACAGAGGAACCTGAATGTCCGTGTCCAATCGTCCAAGGAGACCATCGTGACATTGACTTTTTGTACATTTGAAACAAACAGAAAACCGCTCAAAAGAGGCCACACTGGTCGCTGCTGGATATGACGCACATGAAAAGACGATTCTCCAAAACATACGTATTCTCTGACAATGCCGGGAACTTAATAATGCACAAAACCACTTTTGTTATGCAGTACATGTGTTCATTATAATGGTACTTTTCCAGTATACAGTTCTAGCACTATTCGGATTGAATATTCATTTCTTCTTCTTTTTTTTTGCTTTTCCATTATTGATAGGACTTGGTACCTGATGATTTTTTTTTAGTACCAGCTCTAACGAGGTTCCAAGTGAGCTGAGCCGATACTAAAATGTGACGTCAGCAGACTGTTAACTCCACTGATTAGTGATGCTGGAAGAGTTGTGAATCAAACAAAAGTTGAAGTTAAAAAGACTTCAAAATCCTGAAAACGTGTGTTAATCTCCAACATTTCGCAATTAAGGAAATGTCTAAAATCTCAATATTTAACAGAGGAGTGTGGTGTAAAAGGAATAAAAAAATAGCTTTTTGCCCCAAACATCCTTCTATTAATTACAATAAGTGTCTTTCTTAAATTCATCACTATGACATTTATTTATTTACATATCTAAGAACAAATTAGATGATTTTATGACAATTTAAGCTTTGAAAATGAAATTGACAGCAATTATTGACCCACTTCTCAAAGATGGCAAACTATACCCACATTTGTGCATAATGCAGCCACCAATTTCCAGGCATGTAACCCCTTAATCAGGGGTTCTCAAAGTTTTGATACCTGAGGGCCAATTTAGGAACCCAACGTTGGACTGTGGGCCGCCAAAGGAAAAAAAAAAGAGGGAAAAAAACTGAAGGAAATCCCATTTGTAATAATTTTAATGACCAGATTGCAGTTCTACAGTTTACACTTATTGGTCTGTATCCGGTAATGTCCAATAAACATTTAACAAGATTAATACCTCCTGGATTAAAACTATCAACTTTAATTCATTGCGGGCTGCCAGAAATGTTTCTGTGGGCCGCCATTGGCCCCTGGGCCACACTTTGAGAACCAATGCCCTAAATTAATCAATTCCAAGAGATGATTGGTCAATAAATAAAAACTTCCAACCTTTCTAAAGCATATATACATAAATCTGAACCTGGGGACCCCAAAGAAATCTCCTGCGACCCATTTGTGGGTCCCGACCCAGCCTTTGATTATCACCATTTTCTCCCCATTCACAGTCACAGCGGTTGCACATGGATTAGCCGTCTGAGAGGGTAGAAGAAAAACGAAGAAAGGCAGTAGTTGTGTTGACATTTAATTCATCAGCGGGGAGCGAGAGCCGCCCAGAGAAGAACAGAAAGGCGTCGACGTCATCTCGAGGACCACATACAGTTCATTCCACAAAAGTCTTGTCACGGTGTTTATGAAAATAAAGACTGAGAGTTCCAGCACATTCAATACATCATGTTAAGAATGACTCACATTAAAAGGCTCCTGATGTTTAAAAAAAAAAAGAAAAAAAAAAGAAATAATACAAATCCCTGCTGCACATCTTGAATATGGCTTTCTTAGACAAATATAGACATGGGAAGTGCAAGATGTGAACAGCAACTTAAAAGACTCCTCAACTGCAAGAATAAATCACACAGTGAAGCCGTCCCTTTCTCTCCGTGGAGAGAAATAATGTATTTTTCATCACTGCATTTCATTATGAGCAACATAACACACCGACTCGCTTACACCATGTTCACGTTCTCCAGCGACGTGAACACAAGTCACTTGCCAGCGATGTCATTTTTCATGTACTCGAATGTTTCAAAGGCAAACTGAGAGCGCTATTCACAAATGTCGTTATATTTTCAAGAAGACTGATTGGGAGACGGCAGCATTAGGGATGAATGTTGAAAAAGACCAGAGTGACTGGATTTGAGTGATAAATGTAGAGTTTAATACACCGGCAATCGAAACTGAGGCATAACTGACACAAAAAGCCTTTAAAGGCCCAGTGTGTACAATTTTCATTTGGCAGAACCGGAGTATAAAATAACTCTTCACGATTTATTACAACTGTAAAAATACCTGATTGTATGAATTGTTGCTTTTATTACCCACAAATGAGACGTTTATATTTATTTCAGGAGCTCCAAAAGAGGGCCACCATTTTGGACCACCATGTTTTTTTATTTTTACAATATCCTGCAATTGACATATTAAATATCCTTTGAGTGTAACTGAATTTGGAAGGGAAAAGGTGAGTTGAGGGATATTCAATTTTACACACTGTGTCATTTAGGCTGCACGTCTACAGCCAAGCTAGTGGCTCCACAGCATATTTAATAAGAAACGATGTAGTAGTTGCTTAAAGGGATGGATCAAGACTTTTAAGGAACTTTCCTGAGACAGGAACAGAAGGGAAAACTGATTTTAACTATTTTATAAAAGGCCATGATTTCAGAATATATGCCTGTTTCAGTCTATGATAATCTTAAAGGTGCATTATGTAATAAATCTAACGCAACTGACCATAAAATCCTCCTAATATGTCACAGAGACTCAGGAATAATGTTCATATAACAAACTGAACTCACCAACAACACATTTTTTTTTTTTTGCAGACCGCAAATCATGTTTATGTTTTGAAATCATGTTTTGGCATGTTGCGCCACCTACCTTTGTCTACCAATCATTGCAGTCAGTAGAGTCTCAGCTGCCGAGCAACCACGGGTTGCCAGTTAGGTCAGAAAACAAAACCGTTTTTGGTCACATTCTTATATGGCACCTTTAAGATTAAGATGACTTCATCTTGTCATTAAACAGCCTTTTCTAACAGGAAACTGGATTTTTTTTAATCTACTAACTCCCCCAAACCAAAGCCCATTCAGAAAATCTGCATTTTTAGCTGATGGGAACACAGGAGCTGCTGCTCTCCTGCAGCCTCATTTGGTTGGTTTGTGTCACTGAGGCAAATACAAACAAAATATTTTAAACCACCCAAGAGATGAAATAAAACTTTTATGACTAATGGAGTCAGAAGTGGATTAACACCTCCTATGTGCCATGATATGAAGTCGCTGGTTTTATCTATGGACTTCTGTGCACTGTCCCGTAGCAGCAATAGAGATGATTTGGTGAAATCTGTTTTTCCTTGTGTCCCTGCTGGAGGACAATGTTTTCTTTTGTGTCTCAAATATCCCACATTTATTCCAATCAGAGGGACAGAACACTGGTCCTCTAAGCTTGTGCGGTTATCATTTTTGCCACCAAACATGTGCACAGGGCAGGAATTATGCCTAATTCACTGTATAATTAACTCAATCCTCACAAAAGGAAACACAAAAAGAAACACACTTAGATTCGTACGTGTTGACAAGCAAGGCAATTCACTCACACACACACACACACACACGGATCAAGCTGTCCCAAGTTGCTGCAGGTACAGCACGGCCGACCTCGGCCTCACGGGTCTTTCTTCACAAAAGCTGCTCAGCAGATATAATATTCTTTCAAAACAGCTTCTATTCCCTCCATCAAAAGCTTTCATAGAGCACAGAGGCTGACAGATGAAGAGCACGGTCGGACTCCAATCAACAATGTCTCACAGTAAATGCTCCGACACAGAGGTGCGATGGCCTCTCTGTTGTGAAATCACTGATGCGGGGCAGGACCCGGTGCCTCGGCCTGCTGTGACCCTGCTGTGTGTGTGTGTGTGTGTGTGTCACAAACCCTCATCGTTTTCAGTTGAATAAGACCTCTTTCTTCTTCAGGCCTCACTCTTATCAAAGGGGGATCCGAATATTGCTTGTGAAGAGTCAAAGAAAACCAACAAAAATAACAAGCAAAGCAACCCGCCAATCAAAAGAATTCCGGTTCCTCTCGCTCTCGTGAGTCAAAAGTCCGAAACACCCGCTGAGCCTTCTGTTCATTTTAAATGTGAAAACTGACGAAAACGCATAACGCCCGTGCACTTGGTCAAAGTCAGTCTTTGTCATTTTCCTTTGGTGAGACCTTGGAATTTTCATTTCCCAGACAATCACGTCAGTTGCTCTCTCTTTGCTTAGCGTTACTCGCTCATTGTCCTGCATGGAATCTCATGTCAACGACACAGAGAGAGGCAGTGGACAGTGTCAAAAACACCACCAGTAATTCCGACTATCCGAGTAGGCCTAGTCTACACATGTCAAGCAACACGGGGTATGAAACAGTAGGTGGCGTCGTAAACAAACAAGGGAGACATTTAAAGGGACACTGCGTAGTATTTATGGGTTTATATGACCCAAAATCCATTTTTTTATACATATTATGTGCTCCTGCGTTGTCTAGTCGCTGTATAATAGTTTTTGTTTCATTTCCGTAGTGTTTCAAAAAGTCATGTAAAATAACATGTTGTTGCATTGCCACTGTTAGCAGCGAGACGCCATGTTTCTACCGGAGCCTGTAAGGACAAACTCGAGAGAACAAATCAAGCGTAGCTTTACTTGTAGCGGAAGTCCCGCCTCCACTGACGGAGCTAATACGATATACAAAAGACACACGACATTTGACCGGCTGAGGATACCGTAGCGCTCAGGGAAGGGAGGGGGTGAGCAGAGGAGCAGTTCGTTGTTGTTAATTTCAGCCTCTCCTCTA
The DNA here is from genome assembly GCF_963457635.1 of Microchirus variegatus. Lineage (NCBI taxonomy): Eukaryota > Metazoa > Chordata > Actinopteri > Pleuronectiformes > Soleidae > Microchirus > Microchirus variegatus. Next base: position 20,893,037 of record NC_139812.1, on the reverse strand, counting down.
GATGTCACTATAAACTATTAACTTTAACTAAATGTACACGTAACTTATTTCATGCACAAAATTCAAAAACATTCGACTTTTAAGGGCCTATATCAGGGGTGTCAAACTAATTTTCACTGAGGGCCACCATCAGCATAATGGTTACCCTCAAAGGGCCAGATGTAACTGTAACATACAGAATAAACGTAACTAAATGTCACCACATATAATGTAAAATGAAGGTAATGTTACTGCTAAAGAACTCTCTGTATTTATTACTTATTCAAGTTACAAATATGATGCATTACAGATGTAACCCGGTCCGCGATGGTGTCAGCGATCACAGTCTCAATCTCAATTTCACTCACCGCATGTCGGATGCATGGGATGCCGTCATTTTTTCGGGTAGCGCAATCACCATGCATTGTGGGAAATGTAGTTTATGGTCTAATCGCGGCTTAAAGCAGCATAGACCTACAGTATATTAACACAGATTTTTAAGGCCACATAAAATGACGTGGAGGGCCACATCTGGCCCCCGGGCCTTGAGTTTGACACATTTGGCCTATAACCACGTATGTCACCATATACTATATTTCCCACAAAGCATGGCAATTGCGTTACCCGCAAAATGACAGCCATCACCATCGCGGACCGGGTTACATCTATAATGCATCATATTTGTAACTTGAATAAGTAATAAATGCAGAAAGTTATTTAGCAATATGTTACGGAGTCGTTACCTTTTTTTACATTATATTTGGTTACATTTCGTTACATTTATTCTGTATGACAGTTACAGTTACATCTGTCCCTTTGAGGGTAACAATTATGCTGATGTGGCCCTCAGTGAAAATTACTTTGACACCCCTGGCCTATATGATTCCGTGTGATAGCTAAGCTAAGCTACGGCTGCATCCACCTAAATCTGTTTCTGTTAAAACATGTATCATATAATCTGCCGAAACAAACTCATGCCGTCCCCACTAACCTAAGGTGGTTTTGAGCCCCAAAATCTGATAAGTTTTAAGAAGCTACTTGTTCCTGGTATCATTAGAATACTCAAAAGCTGCAATAGAGTCTGGATGTGTGGTCTGAGTCTGTCTTGGACAAAATAGGACAAGACAGGTGTGTCTAGTTCTCGGAGTATTTTCTTCGGGTTTGATGAATACATTTTCAGACGTGTTAGCGACCTGAAAAGCTCGTCTGTACGCGAGTTTGAAAATGCAATTTTCACCTGAAATCACATCAGGTTGTTGCCCTTTTACAACGCCGGTTTATCCGTTATATCCGCGGTCCTTTTGTTCTCAGGCAGGACTGCACAGCGCGAGCGTGGCGAGGGCTAAATCACACTGATGCTTATAATGACCGACGGTGCTTAGCAGAGGGAGACCTTTCTAACAGTGTTTGTTGTTCCCTCGCTGCCAACAAATCAATGCCAGCCCTGTCCTCAAAATGTCAAACGCCGATCACCCGAGGGGTTTGAAAGACAGACCAGGGTGAGGTTATTTCCTAAATGGCTTTATCGGGAAAAGGGGCTGTTATCACCAAGACGTACAACCAACTGGAGGAAGTGTGAGAGTTACGACCCAGGAAACCGGACTGGACAGTGGGTGATGATGCTGAAAGAGCAAAGGGTTTGATGGATTTATGTGTGTGGATCTGCTCTCGAGGCAATTTTTTCTTTTTTGTTATTCTCCTCTTCACCACTTTGTTTCAAAAACAGACTTTCTAATCTTTCTAATTAATTCTGTCTGATACTGCGCTCCGACAAGATGATATCCCCCCAAATCAAATCCAGGTCATTTACTTCTTTTTCTAATTATTTATTGAGTTTTTTTTCGCCCGGCTGCTGAGATAAAAACTGATCCGCTAGAGAAGCCGTTGATATGCAACAAACAGAAACAGAGCGTGATTGATCAGAGATTGAATTCTTGCTCCGACAAGACTTTTGTCTATTTTTTGTTTGGTTGAGGTGTATCACTGGGTGCAGTGAAGCCATGTGTATAAACTCTCTCACGCTCTCTTTTGTCCGTGTGTGTGTCAATCGATTTACTTGGAATTTATGCTGAAAGTTTGGTCGCAACTCATGACCAACTTCCACTATTAACTTATCTCTCGATATTTGTGTCTGTCATTAACCCTCAGAAAACAAGGATTATGTGTTTCCCAGACCTCAAAATGACGATGTCCTCAAATGTCTTTGAGTGTTTCTGATTTCTTTTTTAAACTAGACATATTATACTCTATTTCTCCAAGTGAACCTAGTTCCCTGGTTGTCCTAATGAACATCAAAATACCTTTAGGATGAAGCACCACAGCAGTTCAATCACTCTGCCAAAACAGCCCTGTTCAGAACGCTCGCTTTTGAGTGCCTGTCTCTTTAAATGCAAATGAGACACAGGGAACTACGTCAGCGTCACTGAGGCTCACGGCAGTTATCTGCAGTTAGCATTCGAAAAAAAAGCCATCATTGGCCGACTCTAGCCAGCACATTGCCGTCATATATAAAATGTAAATCCTCTCAGGCTGGAAGTTTGTGTAGAACTCTGTGCTGCAACTGTGCAGCCAAGAATAGAAAGGGAAAGCGGAGCTCCACGAGTCAACAATTGCAGGAATGTCTCATTGTGACGTAGCAATGAGTGTGTGGAACGTCACATGTTTTATCTCCTGTACTTGGAATGAAGCAGACCACAAAAACATCCCACTTTGCCTACTCATAGGGCCTCCAGAGTCCCAAATATAAGTATTACATTGATCAAAAAGTTGATTTTGCATAATATGTCTCCTTTTAAAAGAGGGGCAAATAAAGCAAAACTACATTCTTATTTAAGAAGCTCAAATAACAGAGAATCTCCTCTGAGCTGTGTCGGTATAAACAGGCTCCTCTAAACACAGCGCTGTTGAGTCAGTGCTGTAATGTGTGCATGTGTGAGTCGGTTATTATCAGCAGCAAATTAAATTTAATGACAGTAATAATTAATGGGGAAAACGAGGAAAACATGACCTTGATAATAAGGGCCGCCCCGCATTTTCTCCGACCATATTCCATAACTGGAATCATGGGCTATCAAACTCAGCCAGTCATTAACAGCATTTCTGGAAGACTAATGAGCAGATGGCCAATCCCGACTACTGATCACCATCGTTTTCGCTGTGTGCGCACCGAAGATTCTTTCACACTGTGTTCACACGCTTTTTTCGCCTTTAAAAACAAAATGTGTTACTATTCTGGGAAATCACTCAGTTGTTGTTTGGCACCTATTATTTCTGACTTTCTGAAGGATTTCTGAAGGGAACGACCGACTCACATCAAAACAACCTGGTAATCTCACTGTGCCTCACCTGTTACATACAGTATATAGTATGCTCTTTAAAAAAAAGTATGTGCCTCATGAAACTTTCAAACCCCCCCTCCAGAGACAGTCTTCATTACCTGATGCATCACTGACTTCAGAAACTGCTAACACAACAAAATGTTTGAACTCTCTCCAGGTAACCAATTGCGGCGGAGTGCTGGCACACGCCGGCGCGCGCTGGCACTGGACGAGTGAACGCCGCCTGGCTCGCGTCCACGCACACACAGCTGCCAGATTTTAAGTTTTTTACAGTGAGTAATCCTTAAGTGCGCTGGCTATGGCTGGACGAGCATCATCTCATGTCATCAGCCTTTGAGTTTGGTCATTTTTGGAAGGACACGCGTCCCAAATCTGGCATCAAAGCGCTGGATTTATAGGCCACAGTTAAGCTAAGTATCCAACAACAACACACACACACACACACACACACACACACACCATGGAGTGCTCCTTATTCCCAGTTCATACATAATATTCTGCACATGTAAAATCATGCGTCACTTTTATTTTAGCTGAATTCATTACTTAACTATTTTTTTTTTAGCAAATGTTTTTTATGATCTCTTTTTGACACAGTTTTCTAAATTGATTTTAAAGCTACGGCTTTAGCTAGATTAAGGTCCCGGATTGTGAATATAAGGAGTTTTGATGAGGAGAAATGAACATGATTGGGAAGTAATAATTCCTCCAGTTGCAATGTTCGACTAAGAAAAGTTTATTTTTTTCTCACAGATCTCACTTCATTTTTATCTGAAATGTCAAAAATGATTGCTATTATATTAGATTTGAGTATCTTTTTGTCTAGCTGTGCTCAAGTAAACAGGAAAGTAGTTCTAAAATCTGGGTTTTCAATAGAATTGCACTGAATCAAATCATATCCAATCATATTTAATTGCTCCTTGATAGAAAATGAAAAAAGAAGAAGAAGCAATGTATCCTGGGTATTGGATCTTTCCCCCTCAGAGAAATGAAAAGAAGTAAGTGATGCTACCAGGCATTACTTGATTAATACTGTTTTCGTAAAACCTAGATCAAAACAGTTCAAGTGAATATTCTTTGCTGCAGAGATAACATTCTCTGTCTACAGCGCTCACATGTCATTGTTAAACAAAAATAAAAAGTCTGACGTAGATGTAGGCTACATACAAACATCTCAGAGAGAGGCTGAAGGCAATATCCTGCTGATATTAAAGACCTGGTTCATACTGCCCTATTTCAATAAGCCATAAAACTTTTATTTTTTATTTTTTTACTCCCTGTATTCATATATCAGCTCACCCTGTGACTGAGAGCTTTAATGACCTCACAGAGAGAAGACGCGTGCGTGCGATAAACATCTTCTGATCTGCATATCTGTCCGTACGGTGCCAAGTTAACCAAGCGCCCGTCAAGGTTCGTGTTCGTCAGAACCAAAATGCTGTGAAGATGTTCGCTTTATGAGAAAATGTGTGGTGGTCTCTCTGCCCTATATTTGACCTTTGCTTTGTGAAATGCGTTATACTGCCAGGCTGAGACCTTAACCTACTGGTTCTGTGAAGACAATTTTTGTCTTCAACTCTCCAGGCTTTTAGAAAATTATGCAAAGTGTGTGAATCAGTTTCAATGTTTCTCATGTTCAGAGACATTGTGAACACTGACTTTGTCAAAAAGAAACCCCCCCCGAGACTGCCTTTTCCAAATGGAAAGAAAAGTTTACTCTGCTTTATGAAGCACTCACTCAGTACACCAAAGCCCATAGAGCAGGGGTCTCAAACTGGCGGCCCCCCCCCCCAATCGATTACATGCGACCCCCCCCCACTTAGTATCATGTTATAATGAAAACATGGCCCACGACATTTGGTCATTATTATCCCATTATATATATTAACCCAAGCCACAAATGGCAGTGGCCCCGAAACGGCTCCTGGTACGAATTTTAAAACAGTTGTCCACTCTTTTATTTATGTAATTTAAAATGTCTGTTTTTGATATGAATACATTAATTTTGCATCATAAATAGTATTATTAAGTACAGGGTATCCGTGGGGTCTTTAAAAGTCTTAAATCCAATCATTTGAATTTAAGGCCTTAACATGTCTTAAATTCTCCTAAAATCTCATAAAAGGTCTTAAACACAATTTTGAAAGTTCTTAAAAATCCATTAACGTTACTTTTATTTAAAACATGCATAAACTTCAGTCTCGCTTTGAAATGTTTCTATTTTCGAGGATGCCGATAACATAACTACAACACGGAACTAAAGTAGACCACCTGTGCTGCCCGGTGAGAATTTATCGAGCACCACTAGCTAGTGTGCTGTGCGCGCGCCGCGGCGTGTTACAGCTTAGCATAGCAGCGGAGAAAACTTAAATCGGAGAAAAGCCGAATTGCTTGCATAAGATGGGTAAGTGCAATTTCAACAATTTGTGGCTCCAATTTTCCTTCATGTCTTGTACTTTTTTGCCAGTATGGATTTGAAATGGGTCTTAAATAGTATTCATTATGGTCTTAAAAAAAAAAGTACCCCCAGGTCATTTGAGTTTGAGACCCCTGCCATAGAGAATATCAGCAATTTTACATAAAGACACTTCTGCCTCCATGAAGTCACTTTGAATGTCTTATTTTGTGACTTCTGTGTTTGAAAACCTTCATTTGGATTTGCTTAAGTCACACAAACTTGCCAAATGATGCAGCAATAGACCAGCAGCTCATGTATCTGGTAATAAATGGTCAGCTGGAAAAGGCTGTCCAACAACAAAGTAAAGCCAATAACATCCTGCTTGTCCATGTGTCTTGAAGTATATTCTGAATAATTAGTTGTAAATCCTTCTGATTTAAAACTTGCCAACTTGTATTAAACCTTACTTTAACTCAACCACACTTCAAATCTTAGCTCTAAACCCTCAGAATTGGGGGTTCTGCCTCATTAGCACCATGCTTTAACTGCTGGTTCTCACAAGGTCAGTGTTAAGTCCTGAAGAGGTACACACACACACACACACACACACACTGGTGTATCCTGACACGCGCACAGAACCCCTGTTTTCTCCAGTTTACTCGTTCAGCAGAAAACATCCTGTAGGGTGTTTTTTTTGTTTTCAACCTAAAGATATCGCTGTATCCTCCCGCACTGATGAACTCATCTGTCCATCCCAATAACACACCGACTTCCCTTTATTGTTGAATCCGAGGATTCTGCGACAAAGTGTGAAACGTGCAGCGTGACGTGTAGTTTCAGCACAGAGAGGCATCAGAGGCAGAGCTACTGGGATGCTACTGAAGAAAAAAAAAAGCTTTCAACTTCAGTTTTGGACATTCTTATTAAATAATACGAGTGAAAATCAATCATACTGTTTCACACGTGGTTGAAAAACACGTCTTCTCCCACAAAATAAGAACATAGCCTTGCCACAGTGTGATGCCAGGGGCTGTGTGAGGGCACAAGGTCAGTGACAGATTAGTTTCATACAGCTGCCACTAACTCCTGCACCAGCTCCCTCTACTTTCTCCACACCCTGAGAGCTTTCTGTGCAACTCACACAGTGACTGCTGGTGGCAGTCCCCCCCCCCCCCACCTTATAATATAAGATATAAGATATAAGATATGGACTAAGTTGCCAACTCCAACTAGTAAACATGCAGCGTGGTCGTAAATGAATAGTGAAAGGGCTGTTCTTGTGAAGTTGAGTAATGCTAATTCGTGTTTGATTGGGTAAAATCGTTCTGCATGTCCAAAAACAGCAGAGCGTCCAAGCACTTAGATTAAAAAGCACTAAAAACACCAAACAAAAAGTCTGATAAAGTGATCCACGGCGGATTTTCAAACTGAAAAGGTCACGAGTCAAATAATAATAATAATAATGATCCAAATGACCAAGAGTTTAACGTTGAGGGTCTTACTCAAAGGTTTCAGACGGTAGAAAAACTTTCTGTCACAATTATCAGGACCAAAATAACTGATATTCTAGTAAGAATATGTTTGTTTATTTTGTATTTTCTTATTCCCAGTTGCTCGTACTTTCATTACACGTGCCCAAACAACACATCTGCACATACAAAGTAATCAGATGATACAAAAACATAATACTAAAGTTGCTTTTTAAAGTAAAAAAAAAAGAAGAATTTTAAATAACATTATATTAAATCATGAGGTTCTGGATGGCTTGGAAGATGCAGGCTCCCCCTTGTGGGCACTTAAACATCACTAAATCACTAGGACTGTATGCTGGTGAGCTATTGACAGCTCTTCCACCCCCCACATCCCTGATCATTTCCAATCCTGCACTGCATTATCGCACCACAGCGTCTCATCCTTACCTTCCCGTACGCTGGAAACCGTGTTGTCGGCGTTTTCCGTGGCCGTGGACCGGCACCAGAACGAGACAGCGAGGAGGAGGAGGAGGAGGAAGGCAAAGTTCCTCCGCCGCCTCCAGCAGCCTCTCATGGTGATGATGATGGTGATGATGGTGGTGGATCTCAGCTTCGCTTACGCGATTACGAGACCAAGAAAACACTGCATGCGCACGGGGATGGAGACACGCGTCAGGGAAGATCACCCCCCTCCAAAAAAAACAACAAAGCAAAAACAAAACAAACGAAAGTCTCCACACACTGAGTCCAGGCAGTGCTGTCACTCCAACGAAGCAGCTGTCACAAACTTTTCCCGGCAGCAGCAGCAGCAGCTACAGCAGCAGACGCACACGCGCTGTGACCGGCGACGGTCTGTGGGAAAAGCGCACGGACGCATGAGTTGGAGCAGCGCGCGGAGGATTAGAAGAAACAACCGGAGCTCACACACACACATACACACACAGAGAAGAGTGAGAGGATGTTAGGGGAGAGAAGTGAGATCCATTGGCGAATCTCGGGGCGGGGCCAGTGCCCCCATCACCGCCCCCCCTTGGCCAGTTAAGATCTGATTGGCCCCTGATAGGCCACACTGTCCTGTTAGTCTGTCACAAATCAGAGTCAATTGGAGCTATGGTTGTAGATTATAATGTTCAGTTTGACTGCTGTCCTAATCCAAAGTAAGCACTATAACGTGGGGCATTGAAAAAAGCTGATTATTTTCATAAGCGATTAATCTGTTGATTATTTTTCTCGATTAATTATCGAGTAATCGTTTGGTGCATAAAATATCAGAGAACGTTGATGGGTGGAAATGATGAGTTCTCGGATATCTCGTTGTGTCCACAAACCAAAATGATTCACTTTTGATGATTTATTTGTCATATGGACCAAATAAATGAAGAAAATATTCACATTTAAAGAAGATAAAACAATCAGAAATCTTGTTTTAATAATGAAAAAAGCAACAAAGCGATTCATCGATTATCAAAATAGCTGTCGATTCATTTAGTAATCAGCTCTAGATTCAAGAACCGCCCACATTAGACGACCATTGACCAAATTTCGGTCCCGATCTGGCCCTTCTGACAACTGTGGGTGTCTTCTGATTTTAGGCTGGTTTGAACAGATTATTTGGCCAAATTATCCTCTGGGATTAACAGAAGCAGTTCTAACGTCATTGGACACATCAGAGTCTTTCCGGTTTCCAAATTATAAGTACTGTCTACATTTTTACTGGCTGCTCTCTTCAGCTCAATAATTTCCCCCCTGTTTTGCGTCACAGGAAAGACGACAATGTCGCAGCAGGGTTAGGGTAAGGGTTGCAGTTATTGGGCGTTTTTATTTTATTTTACAGTGGCTGCAGCTGCAGTTGGACCCTTCTCTTAGCATGCTAGCTAGTTATTAGCATGCCGAGCCCCATTCAGAGTCTTCCTACCATCTGCTAACTTAAAAATATCCAATTCTTTAAACTGATAGAGCGTAAAATCCCCAAAATTGCTCTTTTGCACCTGAATGCACATGAGGTTTGCCATTATTGTGTCGCGGTATATTCCACTGTGTACCGACTGGCTCATCTATTTACAGGTGTAAGCTAGGGGTGGTGGGAACTGTGACACATGCACAGACAAACCAGACACGTTTGAGTCAGACTCAGAACATATACATAGAGTGTGTTAATCCGACTTAAAGTTAGATTAAAGGTGCAGTTAGATTAAACTGGCCATAAAATCCTCCTAATATGTCACAGAGACTCAGGAATAATGTTCATATAACAAACTGAACTCACCAACAACAACAGTACAGACAAAATGTTTGCATTAAAAAACAACATTTTGCAGACTGCAAATCATGTTTATGTTTTGAAATTGTGTTTTGGCATGTGGCGCCACCTACCGCCGTCTACCAGTCATTGCAGTCAGTAGAGTCTCAGGTGCCGAGCAACCACGGGTTGCCAGTTACGTCAGAAAACGAAACCCAAGAGACCTCTATATTTCGAATTTGAATGTAGTAACCGTTTTTGGCCACATTCTTACATATGGCACCTTTAAGTACAATTTCAGCCAGACTAATATGTTTGCATGTACTTTAAAAAACCTGGTTCTACTCAAACTATCACAATATTATATATATATATATGTATAAATATGGGTGTGGCACGTGCACATTGCCGGATGGTTTTCATTTTCTGTCTCCAGAGGCTTGTTGAAATGTACAGCCTCAAAAATAACCATCTAGTTTCTAATTTTCTCATTCACCAGGAATAGTATGTTCTGTATTGTTGTTGCAGTCATAATGGTAGAGCTCAGTCCTCCAGAGGTCCAGAAATAGGTACAAGGCCAATGACTAAACACTCGGAAACACCACGCTCGGGGTTTGCATGGGCAGACCGGAGCTTGGACGGTGTTCTCTTCTCTGACACAAATATATATATATGCACAGTATGTACGCCTCACCCTCAGGGTAATCGAGTCAGTCGAGGCCACCGGGAAGCAAGGACACGGGCCTTAGAGGACATGGTCCACATTATACAGAGATAGCAATGTGACAAACAGACACATGATACCTCAGAGTAAGAAAGAGACTGTCTGTCACTCCTGCTCATCATTTAGAACTGGACGACATGGCACTTGGGAGTAATTCTCCCATGTGTGTCGCTCTTATAAAGGTCAAGTATGTAAGACTTATGGTTGCTTTTCCACTATACAGTTCTACTCGATTTATTTTGCTTTTCCATTAGGGATAGTACCTGGTACCTGAGTACTTTACTAAAACGAAAAATGTGACGTCGACAGGCTGCCGTTCGATGATTGGTCAGAGTGTCGTCACTGGAAGAAACCAGAACAATGTTGAACTGTAGATCAGTTAAAACGACTTCGAAATCCTGAAAACATGCGTTGATTTCTGACATTTAGCAAGGAAACATCTAGAAATCTCAATATTCAACAGAGTCTGCTGTGTTTAGCGAAAGCCGACGATCGTGAGCCGAATCGCAACCCGTTCCGCTGTATTTCAGTTCAGCGACTGGGCGTTGGTCATGCAGGAAGTACACTCTTAGAAATAAGGGTTCCAAAAGGGTCCTTCTACAAGGGCTGAGGTTCTACCTGGAACCATTTGCTTCTGAAAAACCCTTACCAGAAGAAAGGGTTTTTCAAGGGTTGTTGGTAACACTACTGGTTCCAGTAAGAATCATTTTGATCCAGAGAACCCTTTAAAACCCCTTTCCTGAATAAAGGGTTTTAAAAGGGTTCTTGGTGGAACCCTCCAAATGGATTCCAGGTGGACAAGCTGAAAAAATGTATATGGTTCTACTTATCACTTTTATTTCTAAGAGTGTACTGAACGTTTTGTTGAACTAGTCCTTTTAATGAAGTGATTCTAATGATTCAGTTATCTTGTATAGTCGTGCTATGAAGACCCCGCCCACATTGAGGAGATACTATGAAGTAATTTTCTCCAGTTTTAAAATTAATTAATTCAAAATCTGTTGATGTCAGTCGTTTACACTACATATATTCTGGCTATGGGCCTGTGATTAATCATGCTACAAAGGTACAACCTTGGCGTAGAGCATGACTTTCATCCTGGACGATACCGATACAGTAATACATTCAACTTTTATTCAACATTTAACCTCTAATTTTGTTTGGGGTTCGGTCAGACGATTGTATTTCAGAGCAATCCACTCACCAAAGGTCCTGCTTTGTATTTATTTTATACTGCGTGTTTCTTTTTGAGACCTCTGCCACCTTTCCCTGTTCTCTCGTCGTCCCAGCAGACCGGTGTCAGTCACCTTTGCTGGCTCGATACGTGGACCCTGGGTCCCAGGCTGTGCTCAGAAGTCTCCTCTCTTATTACAATGTCATCTCTCATTTGCAAACGCCGTGACAAAGGCTCCTTTCACGGGGCACACTGCGTGTCTCCTGAGTTCGATTAGCTTGGAATTCCAGCGTTCCGGATGGGAGGTTCCAGAGGCCTCGAGGCAGATGTGAGGCCAATGACGAAAAAAATAGTCCTCCCGTCTCTCGTCTCGCTCTCTCTCTCTCCGTTTAAAGCAAACTGTTCCAATGACAGAGTCAAGGTACTTTGCACAAAACACTCAGACCTAATTTTCTTGGGAAACGTCGACACACAACGTCCTTGGGAATTGTTTTATTTCATTCCGAGATAGTTGGGATGCACCGGAGGAGAATCGGAATATTTGGGTTTAAAATCATTAAGGATATAAAATGAGCAGAATCAGATGATTAATCTGTGGTGGAATCCATTTTTGGTTGGGAAGACGGATTACGTTGCATTAATATTTCAATCCCTCCTCATTTTTTAATGAGTAGGCGAGGACAGTGGATTTCGTCAGAGTCTACGCACGGACTTCAGTTAACTTAATAGTCGCGTTGTCGTCCTCAAGACAGAACTTTTTAAACGGTTGTTTTGCTGTTTTCTCTCAGTCTCTGTCACAAAAGAGTCGGGATTATAATCCGGGATCAATCCAGACCAAAATTGACTGCCATGTTCAAATGCAAACAAAAAACAAAAGCACTTTTATTGTCTGATATCGGCTTAACGTTACACTACATTATGGTAATAATGTTGTAGGAGCAATGTCTCATTTGTATTTGAGTGAGTTTCCACCCCCAACCACTAGGGGGTTGTATTTAATTCCTTATATTTTGCCTGAGGCTGACACCGGCACAGGGTCATGCTGGGTTATTTCAGGTCACCTGTCATTAAACTCAGGTGTTGCTGATTTAAAAGTGGTAAACAGTTTTCTGCATGTGCTCTGGTTTTGTTTAATGGAAATGAAAAATAAGCGTTTATATTATATTATATTATATCCTTATTTCCACACAATATCCATTCTTTTTTTTTTTACATTAGAATAAGATGGGATTACTATTATACTACTGACATGTTAAAATAAATACAATGTACAGTGACATAAAGTGAAATTAATTTGCTCAATAATATTGTTTATTCTGGCATAATATGGGTCATGAATAACTAAATATCAACATTTGTATTATCCTGATGCAAAATAACAAAACAAAAAACATTTTTTTTCATAAGAATCTTGTTGTAAAGTGATGAAACATTAACTAAATGTAACTCATTGTTTACAAATGCTTTATTGATCAGTCAAGTTTTGAATGAAACACATGATTTACTTTACACTTTACAGACATTGAATCTGCATATTTACATATTTTACAAGGATTTTTATAGTCGAGTATCAGTTAATGTATATGATAGTGAAATTTTCCAAGGGTTTGTATTTTTGGTGATTTTTACTATACATATATATACATATACAACTATTCATTATAATTTTAACCCATTTTCTCTCTGTGCGGCTTAGATGCTAGTTTCCTGGTAATCCAGCAGGTGGCAGTGTTGTGTGATAAATGGTCAGTAGAAGCCTAAAAACTGATAATAATAGTAATAATAATAATGCATTATATGTTTGTTTAAAAATAATAATGAAAAAAATAATTATTTGAGGCTGAAAGAATAACACTTTTGGCACTTAAAGTGCAGAGAGAGCATATATTTGACACACAAAAAATAATAAAGGACAAAAGAATTGTTGACAGTCAGGTACATATCCCCAGGCTGTTCAAATGGTGGCCTGTGGGCCACATGCGGCCCAGAGCCAGCCTCATAGGGGCCCAGAGTCTTTTCACTGTCCCTCACTGTTTCACTGTGTTGTTGCGTCAAAGTTATGATTCATTTAAAGCTGCATTTTCTTTTAGCGAAGTAGCAAAAGTTGTGAATAGAGTGTTTTTCTTTTCTTTTTGTTCATAAAAACGAGCCAAGTGAACTTTGAACTGTGATGCATTTCCAAATGTACTACTTTTTGCTCAGGTGTGTTAACATAGTGGATGAGGTTTCTTTTTTTGATCAGATTGCCTAGGTTGTGCTGAAAAAAAAAGGATATAAGACACTCTATATTCTTTTAGCTTCTGTATATACTGTACGTTTAAACATAGTAATGCCAAAATGCTCTGTGTTGTAAGGGTTAATTGTATAATTATGTGGTTTGAAAAAGTGCATTTTAAAGGGTTAGAATGCAAAAAATTGTTTGAATTTACTGTTGCATAAAAATCAATAGAAAGAGAAAAGAACATTATGTGTAACATTTCATAGCACTTTTTAACGAGTGCACATGTTTTGCTCTTGAGGCAAGGAACGTTATTTTCATCTGGAAAAAAGGCTGCGTGAGGCTTAACATACTGCACTTTACAGAGAGGACTGTGAACGATCCCCGTGTGCCTCTCTGCTCTTGTTTATCTCTGCAGGATCTGGTCCAGCAGCTTCTGCAAAACAAGAAAAAACAACAGTGGTATCGATAACATGCCCCTAAGAACAAAAACACATCTATCTGCACTCAGAGCTGCCTTCGCTCCGCCGCCACACGCGAAGCGACAACCCGCTGCTAAATTGGCTTTCACTTCCATCAGCCTTGCACCCGAGGTGGTGAAGCCCCAGTTAGGGGAAATAATTCAAACTTGCTATCAGACAAAAAACACCCTGCTATGCAATCACCTCCCTTCTTACAGAACCACCCAAACAGCTGGAATCTCATTTCAGCCAGCATTCATAACCACCGACGCCTTTTTCTCCTCACGCTATCAGATCTTACGCCGAATCTTTCCCGGGCTCCATCTCTCTCTCTCTCCGTGTGACGGTGTTGGAGACTTTTTGACCAAAGAAAAATTGGAAACCAACACCAACAAACAACTGGAGTATTTATCTGGGAGCAACACACACCCTCTCCTCTCAATTGCACTGCAGTTGAGTCTGGCTAATAGCTTCATTTGAGAGGTGGCAAGGTCACACTTGCATCTCAAGAGTTGGGCCTGCTCCATTTCCCTGGCAGAAATGAGAATATTCTCTTACACAGAAAGCGTTTGGCATCGCAAAATACTCCAAGGTTTCCGCCTGTGCACGTTAAAATGCTGACTGCTGGAAGTTTTCTTTCAAATTCAGATCGTTGAATAGAAATATGATATATTTAACAAACTGCTGATTCAGGGAAACTGACTGAGCGTTGAGCAGTGTCTAAAAAAAATAAAAAAGGGTAATTCAACATTAAAAGTAACAACAATTACAAAAAGTTCATTAGTATGATAAGGATTTAATAGTAAAACAACAATGATAATCACTATCAAAATGGTGCATGTTTGAATCAAAGTGTAATTAATTCTATTGTGTACTTAAAAAAAAAACACACTCTAAAATGTCTTCATGTTTTTCTGTGTCCATCATTTGATTAGTTTATATTCATTTGGGTGTAATTCTCATACAAACTCTGATGTGTTTTACTTTCTTCAAAACATAATTTTCTTGTCATTTTTCCTCATATTTATGTGTGTGAGAAAAAGTTTTAAATGTTTTCCCGAGGACATAAATCACTTAATACTCTTTTTCACTCATTTGGTTCAAACAATAAATCAAAGCTAGTGAAAAGAAATCTAAGATCCTTCTGTGCAATGTCCGTCAACACTGACGATGTTTGGTTTATCCTTTAATAAAAATCACGTATGGGTAAGAACTGATGCACAAAAATCTACCTGAAGCTTCTATTATTGTTCAATCATGAGTAAGTAATCACAAATATCTCTTTAAATTTGTCATCTGACTGTGAATTTATCATTGTGGGGTCAAAATGAGTCATATCATGTCAGTTGTTCCCAAAACCAGTAATGTACTTAATTACAGAGTGATATTTTGTTTCACAAAAGTTACACAATGACATAAGGAGGGAAAACAATGGGGGCTTTTAGTTTTGTGATTTAGTAAATGTTTAGTTATGAGAAGAAAGTTCAGTGTCTTTTCATGTGATTTGGAAGAAAAACACCAGAAAGTACAGAAACACAGACTGCGCTGACAGTGTTCAGGTCAGAGGATGAAGCTATAATAGTCAAACAGTGACCTCTGCTGGATGGTTATCGAATCACATTTCAATTGCACGGTGCACTTTGTTATTGTGGTGCAGCTGTGTTTAGATGGAGCTCAATATAATGGTTTAAATAATAACTAAAGCTATAAATAAAAGACATAAATCAGGATAGAAACTGTTTTTATGGACATGTTATGTCTCTGATTATATTCTTTTTATGTTAAATGTTTTTTTGTCTTTTATTTTGATAGAACCCCGATGTGTTCAATCTAGTTTAGTGAACAGTAAAAAGTCTGTCGTGCTATTTACACCATGTGTTGTGTAAGGTCTCAGTGTGTTGTTGTTGTTGTTGTTTTTCCATTCCAAATGTAATGTGGTCACTAACCACTGCTCACCTCCTGGGTGAAAAAGTATTATTATAAGGTTTATTAAACCAGGAAAGTCTGACTCCTGCAATGCCAAGTTATTCTAAGGTACTTTATAAACATTCTGTGACAATGAATGGGATTATAATGTACTATACTAAATACTAAATGACCTTTTGAAAATAACAATGTTCATGTTTTGTTATTTTTGTTTTGAAGTTTACATAAAAAGCATACAAATCATAATGTCTACCTTTTTAAAGACCTCTGCTCGCAACCTGTTGGTCTGTGATTCAGTCTTCTTTTTCTCCTCTTCCTTTTTCTTCGTCACTTCTGGCAGCTTGTTGTAAATCCTGCAAACAAACAAACAAATAAAGAAAGAAATAAAGAGAAAAGGCAAATTCGCATGGGTGAGAATGTGGTATCAGGAGTGTGAGGGTGGCTGAGCTTTGCCAAACGGAGAGTCATGCCAACCGGAGACGAGGCATTATCTGGTGCGACTAGAGATAAACACTCTCACACAGACTGCTTTTTTCAGTCAGCCAATTTGTCAAGAGATTCTCCAAGTCAGATAGTGTCGCTTTTGAAAAAAAAATTACAATGGGCAGTCATCGCCTGATCAGGTGTGTCTTTCCAGATAAGAAAAAAATGGGGGGAAAAAAAGAGAGAGAAAGAGATAAGGTGCACAGAGGGTGGCTCGTATCTTTTCTCTGGACTTTTTTTTTTGGCATTGTGTCCATGAACACAATGCACTTGCTCTGCATTTTGTGCACGAGCCAGCGTGCACAAAATGCAGATATGACAAACTTGATGGATTTTTTTGGTGAATTTGGTGGAAAAACAACAACAACAACAAAGAGCGAGGAGAGACAGAGTGATATCATCTGACGTGACGGTCTTTTTTTGGTCGGGAGAACTCACCGTCTGGACCTGAGCTGCATCTCTCGGCCTGATATGGACCTCTCTCTGGGCTTGAAAAGGTTATCTAGGACACAGACACACACACACACACACACACACAAACAAGCAGGAATGAATATGTAAATGAATTTAGAATATGTAAATGAACACTGAGCTGTGTGTGATCTCTCTTTTTTTTTTTCCAGTTACACACACTTGAGAATTCACACTCACACCCACAGGTTTGAGCAGCTATTGTTCTCAGGACACTGCACTGACGTCCATTCATTTGGACAGCCTGGACAACACACCCTTAACTGTCAGTGGTGTGTGTGTGTGTGTGTGTGTCCTTGTGTGTGTGTCCACCCCACAGTGCCCTAATGGACAAACACGCTGCACGCTGAAGTGTCCTCTTGAGCCACAAGACTCGCACTAAAGCACCCTCCAGAGTGGTTAACAACATGAGGAATAATTATGGCCTATACTGGCTGCCCATCATATGTGTCCTCTAAAGCAAAAAATACTTAGTGTATATTAAAAAAAATATGTGTTATTATTTCTAAAGGAGTGCCCATATGCCCTTGCAACTTCATTTCCTATGGGTGCCATTCCAATCAGAAAGAGTGCCATTATGAAGTCCCCTACATGAAATGATGTTATAGTGCTGTATAGAAAATGCTCATCTCGGTGATAGAAAGTGATGCTGTGCTGCAAAAGGACGTCCCTGTACATTTACTGTATACACAGGCGTGTGAGAAATGATATACTAGTACTGTATCATCGGTGGGCTGTTTGGCCCCTGCCCTTCCAAATGCGCGCCACTGTCAACCGTATCCATCTGGGCCCTAAACTTAAAGGTGCCATATGTAAGAATGAGGCCAAAAAAACGGTTACTACGCTCAAATTCAAAATACCGAGGTCTTTTAGGTTTCGTTTTCTGATGTAACTGGCAACCCGTGGTTGCTCGGCAGCTGAGACTCTACTGACCGCAATGATTGTGACGGCGGTAGGTGGCGCCACATGCCAAAACATGATTTCAAAACATAAACATGATTTGCAGTCTGCTAAATATTTTTTTTTAGTGCAAATATTTTGTCTGTACTGTTGTTGTTGGTGAGTTCAGTTTGTTATATGAACATTATTCCTGAGTCCCTGTGACATATTAGGAGGATTTTATGGCCAGTTGCTTTAGATTTATTACATAATGCACCTTTAAGTATTTTCTATATTTTCATTGTTGTTTTTAGGGTTTTCTGTCAATTCTGTGGCGCTGTTGCACCAAAACCAGAGAAGGTGTGGAGCATAGGTAGCAGATCAGTGAAGTAAGGCTGTATCTTTTTCCCCAAGTTTGCATGAAAACCCAAGGGTGATTTACATTATGTTTTCCAAAAATAGCATTTTTGATAATCTCAGTTTATGCAAGAGCGAGAAAAGGTCCTAAAATATAACCAGACACAGCTTTCACAGACTAATGATGAAAAAAAAAAAAAAAAAAAACCCCACTATAGCTGCTGTGCTGTGATCACCTGACGAATCACGTGTCTGTTTTCATTATTAATGTCTCACTGAAGGCTTGAGCAGTCAGGTGTCCGGTGCAGTTGGGCTTGCGGCAGGGAAAAAAAAAATGGCTATAAACGATCTGCTGTGATGAATGAGTGTGAGAAATTCTGGTTTCATTCAACTCTACATGGAGAATATGTTATGTCATATCATCCTGCTGAATATTTGAAAATCTCAAAGCGGTTTTGAGAAGGAAACACTTGAACCACAGCTGTTGAGGGAAATAACTGAGTGAATATACACCTTATTGCACATTATTTACTTGTCAGTATAACATAATATAGTTTTTAGTTCTTGCCATGTTTATGTACTGTAGTATCGGTCCACTGGTTCTGTTATTAACCATGTATTTAAAGTGGAACCTGAGGCACTTTTATCTTAAATCTGTTTCACTTTATGGACGCATCATATTATAAAATAATTCTGTAATGCAGAAGCACTTACATAGCAAAATAATATTAAATGTTTTTTCTTTTTTTTTTTAAAGTAGTTCTTGAATTTACATATCTTGTTATTACCAAGCTGCATTTTTTACCTCATGTTTCATCCGCTGACTTAATTTGGCAACATTAAAAAAAGACAAAGACACACACTGCGTCTCCCCTGCACACAGAGCCTTGGAGGGAAATTATTTTGACTGATCTGCAATACTAGACAATAACCAGCAGAGAGCAAAGTTGGATAAACACAACCACACTCTGTGTGTGTCTGTGCAGTGTTTCTTTTACTGTATACAGTAAGTGGAACATCTTAAAAGCATCCGCTCTCCACCACAAAGCTGCTGAGGTTGTTGGGGACATAAATCAGATGAATTACTTTAAAGCGATTAAAGCTATAATTTCACTACAAAGTCACGACTCCTGGTTAAGCTGTTTCTCTCCATAGACGACACATCGGGATCGGTTGAAAACGTCCACTTTTCACAACTTGAAGGACCCTGATATCACGTTCAGCTGCTGCTGTTCCCTGTTTGTGGTTTAACAGCAGGAACTGGAAAACCTTCTGGTTCATAACCAACGAGGCAGAAAGGGTCGATGTGCTCCACTTTAATGCCTTACTTCTGCTTTTTTTTTTTTACCCCAAGATCCTGTGCAATTATTTACATGTAGCTGCTGTGATTGTCCCTTATTATGTGAAAAGTGGATATCCTTTTTTTTGGAAGTTAGGGTTTGTGTATATTGGGGGGGGGGGGAGGGGCTTATCTTAACACATGTTTAATAGGGCTGTAACGATACACAAACTCACGGTTCGATACATTCCACAATTTTTTTTTTTTTAAATTTAAAAAACATTTTATTTAAACAACATTTACTTATATAGCAACTTAATGGAACATTTGATAACAAATATTTTGGAACACTGTGAACAGATTTGAACATAAATAAATAAATAAATAAATAACCAAAGATTTCTCAGACTTTTCTGTAACAAAATAACACTGTTGAAAAATACAAAGTACATGATCAATCAGACTGGGATTTGTCCCCAAAGCATGCTGGGAAGTGTAGTTCTTCATGAGAAGCAGTTTTGTTCCGGTGGAAATAACTTTTTCTTGAAAGTCAGTTGTTATTTTGCTCTTATTTTGGGGCTGGATCCGTGAATCTTGTTCGTAGAGTGATAAAAATGGTACCGCTGGAATTCCGGAATCTGTGAATTCGATTTCGATACGCATATCGTTACAGCCCTAATGTTTAATGTGTTACACAACTGAAAAGGTGCACCTAAAAGACCTGGATTTGAGAACTATTTCCTTTTGGATCTCAAGGGACCAAAACCTGTTGTGTGTGTGTGTGTGTGTGGAAACAGTGACAGCCTGGGTATATACTCACCACTAAGTGGATGAGGTGTGGTGCAGTTCCTCCGCTCCTTGCCAGGATCCTCCCTCAGGCCCTGCACCAGGTCTGGGTTGGAGCCCTGCAGCGCTCTCCTTCTCCTGGCCCTCTGCTCCAGCCTCCTCACCCGACCCCGAGATCGACTGATGAAGTCTGGCCTGAAGAGCTCCAAAGCCTCCTGGGGGTCGAGGGAGGGGTCGGGGGAAGAGGGATAAATACAGTAAGCTCCTTGTTGGGCGAGAAGAATGCATTACAACTCACCGACACTAATCCCACGGAAAGAGAAAAAGAAAAAAAATCTCTGCTGGGTAACAATCTATTCTTTAACCTTGGAGAATCCTCTTATAATAGCTCAGAGGAGCAGGAAACATGGTAATGTTATGCTCATCTTCTGTGTTGCTCACAGGAACAACCTGAATCCTTCAGAAATTCCTCTTAAATTACACTGGATTTTCCCCCCTTAACAACACTGACATAAATTGCATTAGACAGAAAATAAGAGAATTACAAACCAAAGTGTAAGAATTACCTTACACTTTCCAGAAGGTACATTCTCTTTTAGAAAACTCACCCGTGAAGAGGATGATGCAGCTGCTGCTTGATTTTATTAGGTTTTATTTTGAAGTTTCATTGAACCATTTGGACTTGGTCTCTTATTATGACAGTATAAAAAAAAACAGATTCTTGACTCAATGAATACCTTGTGGCTGTGTTTACTTTCTATAAACTACATTTTCCTCAGTGGCTTTATTTTGCAGATTTCTTTTAAGTTTTGACAAATTAAAAAGCAGAAGAAACCTGGGAAACGGTGGGTGCATTTAGCATTTTAGCGTAAACATGTCCAAAAATTTGACTGCAAAAAGAAAACCACAACGATTCGCTACAAGATCCACCAGCCTTTAGTAAATGGAGTTTGCGCAGTTGTCATGTAAAAGGTTCAGTTGAAAACAAGTCAAAGCTCCTTCGTTCTTTATTCCCGCGGAATAATTGAATGATAACAAAATGAAAAATTTGCTTTTGTTGTTTTTACTTGGATGAAGGAAGCACCAGTGTCTTTTGACCCCCGTGTCCCACACTTTGGGTCATGTGATGACACCCGAACCGTCGCCATGACAACTGAACAGACTCCACGCAGGGAGGCAGGTTGATGTCTGTGTTCTCTCACACTCCACAGCAATTTGTTCCATTAGCGGTCGAGAAGAGATCGCAAACACAAACGTGGGCCCTTACTCTGAGACTGAGGGTCTCGGCGGTGCCGCGTGGAGGCTCCTCCGCCTTCAGCTGTGAAAGGGAGTCGTGCTCTCCAGCGCTATCCTTCTTCTTGCTCCACGTCCTGGAGTCTACTTGAGTCACGCACAAGCAGAGAGAAAAATGATATTAACAGAGGGAACATGCATATGAAGACAGAAAACTATCATAACATGTCATCAGAGACTGAAAAACATAAACTGCTAAGTGTACTGGATGATACTGAACAGTAAAAAGCCTCAGGGAGCAGACTTACATGCTAAAATTAACCAAATAGGTTCAATATTTATCAAAGGTGGCTAAGATATATATATATATCTATACTTTAAAGGTGCATTATGTAATAAATCTAAAGCAACTGGCCATAAAATCCTCCTAATATGTCACAGAGACTCAGGAATAATGTTCATATAACAAACTGAACTCACCAACAACAACAGTACAGCCAAAATATTTGCATTCAATTTTTTTTTGCAGACTGCAAATCATGTTTATGTTTTGAAATCATGTTTTGGCATGTGGCCAAACGTAAAACAAAAAAAACGCAAAAGCAGAAGCATTTGTTTTGCACCTCAGAGCCACTGTACGTTTTGCGATATGCCACCTACCGCCGTCTACCAATCATTGCAGTCAGTAGAGCCTCAGCTGCCGAGCAACCACGGGTTGCCAGTTACGTCAGAAAATGAAGCCTAAAAGACCTCGGTATTTTGAATTTGAATGCACTAACCGTTTTTGGCCACATTCTTACATCCGGCTAAAAACACGGCAAAATATTTTTTACATATTTTGCTGAAATGTTTTCACCTTGGATTGCAGTCAGTGTTTTAAATGCGAAAAAAGTATTGTATTGTACATATTTTACATCTATCACTTTCAAATAAAACTACATTCAATTTGACATATTTGATGCCAAACTGTGGAAATATACTCGTTACAGCCGTAAGAGGTCAGAGGTCAGTGACAAATACAAAATAGGAACGGTATAAGCAATACAATGATATATATATATATATATATATATATATATATATATAAAAAAAAAATACACAAACGCAAAAAGCATTTGTTTTGCACCTCAGGGCCACCGTACGTCTTTCTAACCCTAACCCTGACACCAGTTCTTAACCCTGAAAAAATCACTATAAAGATGAGAGAACCAAACAAAAATGTCCCCACTTTCCAAAACATGTCCTCACTCCATACCTAAGGTTTCTTAATCCTGGTCCTGCGGGGACTCACTGCCCTGCATGTTTTTAGATGTTTTCCCCTGCTCCAACACACCCGATTCAAATAAATGGGCTTGTTATCAGGCTTCTGCAGTTTGAATCAGGTGTTGCTTGTTTCCCAATTGTTGACAAATCCATGTTTTTGGTCCTCATAAAGCTATAAATACGAGAACACACCCCCCCACACTGCTTATATTGAGAAGAAACCCCAGAGGGAACACGAGTGTGGCCTATGAATAATGTAGACGATGACAGTGCTTCCACCCTGTTACATATAACTGCTTTCTTCTTCGGAAAAGACATATACAATATGTGACCGTGAAGTGCGCGCCATCGACAGAGCGAACATCATCATTACCGTGACATGGCCCCCGGCAGGACATGCAACTTTTAATGTTGACGTATTGTCTATAGGACATGGCTTTGCCCTTTGGCTATAATAGCGCCACAAATGAACTGAACCCCCCCCCCCCCCCCCCGCAAAAAAAGAAAGTAGTTTAACATGGGGAAAAAACATGCAGGTGTCGCAATGCAAACAATGTCAGAGAGAGTAGTTTAATAATTAAACAGTGTTGCATTTCTCGTGACAGCTCGTGTAACACAGGTGGCAGGCAGGTAAGACTCTGAACTCGCTTCAGGCAGATTTTTATTTTTGACATTTTTTTTTTCGCCTGTGACATCTGCTGCTGCTACTGTACCGGCCTCCTCACTGTGCATGTAAATCACAATACAGTATATGCTGTGTTTTATAAAAAAAAAAAAAAAAATCACCAATTCAAACGAGATGGAGCCATTAAAATGAAATTGTAATGCACGGATGATAGCATAGAGATACAATATATGCTGTGTCTAATATGTATGAATTGCATGTGTTTAACCCTTAGAACTACCCTTGTGTTTCAGCTGCTTTTTTTTTTTTTACAGAGGGTATAAGAATGTGCAATATAAAGTGTCTTAAATCCTTTTTTTTCAGCAAAACCTAAGCAATCTGATGAAAAAAAAACCTTCATTTTCACCAACTACATTAAAGGTGCATTATGTAATAAATCTAAAGCAGCTGACCATAAAATCCTCCTAATATGTCACAGAGACTCAGGAATAATGTTCATATAACAAACTGAACTCACCAACAACAACAGTACAGACAAAATATTTGCATTTAAAAAATATATTTTGCAGACTGCAAATCATGTTTATGTTTTGAAATCATGTTTTTGACATGTGGCGCCACCTACAGCTGGCTACCAATCATTGCAGTCAGTAGAGTCTCAGCTGCTGAGGTTGCCAGTTACGTTACAGAAAACGAAACCCAAAAGACTTCGGTATTTTGAATTTGAATGTCGTAACGTCGTTTTTTGGCCACATTCTTACATATGGCACCTTTAACACACCTTTTAGAGTACTCTAAAAATGTTTAAAATCGGTTTAAATTTGTGAGATTTGTAAATACGCCACAGCTAAAAGTTCTTCTTAAAAGAAGAAAAAACTTCTATTTTTCATGACTTCTGCACAATTATCGCTACTTTATATATACAAAAAATGCGAGATACAATGAATCGTAACTTTGACGCAACAACACATATGAAGATTAAACAAAAACCGGAATATGTGACCTATAAACACACACACACACCCCCAGGTTGTACCACTCATGGTACACAACACGTACCACTCGTGGTACAAATACCACAGTTTGTCCTTAAGAGTGTGTGCTGCATAGTTTCCCAGAAGGCAAAACTCTTCTATTCTTGACACAACTGAATAAAGAACGACGTGTCGTTCGAATAGATTTGCATCGCACTACGATGACGCAATCGCTAACGTTTGCATTTGTTCTTTACTTCAGCTTTCGTTTGAACTGTGCGTGCGTGCAGCAGTAAGTCAAACATTGCGACTGCGGTGTGTCGTGGGTTGGTCTATTAACGATGCATGAGGTGTTGATCTAAAAGGTGAGAGGGAAAAGTGGGGATTAATGGCAACACAGCAATGGCTTGGAAACGTGATCTTTATCCCCAATAGATTGTAGAAGATTATGAGTCACCGACAGGAACATACAGATCAAGCGTCATGGGTGCTTTAGATTCTCACTTTCTGAAGTATGATGATGAAATTCATACCTGGGCCAATATTGAAAATGTGCTGCCTGTGCCTGAAATTGCTCCGGGAAGAGAAGGCAGCCTCATCTGCATTCCCCTTCTGCCTGCCAGCCTTTGTATTTGACAGGTTTGGTCCTCTGAATGACAATAATTCCAAAGGAGAGCTGTGCTGCCGTGCGTCTAAATTGCAAGTTCTGTCGCTGCCATTAGCGCGGGCTGTTTGCTCGACCTTGCGGCCCGGCAGCTTTGACAGACGGCCACGGCAACGGCCCAAAACTCTCTCTTGGCGTCTGTTGCTGCTCGACACGGTGGCTCTGTGTCGTCTCCCGTTTGTTTTGGCGGCTTCGGCGTCCGGGACACCGAGGCGAACGGACAGGGTGGATCTGTACAAAGCGTTCTCACCTGCTCTGTCCCCCTCTGGGCCCGCAAGTGAAATGGAAAGTGACTTGTCTATAAACACAACACAGCTCGCGGACCACAGAGGCACTTGGCAATGAATACAAGTGCGGTACAAAGGCTGTGAGGACAGGTTCATTAGTGGGCCACCTAATTCATCCCGATTTAAACCGACCTCTGCGTTGTTCCATTGGTGCGGTACGAGTTTCCTCCTTCCCGGATCTCTCACTAGCAATCCATCAGGTGGTGCGGAGGCCCGTCGGAGCTCGTTTGGTGGATCGCTGGTGGGATTC
Organism: Microchirus variegatus; assembly: GCF_963457635.1. NCBI lineage: Eukaryota > Metazoa > Chordata > Actinopteri > Pleuronectiformes > Soleidae > Microchirus > Microchirus variegatus. The sequence continues at coordinate 20,867,557 of NC_139812.1, read as the reverse complement.
TGTTGAGAGTTTGACACTCTCATTGTGCTCATGGATGTGAATAAGACTCTTCCGCGAGAGAAAAAAAGTTTGTCCCAGGTTTGGTGAAGTCGACCTGGAGCCGATGGAGAGAGACGAAGGTCCTCGGAGGTGGAAAGTGATAAAAAGTAAAGCTCTCCAGTCTCTGGACTCCCTCCCAACCACATCTGTGGCACTTGCAGTCATGAAAGGGTTTGGAAGTCGAATGCAAAAAAACCCCTCTATTTGCAGTCAGAGAGTAGTCAGACTGTTATTTCTCGGAGAGACACATTCTTCTCCTCCTCTTGCCCCTGCCACGCAGACCATGACAGGACATTCCTGTGCAGTGGAGCAGTAATATCCTCACTTGAGGCCTATGAAAAAGACAAAAGAAAAAGGAATAAAGCTTCACATCGCCGTGAAAATGACTCTTGTGTAAACTGGAAATATATATATATATATGTTTTTTTTTAAATTAAATGAAACCAACGGAGACTGCAAATACAAAGATGTGAACGCTCTGATGTGATTGGGGAGGACGCATCATCGTGCTGCCTTTGCTTGACTTGTTTCGTGATCTATTGCCGTTGCCATGACAATGGGAAACTTGTTGGGTCGCACTTGGGGATAAATTATCCATGACATTTAGAATGAACAAGCCAGATTTGTCTCCTTAAAAAACAAAAAAAAAAACAACCCCTACTAATTTCCTTCATTTTAAACAAATCCTACAAACTTTCAGATATTGCTGCGATATGGTCGTCATTTCCCGGGTACAATGGAAAACCAAGACCCAGATACACAAATGTATTATATATGTAATTTAAAGTAAACACACTTCTCATGGGACCTTGGGTAAATAGTTAACAAATTAAGTTAACACACAAAGCTGTTTTCCCTCATTAATGTGTCAAGATGTGTGGGAATTTACAACTGCAGGCAGCAGACACACACACACACCCCCCCCCCCCCACACACACACACACATTCTTGTACTTGCTGCATACTGAGGACCAGCATTTCCACTTTATAAATCAACACAATTTCATTATCTACTTCATGAATGACATCTACAAAGAACTACTGGTTGCAGTACCATAAAATGTCTGCAGGTGGAGCCCCAGAGCAAAAAGGGCTGGAAAACTTTTTCGATTTTATTTAATTTTTTTAATTTTTGGTCCAACATTTTACAAAAAACGTCATACTATACTATGTCGACCAAAATTTAAAAAAGAATTTGACAAAAAAATTTTGGTCCAAAATTTGACAAAAACGTCATACTATACTATGTCTTTGAAAATTAAAAAAAAAAATTGACCCAAAATTTAAAAACAAATGTTTACCCAAAATTTGAAAAAAAAAATGTTTACCCAAAATTTGAAAAAAAATGTTTTTAACCAAAATTTTAATTTTTTTTTTTACCCAAAATTTAAAAAAAAAAAATTGACCCAAAATTTAAACAAAAATGTTGACCCAAAATTTGAACAAAAATGTTGACACAAAATTTGAACAAAAATGTTGACACAAAATTTTTGGTCCAAAATTTGACAAAAACGTCATACTATACTATGTTTTTGAAAATTAAAAAAAAAAAATTGACCCAAAATTTATAAAAAAATGTTTACCCAAAATTTAAAAAAAAATGTTTACCCAAAATTAAAAAAAAAAATGTTTACCCAAAATTTGAAAAAAAATGTTTTTAACCAAAATTTTAAAAAATTTTTTTACCCAAAATTAAAAAAAAAAAAATTGACCCAAAATTTAAACAAAAATGTTGACCCAAAATTTGAACAAAAATGTTGACCCAAAATTAGAAAAAAATTTGACACAAAGTTTTTGGTCCAAAAATTTACAAAAACGTCATTCTATACTATGTCGTCCAAAATTTGAAAAAAAGAAATTACCCAACATTTTTGGTCCAAAATTTTTGAAAAAAAAAATTTGGTCCAAAACTTGAAAAAAAAAATTTGGTCCAAAATTTGAAAAAAAATTATGGTCCAAGATTTGAGAAAAAGTCGTGCAAAATTAAAATTTTTGACAAATTGAGTATAGCATGTTATAGAAACCTAAGGAAGTGATTTCAATGAAAACAAAGTGAGGACCGGCCAAAATGTCCTCACACCGTAAAAATTACCTCACTTTGTTGGTTTAAAACCCTCACTGGTCTTCAGTATGCTGCAAGTACAAGAACACACACACACACACACACACACACACACACACACACACACACACACACACACACACACACACACACACACACACACACACACACACACACACACACACACACACACACACACACACACACACACACACACACACACCGTTCCATTTAAACCCCTTTACTCTGTCGCTCACCTTGAAGTGCAATTAATTAATTTCTCCCTCATCGCAGAATGGAGCTATCTTTGTTGGGTGAAAATAATACTTACCACATTGTATCATTCACTTCCCTTCACCTATCAACGCTGCCCTCTTTCTGCTCCTCAGCTCAGCTGATAGTGACTCACCAATGTGATTATCTGCGTTGCTTGCCTTGCACATTGTGAATTATTCCCTAACACAAAACAACAGCTCAAACATTCATGCCCACTGCAGCCTGGTCTCCCAGAATAATGGACACAGTGTGTGTGTGTGTGTGTGTGTGTGTGTGTGTGTGTGTGTGTGTGTGCTCGTGAGAGACAGGTGACAGCACACAAAAGAGGGAACAGGGTTTTGTACTTGGCTGACGTGACTGCTCGCTTATTGTTGCATGCACGGAAGCCGGCGACTGAATAAACCTTTGTGGGTCTGACAGTGCCATGCAGGAACAGAGAGCGGGGCCATATGGGACATCACATCTGGTGAGGAAGCAGACGGGGCTGTGCAGAACTGTGGGTACATGAGAGATAAACCCATCAGCAGCACAGCTATAGTGTTGAAATGAGGCTTGGTGAGGGAGCTGTTGGGACAAAATGCAAGCTATTCAGATGTGCTGGTGTTTGCAGAGGTTATTTTTGTCAGGGACGAGAGTGTCTTTTCTCTGCACGCTGTCCCTTTTTTTATACCCACCATCCACCAAAACCCATTTTTAGGGAGAACAAAAAGCCGCCTAATGATCTTGGAATTACCTCTTGTGCGAGGAAATATTTACCTCGCAGTTTCATTTGGTTAAAAGTCCAGTGTCCAATACGTAGTCACATCTAATGGTGAGACGGCGGATTGCAACAAATGGACGACTCTTCCTCTTATCTACCAGGAAGGATGATGGGCTTTCTGTAAGCTTTTCACTTCAAAATGCAAAATGCATGCTCTGGTTTGCCTGTTGGAGCTGCTGTAGAAACATAGTGGCCAGTGGTTTAGGTTATACACTGTTTACACAGTTCAGAAGGGAAAGGATTTCCGTATAACCATTTAAAATGTGCATCAAAAACAGTTTTCAAGGCTCCCACAGGTCCTTGAAATACTTGAAAGTTTGTGAATTTGAAGAAATTTGTCCTAAATAGACATGGGTCATTAAAAGGGCTTGAATTTTGAGTAAGAAATAAGTTAAGTTGATATTTAGGCAAATGTCCGACACCACCTACTGTTTCATGCCCTGCATTGCTTGATGTACGCAGAGTAGGCCTAGTTCTGACGTGAGATTCAATGCAGAACAGTGAGCTAGTAACGTTAAAGGTGCATTATGTAATAAATCTAAAGCAACTGGGCATAAAATCCTCCTAATATGTCACAGAGACTCAGGAATAATGTTCATATAACAAACTGAACTCACCAACAACAACAGTACAGACAAAAGACCTCGGTATTTTGAATTAGAATGTAGTAACCGTTTTTGGCCACATTCTTACATATGGCACCTTTAAGCGATAGAGCACAAATGACGATGTGACGCACCGGGAAATGCAAATTCCAAGATCTCCGTCTCACAAAAGAAAATTACAAAGACTGACTTGAACCAAGACCCTGAGGACAATCACTTCAGTCCAGATGCAGAGTGTGCTGCAAATCAACAAAAGTGGACGCCATGGACGAAACGGCTCTTACTAGCAGTGTCAGCACATTCAGTCGTTCAGACTTTGAGAAATTAGTCCTGGAAAGTCCTTGAAAAGTCTTTGAAATGGATGTCAGGTGTTGGAACCCTGCCACTTTTTGACAGGACCAGCTAGCTTATAAATTGTGACACGTTGCCAATCATTTTCATTTGAAAACTAGTTAAATGTGGTCAAATTCATCACAGTGTTTTTTTGTAGATAAGTGCACTGGCGGCAACTGGCAACTCGCGCTGCCTCGATCATGTAAATCTCTCTTTCCTTTTCTTCTCAGAGATGAGCTCGACATGCTCGACGGCTAATGTATCACAGTTTAAAACGCATCGAAACTGTTAGTTAAACGAAAAAACAAAAGCAAGTGACACTTTTCCGAGTGCCTCTAACAGCCTGGCAAATGACTGAGCGTCAGAAAGCACGGCTGCAACGACAAGATATTTGACGTTTAGTTTCAGACAGAGTCAGCAGATATTACTGTAACACCCTCGGGCTACTGTGTATCGCAAAGGATGTTGTACTCATTATCTGTGAATGCAGAGAAAAAGAGCAAGATGCAGCTTATTACTTTTTAAGATATTTTCTCCAAGGACTATTTTTGGTAGAGCGCATTAGCTTATTAGCACCTTTGTCAATTGGTAAACGCACTTACTAAAGTGCGTATAAAAGGCTAATGAGTCTACAAAAACGCTTACAAAAACACAGCCTTTTTAAATTCTGTCAATAAAACCTCCTAAATGTTCCACACCGAGCCTTAAATGAAGGTTAAAATTACTTTTTCCGCCACACGTGTGTCGCATTAATCACCAGCGACGCGGTAAATGGTGTTCACGGTACATGCGGCACACGCCGTGCAGCAGCTTCACACTGGTCTGCAGTATTAGAACAATTTGTCAGAGTGAGCCAAGGCTGCTTTAAATGGTCCTGACTGTGGGTCACAGGAATGTGGTCACATGGGGGGGGGGGAATAATCTGTTTAAATTCACAGCAGCAAAAAAAAAAAACATTGCTGTGGCCTCAGAGGGCATCTGTACACAATTCATCATTTGCTGTATTCCCCCTTTGACTGTGTTTTTTTCCCACATTATCAGCCATCTTTGTACTGGTGGTGCATCCCAAAGTGTTGTGAAAACAACACATTTTTCAACATTTGTCCTTGTTTTTTTTTAATTAAGAAAGTTTGAGGGAGGGACCATAGAGGAAAAATGAAATTATGTTCTCATTAAATGTGCAATTGTGACACATTGTAATATGAATATGTTCTGTGTGTACATAAATAAACATCATAAAATCGAATGAAAAAATGTGATATAATAGGTGATGATTGTGTTTTTCGTGGTGCTGTTGACTTCTCTTGCCCGGGAACACCAGTTGCAAAAGTGTGCTTATATCTAACTCCTGGTGCTGCCACCAAGCTGTATATGCAGTTGCCTGCTTGGGGCCCCGAGCTGATAGGGGGCCCCCCCCCGACACTCGGTGCATGAGGGCTGTTTTAGTGAAATATGCAGTGACCAGCCGCATCCTAGTCCCCCTTAAAAAACAATGGGCGATTTGCAATGACTTCTCAGTAGGAAACCTCCCTAAAGGGGCCCCACCTCACTTTACGTGTGAAGTTATTGTTCTGCAAGTTAGAAAATGAGGAGGATTATTTACAGTTTAATGCATATCTTTTTTTACTATTGTTCTATATATTTATATTGTTTCTATAGTTTTTTAAAAGCTATTTACAGTATTTTATTGTTCTTTACATATATATTTTCACATTTCATTCATTTCGAAAAAAAAAAAGAAAGTGAACTCATACATTTTTCGTTGGTGTCATGTTACTTAAAAAATAACGGTGATGAACACTGGTTGGAAGGGCCCCCTGGGAATTTTTGCTTAGGGCCCCTACAGACTCTAGAATCGCCTCTGTGTACATGTCAACCTATACATGAATAAATAAATGCAATAAATAGTAATGTAATGTGAAATGCTATGGCAAAAACAACTCCAATCATGCTTTCTGAAATGAAAGAAGACCGTCTTACCTCATAGAGTGTCGAGCCCAAGACATCAGCTCCTACACGTCTCTATAAAGCAGATTTTTTGCTGCAGAGGCCACAGCGTGAGCTCGAATACACTCCGGCGGGAGCATAACAGACGAAATGTGAAATGCACCAGGTATCCAGTCGAGCTTGTAGCCTTAATTTCCTTAAGCCTCCGTGGAAGCGCTCAGCTGACAGGGGTCAGAGAGCAAAGGAATCAGCACAAATGAACCTAACATGCTTCAGTCAGCCACCCTTAAACTGTGAGTTAAATGTTGATATTTCTCAGTTAATCCTGTGGTTTTGTTATGCAGGGGCTTCCAGCAGCAAGGCTACACCTTGTCCGTTTGAGTTGAGCCCTTCTGGCCGGACAGCTCGGTGCAGCTGTCTACCCTCATCCTCTCCTCCGCTGTCCCCCAGGGTCTGGGCTCAGGTAGCAGGACAGGTGACTGTAGCTCTCAGGTTTCTGTGACTCACAGAGCAGCTCCCCCACCCCCCCCACACACACACACTATCGCACAAGTTATTAATGGAGTCAGAGGCTCACAGCAGCGTTACGCAAAAGAAACAACAACATTCAGTTTCTAAACTCAGGCCTCCGAGATGTTTTTTTTACATGTGTCTTCCTGGAACGAGCCAAAACCCGGTTGTGCACAAAAGAACAGCGCGCATAAAAAAAAAGTAAAAATAAATAAATGTCTACATTTGGTACAACAATGAAAAAAAGTGCTGATTATTCAGCTCACGGCGCTCTTTCCCCTCTTTCCCTTCACGGAAACCCAGGCAAAGTGTAAGGTCGTGTTCAAAAAGCAGCGCGACGTACACGACGTCAGGCTGCACTTTCTCGATGATGAATGACACAGTTACTCGAGTAAAACAGAGAAAACATTGAGGTATATTTCACTCTTGTCACTACTCATGAGCAAGTGGTTATGCTGATATGAACGCTGAATGGAGCAAGGTGGTTAACCACTGACTCATATCTCCAGCTATTAATCTGAGTGAAATGCTGCCACACTATTAAACGGCTGTAAACACAGGCATGCACACTGATCATTCACAAATACTTTTAATGTATTTACTGCTACCTTCATTTCTTTATCGGCTATACTCTCCGTTCACCAGATTAATCCGATTACATATTCCTAATTAAAACAATAAAAAGAAAATAAATGGACGCATGACAAATGACTCACAGAACAGGTTCATTATCGGTTAACGCCTGTGTGCACAGAACAAAATTAGTAATAGCTGAGGCTATCAGAAGTTAAAATAATGTCATAAAACTACGTATGATTACAATTAATCTCCTTTAATCGATCACCACGGAGGGAATGCAGGTGGTACGGTAGCAGCGAGTGCGTAATAAAAACGGACAAGAAACAATAAAACACACATTTGTTGGGAGAATAAAGAGAACAATCAAACCATAGCTATAACACATACTGATAAAACGTATACAGCATGTGTGAAGTGCAATAATCATATAACACAATAACGAAATGTTATTTACTTAATACCAATATACTATGGCTGTAATATATTATAGTACAGTGAACAGTTATAATATAAAAGTGATAATGAACCACTCGTGAGTCAAGTCAGTTTTGAAAAATATGAACTAATTAAGTATATATATATATATATATATTCTTGCACCAGAGGAAAAGCACAAACATAGTTTCCTCACTAATGCCCTAATCCAAGTTGATTTAATACCAATGCTAATCCTGTATCCTCCCTTAGTCTTACAAAAAGAAGCTGTTTTTAATATAATTCTATTGTCACAGTTTGAAGTTTTGAGGGTATTTGCCCATTTAGTGTGAATTAAAGCTATATGCGTTCGTTAATTAATTAGACAAAATGTGTTTGTTTTTAATATAAGCCATCGTGACTAAACCATACTGAAACTGTCCTTGGCCATTTTATGTCGTGTTTTTCCAGATAAACCGATTTATCCTTCATTAATGGTTTGTTTAAAGGCTACTTCTTTGAAGTTTTTTTTTAGTTTTTTTATATATATATATATAAAAATAAGACAAATCTTGATCATAATATAAAAGGAGCCCGAGCTTCATCAGATAACAAAAAGGTCAGCTGCTCATCAGTGGAATGTGTTTTCTTTCCTTCCTTCCTAAAGCTTTAGCCTCCCTTTGTCACTAACAGCAGCTGCACATGCTCACATGATTAAAGCAGGACTGTGTTCATATGCAGAATCTATCTATAAAGCCAGTTGCGTCGATGTGTCTGCGACAGGCATATCTCACTGACCGTTAGTCAGATTGCCCTAAGACTTTGGATATGGGTCGTGCATGGCCCGATGGCGTGCATCCTTGATTTTCACATTTTTTGGAGGAATTTTAATTTTCACCGATTTATCACGCAACACCAGGCAGGCACCGGCTCATCAGCAGCAGCTGCGCTGTCCGGAGCGGGGAGGTGGGAGTGAAGAGGCTGTCCTCGCGGTGGGTGAGACATTTTCACACGGTTCACCTCAGAACATGGTGTTATACTGAAACGACCCGTTGTTCATTCTCCAATAAGAGCACATATTTATTTTGCATTAGCATGCAACTACTTTGCAGCTAACTTGGTGAACCGGTTTCCAAAGGTAAGCTAGCGATGCTACAATTAGCATTATCGTACGGCTAACATAATACAAAAACAACCTCATTAGGCACAATGCAAATGTTTTCATTTTCGATTAGCATTACCGTAGCTAGATATTGTGACTGGCAGCTATGCCAGTGGCTAATCGAAAAGGAAAACATTTGCATTGTGCATAATGAGGTTGCACAGTGTTTGTATTATGTTAGCCTATATTTTCCTTATCATGCATTACCATAACTTCAAATTCTTCTTCAGCTCCCACTATAGGAATAGATACTTCATATGGGCACTGCACTAGTATCTACTGATGTCTTTAAAAAAAACACACATCCTTGCAGTTAAGTTTTCATTAAGATTGGGATTTGTCTTCTGACACTGAGGGTTCAGGGGAAAAAGGCCATTTTAAAATGCAAAATGCAGAATTCAGTACACAGGGGTCGGTCAAGCAAGGCAAAGGCAACAATTCTCAAACAGAGTAAACAAAACTATCAAACAGGCTCAAACTTGAGGGGACGTGAGAGAAATAAAGCTGAAAATCTTGCAATAAACTGACAAGACCATCGAAAAACAATGGATTGGGGACATGAGACACAGGTGAGACAAATCTGGGTTCCACCATGGTAGTAGTGGAACGAGAACAGGAAATGAAGCTAGAGAGCGGGAGTGGCTACTTCCTGTTAGCACAATTGTAACTGCTAAAATGAAAGTTTACGCTAAAAAAAGAGAACATTTCATTATATACTACAATAAGAACATGCAAATATGTATATATTTTGCAAAAAATAACTAGTGAGATCACAAGTCTACATCAGCTCCTGTGTCTCTCATTGTGTCACATGTTGAGCTGTGGCAGCAAATTGAATAAGTTGGACACTCATCGGCTCAGACAGGAGCGGCTCATACCTCATTCTCATTCAGTCACTCTCTTTTTTTCCACCATCCTCTTCAATCAAAAACAAGCATTCAGTTGTATTTACATCAAAAAACAACAGCTCTCTTCCTAGAAAAAAGCTGGACTGTTGTACTCGGTTGGTTCAGATTTACCGCAACTTCAGCGCTACACGTAACATTTCGAATTTACATGGGTTTATTGCTCACATCACGTCCACAAACATTATGTCACAGAGCACTTACAGTAGCGCTTGTGCATCCACTTGCTCTTGGACATACATCCTTCACTTTGTGAAGTTACAGTGAGAACACAAATCGGGTAAGTGACAAAGAGGTCACAAACACACAATCAAACCCGTGAGCTCGTCACAGGCAGAGCTGTCAGGAGAAGGACACTAACAGTCGTGTCTTGTGATGTTTCGGTCAGGTTTTTTTTCGGTAGAAAGTACAATATAATTGCCACATTCGCACTCTTTGACTGCTTCATCATTAGTGCTACTGATGGTTTTGCCAATGGTCTGATAAAGGTCAAGTGCTGTAGATGTGAACATGTGACTGATCTCAACCATTATTTGAAGATTCTCCGTGTTGATAATCGGTGGAAGCTTTTGCACACACGTCCTTTTCAAGTGCACGACTGGTATTGGATCGATTGAAGACACGCAAGTAAATATCAATCAGTAAACAAATCAGGTGCATTTAGGAGACTCTGTGTCACTCCACACATTTACACACCGGGAAAGAGCACAAGAAATACAACAAGAACACTGAAGAAACAAGAAAAATTCAGTATAAGCCATTTTAAGGCTCATAACATGATCATTTCATTCTCAGATTACAGGCCGACACAGAATGTGTTGTGTATTTTTAGCCTGTTTAACAGATGAAAACAATGATGTGGACTCCCAGCAGTAATTAAACTAATCTTTGATATTCAAATTAGATTAACTGAAGAAGTGTTCTACCCCTTTTACAAAGTTCGAGTAATGAAACATTCACTTTTTTGATGTATTGTATTATTATTTTGGTTATTAATATATCTGTGTTTTTTTTTTACTTGGGATAAGTAGTTCATGGTGAGCCCATTTGAGCCAGTGAGAGTGTATAATATTCAAAAGTAGGGGCCCGAGAATGGGGCCTTGGGGGACTCCTCATGTAATTGTGTCTTTTAGTAAAGTGTTGTATAGACCAGTGGTTTTCCCTTGCTTGCGTCTAAGACAAACCCGAACTCCTGTCCACGAAACACCAAAAAAAACAAAGGTGCATTATTTCAAATGTTTATATGTAAAAATAAACAGCAGTTGTGTGTTTTTGTTCCTATACACACAGTGTAAATTGATACAAACTGTCCTGTGCGTTCATAAAAAGTAACTCCGGAGATATTGCCTTGTTTTCTTTGTTGATACCAGTCAGTTTTTTAGCAGTTTTTTACGTTTCATAGACATGATGGGTAGATGTGGAGTGTTGACCCAAACAGGAAGCTCACCAGACACTCAGTCCGGAAAATAAACGCTGGAGAGAATTGCACGAGGGCTTAGCGCAATCTTGCAAAGGAGTGAGTGAGGAGCTGGAGTATATAGGGAGGGCTGATTGCAGGAGATGAGGAGCAGCTGTGATTACAGGTGAGTAGTGTTGGCTTGATGAGGAGGTGTGTCTTGGCAGGTAGAGTGGGGTGGAGTGGGCTGAAGTCACATGTGATCTCTGGCGCCCCCCCCTGAGTGGGGGTTGGACCCCAGGTTTTGGAACCACAGGTATAGATTATATTACAATATAGTACTTTGTTGTACGGTGTTGTAGGTCATTGATCCAATAACTGGATGCACTTTTTAAACTACTTTGATAAAATGCATGAAACTTCACACTGACTGGCCACTTCTTCAACTGATAAATCTAATTGTAGTATTCTTGCAAGAAGAATAATTCCAGATTACCGTAATTATGAATCAAAACTGATTCTGTTCATTTGTTTCAATTCAATTCAATTCCAGGCTATCACAGGTCCAAGCTCTTCATATCTTCAGTTAGTGTGAGTGGCTGTTGTTAACACAAATAAGAATTGGGACTCTGAGAGTGGTTGACAACGCGAGCTGTCATGCCAAGTCTATGGTGGCCCTGAGGTGTAAAACACAAACGCAAAACACAACACAAATCAAAAACACAAATGCAAATCAAAAAACACAAACGCAAATCAAAAAACACAAAAACATTAACTCAAAACGGAAACACAAATCACACAACACATAAGCAGAAAACATGAAAACATTAACTCACAACGCAAACACAAAAGCAGAAGACACGAAAACATTAACTCACAACGCAAACACAAAAGCAGAAGACAAGAAAACATTAACTCACAACGCAAACACAAAAGCAGAAGACACGAAAACATTAACTCACAACGCAAACACAAAAGCAGAAGACACGAAAACATTAACTCACAACGCAAACACAAAAGCAGAAGACACGAAAACATTAACTCACAACGCAAACACAAAAGCAGAAGACAAGAAAACATTAACTCACAACGCAAACACAAATGCAGAAAACACTACTTCTGCTTTTGTGTTTGCGTTGTGTGATTTGTGTTTGCGTTGTGAGTTAATGCTTTTGTGTTTTCTGCATTTGTGTTTGTTTTTGATTTGTGGTGTGTTTTGCGATTTGCGTTTGTGTTTTGCACCTCAGGGCCACCGTACAAGTTAAATCACAGAGCAGATCCAGTCGTAGGTGTGTTTGAAGTGGATTGAAGGAGGATGCTTGTTACACTCTTCACCTGTGACACACAGACACGCACACAGACCTCAGCTCGGGCATTCCGCTGCTCTGAGTCGTGTTTTTTCCTAACTCTAATGAATATTTAAAAAACTTTGTGCTAGTTTTAACTTGAACAACACTTGTTTCTCTCTGTTTCTTGGAGCATTGCAGTAATCTGGTTATGCACCATTATTTGCCCAAAGTTGTTTACAATGCAGTATTATTTATCTGTAACGCACCACTTTAGAATCGCCCATCTGCTAATTTCCCCTCTTGTTTAGTCATGTTCTTATGCCGAATGCATTATTTGCCTCATAAACTTCGGCCATCTCATGGAAAAAAAAACAACAGCGTCGTAATTGCTGGTGTCATACAGAGACATACCTCGCATTTTTTCCTCCAACAACAACATTGCGACCAGTTATGAAATGTTAAATAAGCAAAAATGTTGAGAGGGTGGTGGTGATTTTTTTTTTTTTAACCTTTCATTTCAGTCCACATTGTGCAGGCCATTAAAACCCCATCTCGATAAATAATTGTTTTCCAGACTTTGCTACTAAATAATTGTTGTTGTGCTAATAAAATAAATAAAAAATAATAAAATGAGAAAAATCCTCGACCAAAAGGACCCATGATTTTGATTTTCTCGGGTCACGACTTTCGCTCCACTGAAATCTTGTATCGACATTTTTTTTTAGATGCTAACTAGCTAACGGGACTGAAAACATGCCATCAGTCAGAAAAGTAATTACAGTGGAGGGAAAAGGGAGGCAGGGAAGTACATAATCAGTTTGTCAGACTTAATAAGACCTTACTCCTGCTGAGAAGAAGTAATCTACTGGAAACAAATTTGACTGATGAACTTCCAAATAGACCACCACGCCGGTGAATCCATCACATTATACACTGTATTATCCTGCCATTATTATAGTTATCAGAGAGGCTACAGTGCACAGCAGCCTGTCTGACTGTCAGTATTCTGTATTATTTTTTTTAGCAATGATGTTATGTTTTAAACATGGTATTAGAGTTGTTTAATACCAGAGTAGCTGTTTCTCCACAATAATGAATCTATGCAAAAAAAAAAAGAGAGACAAATATAGACTTTTGGACATTTTTGTGAGGGTCAGTCAAAAGTGATGATTATTAGTGAAGTTATCTTCCAAATTTGAATACCATTGCTGTCTCTCATGTTAAGGCACTTTATAAATATTTACTAGAACACTCAAAGTCCACTTTATTAGGCACATTTGTTCAGCCACATGGCAGCAACTCAATGCATTTAGGGCAAGCGGGTTTGGTCCAGACGAACTGCTGAAGTTAAAACTGAGCATTCGACTGGAGGATGAGAGGTGATTTATGTGACTTTTAAACTGGTTTGGCTGTTGGTGCCAGACAGACTGGTCAGTGTGTTTCAGATAAATCGGATCTCGGATATAAAACACAATTTTTAAAAGGTTATTTCATGTGTTTTGATGAAATGTCAAAAGCCCCGTCAAAGACCATGTTGTTTGTCTGATCAAAAGAAAAAAGAAGAAGAAAAGACTGAAACCCACCACTTTTGAAGAGGACAACTATGATGAATGTGAATATTACAACCTGACAGATAAATACACAGAAACACAATCGCGGCAGACGTGAGCGGAAGACCGTGGAGCAACTGCAGAACAGCGAGAAGAAAGTAAAGAATGAAGGATATCTCGGACAGCTCGGACATTTACATTAACCGTGGTCTCCTTGTCAACAGAATGAGACTCGTGCCGTGTGCCCTGGGTTCCACGGTCGGATCGCAACGGTGCACCGTGGTGTTGGTAAGTATCTGGGAATTCTAAGTGTCAAAACAAGTTTAAAAGTCCATCCATCCATTATCTACCGCTTTATCTTCCACCAGAGGGTCGCGGGGGGTGCTGTGCCTATCTCAGCTGACATTGGGCGATATTAGGCGGGGTACACCCTGAACAGTTCGCCAGTCCATCGCAGGGCCACATGTAGAGACAGACAACCGTTCGCTCACACTCTCACACCTACGGTCAATTCAGAGTGACCAATTCACATTAATCCCCATATCGCATGTTTCGAACCCAGGAACCCGGGTCTTCTTGCTGCAAAGGCAAGAGTGCTAACCACTACACCAACTGTGGGCCCTATAGTTATATATAGTATATATATATGTATAGTAAGTTTAAAAGTAATTTTTTTTACTACTAAATATGTTTATGTATCTATCAAGGAGCCCTGTGTACCTAATAAAGTGGCTGGTAAGTGTATATAACAGGCAGAGATGCTGAACCACGACATTTTGCCTTGAAGTCAAAGGATATTGCAATATTTTGACTAGCATAATTGTAAGTGTTCTTCCTCTCTCTCCTTTAATCCTCAAATTACTGAAATAATAATACAAATACCAATACTGATCATACTAATACTGCGACTACTACCATAATAAAACCCATATGGTTCATTGTGGTCATGATGGGAATCTGCTAATCATGATAGATTCAGGTCCTTAACGTTGAGGCCCACCAACAGAGCCTTTGCAATTTAAAGGATAGTTGAATGTGCAGAGTGACATGATAAACATGCAGTTAAGGGACCATCTGCCCATTCGGCTGGCAATTACATCGCAGCTCCTCTTCTCCAATGGTGATTGAGGGAGTGAGAGAGAGTGAGAGAGAGAGTGAGAGCAATAGAAAGATTCACTGTGCATGGCAAGTAAACATCCCCTGCGGTCAGTCTGCTCAAGTAGACGTTTGCTTTTCTATGCAAAACTTCTGATTCTGAGTTATTTTTTTCTCAAACTACATATTCCAAAATACATTTTCCTTCCTTTTTTACACTGACCAGAGCGCCATTCTGCTTCTTCTGGACTGTTTAACGTGACAAGGTGATCTTAATCGAATAAAAGCTCATTACAGTGAAAGTGTCTTGTGCAAAAACAATCGCCACATTTTGTTTTGCACAGGGACCAGTTGCCCCTTGTCCTGGCAGTGTTACACAGAACAGCCATCTGCAGAGAGCAGCACATGTCAGAGAGCAGCTGCCCAACATGGTGGCAGATAATTGGTGAGGGAGATGAGACGGAGCAGAATATGAAAACCCACTGAAATCAATTTTGCCAGCCGCTGGACTCGCAAAACAGTCATAAACACACTTGTTTGCATGCGTGCGCACACCAACCGCTTGCAAGGTGCGGGAGATGTATGAGAGCACTGCAGAGAGATTCACTGACTGTGGAGGTTTCTGAGATATTCATGGCCCGAGGAGGGCCATCACTCTTTTACCTCTCACTGCACCAGTTTGCTTTCATTTAACATCACTCGTGCGAGGCAATGACTTAAGTCAATATGTGACAAAAGAAACAAGGAAGCACTTCTGCTGCAGGAGGCCCAGTGCTCGCAGTTTAACACTATGCAAAAGTGTTTTCCATTTAACCCTCGTGTGTGTGTTTGTTTTTGGGCCGAAATCAAACATACATAATGCTTCTAAGTGTATAATTGATTAAAAACCCTTGGAATAAATGTACTTTTGGCAAGGGGTTGTTTCACAGGTGCTGCCTGAACAGATGTGCATTTCATGATATGAAGTGACTGAAGATGGCTCTGCCCACATACTGTTTATCCAGTGCATACCAACAACAGAAGAGAGAGTTGAGAAAATGTGTTAACATCCTTTCAGGTATGCGAAGACAACATTAGCACCCAGACTCACTTGGGAAAGATATACTGCAGGTGCGAGTAGAGG
Source organism: Microchirus variegatus (assembly GCF_963457635.1). NCBI lineage: Eukaryota > Metazoa > Chordata > Actinopteri > Pleuronectiformes > Soleidae > Microchirus > Microchirus variegatus. The sequence goes on along the minus strand of NC_139812.1, from coordinate 20,851,512 downwards.
ATTCTTACCATTATATTTCACTAATTATCATGACGTGTGATAATATAGTGGGCAAAAAAGAAAACACTTTTGTATTTATTTTTACTTGAGTAGGTTCTTCTACAAAAAAAATTATAAATCAGGTGCAACCTCAGATACAATAAACAAGGAGTCACAGGACAGGAGCACGAGAATAATTTCCAATATTTCCAGCCCAGACCACAGGTTCATGTATAAAGCCAACCAACAAGCACAGTCTGTTTTGACTCTTCTTTGCAGGTGCTGTCTTTTGCCGTGTTTCCATCACGGTACAGTTCGGTTTGGAGTGGTAAAGCCGAACAGTACCTTGACTTGGTTGGCCGGGTGGTGTGCTGTGCCCGATGGCCATGTCAGTGAGATACGTATCGTGCCGTCATACCGTTGCAACGACAGTTGGTCGCAACCCAACAGACAATGGAGGACATCCAGCAGCTGGTTTTGGTTTCCTTCTCGATTTGAGGCCTCAACAAGTCGTCAAGTTTGGTGGTTATAAAGGAGTGATGTTTTTCTGTCGCCCCAATCCAAGCCGGTCTATGCTTCACTCGGATTGTACAATACCATTTAACTCTGGAACCCCAAGTGAAGGATGCCAAAAAAATGGAAAGGCTGGGGTTGGTTATTTTGTTTCCTAAATGAAACACAAAAAAATAAGTAAAGCAAACCGAACCGTTCTGTCGAAACACAGCTTTTGCATCATGCCACCTGTGTAGAAAGACAACTCGCCGGTACATGATGTTCCCCTCAAAGGTACAAGTGCACAACAGTATGTTGCCATAGCATCACGTTGTCCATGGTGCGGTACTCACAGCCCAGGCAGAGCTCCTTGTTCTGCCCTTGCTTGCACTCCACGTATAGGGATCTTCTGGCAATCCGCCTCTGGAACTCCTGCCAGTGCCGTTGTCTGCTATCATTGCAGTGCTTTGTCTCTTCCTGTCTATTCCCCATCTCCAGCATCCTCGATGCTCTCTTGATTCTGAGCTGTCTTGCCTCTCATGCTTGTCATGCCCCAGTTTACCATCAATCTTGGCTGACCCCTCATTATCTATGTTCTTGTACAGTAAACGCAAGCGATTGACAATCAGTCGCCAGTCATCCCAGCAGAAGATACATCAGTACCAAATGTGAAATAATACAAATATATGGTTATTTTGTGCAAGGACAGAATGACAAACCACAAAGAGGAATACGTTGTTCCCCATGTGACGTTGAAATGGAGTCATCATCTAGTTTCAGGGGGAATTCTTGGTTACTAGTGGCCAAATACTACACATTTGTTTTTCTGAGAAATATTCTCTAACATTGTGTTGTCAAGTGACAACACTATTGTCCCAAAATAGCCAGAAACAAACACACACAAAGACACACAGACACATTCACGCACCCCAGCATATGCACAGCAGCAGCTATCACATACTGGATGACAGACAATCTGTCAAAAGCATTGTACGTCTCATTTGTTTGGGAATTAAAACAGGAAGACAGCTGAGGGATCTCAGGCGGCAATCTTTCCCTCAGACCATATACTTCCACCAATCGCTTGCGCCAAATGATTATTTACTGCCTGCTGTCAGCACAGAACGTATGAATAAATTCATGTGACTTCTTTGGACCGCATGAGGTGTAAGTATGCGTCTTCCTTGCATATGAATTTCAGGTTACTGATTCGCAGACAAACAACAATCGTGTTCTGTCTTCTCAGCTGCGCTGCTCCAATTACCAGAGGAGATAAAATCTTGTATTGTTTTGAATGTGTTGATTTTTCTATTTTATTTCATAATTTCTTTTCACCTTTTTGGCTTAAGTGTTGATCCTTTGGTTTTGAGAACTGAATATGTATGAAAAAATAATAATTTTACAACTCTTTCACCTGTCTTCTGTGGCTTTTCCCCCTGTGATCATTTTCACAAGCTGTTAGTGTTGATTAATTGGCAGCTTTTCAGTGCCGATGTCAGAGGAATTGTCTCATCTAATGCATTTTCCAGGAGCATTGTGCGAAAGTTGTCAGAACCGTCTTCCAGGGACCTTTGTTGGAAGGCATAACAATAACTCATGAATGTTTTATTGGTTAACAATCAGCACCTGCGAGTAAGCCACACAAATAAAGGTCCTGACAGAAATCCATCCATTCGTCTTCTACCACTTTATCCTCCACATGAGGGGGATGCTGGTGCCAATCCCAGCTGACATAGAGCGAAATGGTGGGGTCACACCCTGGACAGGTCGCCAGACCATCATAGGGCCACGCAAAGACAAACAACCATCCACTCTCACACCCATGGCCAATCCAGAGTGTCTGGATTGATTCCCCAAATGTGCATGTTTTTTGGACTGTGGAAGGAAACCGGCGATCCTGGAGAAAACCCACACACACACACACAGGGAGAACATGCAAACTCCATGCAGAAAGACCCTTGTTGTGACCGGGTTGCCAAAGCGGGTCTTTTTGCTTCAGGGTGTTAACCACAACACCAACAATAATAAACCAACGTAATAGTGTCATGGACACACGTGGCAAAAAAACTGGTAAAATTACAAAACGGAGTATCTCCACATATTAGGGCAAATATATATTTACAATGATTAACAGATACTTTCAAAATAAGACAAAGATAACCTGCCACAATTTGACATTGACATTGTTATTGACAATGTGAATGGAAGCAGTCCTAAGGGAAAGAGCCTTGCGGCACACAGAGAGCAAAGAAAATGTAAACTTTATTTTCATAAGTAAACTGAGTAACACCTCCTTCAACATACACAAATGATCAATCATATACAAATCCATGGCTGCGTCGTGTAGGGTATTCTATGGAATTAAGCACACAATTTCTGTCCTCAAATGTTCTCAAATGCTGTCAAATGTCTGAAAATCTTTATCACATAGTTCCAATCGACTTACTTTACCTTGTGAAATGAGTGCTTATTTTCCGTCTTTTTCATAAACATGTTGGATTTCAGAATCTTTGGACTGACATTCAAGACTAAATCCTAGAAAAAACAACAACATTATTTTTACATACCAAGGTGGCTCTGGCACAGTCTGGAACATCATGCCTGTGCCGGGTGTCACAGTCGAGCGGTTGCGTGAGAAAGGTTCCACTCTGATAATGCAAAGGTCAACTTTAACAACTTTTTCGCTGCATAAGCATTCTGGAGGAAGAGGGGAACACACAGGCACTGCTAATGGCACCTTCAAGAGGAGTGTATAAACAAACGCACTTAACCTTTTCACCAGCACTTGCTTCGAGGCCCCCTCTGCTCAATATTATGCTAATTATCCATTTAAAAATGTGCGCAAGTTCTGGACATGGAGTTCTAAATGACCCTTTAAGGTCAAAGATCTAACAGAGTGAGTGCATAACCCTAAATCCATCCTCTTTTCGTTTGTTTAAATATTTTAAAATCATCATTTTAAGGCACATGTGGGATTGAATGCTGAATAATGTTAATGACCTTCTAACCTGAAATGAACCTCGGGGCAATATAACAAATGAAAAAGAGAGACACCCTCCTGACTTTGAGTTGCTGTCATTTATATTCTGTCAAGTGTTGAAATATGGGCAATTAAACTTGAGTTTGGTTAAAAAGAACGTCTTCTTCTGTCGGCTTCAGCCCGACTTTAACGTCCACTCTTGAAGGTCCAAAGATACAACTCATAGTTAGGTTCGAAATCACGATAAGACTCAACTCTGATTCTCAGGTTGTTCTTATTCACTTCATATCAGTTCCAGTTTGCGTTCAATCTTTGAGTTTGGTGGCTTAAAAGAAACCTGAGTTTGCCCCCAAAAGCCTCAGGTTTCAAGTGCACATTTACACATGTTAAAACTATGTTTGCAGCGTTGTGTCAAATAAAAGTTGCGATATTGACTTTGTTGTAAAGACAACAACACCATATTGAGCCTTTCCAGCTTTAAATTCATTCATCATGACAATGTCAAATCTCAGGATGAGGGATTTGTTGCTGAAACATTGTACAGACGCCCAGAAGAAACACGTCTGTGAGGCATCTCCACTTTCCCACTACTGTGCAGTGCAGCTGCTGTCCAGGTCTCAAGTCCCTTTTACCAATATATGCCCACTTGTTCCCGTTGCAGGGTAAATTTACTGTCCCTTTTGCTCCCCGTGTGTCTGATGACTTGGTAAGTGGTCTTGAAATTAATTTGAGTAGCACAGATTTCATCTCTCTCCTTCCCGCTGGTTTCTCCTGCCGCTTTGGAGGGTTAAATGGTTCGAGAGATTGCTGGCAGTGGCAGTAAAGCATACAGACAATGGATGGCAGGAAGTAAGGGCTGACATCAGCTGGAGGGGGAGAAAGGCAGTTGCACTGTGATGTTTCTGCAAGCATTTTGACCAAGTCATTTTAACCTCTTCATTTTGGGGCTTTAAAAGTGAAGTAAGTAGTTTATAGTGGCATCTAGAGGAGAGGCTGAAATTTACAACAAAGACCTGCTGCTCTGCTCACCCCCTCCCTTCCCTGAGCGATACGGTATCCTCAGCCGGTCAAATGTCGTCCTCGTCGTCTTTCTCCGTGTCAGCAGATGAGGTTCGTGAGGCGAGGGAGAGGTCAAGCTACCGTGGCCGTAGCAGACGAAGCGGAGAGAGAGGAGGCGGGACTTCCGCTACAAGTAAAGCGACGCTTGATTTGTTCTCTCGCGTTTGTCCTTACAGGCTCCGTTAGAAACATGGCGTCTCACTGCTAACAGTGGCTATGCAACAGCGGCCCGCGACCAGTGTATGCAGTGTATGTATGTAAATATTGCATGCAAATTCGATACTTGCCATCGGTTAATGCCGGATTTTGCAAACTGCCAAATAGTTTGGTAGTAAAGTGGCACGGATTCTTGCTGTATTTTATTTGGGGGGACCTGGCAACCCTACAAGTATGATCCCGGACCAATCCTCGTTCACAACACTGAGCAAGTTTCGTCGGTTTATCGCCGAGGCAGGGCAAGGAGTTGCCAATCGTGGCTACCAAAGCGTTGTGGGTGATGCTTGTGGACTTTATCATGGTAGTCCCTTAAGGAGAAGTCAAAAAAATGGAGAGGTACTATTGCCAAAGCTTGGTTGTTCACTTTCTCTGTCACCCCAGGTCCAAACTACACACAAAGTGGGATCGAGGCCTTCAAAGCAGCCGCTTAACGGCTCTGGAGCGCCCTGTAGGAGAACCTGAAGGCACCACGGACTGTGAACTGTTTAAAAAAGAACTTTTTGTTCAGACAGACTTTAATAATTCCTTTGGGAGGTTCCCTCGGAGTAAATTAACGAACAAACAAACAGGGAAAGCCCATAACCGGGGATACTATACTTTCTGCGTATGCTTTCTTAGTATCGTCTGCAAACGCCCCTAAACGGGAAATGTCAGTTTTTGCTTTTGTTAACTTTGCAGCACAAAAATCCCATTGGCTCCTGACTGTTGTGTCTTCTGCAGAAAAAAAAAAAAAAAAAAAAGGATGTGGCAAAATATATAGTGGAAGTGAGTTTATACCCGATTTAGTGATTCAATATCTGGCTGTCAGACACAGTAAATGTTCCTCTTCTCATCACTATTACTGCTGCAGTAGATCACAGGGCAGAACATATGGAGACTATCAACACGGAAACACTTCAGGCAGACTTTGATGCATTCAACATTTCCGAGGAGTTTGGTTTTGTCCTTGAGGAGCCGCTGGTAAGTTTCATCAGCTGACGCGCTGTTTATTATAAAAAAAATAAGACATTTTCTGTGTTCTCATTTACGAGCGAGGACTCTTTTCTCTCTTTATCTCTGTATTCTGCTGTCCTTTGTTGGTTTCATGGAAACATATGACTGGACTTATATTCACTGTATGACACTCAAGAGGTCAATACAGCCTTCAATTACATTATAACTATTTTAATGGATAAAATTACATTGAAGAATAATAGATAGTGTATACAGGGAAGGTTATACATTTTATATATATGATATTTTCTAACTGACAACACTGTTCATTCCCTGGCATGCAGGTCAGGCACTGTGGCAAACATAAGTCATTGTATTATCATTTGTCATCCGTAGACTAAACTTCCAGGCTATTATCAGATATGGATGTACCTGGCGAACAACTTAACCCACCTGATAGAGTCCCGTAAACTACGGGAGCTTGTTGATGAGGTAACGATGAGAAAAAGAAAGTCTCATTGGTGTTTTGCCAAACCATTTAAACTGGTCATTTGTATTTTTTTTTTCCCCACATAAATCCAGATGTCGGTATTGAGTCTTCATCTCTTGACTACTCATAAGGAGCTCAGACTTGCTCACCTAGCGCTGGGTTTCATCAGCTCAGGCTACGTATGGCAGGAAGGAAAACACGCACCTGCTCAGGTAAAACAACACAGAGCAAAGAATCAAATGATGGTTAAGATGTTTTTTTATTTATTTTTTAAATAGAGTCATTTTGAAGGAACCTAACATGTGAATGAGTGCATGTTTATTGAAACTAATCAATATGTGAGCAAGCACAAGTTACTGGCGACTGTAGCTCGGTGATACACTCTTAGAAATAAGGGTTCCAAAAGGGTCCTTCTGCAAGGGCTGAGGTTCTACCTGGAACCATTTGCTTTTGAAAAACCCTTACCTGAAGAAAGGGTTTTTCAAGGGTTCTTGGTAACACTAATGGTTCCAGTAAGAACCATGTTGATCCAGAGAACCCTTTAAAATCCCTTTCCTGAATAAAGGGTTTTACAAGGGTTCTTGGTGGAAGCCTCCAAAAGGGTTCCAGGTGGAACCTTTATAAAAAGGTTCTACCTGGAGCCAAGAAGGGTTCTCCTATTGGACAGGACAAGCCGAAGAACCTTGGTTCTACTTAGCACTTTTATTTCTAAGAGTGTAGAGTGAGTCGTCTTTCAAATTAAAGTTGGTTGTCGGTTTGATTCCCGGCTCCACTTATCCACAAGCTGATGTGTCGTTGGGCAAGACACGTATCCCTGTGTTGCTTCATGTTGTGAATGGGTATTTAAAAACGTAATACTTGCCCAATGGCTGTCACCCTTGCACTGCTACAGCTTTTCTTAAAATAGTTTTTATAGTTTCTTTTGTTTTTTATCAAACTTTTTATGCTAAAAGTGTATATTGTGTTGTTATGCTGTGTGTGAGTTCTCAAGCTATTTGACCTTGAGTTTACCCTTGGGGATCAATAATGTATATATCTAGTTATCTCTCTATCTAAAAGGTTTTAAAGGTGTACCAGACATGGCCTTGATTGTCATTCACTATCAAACACCACTTTAATGACGCAAATGGACATAGTAGAAGAGCCAGGCGCCTATGGACAATACCAGCTGTCAATCACACTCGTATGCGCCATGTATTTCTCTCTGAATTTGCAAAATTGACATAGCACTGTTGGGTGTGGGTTGTTGGGTTTTCTCTGGGTTCTCCGGTTTCCTCATTTGGCCTCTATAAGTTTCCCATATGTACCCCTTCTTTCGCTCCTATGTCATCTGGGAATGAATGAATGAACATGTGCATTTGAATAAGACCTGATACTGGCAATTGAGCTGTTTACTGACATTTAAAATTCAAGTGAGAATTAGAAGCTAATCTTACCATAGACTTATACAGTCTATGGATACAATTATCAGTTTTCGCCCCATGTCAGACTTAGCTATAATCATGATTTGCATGTGTAGTCTGACCCCGGGCATAAGAGTCTATAGCCATATGAGCTGCTCTGGTATAGCTGGCGTGAAATTGCTGATTTGATTGTTTGACAGATTCTCCCCAAAGCCCTGGCCTTGCCCTTCTGGCTGGTATCTCGCAGGCTTGGACTTCCAGCCATCTTAACGTATGCAGATGTCATTTCAGCCAACTGGAAATTGAAGGATCCCACAGGGTGAGTCCTTCGGCTACTTGTTTTAACTTGAAGCGGCCTGTTTTAAACTTTATGGTCCATAACAATTATTGACCTCCGCCAGGAGGTATATGTTTGTTTGTCCTTCTGTTAGCAACATAACTGGAAAAGTCACAGACGGATTTGGATGAAATTTTCAGGTTCATGTCCGCAATGGGACCAAGAACAGGTGATACAATGGGCGTGATCCATAGATCACGTATCACTATTTTGTGGGGGGCTGAGCTGCCTTGGCGGAGGTCTGCGCTCTCCGAGTGCTTTTCTAGTTTTCCCTAATGAATCTGTCAATTATTTTCTTCTGCAATCGAGTAATCATTTGGTGCCAAAAATGTCCACAAAAGCTGTTTCCCATACCCTGAAATGATGATGTTTTCAAATGTCTTGTCTAGACAGACGCCGAAAGACAAACACGTGTTCTCCTGTGTTGCCTGTGTTGTGTTGTGTTGTGTAATAAGTGTTGGATACAGTGACAGCAAAGGTTATAGAGGATCAATATAAAAAACAGATGGTGTCGTTTTCAACACTGTAATGACATGTATAACCCGAAAAAAGTTGTTTTAATTTATTTGTAAGGCCACCCACCTACTTGAATTTTATTGTTTTATCACTTATGTGATATATAAAACATTAGATCCACTAATAATTGTTGCAACTTCTGTTTTAATCTTCATTTTAGGGACACTGACATAAGGTGAGTATCAGGAAAAATAGTTTCATGTTATTTCTGTAATCTGATACTTAATCTGATCATGCCATCAATCCATCATTTTCTCAAAAAATAGCAATGTGGATGTGATATTTTCCTTTCCTGGTGGCGAAACAACCTGGGGATTTTTTATTGTGTCGCTGTTGGTGGAGATGGCTGCGAGTTCAGGCCTAAAGGTTAGTTACTGGCTGTTGTTGCTCTTCCTCTTTCATGTCAGCTTTTCTTTTTTTCTGAACCACAACCTGATGCTGTCCATAAACTGTGTTGTGTGTGTGTGTGTGTCTCTTGTGTCCCTTGTTCATTTTAAAATCTCTAACCAGGGGGCTCTGATGGTGATGCACTCGATGAAAACCTCTGACCTCATTGGCATACAGCGAGGTCTCATCACAGTAACTCAGTCGTTGAAGAAGATGAAGGACGTTTTCCAGCTCATGCACAGTAATCTCATTTTTTATTTTTTTGCGCCTTTTATGAATGCAGTGAAACCCAAAAGTCGTCACATTATAACTGAATGTGTGCTCTCTTTTAGACCACGTGGACGCAATTGAGTTTTTTGGAACATTAAGAGTTTTTCTCTGTGGGTGAGTTTTATTTTCTCCTGCAATGAAGTTATTAGTGCTATTTGTGTCGTCTGGTGGGATCAGATTTATCTTCACTCTGTATCTAAATCCTCTCCTACATTCACTTGTTTGTAACACTGTGTTTTTAGTGTGGAAAATGATGACATATGCAGAAAAGGAGGATACAGCATGGCTCTGTATTTAATTTTTAACATTTTTTAACAGAATTTGCTCTGATATCTACTTTGGATAACATCATACTATGTCACTGCGGGTCGTTGGTTCAAATCCCGGGACAGGTCAAAGGCTGGGGTACCCCTGAGCAAGGCAACCAATACCCCCCACTGCTCCTCTTTCTAATCAACCAGTTTTTGACACCCTTTTCATTAAGACACCAAGCACGATGGTCCGGCCCCTACAGGGTGGAGCTAGACACACTCTGTTCTATTGATTTGTCATCATTGATTATTGAAATGGCGGCGTTTACCCCGTGTGGCCAAAGCTTGTCTTCTTGGTCATGATTTACAGCGACATGACAAGAAAACAACATGGAATACTGGATGGTCCTCCATCGCTACTTCTACTGTTTACTGCTACTACTACTACTGTTAAGCTACACTATGACGCTATTATGCTATCACATGTATTTAAACAGCTTAGCAAGTTACACAGATGGGGTGATCTGGGCGAGCTGAATTGCACTGTGTTACTTGTATACATTTTCAAAAGTGTAATTCGTAACTTTCAAAAACAAGGCGTTTACATATTAGGGCATTTTTTTTTTTGCCACAAGACGTTAAATTCTGCCAGATATTTGGGCCAATTCTCAGTTACTCATGCTGTTTAGCTCGGTGGGCAGACAGACACTTGGCTATGTGCGCTATCATTGCAGCTCACATTGCCAGAATAAACACTGTTAACTTTGTGGACATTATTCATGTTATTTAGAACTTGTTCTTGAGTATCACACAACCTGGGAAGCAAGAGCCTGTCAGGGACTAACAGGGTACATGATGGAGGAGACTCAACTCCCAACTTTTTGTAAGATTGCGAATTATTTGCGAGTTACCTCTACCCTAAAGCCCCCATAGAGTGGTCCTACCGCACATATTATGTGAGTTATGGAGGTCTGCTTACATACACTAGCTTGTTTTTATGGGTCAAAAACCTCCTCGTTGCTGCAAACCAGCCAATCGAAATCACTCCTCACTGAAGCTCTCGTCAGCTGTGCTCTTTCAGACCGAAATCTCACCCCCCAGAAGACGGACTGTGTTGTGATTGGCCAACCAACGAGAGCTCTCCCAACTGTCACGATTACCAGGCTTTTTCAGACTAGGGCTCGAGAATACAATAAAACCCAGCGTTCTCAGCAGTGGCCGAACTGTTTGTTTTGAAACTTTAGGGCTTCATAAATGAGGTAATGGCGCAGATACACACCAAAAAAAACAGTCTATGGGCACTTTAACAAAGCTTAAGAAAGCTCTTGGAATACTTTTGCACCACAGCTCACTTGTAGATGGCCTACAATATGGCTCAAATTGGGTGTGTGTGTGTGGCGTGTTTCAGCAGCGGTAGGTCTCTCTTCATATCGGCACACATGTTAACTAATGAGACCGTTCACGCTGCCTGAGTGAGTCACTTCATGTTACTGTTTCAAAGTAAAAGCACTCCAAAAAGTGTTTCAGTTCCCTGACGCCACATGTGCAACTTCATATTTAAATAGTCCAGAGTACAGAGAAGAAATTAGAGTGTTTAAAAAGTATCTTCTGTTGAAATCGAAGGCACGACGCGGCAGATCAGCGCTGCCGCCGCCGTCACACACTGCTCACCCATTCAGTGTGAAACCAGCCTCAGAATTGTATCAAGAGAGTTATGACAGAGAGTTTTGGTCATGACAGCACAGTGGATCAATGTTTCCACTTTGCAGCACAGGAAAGCTGCCGTGACATGCAGGTGAGTGCAAAACACAGTTGGGGCCAGTGAGATCAAGAAAGAGTTACCTTTCTTGTGTGTAGGGAACACGAGGCTCACAATTCAGTTCACCAATTAGTTTGTTCATACCAAACGTATTAATTGCCACTTTTCCAGACTTTGGGCCAATTCCAATTCCTATCTCAACCCTCAATCTTAACTGGCCCTCAAAACCAAGTGTTGAGGGTTATTTTGTCACTGAGAAATGGGACACCCCTTAAATGCAGATACGTCTTCAGACTGTGGGGGGCAGAATAACGCAATAACACATTTACGTCACGATTATTTATTACGATCCGTTTGTCGGTCAAGTTATTAGGTTGTCAGTTAGTTATAAGATGATACTCATACAAATACCACAACCACGGACATATTCAGCTGACAGTTACCACACACCACGGCTTATTGAAAAGTAAACCATAGCAAACTATCGCTTGTCCGCACCGGCCGACTATTGACAAAAGATCGTAAAATAAAAATAAATGTTACGCAACAATGACGTCAGTAATCCATAATATGGGCCTAAACTAAGATAAGGTTTTCATAATTTTTATATCTCTATTAATTGCTTAATTTGTAGCGTACTCGTTTCGCTGCTTTAAACTTGCCCCTCAACTTAATTTTTCTGAGAATCGGGACAGCACTTGCACTAGAGGGAGCGCGCATTTTTGAGATTGAGGGTTAAGATTGAGGGCTAAGCAAGGAATTGGAATATTCAGCCTTTTACTCGCTCACTTTAATTCTACATGTGTGGGACTGTTTCAGATGGCGAGACAACCCGCTGCTTCCAAATGGACTGCTGTATGAAGGCGTGAGTGATGAGCCAGTTGCTTTATCAGGATCAAGTGCGGCACAGAGTTCGTCTGTTCAGTGCTTCGATGCGTTGCTGTGCATCCAGCATGATGACGAGACAGGTAATGAGGCCTTTTTTTTCCCTGTCAAACCCCGACCGCCGTCAGAAATTTCCTCATGAATTAATCACTCTTTTTTTTTTTTTTTTTTTATGCAGGTTGCTGATTTTGCTCGTTTCCAGGAAAGCCGTTTCATTTTCTGTTTTCTTTTTTAAGGGCTCTGTTTTCTCTTCTCTTCATTGATCCAGGAGCCTTCATGGCACACATGAGGGATTACATGCCTCCTGCCCACTGTCAACTAATAGAGACTCTCTCTGCTCGTCCATCTCTGCGGGACTTCGTCTTCTGCTGCTCCAGCCCGGATCTCTGCCAGGCCTACAACGCCTGCGTCTCAGCATTGGTGGAACTACGGAGCTACCACCTCAACGCTGTGACCAAGTATGTCATTGTTCCCAGTAACCGGGCCCACGCTATGGGCTGCCCACTCAGTGGTGTTGATACTGCGAAGACAGGGACTGCTGGATCCAGCGCAATCGTCTTCCTCAAGAGCGTTCGTGACGCTACAAAAAAAACGCTCATCCTAGAGACGCTGTCTGTGTCAAACTAAATTACACTCAAGATAGACATGAGAGATCTGTCCTTAACCAGGACTAATAAAATCGTATTATCCCTTGCTTCTAACCCTAGTGGCTGCAGCAGGTCATTGTTTCAAACTGTGGCCACTAATGTGTCATTCAATATCTCTGGTGGGAACATTGGGTCCCGATGTTTAAAGGTGCATTTTGTAATAAATCTAAAGCAACTGGCCATAAAAAAATCCTCCTAATATGTCACAGAGACTCAGGAATAATGTTCATATAACAAACTGAACTCACCAACAACAACAGTACAGCCAAAATATTTGCATTAAAAAAAATATTTTGCAGACTGCAAATCATGTTTATGTTTTGAAATCATGTTTCGTCTACCAATCATTGCAGTCAGTAGAGTCTCAGCTGCCGAGCAACCACGGGTTGCCAGTTACGTCAGAAAACGAAACCTAAAAGACCTCTGTATTTTGAATTTGAATGTAGTAACCGTTTTTTTGGCCACTTTCTTACATATGGCACCTTTAAAAACTGGGGTTTGTCAAACAGAAAACTTAATTTGGACTTCTTTTCCTGAACCTGGAATATGTGACGGGTGACATCAGGCACGTCAAAGCTGCACAGGACTCAGGTTTTTTTTTTTTTTTTTTCCTGTTCTGAGATCAGGTATCTTGATATCAGTTCAATCTAAAAATAGACACCGATTTTCTCTGGAAGATAGCTTGCCTTCAAGCTGTTCCCTGTGATATTTATCTTTATCTTTGTGGTTTGTGACAGTGTCTGTTAACAAAGACGGGGGCTTGTCAAGCAGAGAGGAGAGCAGCTTGATTGGGACAATTGCGCCTTACGGATCAAACCGAGGATCTACGATGCTACAGACGGCGCAGTCAGCTTCTGCCATTTTGAGATCAGATATCTTACGGCGCTTTTACTATTATACAGTTCGAGCACTACTCAACTCTGCTCGGTGCGGGCAAAGCAGTTCTTTTCGGTGTACTGAATCATCAAAATAGATTAGTGCTGTACTTCCTGCATGAGCGGAGCGTAGACTCTGAACGGGTTGTGATTCGGCTCACGATTGCTTGCTTGGGGCAGAGCCGTCGTAAAAATACACCAGACTCCTCTGGTGCCGGGCCAATCAGTAGCGGGCAGTCTGTTGAAGTCTATTGATGTAGTATAGTCTCAGCTCGCTTGGAACCTCGCCAGAGCCGGTACCAAAAAAGTACTAAAACTGTGTAGACTCAAGTCAAGTCGAGTAGTGCTAGAACTGTATAATGGAAGAGTACCTTACCGTGAGTTAGCCATTTAGTCAGGTCTCTCTTTGTTTACATGTATAGATAAAGGTCAAAGAGATATTTCATGTAAAGTATGGAAATTGTAATTCCAACTACAAGTGTGTAACTTTTAAATAGAAATAAATGTACAGTACGTTCAAACCGTTGCAAAATTTGATTAACCCTATCAGCTGCTCATTACTCTGTGTTTTTCATCATAATTGTGTTTTGTTCCTGTGTCCCGGCGTCATTCACGGCTGCGCCGAGGAAGTGACACATAGAGCAGTGTTTCCCAACCCTGGTCCTCAGGGAACGAGGTCATGCCATGTTTTAGATGTTTCCCTGCTCCACAAAACACCTGATTCAGATGAAACATTTATTTAAAAAAAAAAAATATATATATATTATTACTTTTTTTTACAAAAGTTGAAACATTACAGAGCCCCCGAAGTGACATGAGTAAAAAAAAGACGAAAAAATAAATTATAAAAAAAACTTGAGAACTCGTGTTTCAAAGTCGAGATCTCGAGTTTCCAAAAAATTAGAAAAAAATAAATAAATACATTTCGTAAAAAAATTTTCGTAAATTTTTTTTTTCTTTTAAATCTCAAAACAATATTTTTTATTTCCGTAATTTTGTGGAAACTCAAGATCTCGACTTTGAAACTCAATATTTCAAGTTTTTTTTGTCAGTTTTTTTTCTCATGTCATTTCAGGGGCTCAGTAAAACATTATTTTTTTTTGAAATTTTTTTTTTTTTGAAATTTTTAAATATAAAAGTTGAAATATAGTTATTATTTTTTACAAAAATTATTGGGGGGAAAAAGACAAAAGTTGAAACATTCAATTTTTTTGGAAGAAATTTGACAAAAGCTGAAATAAAACATAAAAAAAAAAAATACAATAGCTGAAAGTTGAGCTTGATGATGAGCTGACGATTTATTTGAATCAGGTGTTTTTGGAGCAGGGCAACATGTAAAACATGGCAGGGCGGTGTTCCCTGAGGACCAGCGTTGGGAAACACTGACACCAGAGATACGTCTACTAAAAATTAATGTGTATTCAATGGCTAAAACAACCCCGCCCGCATGCAGCAGTTTGAGGGAATAAATGCTTAATTCATCTGGGTGGTGGCAGGGTCAGGGTGTGGTGGGATGTAGAGGCGCCAGCAGCGTTATGGTAATTACTCAGAATTCCTCAGGTGAGTGACAAAGGTTCCACACTGGAGCGTTAAGGGGCAGCAGGTAGCCTAAACATGCAAATTACACTGATTTATCATCGGTGTGTGTACAAGATCTGCTGTAAATTCGAGAAAGACCATTTGTTACACACGTGGAGATCACCACATAATGTTGTTGTTTAATGAGCAATAACGAGAAAGCAGCAGAGAGACCCCGAAAGAGTGGGAGGGCGACAGTGATGCCTGGTGGAGGTTGCATCTGTTCTTGCTATTCAGAAGTAATCACGTTAAAAGGAAGAAGAGGGAGCTGAACCCCGCACTGCTGCGGAGTCTTGGTCATGATCCAACTCTGCTTCAGTGAAGAACAAAGGATGCAAATGGAGTGTTTGACACCGTATGAATGCAGCTCTCTGGCTGTGGAGCTGCACCCATGTGTGCCGGTGCAGGCGCCCTGTAGACATTGGAACACCAAATCGGCCTGAGGTTTCAAATGTTTTAATGGTGTAGAAACAGTAGAAAAAAATGCATAATATTGCACACGATCACTAAATTGCACTTTCCCAAAGTACAGATCTTTGCAGGAAAAAACTGGCGACCTGAATAATGTCATCTACAGTGTAACATAACAATGGGAGGCCTGACATTTCATAGACGTCTAACAGTCCCGTGATCTCGATAAAAATAAGAGCCGCTGCTGTTCCAGTGTGTAAGGATTAGTGTCATCTAATGGCAAGATTACAGATTGTAATAGATTGTAATAAACGGAGGAGTCCTTCACTCACTCCTCCAATTCCAGAGGGTGGCATCATGGAACTATGGTGGCCTTCACTTACCAGAAAGGATGTCATTATTCTTCATTTGTCTACAAAGCTTTTGCTTCCAAACGCCTGCTCTTGGCTGGTTTGTCCATTTACAGAAGGCCGCTGTACAAACATCATAGTGGTCGCTCTGTAATTCATAAAAAAAAAAAAAGCTTATTCTTACACTCAAAAAACAATGCATTTTCATTTTTAAGCGATTATACACATACTTATCGACAGAATATTCATTTTTTTTGCCAATAGACCTTCCTAAATATTACACACTGGAGCTTAAATTAAACGATTGCTTTGTATTAGCGTGCCAGCTCAGTGTCACTGCTACATCATTAGTGTTTCCTTTTAGTTCTCGCACTAAATCAAAGCTGGTGGCTCGAAGATTGCTACCGTAGTCCTTTAGCACTGTGTATATATAGCCCTTCTACCTTTGCAAGTTCAGTGCACAGTTGTGTGTGTGTGTGTGTGGGTTGGTAGACAGGTGTTTGGCGTTCTTGTTTGCGTAAAAAACAACAAAAGAAGCTTAATTTTTTCACGAGTTGCAACTTGTAATTGAATCGCGAGGTAAATCAATATTACAAAACAGCACTTAAAAAACGTTAGCTCGGCCAGCGTTCGCTCACATTAGTGCGAGTTCAGGCTGATTTGCCTTACAAATGGATCGCGAGGGCGAAATCGGAAAAAGTCCTTAACGGCACTTAAAAGCTGACATGAAACGTGACGACCTGAAATGGAGTCGGTGCTACAGGTTCACTGTGACACACACACACACACACACACACACACTGATAGAGAGAGAGAGAAGGCAAGACTCTTAATGGACTCGCAGAGAAGTGTTAAAATAGCTTTTTACTTTTGTTTCTAATTAAAATAAAAAGCAAAAACAGCATGTACATCGTCATAGAAAATACTCTGCCTTAGAAGTCGTAAAAACATTAGACTGTGTATGCTGTTAAAATCGGACACCCAGAGTACTTGCTTCAAGAGGAGGGGCCGGAATACTTCTGTGTGTGTGTGTGCGTGTTTGTGTTTTTGAAATTTCATCTCCAACTCCAGCATAAAAGCACAGATATTTATCGCTAAAAGAAGAGGACACAAGACACAGTGAAGCACAGGAAGCTCAATGGAGAGACAAATGAGAGATAATGGGACACACAAAGAGAGAGGGAGGGCACGGGGGGGGGGGTTATTAACCAAGGCAGGCAGATGTTCAGTCAGTCAGACGCACTGAGATGTTAACATGATGTTAGAGAGATAAAGATGATGGAGAAAGAGAGAGAGCGTGGACAGGGTTATATAGAACAGCGGCGTCACACTGTCGTGTACTGTGCTGCGTTTCAGTCTCTTGCTCGTGTTCCTCTCTATAGTCAAATAGTTTGTGCTTTGCCGGAGGTCGGGGTTGCGGCCGATGTCCGTTCAAAGATTATAGCTTCGCTCGTAAAAAAAGGCCCTCCACATGGCGCCTCCTCTTGTCGCCAAGCAATAATATGCTCTGAGGGGAAGAAAAGGACAAAAAAAAGAAAAGAAAAAAAGTACATTGCGTTGGAGGGGGATGCAATAAAAAAGACGTCAAACATCAATGAGAGCATTTACCCAGCATTTAAAGGGGCCAAAAAAAAAAAATATAAGAAATGTGTTCTATGAACTCATGGCATCTGAGATAAAGATACAGTGTGTAAGATTTATCAACATGGGTCATTCAACAGCACTCTGTTATCCTATTGGTCAAAGCCCAAGGAGCACATCGTACACTCTTAGAAATAAGGGTTCCAAAATTGTCCTTCTACAAGGGCTGAGGTTCTACCTGGAACCATTTGCTTCTGAAAAAAACCCTTTTCCCACAGAATGGCTTTTTCAAGGGTTCTTGGTTAAACTAATGGTTCCAGTAAGAACCATTTTGATCCAGAGAACCCTTTGAAACCCCTTTCCTGAATAAAGGGTTTTAAAAGGGTTCCAGGTGGAGAGCCAAAAAGGGTTCTTCTATGAGGACAAGCCAAAGAACTAAGACTGTAGGAAATTATAACATGTTAGACCATGGGTGTCAAAGGTAAGG
Source organism: Microchirus variegatus (assembly GCF_963457635.1). NCBI lineage: Eukaryota > Metazoa > Chordata > Actinopteri > Pleuronectiformes > Soleidae > Microchirus > Microchirus variegatus. Next base: position 20,833,626 of record NC_139812.1, on the reverse strand, counting down.
CCCGTGGGCCAGTACCAGCCCACCAGAATCCGGCAATCCGGCTCAGAGGATGAATGTGACTAAATATGTGCCTTTGTAGATGCACTGTGATCTGTGCGTTGTAATGCACATGTGTAAATGGTAAACTTAGGCATTCAATTGTTTGAAAAAAGATACTTAAATCAATTTAAAACAAAGGGAAACATTTGGAATCCTTTGCTGTTTATAGGTTATCATGCTATTATTTTAATGGTCCGGCCCACTTGAGATGAAATAGGGCTGTATGTGGCCCCCGGAATTAAAATGAGTTTGACACCCCTGTGTTAGACCTTTTCGCCGGGTGTCACAGAGCGACCCAGACACTAAATCTTCCTTCTTCAAATTTTACGTTACACGACACAGCGAATCATTCCCTACGTTCGTTCATAATCGAGGGTCATGACCAAATTGCTTAAAAATCAGCCTGAATTTGTGTCGTCTAATCCCTTCTAAACTTGACATTTTGAATCCATATAAGCTTTTTCCACCTTTTAAAACTGCATGCATGTTTTCCCCATATTTTCTGGATGTGTTCCAATAGAGAGATTGAGAAATAATTACATTATTATATAATTAAAACAACACATCTAATGGTGGCCTAACGTCTGTTTTTATAGCCCCTTATTGTCATCATGTCCGCTTGGTGTTGACACACAGAAATGATTCAAATAGGTTGAATCCTTATAAAAATATAACAGACAGCTTAGTTTGTGTATGTGCATGAACACAGTGTAAGGCCGGGTTTACTGTAAGTGCAGCTCCTTGTAGAAACCAACGCTCTACAGTGTTTTCAAGTTGGATAGCAGCAACCGTTTTTAATGCCAAAGGCTGCTTTTTATACATTTGTTTTTTTTTTTTACATAAACTCCATTTAAATAACGTACATCTTTACACAGCTTAGAAAAATACATGTATCTGCTCACCTAGGGTTTTTTTTGCAGGTGTGTACCGACGCTCTCCGGCAAACATGCCAGAAAAAAAAGGTTTGACAGAATTTAAAATGTTTTTTTTTTCTTTCTTTCTTTCGCGTCCCCTCCAGCTGACTTTGACGTGCAGTCTCAACTCAACGGAAGCCTCGCGAGTCGATTCCTCCCCTCGGAATATTTCTTTATCCGTCTTTGAGAACAACAGGGATAACCAAAAACGTGCCCACAACAAAGGCCATTTTTTTTTTTTCCCCAAAAAAGCTTCTATTCAAAGGAACCAGAGTTTCCAGCGTGCATGCTTTTTGGACTCTGACTTGGACTTGCGTTTGGGAGTGGACGTGAACACTTCGTTGGGGTAAGGCAGAGCAGCGGGACATTGTTGGCTGTCCAGGGGACAGAGTCTCTTCATCAGAGGCTGCAGCTTGTCCTCCTGCTGCTTGAAGTCCAGTTCAACACTGTAACACAAGGCACAAAAAAAAAAAAAAAGGTAAGCATATTATTTGAAGACGGGAGATTCTTTTGACCGAGCGCAAAAAGGTTTCTCAAAGTTTGCTTTTTTTAAACTTTTTTTTCTTCAGAATTGACTTAGTGAACAGTTCAAATGCCCTGACAGACGCTCCCTGGCAGCACATTTATCTTCGTGGCACACATTCATATTTCAGAGACCATGTGTATAATAGACTTTGTGTATAATTCCATTGCATCATCTCACTGTTTTTTTTTTTTTAAGTAGTCGCGCGGCTTTTCCTGCACAGTGAAGATAATGTTTGTATTTTTAGAACAACTGCTTAAATATGGGTTACCCCCTGACATTAGATGTCAGTGTAATCCCAGGCTGTTTTTTCTTTTCCTTTTTTAAAAAAAAAAAAAAATGTGATATTGTTCTGGTAACTTAGTTGATCTCTCTCTCTCTCTCTCTCTCTGATTAAATCTCTGAGGCGTGCGAGATGCGTGGGGCTAAATCCCATCCAAATGAAACCACTGAAAGGCCAAGCAGACCTTGATTTACTGTCTGTGTTCAAGCCTGAGAAGAAAAAAAAAATGCACTATTATAAACCATCTCCTTTCACTGTATTGCTATTGATTTGTAGCACTCCTCTTAATGTATTTATGCCTGGTGTGTGCACATCATTGTGGAGAAGAGGTTGTCGACAAATTACAGTCCTGAACAAATTTAATTTCCTGTTGCTTGTCATTATTAATTTAATACCACTCGTTTATTACCATTTCTTTTCAATACTTGACTTTAACATACTTTCAGGCGTGGTATTAATAATCTATAACCCGGGCTCATCTTGATGCGAAAGGAGGTCATATTTAGTGACTGAATTATTGGTAGGTGTCTTTTGGGCCAAAAAACGTCAATAAAGCCAATAATGGAGTTTTCACTTGTCATTCAGTGGTGCGTCGCTATTTAAATGACAAATGCAAGAAAACTGGAGGTGAGGATCTGCTTGTGTGCCCTCCTAGCGTGCAAGCACACCCCCCCAGTGGGCCGGGCTGTTTGGGCAGTGAGTGTAAAACAGAAGAGAACAGAATAAAGAATAATAATATTAAAAAAGAGTTGGAAAAAGCAGTGTTTAAAAAGCTTTAATGGAGTTTGCTAGTCAGGTTTTTGGAGATAGGATTAAAGGTGCCATATTTAAGAATGTGGCCAAAAACGGTTACTACATTGAAATTCAAAATACCGAGGTCTTTTAGGTTTCGTTTTCTGACATAACTGGCAACCCGTGGTCGCTCGGCAGCTGAGGCTCTACTGACTGCAATGATTGGTAGACAGCGGTAGGTGGCGCCACATGGCAAAACATGATATCAAAACATAAACACGATTTGCAGTCTGCAGAATATTTTTGAAATGTAAATATTTTGGCTGTACTGTTGTTGTTGGTGAGTTCAGTTTGTTATATGAACATTATTCCTGAGTCTCTGTGACATGTTAGGAGGATTTTTATGGCCAGTTGCTTTAGATTTATTACATAATGCACCTTTAAGACTGCACAGGATAAGGAATTGCACAATTTAACCTGCTTATAACCCATGAGGAAGATGAGGAGCACTGGAACAAGCCTTATCTAATACTGCAACACTGTCTTTAGACCAGTTTTTGGTCAATAATGCAGTGGCTTTCTGCTGCTTTAAGATAACAAAAGGACGAGCTACCTACACAACAACATGGACACGGGGCATGGAAACCACAACTGAGTTGGTTGGAAAACTAGCACTGACTCAATGAATCCTACAACCTGCATGAAATCTGAAGACCTGAATAAAAAGCTCTGCCTTGCAGACAAGGAGAGGACTTCTTTGACCTTGACGTGTCAGATGTCATCTCTTCCCAGACAAGTAGATGTTAAAGCACAAAGCTTGTGGACTGATAGAAGAGCTGCTTTGATGGGCATCGTAATTAGCTCGCTGAACGATACGCCATACTCAAAGTGACATAATGAAGTCTGGGAACTGTCCTCACCCTTGAGATAAGTGTCAGTTAGGAGCACGGCTCTATTAAAGATTTCAGCAGAAATCCCACCGTGCTGTATAGTGCTTTGCTCCTCTTATAGTTCCTCATGCATTCATTCATTCATTCATTCATTCATTGTCTAGCGCTTTATCCTCCACATGAGGGTCGCGGAGTGCAGCCTGGAAAGTCACACTGACACCAACGGTCAATTTAGAGAGTCTGAATAAACTCGGTGAACCTGTAGAAAACCTTGTCTTGTATAAAGTACTTGAAAGCGTAAAGTAAAGTGAACGTATCTTACCAGAAAATGACTTTGGTAGAAGTTAAAGTCACCTTTTAGAATATTACGTGAGCAAAAGTCCTGTAAAGTACCTGACATTTACTGTACTTAAGTATCAAAAGTCATTCTCTGATATAGAACGTCGGCGTAAACAAGAGAGTAAACAACGAGCCGCTGGTGTGTTTACCACTTGGAGCCGAAATCTACGGCTAACAGCAGAGCGGCTAATAGCTGAGCGGCTAACGGCTGGTGCTGTTAAAAAACAACTAGCGACAACAAACAGGCATTAAGTCACCAACTCAACTTTTATTTTGTAGTAAAGAGTAACGAAGATGATTTAGGGAAATGTATCGGAGTAAAAGTAAAAGCTGTCACATATATAAATAAAGAAGTAAAGTACAGATTATGTAACAAAGTTTTTGTACTTCTTTACATTGCAACAGTGTAGGAAAACCCACGCACATTTACTGTACTTAAGTATCAGAAGTCATTCTCTGATATAAAACGTCGGCAACGAGTAAACAACGAGCCGCTGGTGTGTTTTCCATTTGGAGCCGAAATCTACGGCTAACAGCAGAATGGCTAACAACTGAGCGGCTATTTTGTAGTAAAGAGTAACGAAGATGATGAAGGGAAATGTATCGGAGTAAAAGTAAAAGTTGTCACAAATATAAATAAAGAAGTTAATTACAGATATCTAACAAAGTATTTGTACTAACAAAGTATTTGTACTTCCTCACCACTCTCTGAATGCTGAAGCCTGTATCTCAGCAGAACTGCTGATTCTTGCTTTACATCTTCTCTTATTCACATTATTAAATGTTTAATTTCCTCCAGGTTTTTTTTTTTTTAATCTCCATTTGTACCTTTTGTTTTCAGTTAAAAATCTCTGTGTCTTTACTGTTTGAAATAATGTTGACTTAACAGAAAGCAGAGCCGAATCACGGCGGCAGCAGCAGCAGCACAGAGAAACACACAGAATAGCCTCAGCAATTATTGAGCAATTAATCACTTGGCAGATCACTGCAGCGACTGTGCAACGCTGTGGGCAAATGCCTCAGTAGGAAGCCAAAGGCAGCACTGTACAATGCGGGTGGCACTGTGTGAGTAGGTGCTCCAGTGAACAAAAGCCCCGTATATTATGTGATATCATCGCTGCACAAAAACAGATTGAAGGGGATGGAGACAGGGGTTTTTTCTAGGGCATTAAGCAAAGCAGATTAATCATCTTTTTTATTTTTTTTTTAAGTGAGGCGAGTGCGAGAAGCTGTCGCTGTGATCAGCGGCGAGCCGTTTGTTTGTCGGCATGTCGTGGTGTGCTGAGCACCATTCGGTGATTGTAGCTCCTGGGGTGGTGGGGGATTTTGCTGCTGTGAGGTGTCTTTTTAGCGCGGAGAAAAACTCCATTCATACTCGCTGCTACTGGCACCTTTCAGCGTTAAAAAAAGTCATTTCTCCTCCTGTGATTTTCCCTTTCGGCCATTCACAGTTCAAAGTCTCCACTTGACAAAGATGAGTGGTTGAGGCCTGATATAGTGCAACATCCAAACTACATGATGGGGGCGTCGCAGTAGACAAAAAACCACCAGAGAGTGACAGTTGTTTCCCTCCGCTGACAGGAAAACAGTTGAAGCGTGAACTTCCCAAAGGTTATGCTAATCACATCCACCATTTCTTCCCCATATCGTACGCACGTCAGATATAAAAGCCCATTCCTGTTGTCTATCACGTGGTTTGCTGCATCGCGGGCGCGGAGTAAAAAATGCAACCTCATTAATGAGAACAAAACAGAGAAGACAGTCTTGACAACTGCTCACCAAAAACAACCTCGGCTCCGGCGTATCAGTGTGGGACACGGGTGCTAATTAGCTCCTTGCATCTTATTACATTCATTTCCCCCAAACCTAACTCTTCTTCTTTTTTTATCAAAGTCATTGTTAGCGCCAAATTGGAAATGCTGCATTTTATACGTTCCATCAAACGCTGCCTCAGATGCTTTGATCCAAGCATGTTTCAGACTGGGTTTCCCTGCCGTTTCCCTGCAGTGACTCAGCGGTGGGCCATGTGTAATTTGCAACTGATGCTTTTGTAAATCTTGTTTCAAGTAGAGATGCAAATGTAGATGTAAAGCAGCAGTTGGGCAGGGCCGGGCCAGGGCGAGGAAAAAAATAAGCTGATTGTCGGGGTTTAATTTGCAGGTTGTTAAAATGCTAATGTTTCCGGGGTCATGGTTCTCTCTTCCCCGAGCGCTTATCATCAAATGAGCATGGACAGAAACACTTTTTTGTTTTCCAGATGACTCGAGGCAATCTTTCCATCTGTGAGACGCTCTGCTGATGTTGACACTTGTTTAATTGTGTCCATTCTCTGACTGTCCTTTTAGACTCACTTTCCCCCCCCCCCAGGGTTCTTTGCGGCATAAGTAAATGTTGCCAGTGCTAGAGCAGAAAATCTGTATGTAAAATAGTGGTCGTGGTCGAAGCCTGGTGCAATGGGACAGAATTAGAATTAGGACTTTTCATCCTCTCACTTTACATTATACTGCAGTAATTAATTGAATTATTGATCAATAATGCAAAATAAAAGTATTGTGATGGGAATATTCAGAACAAAAAGTCCACACAAACTGCTTTATAGGACTGTTTTACCAAAACTATTGACAAAAAGAAATATTGTCCACTGCTGATATTTACCATGACCATTTTTTATGTAATATATTTGCCTGAATCGATGAATCAATTCGTTGTTTGGCTCATAAAATGTTTCCCCAAACCTCTGATTGTGTCCAAAAAACATATTATGGCTTTCATAGTTATAGGGAGTAAAGAAACCAAAACATATTCTTATTTAAGAAGTAGCAAAATCAGAGAGTGTGTTTCCCAGGCAGAAACACGTTCAATTTACATTAAACTGAGGCTATTAATGGAATTATTGATCAATAATACCAACAAAAAAAATACATGCATCACTTTGAGGGACTTTTCAGGGCAAAAAGTCCATAGAAACGTAATATTATATTCCTTTATAGCAGGGGTGTCAAACTCATTTTCACTGAGGGCCACATCAGCATAATGGTTACCCTCAAAGGGCCAGATGTGACTGTCATACAGAATAAATGTAACTAAATGTAACCAAATATAATGTAAAAAAAAGGTAACTACTCTGTAACATATTGCTAAATAGCGTCTTTCTGTATTTTTTTACTTATTCAATTTCACTCGTCGCATGATGCATGATAAACTGCGATCGAGTGGCAGTGCCGTCACTTTGTGGGTAATGCAATCGCCATGCATTGTGGGAAATGTAGTTTATGGTCAACGCACGCCTTAAAGCAGCATAGACCTATTTTAACACAGATTTTTAAGACCAATTAGTCACTCGCGGGCCACATAAAATGACGTGGCGGGCCACATCTGGCCCCCGGGCCTTGAGTTTGACACATGTGCTTTATAGGATTGTTTCACCAAAATTATTGACAAAAAGAAAGTGTGGGGCTGCAACAAATGACCCAGTTTTCATTAATCTGTTGATTATTTTCTTGATTTATCGTTTGGTCCAACAAAATGTCAGAAAATGCCAATCAATGTCGGAGTTTCCCAAATCTCAAATGTCTGGTTTTGTCCAAAATGTTACAGATTTGATTGTGATAGGGAGTAAAGAAACCAAAACATACATTATTACGTATATTCTTTCTTTGAATCTTTTGGTGCAAAATGGATGACAAACTGTGAAGCATCTCGCCGAGACTGAATCATTGCAGCTCTTGGCCTAATTTATCGACCATATAGATTCAGCCTTTTCTCCTCCTCCATTTGTATTCTCCCTATGTATGCCCAGTTTGTTGCAGTGATGTATGAGATGCTGCAGTATGCTGTGGAGACTGTCAGCGCGCAGCTGAAGTCTGGATAAAACCCACAGATTGACTACCTGAGTGCAGTAAGCTGCTTCGGTCACAAATTTATTGTGCATGGAGCGGCAGGGGATGGAGGGGGATTTGGACAGTGGTGAAATGAAGGGCTTTGTCTCTGGTGCTGCTCATCTTGGTTACAGTTAGTTGCCATCTCACCTCAAAGGGTCAGTAATCTGTTGACTACCAATTTGGATTGTTTTCACTTCCCTTCTTTGTCCTTCCAAGTGATGCGTCAGCAAGGTTATTTGTTCTTTTGCCGTATCAGCGTATAAACGTAGCAGATAAATCGACTGTTTTATATTGAAAACAAGGCTGGCGATGAGATCATACAGTGGTTTATGTAAGTAATGAAAGGTGTTTTATGCGATAGTAAAAAAAAAAAGTACATCCAAAATAAGTTGCAGATCTAAAAAAAAGCAGAGAGAGACAATGATAAAAAAGGTATAAACACAATTCCGTCTTAGTCAGTTTTTGTGGCTGCTTAGTTTTGCTGGAGAATGCTAAACGCTACTATTTGCAGACTTTAAGATATTTATGACAACTGCTTTGGCAGAGATAGGGCCGTGATAGATAACCACCTTCCTTGCCAACTGCGGCTCCTCGCCATCTAATGACAGTCAGGAAAACCGGTTCGGTTGAAGCGCAAAAAAAAGAAAGAAAAAAAGATACATAAAAATCAGCGACTATTTACTGATGCAGGGCTGTGATGAAATGGTAATCTTCCACTTGATTATTTTGCCTCAGGACAATCTTTTCTCCTTGTTGTGAAGCAACTTTTTTCAGCCAAGTTGCTTCACACAGGGTTGGCACACGTTGTCTCATCTAAATATGATTAGGAAAATGAAGGGGAAAAAGGGGACTGATATATGCCATAGGGCTTTTCTCGACTGTACAGTACGCTTCTTGAGTCAGTCTCACAAATTGCCTGACTGTTAAATCTATAACGTCCACCCTCTCAGTTCATTTTGACGCCAGTGTACTCCATTACTCCAATTATCTGCAGCGAGACGTAATTAAGCCGTTGGTACAGTCAAAAGTACATGATACGGGCGACAGCGACGCCGTTCGCAGCCTCGCTGCCATTTGTTCTCGACACAGTTCTTCATATCTCGACATAACCAGTTTAAACCATTACCTTGAAAGCAACACTTACAGTAATGACTAAACCCATGAAAACAAATCACTGGGAAGTCCTTTCAGATCAATACAGAGACACACACACACACACAGGTTTGTGCAGTATTCAAAGTGAGGACCCTTATTGACATAATGCATTCAAGCCCCTTACAGTAACCTTAACCATGACAACTAAATGTTGTGTCTAACCCTAACCTTAACCCTAACCCTAACCCCAATTCTAACCCTAATTATAAGACCAGGTCTTAACCCCCCAAAAAGCCAACATGTCCTTTACACATGTGTTGGTCCTCACAAAGCCACAAATAAAAGAACACACAGCCTTTGAACCATGTGTTTTCCCCTCACCTAAACCATGACCAGTTAATGCTTAAACCCTAACTTCAGCCAAACTACATTTCAAATCCAGTTCTTTAGACACAAGGTTCTGCCTCATTAGGACCAGGATTTGGTCTCCATTGGTCCTGAGAAGGTCGGTGTTTATGCTAGAAAATGTTCTAAAGAGGTAACAAATTGTGCAGTATTCAAATTGAGGACCCTCATTGACATAATGCATTCCCGAGCCCCTTACAGTAGCCTTAATCATGACAACTAACTAAATGTTGTGTCTAACCCTAACCCTAACCCTAATTCTAACCCTAAAACAAGGACTTCACCCCCAAATAGCCCTTTAAAGATGTGAGGAACAGCCAAAATGCCCTTTACACATGTGTTGGTCCTCACAAAGCCACAAATAGAAGAACACAGCCTTTGGACAGCCCATAACCAGTTAATGCCAAACCCTAACTTCAGCCAAACCACATTTCAAATCTTAACCAGTTCCTCAGATATGAGTTTGTGCCTCATTAGGACCAGGTTTTCGTCTCCATGTTGAGTACTGGTCCTCAGAAGGTTGGTGTTTATGCTAGAAAATGTTCTTAAGAGGTAACACATTGTGCAGTATTCAAGGTGAGGATCCTCATTGACATAATGCATTCCCAAGCCCCTTACAGTAGCCTTAACCATGACAACTAACTAAATGTTGTGTCTAACCCTAACCCTAACCGAAACCAATTATAAGCCTAACCCTAAAACAAGGTCTTAAACCGCAATAAGCCCTTTAAAGATGTGAGGACCAGCCACATTTGGTCCTCACAAAGCCACAAATAGACGCCTTTGGACAGCCCATAACCAGTTGATGCCTAACCCTAACTTCAGCCAAACCACAATTCAAATCTTAATCCCTAAACTGAAACCAGTTCCTCAGACACGAGGTCCTGCCTCATTAGGACCAGGTTTTGGTCTCCATGACAACTACTGGTCCTGACAAGGTCAGTGTTTATGCCAGAAAAGGCTCTTAAGAGTTAACAAATACAAGTACACATGCACACACAGTGCAGTTAAACAGGAGGTGGGTATGGTAGAGTGTGTACACAGTGTTTGTGTGTTGTGAATCAAAATCGTCTAATTCTAGGACTCCACCAAACAGCGAGGTCCTGAATTATGAACTATTGAGTGTTGTTGCCTGGAATGCCCTGCAGCAATTCAGGTCAGGTTTATTATCATCTTTGCCGTGGACGTGTTCTTGTGCGTTTTTTTTTTTTTTGCAAGCAGGATTAAACAAAAACGTACTTGAATCAATTTGCTCAATGAATGATTCAATGAAAATGTTGTTCAATGACCTATTGATGGGGATTGGAAACAGTCATTTGTCTACTCTGTAACTTGAATTATATCATGAATTTTAGAAGAGTGCATTGCAGGAACTGATGGTGCGGATAAAAAAAAAAAAGAGAAAAGTGTAAATCAATTATTTACAGCTGTAATATAAAAGAGCTAACCTCTGCAGTGTTAGTGAAGCAAACAGCTCAGATATTTCTGTCTAATTTAAATCATATTTTCATGAAGAACAATCATTCGCAATCACATCGCATATTTCTAAAATTTGATCAACACTGTTGTCATAATTATATTTATTAATAAGCATTGCTTGGAATGGAGAACACTGTGTTTTCAATTTCCATATCAAACAAGAATGAGAAAAGAAAATCAGACTCTGCAGCAATAATCCACCTCATAGCTTATTGATTTTCTTTTGTTTCGTCCATCACCTTTTCTCCTCTCTCATTTCTCCACACAAACACACTCAGTGAAACTCTGCCAAACATTAAATTTTAAAGCCGCCGAACACTTTCAAAACCTTTCCCGTTTCCTACATTCATGCTCGGCTGCTCTCCTTTGCCAAAAAAACACTGCAGGTCTCGTAGAGTGAACATGGAAGACACCTGAGGCAGAACAGAGCTGTCACGCTTTAGTCCAGAATTTAAACAAATATTCTTATTTAAGATATTCAAATCCCTCCCCCTCCTCCACCTGCTGCTAACTAAACACACACATCATTAAATAATTACTTTGGAAATGAATTATATTCTATCTAATTGTCCATTATTTTGATAGTCAATCAGATTTGAGTGTTATGATAATAATTAAAACAAAGCTCTCTGATGAAATCCTTCAAGTTGAATCATTTAGGTTTGGTTTACGGGCAAAACAAATCATTTTGAGGTTTTGCGAAACAATGATCGACATTTTTCAAGACTTTTTTCTTTTTGTTGGACATTTTACGGACCAAACAACTCAGTGATAAATTGACACATTAACTGATAACAAAAATATGTCCCACTTCTTGAGATTAGTCATGCGAGGTTAATCTCACTTGGGTGGAGCTAGCAACTAAGCAAACAGATGAGTCAGGGGACTTAGTTACTTTACTTACTACTTTAAGTTACTTTAGTTTACTTTTTTCCACTGTACAGTGGGCTCTGCTCTGCTCGGCTCTATTCTACTCGGTTTGGTAGCGGGTACATGATTTTCCATTACTTCATAGTACCTCCTCAACATGGGCACAGATCATCAACACGGCTGCACAAAACTGCAGTTCTTTTCTGTGCACTGAATCATTGGAATCGGTTCATTAAAACGTTCAAATTTTAGTTAATTTCTTTCCTGCTTTCCTCTGACACAAGCCACTGAACTGAAATTATGGCTGAACGATGATTCGGCTCACGGTCGCCATCTTTCGGCGACTCTGTTAAATATTGAGTTTTTAGAAATGTCCTTGCTAGGTTGGAGATTAACGCATGCGTTCAAGATTTTTAAGTCTTTTAAACTGATCTACGGTTTGGCATTGATCGGTTTGATTCTTGTGTCTGACGTCGCACTCGTGACTCTTCCAGTGATCAATCGGTGGCCCGATTGACCCCTATGTCGTATATAGAACCAGAAATACCTTAACACACACCTTTTAGATGCTTTGAGGTCATGGCTGTCCATTCAGAAGAATGGTTTCACTTGTTATCTGCATTTTCACAACAAAACAACACCCATCACTGTCTGATTTTCCTGATCGGCTAAGAGATCATTTGAAGTGGATCTTGGGGTGAATTCCAATTCCTTGCTTAACCTTCAATCTTAACCCTCAATCTCAAAAATGCGCGCTACCGCTAGTGCAAGTGCTGTCCCGATTCTCAGAAAAATTAAGTTGAGGGGCAAGTTTAAGGGCTGTATCACCCTCAATATTGAGATTTTTCCGAGACCACCCTTGGGAGCAAGGGCTACCCAGAATGCATTGCGTGTTTTCACATAACAAAGATGGCGCCGAAAGCAGCGAAACGAGTACAAATCTTCGTTAATAGAGATATAAAAATGATGAAAACCATTGTATTATCTTAGTTTATTATGGATTACTGACGTCATTGTTGCGTAACATTTATTTTTATTTTACGATCTTTTGTCAATAGCCGGCCGGTGCAGACAAGTGATCGTTTGCCATCGTTTAACTTTTCAATAAGCCGTGGTGTGTGGTAACTGTCAGCTGAATATGTCCGTGGTTGTGGTATTTGTATGAGTATCATCTTATAACTAACTGACAACCTAATAACTTGACTGACAAACAGATCGTAATAAATAATCGTGACGTAAATGTGTTCTTCTTCTTCTACTTTTTTGGAGTTGACAGACTGGACGCAGCTTTCGCGTTATTCTGCCCCCCACAGTCTGAAGACGTATCTGCATTTAAGGGGTGTCCCATTTCTAAGTGACAAAATAACCCTCAACCCTTGGTTTTGAGGGCCAGTTAAGATTAAGGGTTGAGCTTGAGGGTTAAGATAGGAATTGGAATTGGCCCTAAGACAAAATCACTCCCAGAGCGGCCTCTAGTGGAGACCACGGTAATTCATTCAAACAGTCTGATGCGCACCTTGGCTGCACATTTTAAACTCAAATTGGTTTTTAAGTTAAGGATGATGGACACACAGTGCACAGAGCATCACTGACAACCACCGGCTAAAACCTAAGCCGGCTCTTTCTGTAGAACATCTCTGCATCGCTGGCTCACAGCTTACCGGAAATAGTCAGGCTGGCTTATTGAAAACCGGGAAGAGACAATGCATATAATCAATTCTCATTTCCCTTTGCACGGGTCCACTGCAGATGAAAAGAAAGAAAGAAAGAAAAGGTTTTGCCCAAAGGACGCATTTTTTTGATACGCCACAAGTCCCCGATGGTATCAAGACCCCTTTTTGTTCTTGCGATATCATGAAATATCATTGACGATGTCTTAACATCCCTTACCGCCCTGCTACTTTTCCTCTGAGGCTTCCTCTGCGTGGTGCCAAGTTTTAAACTTAATGAGTACAACACCTGCTCACGAGTGGAGCGGCATCAACATTTGATCATAAGCATAATCAAGGAGCTGCTGTTAGAGATCTCCCACTGACACAGTCGGGGAGTGGCTGGACATGAATTCAGATGCCAGAGAACATCCCTGCGAGAGTGAGCCAGGACTGAGACGGGAGGTGGTCAATGAGGTATGATAGTCATTGAGATGCACTGGAGAATACATTTAATTAGAGGTGATGGAACACGGCGAGGGACACAGTCGGAGGAGTTTCTCCCTGAATAGAACCTTTTTTAATTAGAGACACTTGTGGAGTGAGAGAACTTTCATTTTATATCATAATTGCGCTTATTTTATTTGCTGATTAGTTGCTTAAAATCAACAAAGTAAACAAGACATTTACCCAGATTGAGACGAGACAATTCAGTAATTTTCAATTTCCAAGTGTTTTTAACCCCCGTGTAGAACATGGAAATGATGTTTATGCCTAAGTGAAACATCCTATTATCTGAGAAATTGTGAAATTGGTAACTTAAATTAGAGTTTTCATAAAATAAGACAAATTAACTCTCACCCCTCGTCTCAAAACGGAAATTTAAAAGCATTATGCAGGCTGTTAACTTTAATTTATTGTTTTGATTTTCTTGGTTTCACTCAAGTCCATGTGACAGCAAGTGGCATAAAGAGAGTTCCAAACATCTTTCAGTTTCCTTTTTTAAAAGAACAAGGTAACAGCAGAGAAGGCTGTGGATTTTGAAGTGGCAAATGACACCGGGTCACAGCTAGATTGGATTTCCCACCTGCTTCTGAGGCATTTTTCACTGTTGAACGTGTGATATCACTTGTGTCTTTCTGTCTTTGTGACAATACAGTGGTTTAAAAAAAACTGAAAAATCACAAACATGACTGGTTAGACGTCACAGAAATAACCTCGTATTTCATGTTATTCACCCTCGGTAAGCCATTATCAATATAAACAATCAGTGCATACACTACTTTAGTGAGTTAAAGGGCCACTTCACCCCAAAAATATACAGTTTTTTTAATCTAATTTCCAGAGAGATAAATGTGTTATTCGATCTGACATACATGTCTCATCCCGAGAAACAACAGAGGAAGTTGGGATTGTAAAAAAACAATAAAATTGACAAAAAGTCGACATCAAAGTCACTTCCTGCAAAGAAAATAAAAGCCCTACACTGATCTTTACTGTGATTCTGTCAAGTTAAAACAAACAGCAGCATCATAACGACTTTAAGCCTTTTTAAAATTTTTATGATATTCTGATTCTTCTTTACTGGATTCCTCTCACTGTGTCACACACAATCTTTGATTGAAATCACATTCCGTAATTCTTTTGCGTCAATTCAGTGTACTGTATGTATAAGAAATTGCCCCCTAAACACCTCTTACAAGCATCGGTTTCACAAGCAAGCGTTTAAGACACAACATTAAGGAACGCAAAGAGAAAATGGAACCCCACCTGTAAATGATGCACGCGCTGTTTCGACAAGTGTCACAATTTGCTGTGTCTTGTCCCGTTCGGTAGGTGAGCCTGTGGAGAGAGAGAGAGAGAGAGAGAGATGAAAACATTGGCAGAGTTCCTCCAGAGACGAGCGCGAGCTCCACGTTTTAACACCCGCGGGCATCAGACATCAGCTCGATTTGTTTTTTCGGCAACGTTGCGTTTCACCCCGTGTTGTTTGTTCCTAACAGTCGAAAAAACGCAGCAGAGGTTTCTCACACCACAGATTTAGTGAATGGTGTGTGTAGACTGATCTGCTGATCTGACATCAAAAGGATTAACTTGTTCGGTCAAGACGTAGTAAAGACATCTGTATTCTGCAGGCAAAAGGAAGTTAAAAAAAAGGATTGACTTATAAATATTATATTGAAATATTGACTTAACAGTTTTTCCCCTTCACCTATTGGACGATTGGAGCTTAAGTTACCAAATTTACATTATATATTATTGAAGAAGACCCATAACTAGCAATTAAGACCATTAACTTACCAATAAAGTGTTTATTGACATTATAAATCAAGTGAGAAGTTCATTTTCACATAGGCTGCCATTGAAACAGACCTCTCTTTTTTTTTGCCACCAGTGGAGTCGCCTCTTGGTGATTAAGTGCTGCTTCAGTTATACTTATTTTCAATTTCAGTGCGATTTGCTTCAGAGATGGCGGTGCATACGAATGAAAACAACCCCGATAGAACACAATAAAACAGAGGCACGATGAAACACGGCGTTAGCAAAGTTGATTGAAAACAATTTCCCACTCAAATGTCATAAGAAGTGTCATTAAAGTTGAATGAGAACAGTGCTTTTGCACAGTGAACTCTGGAGAGCTTGTGTCTCTGTCCAGAAGGAAAAGACAGACATACATTTTACACCCTTGAACTGTTCGCTGTGCAGCGTCACGGTCTAAGAGTCAAAGGACGTCCATAAAGGACATCATGACTGACAGAGGCTCGTGTGGAGGAAACTCAAATCAAATACAAGGCGACAACAGTCGATGATCTTCTTCATTTTGAATTTCTTCCGCTGCAAGTGTGCGTATTGATATTCAGGCTACAGTACTGTATGTGTGTGTCACTGCATGCAGCAGCAGCAGGCTGCAGTGGTACGGCGACGAGGGGGGAGGGGCTGGGTTACAGCGCTGCACATGTAATTGCTTGCTGTTGCCGTAGCCCTTTTCCGCCCTGATGGATGACATGTGGTGGGGGTTGGACCTCAGCTTTCACAGTGACATGAGAGGTGACCTCACTGGGGGGGGGGGGGCAGTGTGGATCGAAAATGCTGATGGGTAGCTCAAAGTCAACAAGTTCATCCGTCCTGCCCTCCTCTCAAATGAAGTCTCACGGAACAGCTGTGAGCAAGGACAATAACTCACTGCGCCGATACGGTCAGCACTAGTGCTTTTCCTGTTGCCTGGCTTGTTCATGTACATCCCTGCAATTTAATCAAATCACATTATACTAATCTTGTGTTTTTTCCCCCTGCATTTACTCAATATAAAAAAAAACAACAAGTTGTCTTTCATATAAAGGGTCAAATAAAGTGGCTTTTGTGTGGTATAAAGTCACACAGAATGGTTTCATATACATATATATGTATATATATATATTTATATACATATTTATACATATATATATATATATATGTATATACATATAAACATATATATACATATATGTATATATATATATATGTATATACATATAAACATATATATACATATATGTATATATATATGTATATACATATAAACATATATATACATATATGTATATATATATATATGTATATACATATAAACATATATATACATATATGTATATATATACATATATATGTACATACATATATATATATATGTATATACATATACATATATATACATATACGCATATATATACATATATATGTATATATACATATATATACATATATATGTACATATATGCATATATATATATGTATATGTACATAATATACATATATATGTATGTATACCAACTCGTTTGCAGCCATCTTGCTTTACTAGCGCAATGTTGTCGTTTCCTCCATGTTACAGTATGTTGACATAAAAAGTGCGGGATAATCCTACTAATTTCTTATACATATATAAGTAAGTAGGAATGCAGGCATATCTACGGATATTTGTGTGTGTGGATACATATCATTATGATTTATAACATTTGAAAAAGATTTCATCATTATCACTGCCAGTGCTGTTGGTGTCCTGCTTTGATGTGTTGAATAACACATTCTCTAAGCTGACTGTTTGCTGTCACAGATTCGCCGCCGCGTCGTTCACCCACGTCAGCGGTTCTGTGACGTGTCCTCGTCATTCTGCTTCCACTGTCCCTCCCCCTGCCTGTGTGTGCCTGCGCTTGCCTTTGAGCTGCATGGTATTTTGTGTGTCTGACTGATAACCAGCGAACAAAAGCCGCAGTCGGGTCCAGGTCACTTCATCCCATGTGGTGTTCTGCGTCTATTCCAGGTCCTTTATTCATTTTTACACGGGACACAGCGCGGAAATGAAAAGACCAGCTTTGTGATTAACATTTACAGTTGGCTATTAATAAGTAAAGAGCTTATCTGCATATAATTGTGTCAGTGGAATAATATTATGGCAAAAATTTGCATGACTCTGAGTGATATTCGAGGGAATGCAAAAGTATTCAGCAACGAGGAAGCCGGTGGTCTACTGCTCCCTTAGTCTGAGTTACTTTTGAACGCTGAAGTCACAAATTAACACAACAGATCGAGGCTGCAGTGGACCACAAATATATAGTGGACTTTGAGGAAAAAAAATCACTGTTTTATTCAATGGACTCAGGTGCAGACAAATGAATGGCGCAAACTTCAGCTTCCTGTTCGAAAAGAGCCGCCTTAAGGCAAGGTAAAGTGGTGAACAATGTAGCATCCACTTAAGCTGCTGATTTAATTAGGTCAGCGTTTTTGTTAAAAGGCTAAAACGTTTGTTTTTTTCGACTGTTGTCTCAGGTCATAGCTTTGTTTTTAGCTGAGCTCACAGATGCCCTCTGAGCACAGAAAACAAACAGCGCACAATCACAGCTGTGTAACACACTGACTTTGTTTTAAGGTCTAGGGTGTGCTATTTAAAAAGTGTTTATTGGCTTCAAATGAGTATTCTACACAATGTGCTCCGCCTGCAAAAGATCCGCAAGCATAAATGACAAGAAAAAGTGGAGATATTTTTGAAAGAGTGCTTACATTCTCTCTGTGGTACAGAAAGGCCACCGTAGTTAGTTAATGAGCTTTGGAAATCAAAGCCTTGTCCCACACTGGAGGATTTTTTAAAATCTGACTTGATTTTAAAAGCGTGGTCCTCAGACACAACGATTCAATGTTTTAATCCCGAGAAAGCACAGACTAACTAGACCACACACTTGGTGCTTAATCAAAGGATTTCAGAGAGGAGATTCCAGGGATTTGGGATCTCGCAGAAACCCAAGTGATTTAACGTGACTTCAGAATGTAAACGGACATGAACGGTTGGCGTCGTCAGTTAATAGCGATGTTTTGCGCGATGAAGTCACACGGCTGGGAAGACGGAATCAACTTGGCTCTGTACAAGTTACGGTTCTAAACAAAAGTACGAAACATCCATTTCATATGCTACCGTTCAAAAGGCTGGGCTCACTGAGAAATGTCCTTATTTTTTAAGGAAAAACACTTTTTTTTTTTCAATGAATATAACATTAAATTAAACTCTATACATTGTTAATGTGGTAAACGACAATTCTAGCTGCAAGCGTCTGTTTTTTAATGGAATATGTACATAGGTGTATAGAGGCCCATTTCCAGTGTTCTAATGGTACATTGTGTTTGCTAATGATGTTAGAAGGCTATTGGATGATTTGAAAACCCTTGTGCAATTACGTTAGCACAGCTGAAAACAGTTTTGCTGGTTCTTTGACAGAAAGCAAAGTTTATTATTTCTAATCTTGTCAATGTCTTGACTATATTTTCTATTCATTTTGCTACTTTTTTGATGAATAAAAGTGTGAGTTTTAATGGAAAACGCCAAAAAATTGCATAGGTGACCTCAAACTTTTGAACGGTAGTGTACAGCAAACGTGTTTAATACGTATGATCTGGAAATTGATGTTAAAATTGTGTCTGTTAAACCCAGATAATTTGTTCAAATCAGCCTGAAATTGTAAGACACCCAAAACTGTTGGAAGGGCCAATTATCCTCCAGTGCGGGGGGCAGGCTTAAGGGATGAGTCCTCTGTTTGTTGTAATCTGCATATTCACCATTAGACGTCACTAATTCATACACAATGGACCTTTAAGAGTGCGATAAAAGCCCCCTTCAAAAATTCCAAACCAACATTTTAATGTTGCAGTTCCCTTTTGCGCAATGTCATCGATAAAGAATCCAACATTTTGTGTGACTGTATCAAACTTAAGAAGATATGAAACAGATCACAGGGAATTTAATTATTTCATGTTTGCACGGAGATAGGTTTCATTTTTGGAACTGCAACACACGCAGCGACAGAAAGTGAAATCCCCCAAACCGAGAAGTAGAAGTAATACTGTTATTTTGAATGTCAATAGTGAAGTGAGTAAAAAAACACTTGTGAATTGTGTTTGTTCCCCAGTCAGTTGGAACAGCGGATAATAATGTGTCACTGCGTGTGTGCTACTAATGCTACGGACAAATCAGCGAGCGGGGGGAGGTTTTATTTGCCTTTCGGTTCATCTGAATGTATCACTTTACAGGAAACTATCCGACTGTTCAGCCGTGAAAAAACAGGCAGGACTGTTTGTGCCGACACGTCGATGGGAGGCAGGTTTTTTTTGTGTGTCCTGTAACTGCAGCTCCTCTAATAACACTGAAAGAAAACAACGCAGTGGAGGCACTACAGAAGGGACAGGCTTTTTGTTGAGATGAAAGCATAGGTGTTATGAAGCTGCACTAATTGGGCCTCTAAAAGCAAAGTTCCCCCCCAGAACAAAACTGTGGTACTTTGTTCTCCACTGGATGCGGATGAGGCTTAAACGCAATGTGCTTTGCATTTCGATGCAAAGCACAAGTGCATTCTTAGAATTGCATTACTGTAAGAGTCTGACAGTGTTTTTAGGACTTAATGAAGCATAGTGATACCCTTTTCCTTCAAAGGTGCATCTCTAATAAAATATGAAATATAAGGCATTATTGGAGGCTCTGAGATTAAAGTAGAAAGAGAAACAGCACTGAGGTGTATTTTTGAATGTGAACTGAAAAGGCAAATACCCCATTACACAGTGTTAGTTGATTATCATATAAAGTTTTATTCAGTCTAGGCTTTATGAACCTATGACTTTTCCTCTATTTCCAACAGCAAGTGAAAGTTTGCACTAAGTGAGTCCAAGTCTCCCAAGAGGATGATGTCTTATAATTCTCCCGCACCACAATCCGTTGCAATGCAGTAGGGCTGCAGCAGTTATTTGATTTAATCTGTTATTAATCTTCAACTCTTTTGATAATCGATGAATCGGTCTGAGCGTGTTTTCAATAATTGATGCGGCGTGGGAGTGAAGTATTGTTTTTAGTGGCTGCCTGTGCTTCCGCACTTGGACTTCTCAATATGACCAACAGAGGCCGACAGAGGCTTGTTGCGTGCTATTTCTGATTGCCTTGTTTTGGTTTGCGGACAAAACGAGACATTCGAGAACGTCATTGTCTCCAGGTTTGGTAAACACTAATCACCATTTTTAACAACAACAACAATCGTATAGTTGCAGCCCAACAATGAAATATCTCAACATCCACAGCATGGAAAGCTGTGAAATGAGAAACCTTTGCTACCTGAGCTTTGCTAAGTCGCAAAAATATTTATATTTGAAACAAAATTCATGTGAAATTGAATGATAGCTAAAATCACAAGATGTTTCTGTTACAGTGACGCTGCAAGGGTTCACAGTGACTCTGAGACGACAGGAACGAGATTAAACCATTCACAGTAAATATCTATATGGAAAATGCGTAAACATTTTTGATGCCGACTCTGCAAATGGCATTTTGCTTGGGTTTGATGCAGTTGTGAAGAGTGCAGTCCCTGATGTATTATGTCATGCAAGTATTTTGCAAACACCAAAGATGACTCTTCCACACTCTGCACACACACACACATCCTCTCAGCTGAGAGCGTACAGAGGGACTAATGTGTATGACAGGGCATGTTGAAACATGTTTATATTTAATTCAATATAGTAGAGTAAATTATAAAAAAAAAAGGCCTCACAAAGGTCACTTTCCTTGGGGTTTTCATGTAAAAAAAGAAAAAATAGTGATGAAAGGTGAGAAAAGCCTATAGGACCCTTGAGTAGTTCCACACTCTTAATCTACATGAATATTTGAGTTTAGGTCATGTAGCCGCTGAGCTTTGCCGGGGTGTCACACCTCCCTCCCTGGGTCTTATATTGATCTCACAATGCGCCTCTCCAGAATCCATCTGAGTGAAATACATCAAAGCGACTCAAGAACTTAAATCAATGAATATCACTTAATAGAAATCTGATGAGGCAATAAAAGGTCAGCAGTCAGACAGTCATACAGAATTAAAAACACGTTCTGTTTGCGAACAGTTAACACAGTGTGTATAACACACGTTTGGTTGCGTGGTGTAGAGAGAGGTCTGTGTTGTAAATCTCACGGTACTCACCCCTCTCTCTGTGCTTCACCTTTCTCCAGCTCCTGTATAACTCCAAGCAGGACCTTGATGGTTTCCTGGCTGGAGCTGATGAGGTTCTCCATGGCCTGCAGCTGTGCTTTGATATCCTTGTCTCCAGATAAGGACATTATCTGCGGACTGCTCCCCATACCTGGGGCTCGCGTGTCTCCTGCAAGAAAGCCCTCATCGCCCCAAGCTGTTTGCTGGAGTTTAGAGGAGGCTGACGCATGCCTCGTCCGATGCTGCCCCTGCGACTGCACAGAACATTTGGCGCTGTGTGGAAGTGTCTGTGACTGCTGCTCGTGTGACTGTGAGCCCTTTTTCCGTTTGCAGCTAACGGAGGGACTTCCTAAAGACTCCACTTTCGTCAAAGTGTTCCACGCAACGGGGCCCGAGCCCTTTGACTTGTCCACTAAAAACTCCGTGCTAGCCAGCTGTCTCTTTGAGGACGTGCCAACGTCCGTGTTTTCTCTGGATAATACCTTGTGTTTGCTCCTTGTCCCGCACCCCTGGTACTCTTGTTCACTTTTGGACGGAGGGCTGCTCAGATGGCTCTCTTCTGAGAAGTGCGAATCGGGGCACGAGGGTCCGTCCAAACAGTTGGCACTGGAAAGCAAATCCTCTGTATCGCTGCTGTCATCAGTGTGGTGAAGCAATGCTTTGGTCTGCCCCACAATCTTACCCTTGTACTGAGAGGACTCCCCGGTAAGTTGTCCGTCCTCACCTTCTGTCTTTATGTCACTCAAAAACCCGTTGTTTTGTCCTTTGTAATCTTCCACCAAAGCGGTATGCTTAAACGTGTGTCCCTTTTTCCTCTCAAAAGGGAAAGTCTTGTACCTCTTGGTAAGATCCGGTGAGGTCTGGACGCCAGTGCTCTTGGTCACATTTGGAATAGAGCGTCTGGCAGGCATGGTCATGTATTTTCGGTGTGTCACTTTACAGGAAATGGATCTGGAGTGTCTTCCCTGGTACTCGTTCTGAGCATCGCAGATATCTTTGAAGCGCACTTGCAAGGCCTTGTTCCTCTTCTTCACCTCGTGCTTGCCTGATTCGGGTCCAGACTGAGTGTCGAGGCTGTGTGACGGGTCTGCGTCTGAATCGGAGTCATCTGAGTTTGAGAGAACAACGCATTTGATGTCCTCTTTGCTCACCATATTTCCTGAAAAAGATGAAAGATAAGAGACTCAGAGACTGCTTTTTCTGCTCTGTTATGATGACCCCAATTCAATTCTTCTTCCTGTTGGGACCGTAAACTTTATATTCTAGCAACACATTAGCTCGCACAGATCAAACGGCTAAAGCACAGTAGGGGTTAGGGTTTATCAATACATGTAGTGGCAATGTGTCAAAGATAAAACATCAAAACACACAAATGATATCAATTTAGACATGTCATGTATTCTATTGTTTCTTCCTTTGACATGGCGGCTATAAATACTGTAATAACTAGGAGCTACAGAGAGGAAAGCATGAATCAGTTATATCCAGAGAGAATAAAATCACAGTGCCATAGCTGCAGAATTATTCAAAAACAATTCCCCAAATGTGGAATAACTTTAACCTGTGGATTGTGGTCACAGCGTCCTCTCGCTCACACTGATGCCTGGAACAGTGTTGTAGGGTAAGTGAATGTACACAGGCGTCAACCTTTTGCATAAAGCCAACAATGTTTCCATTTAATTTGATTCCAGCCGACTTTCTGTGCGACTGAGACACAAAGCAACGTCTAAGGAGCGATCGTATGAGGTTTCCTTATTGTGTTTGCTCTGTGCTTCCACCATTCAGACGCTATAAGCTTTCCTCTATCTGTCAAAGGCCCATTGTATACAACTTACGGGACATCTATTAGTCGAATTGAATACATTATTCAAAATGGTGTTTTCATTAACGCAGAAGAGCGGCTGTGATTTCATTACCTAACAGATTAATTACACCTCTTCCACGGAGTCCCCTTTCCTTATGTTGTAGCGCTGTTTGTTTCCGCTGATTGCAATATGCAACCTCACCCCTAGATGGCACTAAATCCGGCACACTTACCATTTAATGACCCCAATTACGCGCCTCAAATTAGACACCGTTTTTGCATTAACACAAGGTGCCGAGGTGACAGATCACTTGCTTGACCTCATTAATCTTTCGACCATTTAATAATTGCTATTTATTATAATTGCTGTTCATCAGAGTAACGTATGTTAAGTGTGTGTGTGTTTAAAGAATATTTACAGCGCTCGTGGTTGAGTTATAGTTCTCAGTTCTACAGACCTGGGTTTTGAATTCAACTTTTTAGTGGTAAACATAACTTTTCTTCTGGCTTTTCTTTTTTTTTTTTACAAAATGCACCACTTGGCAGTAGTGTGAGTGTGTCTAATCGTCGATCTCCTCGTGGATCACTGCAACTTCTCTTCTTCGAGAGTGAGTAACTGCAAATTAGTTTCTTTAAACAAAACATACGGGGGAATTTGCTGATGCCGAGCACAGGAGAGCCACATTTACATTTATTCTACACATCATATTCAGCTATTTGTGAGGGGAAATATTCCAGCTCATACACAAGGTTAAAGTGACGGTCTCGATTTACTCTGCACCCCCTCTCCCATCATCACGACATCTGAACAGCTAAGCTCCTGTTCTCCATGCTGCACTGATACCCTCAGCTGCATTCAGGACCAGCCTTATGTTTACTGCATCTGCACAATCTCCCGTTGTTGTGTTTGCGTTCGCTTAATAGTATTTTCCCTGACAATCTTTTGCAGGTGTTTTGTTCTGGAATGGCCGTAGTGTGGATATTTGTGTTGTGCCCCACTAGGCGTATATTACGATATAATATACTGTTCCCGCTGCAACTCTCGGCTCCGCGGCAGACAAAATGGCCACACGTGCAGAGATCTGTGGCTCTCGCTAGACTCCGCATAAAAGCGTAAAAAGTATTGAGCTTCTCCGTATGCGTCCACCTGTGAGCTCCCCGCTCTGAACTCCCCGGAGGAAATTTATGATCATGACAGACATCACGACAGGCCTTTGCCGCACTGAGTGGACTGACGAGGTCAGAGTGTAGTACACCGAATATAAACTGTGGGAGTGGAGGATAAATCAGTTCATGTGAGTGAGATGACGGGGCCACGCGGTCGTGAATTGGGAAGCTTTGTTGCCTCACAACAAGAAGGTCACTGGTTCGGATATTGTATATAGTCTGAGTCAAACTATCAGCTGGGATGAATGAATTCTTACATACATTAACTTGCATTTATGGTCAAAAACCTCCTAGTTGCTGCAAACAGCCGCTCTGTTTCAGACTGAAATCTCACCCCCAGAAGACAGAACCGTGTTGTGATTGGCCAGCCAACGAGAGCTTTCCCAACTGTCTTGTGATTGGCCAGGTACCTGGAAGTGACGTAATCAGCACGTCAACTCTCGGAAGCGCAGCTCCCCCCTCTGGAACGGTGGATGCACTGCTACTCATTATCAAAACATTGTTTTAAAGGGGAAGTAAGTAGTTTATAGTGCCATCTAGAGGAGAGGCTGAAATTTACAACAAAGAAACTGCTCCTCTGCTCACCCCCTCACTTCCCTGAGCGCTACGGTATCCTCAGCCGGTCAAATGTCGTCCTCGTTGTCTTTCACGTGTCAGCAGATGAGGTTCGTGAGGCGAGGGAGAGGGCGAGCTACCGCGGCCGTAGCAGACGAAGTGGAGAGAGAGGAGGCGGGACTTCCGCTACAAGTAAAGAGACGCTTGATTTGTTCTCTCGCGTTTGTCCTTACAGTCTCCAGTAGAAACATGGCGTCTCGCTGCTAACAGTGGCAATGCAACCGCGGCCCGCGACCATGTTATTTTACATGACTTTTTGAAACACTACGAAAATGAAACAAAAACTATTATACAGCGACTAGACAATGCAGGAGCACATAATATGTATAAAAAAGTGGATTTTGGGTTATATAAACCCATAAATACTACATAGTGTCCCTTTAACAGTGTTTAAAAATAGCTTCATCACGACTCCCCGCCGCAGTCCCTTTTATGACTTTGGACCCAGAGTCGGAAGACACTGTCGCTCGTGAAACACCTCCACAAGGGACGTTATTCTTCTTCTGCGGTTCAATGCACGCAACCGAATGTGCCCGGACTAGAGCAGGAGGATCTGCTGTTCAGGAGACGGGATCCTTACTTTACGATTCCAGGCTATTTCCGACCACTTGCAAAGCGTGAGAATACAATAAAACCCGTTGTTCTCAGCAGTGGCTTAACTGTTTGTTTCCAAGTTTTAGGGCTTCATAAACGAGGATAATGGCGCAGATACACATCAAAAACAGCATTCATTGGAACTTCTGGTCTATGGGAGCTTTAAACTAATTTATAATAAAATAATTAAAAAAAGTTTAGACTCTTTAGAAAAGTGTCAAACATTTTCTACCGTGTGCTTTAGGATACGCTTCACAAAGCTTTAATGAATTCATTCATGCATTTTTGTAATTGAGAACTGCAATATGTTCATGTGTCTCATACAAAGCATAACTCAGATTTAAGATACACGTTAATTAGTCGTTCGCAAATAGTTACAGATGCCACCGATGTCAACGACATTGCTCGGTTTAGACTTTTATGCAATTATTCATAAACTACACATGACTTTCAGGGCTGTTTTGTGTTTATTGATTCCCTATGCGGGGGGGGGGGGGGGGGGCTTTGAAATCAATGTCCATATAATCAAATTAGAAATATTGCATTTTCTGTCTCATCTGGGATGGAAACACATTTCACAGCCAGTGCGTGGGGTACGTATAAAGCAGCGAAAAAAAGGAAATGAAACGATATCTGATGTGGGTGAAACCAAACACCAAGAAAGAGCTGGTTAATCAGTTTCATGTGACAAGACATGGATGTGATAAATAAACTCCAATGAATCATTTATTAACAGAAGGACGGGGAGAAAAAAAAGCAAACTACTCATAGTGTTGCTGTTTCTCTGGAAAGTAATCATGTTTTGTCATGCGGCGACAGCGTGAATCCGTCAGCGTGAGTGTTGCGGTGGAAACATTTATGCTGACATTTTGGTATTTCTTCACCGCAGCTACACGTCTGCAAAGCAATGTGTAAAAGGAAGAAAAAAAAAAGCCACGCGTGGACTAACCATCTATAACTGATCTATATTTTGCCGTGGATGTGTTTCGCTGTCAAAATATCGGTGTTTAAAAAGGACTCTTCTGTAGGATTAAAATAGAACGCTTTTTAAAGATGGCACACTGTCTGTGTACGTGTGAAAAAGAGAGTCCCGTGACAGCATTGTATTGCGTGTGTGTGTGTATATTTATTTGTGTACACTGACCTTGTCAGGACCAGTAATCCTCATTTCTGAGGAACTGGTTAAGTTCAGATTTGAATTGTGGAAGT
Source organism: Microchirus variegatus (assembly GCF_963457635.1). NCBI lineage: Eukaryota > Metazoa > Chordata > Actinopteri > Pleuronectiformes > Soleidae > Microchirus > Microchirus variegatus. The sequence goes on along the minus strand of NC_139812.1, from coordinate 20,806,652 downwards.
CAAACACACGTTTACTCTCTAATTATACATCCAAGGACACTCCTGACTTTGTCTCTTACCAAATATAAACCTAAAGTCGAAGCCCGAAACAACTTTAAAAGCTGGCTTTAAACCGGAAACAGCCGTTTAAAAAGGACTGGCCAACAATGTCCTCACACAGTAAACTCTATAGGTTCTCACAAAGTTTTTAGTGCACACACTCACACAGAAGCCCAGTAGACAAGGACTAATGATAAAAAAGCACAAGGTTGTACTTCTTGGGCCTCCAGCCATATGTCTCACCTTGCACACTGTCCAGTGTAACCTGACCCTCCGACCCAAACCGTTTAATGAAAATGGAATATATTTAGAGACAACTAACGGTGTGTTCACACCTAATGTTCAGTCACCTGAGACGGAGAACTCGGGCTGTTAAACAACATCCGTCCTCTGGGTTTTGGGTGATCCCAAAAAAACTCTGTAGCCGAGATCGCACCTATAGCCCTAGCTGGAAACGTCACCCTGCAGCGCGGCAAAGCTGATTCGCCGCTGTTATTTTGCTGCAGAAAACAGTGGTAAGGCAACACTTGAAACGCGGACAATGCTGGGCTAAATGTGCTAGCTCACCTCGAGAGGTGGCTCTGAGAATTGGACGATAGATATTGGTGGCTTTCTTTTCCGATTCTTCAATCTCCTCACCAGAGGATGTTGATGACAACACTGAGGCTTTAGCGGTATAAATCCCGCACTTTCTTTGATTGGTGCAGATGGGCTTCATATCAGTGATGGACCGCACCAAAGTTTACTAGCAAGTGTGACAAGACCACCACTGTCAAAGGATAAAAAGTGCAGCTCCTTGGTTTGCATCATAGGTCTTGGACTGAATTCACGTTAAATGAAATTGACTGCACCAAAATCCTCTCTGGGGTTCGGTTCTGCCAGACTAAGGTCGTATTCACACCTAATAGTCAGCTAGACTTGGTACGATCGGGGACCTTTTGAATAACGTATTCCCCTCCTCGCCTGCATCAAAAATGACAAGACAAACGATGAACATGAACAAGAAAACTAGCTCATCTGTTGGTTAATGCAAAACAATGGAGCTGCATTAAAGCCTATCTTTTATGTGAACATGCGACACACATACGCTGCAACAACGGGCTCAGACATTTCTCCAGGCTAATGTTTTGGTCGTGTTTATCCCCAATACCCTGCGTTGTAGTAGCTTGAAGCGAACCACGACCTATGTTTTTAGGCTGAACAGAGTTCGCTTCTGTGGTGCAGATCAGAGTTCGGTTGCACATTCACACCTCCCCAAATAAACTGGAGTTTTCGGGCAAACGGACTAGGCTTTTCGATTTAGAAGGATCAATTCCATTTCTCATTTTTACCCGTAGCTCCTTGGCATCGGTTTAGAGCGAAAATGGAAGACGTCATCACGTAAGCAGATGTTTGTGCCAGAGACCCAAATAAAAACAAACGCCGTTGCTGGCTGTTGTTACAAAGCATAGCTATACGACAATATGACGATAACATTAGTGTCTTTCTTTATCTCATTTGAAGCGTACCTCTGAGAAATCGATGTTTAAAGAATTAATTATACCACAAATCTATACATGAAAATGCAAAGAGATAGGAACAAGTGGAAGGGGCAAGCACTGAATTGGCGTTGAGCCTAAACAAGGCTGGTGTTAATGTACCATCAGTATCATGTTGCTTCTTTTAGAATCAATGGGATAAGAGAAGCTGCATGCCAACAGTTCCCAGTGTCTTCAGTCACTGCAAAGCTTCAGTGCCAGAGGAGAGGGAAAACAAAAACAAAACACCAAGCAATTAGCTCAATCTCATTATATGTGAACAATACGTGCTGTGTATGAATTTACACACAGTTGTTTTTGGGAAATTCGGAGCAGCTGAATTTTATCGAGGTGGCGGCGGAATTGCGTTCTGAAACGTGGCTCAGTATGCACTTTGATTTCAGCCTAAGTTGTTTGTCAGAAGCAGTTCGGCGGATAAAAGGAATTTGTTTGAGGCCGATTCACATGGGGTGATACTATTTCACAGTCAGGAATACCAATCTTGCACCACTGAAAAGGTAATCACATCTGCAGGAAATGTCTCCTCTATGCACGTGCAATTTCCTATCCAGTCATGTAATGCATATAAAAGCGACTAAACGATAATTCACACAAAGGGAATCAAGAGGAGGCGTTCGGCGGGTTTATTATTGGAAGTCAGATACAAACAATGTGTGGGACTGAGAGGAAAGACAGACACTGATGTGACTCATGTGGGTATATTCAGACGGTTGAGTGAAAATCTACTTTGCCTTGTTGTTTTCCTTCTTCTTCTTCTCCTCCTCCTCCTCCTCTTCATCTTCTCAGACCAGGCCTATATCTCTGCTAATGACCTGAGGTCCTTCCCTGATTTGGCCTCAGCTATCCAAAGGATTATGAATAATGCATTGACTCTAAAATTGCAAAAGTAATCCTCTGAAATCTCCTTATGTACCCTGGCAGACCAACGTTTGTCTGCTCCAATTGCCCTTCCGTTCTTCACACTAAAAATGTCAAACGTGTGAAGGAAAAGTGGGGAGAAAAAAAAAAAAAAAAATAATAACACCACATTATTATGATTGATTTATTTAGATTACAACGTTGTGAAAAAGTGCCTGTTTTCCTAAAGAACGTTGATGCTGGATCTGTTTTCTGTGCCATATCAGGTCTGCAACACTGCTGACTCATGATTTATGCCAAAGCAGGGAGCGGGGGGGGGGGGGGGGGGGGGCGGGGTGAGAGAAGGAGGCAGAGAGGCACGCCGTTTGCTTTGATCGCCTTTCATCCTTGTCAGGCGGCATCAACGCAATAATTACTGAAGTGCATCTATAGGATATTTGCATATCGTGTAACACAGTCACTCTCGTTAATGGCTAAGTAATGTTATCACTGTGGCCTCCTCCTCCTCCTCCTCCTCCTTAAACATAGTAGCAACTGCCACTGCAGCACCGTCACAAACTGGTGTATGTATGTATGTGTCGCCAACACAGCGTGTTCTTCACTGCTTGTCATTTTCAATAACGTGTGCGACGACAATGGTTGTCCTGCAAAAGGTGCCGCCGCCGCCGCCGCGTCCCTCTTCATTAGAACAGCAGCTAACGCTGAGCTCACGTGTTCAACTACGAGAACTCTTTCCCTGCAAATGTGTCCTCTCTTTTTTTTTTTGTTCCCCTTTAAAGCACAAGAAATCCCTGTCACTATTGTGCATTGCATTACAATGGCATTGCACCAAGTATGACTTCATAACTACGAGGTAATATCAGTACAGCCTGCTGCAGTGGTTACCGAGTATTTTCCCTCCGGGACTCGTATTTCTAACACGTTATACACACTACATTTTGAATATTTTAAACTTTTTTTTATTGTTCATCATAGCATAAATAAAACACCGTAAAAACACTGTGAACGACTACAATCAACGCAATCCAATCCAGAACACATATAACAGAGATTTGCCATCTATATTACGACGTATCATTGTTTGCCTCATGTTTTAGAAACACAAACTCTCACTGTCGTATGTGCATTTATTGGAGCCCAAGCAGTCTGGCTTTTAATGAGAGCACTGAGACTCCCTGAAGCTTCGCCATCAGCTTTTTTTTATTTATATATTTATTTATATATATATATATATAATTTTTTTTTTTTTTTTTGCTTTAAACTTTGTGCTTCTGTGATACAAGACTTCTGGCTTCCTCAGACAGAGAGAGGCTGCTTGCATTTAGAGAGAGAGATAAACACTCAATGTGACCCTTAAAAGTTATGCAGTTTTATTCCACCAAAAAAAGGAATTTAACGCTGAGTCATCCATTTCACTGATAGGAATTCGTAAACACTTAAAAGGGCTCTGTGACTCCCTCCATGTAACTTTGGTGCCCCCCAGTGAGGGTCAGCAGCACCCCCCCCCCCCCCACACACACACACACACACACACACACACACACACACACTCCCATTATACACTGATTTGGCTTGATAGCACTTCCCTCTTCCTGATACCAAAATAGAATCATAAAACTGTTCTTTCTCAATTCTCAGAATAGATCAGTTTTATGATTTTGTCCAGTGAGCCAATACCAATAGTGAGATGCACTCTTAGAAACAAGGGGTTCCAAAAGTGTCCTTCTACAAGGGCTGAGGTTCTACCTGGAACCATTTGCTTCTAAAAAGGGTTCTTGGTAACACTAATGGTTCCAGTAAGAACCATTTTGATTCAGACAACCCTTTAAAACCCCTTTCCTGAATAAAAGGTTTTAAAAGGGTTCTTGGTGGAACCCAAAGGTTCTACCTGGAGCCAACAAGGGTTCTCATATGAACCTTATATGGTTCTACTTAGCACTTTTATTTCTAAGATTGCAGTATGGTTTTGTATCATTCACAGATTATACTGGATGTATTGTTTTTCTAACATCAAATCTGATCATTTTGACCAATATTGGACCAATATGATACTGAGAATTAGATTGGCTCATCCCCAGTGTAGAGTATAGCATAGTATAGTGTGTAGTATAGTATCATTCACAGACTGGACACTGGATGTATTGTTTTTCCAACATCAAATCTGATCATTTTGACCATTGGACTGATAGGGTACCAATATGATACTGAGAATTAGATTGGCTCATCCCCAGTGTCTAGTATAGTATATATTTTGCTCTTACACAGTCTGTTGCTGTATAAACTCAATGCACCATCATGCTCCATCTCTCAGCAACAATCTACGCAAGTCCCTTTGGTCAAAGATTTTTTTTTTTCTTTCCATCATCTTTGCCTCAACTTTTGAAACAATCCCAGCTGTGAGACATCCATGGTCATGGTCACGTGCACACACACACACACACACCTTCTACATCCAGTTATCATCCTGAGCCATCTGTATCTAACCGGGCTACAGGCTACACCTGTGAAAGTTTGCTTTATGACATTGGCTTAAAAGATTTATCACTGAGCAGCAGTCTTTTTTTTTTTTGTCATGGGGGAATAGGAGCAGGAGGTTTTAAAAAGGCTCCCATCCCTGTATCTCCCGGATGAGAGCACTGGCTGTGAAATGGATCCTTGGGAAGAGTTTAGACAGGATGAAATGCACAAGGCAAGTGCTCTCCTGATAGTGTGGGTTCTCTTTTCTCTTTTTTTTTTGTAGAAAAAGAACATATGTGAAGGAAGATACTTTCCCTCGTGTAAAACACTCCCGGTCTTACATCTGTCATGCACTTCCATGATGAGTAAATTTAATTGCACACATGTACATCCCGGGGTGACATCATGATTAACTCATAGGAGATGGTTTAACAAAGTGAAAGTGATGCTGAGATGCTGCAAAGACCACAGTGTGGTTTTGCAGCTTCAAGCTGTAACTCTGTCCGTATCCTGCAAATTTAGGTAGTCAAGGAATGACGTGTAGGAAACAGAGGGAGAGAGAGAGAGAGAGAGAGAGGGAGAGGCTGAGAGCAGATATAAGTACAGCTCTGGATCTGTATGTGATGCAGTGTCCTACAGCTTCCCAGATCACATCGTTAATCATGATAAGTCAGAGATTCACCCCTCGTCAGACTGAGCCTTGAGGAGCACATCAGTTATTGCACACGGATGTCATGCCATGTCATCTTCGCCACTTAATGGGGAAGGTGTTCTCCACTAAATGATCAGCCTGCTGACCTTCTATTGCAGTATGATATGCACGAGTCTATTAGTGAGCACCCATCAATAACGTGACTATCATTCCCAGACAATTCACAAGTACAGCAATCTCGATCATTACCCCCCCCCACCTCGACTTATCATCTGATAAATGCTGCATGTCAGTCAAGGACCGCAAAGACACGCATTATGATACAGTGCCATGAATCCAAGTCGTGTCACATTAGCGTTTATCGTAATTTTCTTAAATTCTGTGAAAAGAACAACAACAAAAAAAAACTGATGTGATGTTCTGATTAGTCATTAAACCTTCAACTGCAGAAATGCCCCCCCCCCTCCCCCTCCTTCCTTGAGTTATCCTTATCTGATGCACCAGGGATCACACACATGTGTGCAATACTTTCAGAGCATTTTCTCACAAGTCATGCATTCATCAGCTATCCACTCAAAGACATTAAGAGAAAAAAAAAAAAAAAAAAGCCAGAGAAGATCAATCCCTTCTGTGCAATATGCAGTATGTGTGCAACTCCACACAAAAGAGGAGGAGGAGGGGGGTGGGGGGGTTGTGGAGGAGTATACAACTCTTACCTTGAGAAACAGACTAGAGGTGGAAAGGACGAGAAAGCACAGATCCCAGGTAGAGCCAGTGTTCATCCATGAAGTCAGTGCGTGCCGGGGAACCGTCCAGCCTCTGGAGCAGCTCTCATCACAGGCTGCAGGAGGACAGAGGGAGAGGCAGCCGGCGCAGTGACAGCTGGAGGAGTTGTGGCACATCCAGCAAAAAGATTCAGGTTATGGGGATGAAAGAGGGGGGTGAACCAAAAAAAAAAAAAGCAGCAGACAGACATTGCCTTTAAAAAAAATACAAAATAAAAAAAAATCCCCCTTTCCTGACTCTCATCACCCACCCTCCAGCCCCCCTCATGCACCCCTCATTCAAGCATCACTGACACTCATTCCCTCTTGTCCCCCTGCACTCACCGGGAATGGGCACTCGCACACACAGCGGAGATCTCCATCTCGCGGCGCTGCTGTTGCTGCAATCCCTGTGCATTCGTGATTGAGTGGAGCTATGTGTGTGTGTGTGTGTGTGTGTGTGTGAGTAAGGGAGGGAGGGAGGGAGGGAGGGAGGGAGGAGGTGGGCTGGTGGGTGGGTGGCTATGGCAAAGGGGGAGGAAGGAGGAGGTGGTGGAGGAGGAGGAGGAGGAGGAGGAGTGAGGGGCAGCACGCAGGCTGCTGGGGAAAGTCCAGAGCCGCTGAGCTGCATCATCATTGGCGAAGACCCCCTTAACTTGTCCTCCACAGGCTGGCTTCATTGACACTGAGCTGTTATATAATCTGAAGAGACTGTGCAAGAGAAGGGGGTGGGGGGGGGGGGGGTGAGCGCTGAAATAATAATGCATTGTGCTTTTAATTGGATGTGTCCTGCACCCCCCCCCCCTCCCCTCATTACTTTCGTGTGTCTACACACATTGTTTATGAGAGATGGTGCAAGGGGTTGAGTCAAGTAGAGGATATGAGAAACAAAAAAAAGAAAGGAGGAGAGAGACACGAGCGGGTTCAGTGTACAGCTGCACAAGAGAGGGCAACAGAGGAGGTGGAGAGGCAACAGGACAGCGGCGTTAATGAGAATCCGAGACAAGGGAGAAGATGAAATGAGGCGATGATGATTAGAGGGAGGGATAGAAACAGTGAGAGGGGAGAAATGTTCACAGGAGAAATGGGAATATTGATTTTAATCTTAATTTCCTCACTCTTTCTCTCTCTCACACGCACTCACTCACAGACACACAGACGTTTGTCCATCTTCACCGGTTTCATGATTCGATTTGTTTCCAGTGTGCATCACAAAGCGTTGCATCCTCAGTTTTCTATATTAAATCAGTGCAAGCGGTCGGAATCTTTAATACGAACCCAAGCAATATTCAAACGGATGAAATTGAAAAGTTCCGCCCCGCAAAAAAAACAAAAAAAAACGCTCTCTGCAGTTGCGACACAGCTTCTAGCAACGGGGAAAATAAAGAACGAGCAATGTAACGACTCAGTAATCAATACTTGAGAAGTAAAAGCTTATTGTCTTTTTTGTCTCATTTTCTATCTCTCTCTCTCTCTCTCTCTCTCCAGGTGTTTTTTTAAGTGTCGTATTGACTTATCAACACTGACCTCCGGCGAGCACGTGCCCGCCGTTTCCATGGATTCGCCTGGAAGCCTGACACTCGCTCTCACTGATAACGTGGCTGCCGTCAGGGACAGAAGGGAAAAAAACACATTTCAGCAAAAAAGGCTCCCCATATTCACAATATCTAAAGAATAACCAACTTTGCACACCATCAGAAAGCCTTTTCCACCCTGGAAAGTGTTTGCAAAGCACCCATTCTCTCGCACCAAAATCCATAAAACAAGTGTTAGTAGCTCAAGGGGGACGCAGGAATATGTTTTGTGCCACTTCTGGAATCCGAAACAAGTATTTAAAACACGAAAAATGGATAGTAGGCAGCGGTGGATCAACAATTCTTGTGTGCCGACAAATATAACGTCAGTTTAGAAACATATTGTGCATTATCTGTGATTTACGATGACATACTGGTGTCAACCTATTATCAGTGACTGTACAGTTGTATGTTGTGTGTACAACACACACACACACGACGTTATTCTCTCGTGGAGAATTGACTTAGAGCGGGCACTAAATCCAGCAAACTTATGCTTTTAATTTCCCGGGGAGTCGTACCAAGTTTCATTGTTTGGCAGTGTACCTCATAAGATCGCCCAATGGACACTTCGCTCTATTATAAACTAAAGTCCTGCCAAAACACCTTTCACTGCAGCAGCCGAATCGAGAGTAAATTTTATTCTTGTCTTTTACTGCAGACGGGGATATTGTGGAGCTCTGAAACGCCGCGAGGTGCGAAGACAATTTTATCTTTTTTTTGTGTTTCTCTATTTAAGTTGTATTAACGTGATTGCTTTGGAGTGTTGGGTTAGTTAGGACAGCGGTGTGATGAGAGGATTCTTTGCACATGTGCGTAACCTGAAAAATACAGTATGTGTGTGTGCATCTTTCAGGATAATTTCCTGAAAGATAAGATAAGATTAAGATAATGTACTTGAACAATTTGACCTGCTACTATTGTCTTTCAAAAGTGACCCATATTTGAATTCTACATTGGTTAACACTTGGGGAGAAAACCCACAGGGTGGACTTTGTCTACTGACCTGAATATGGTTAGTGGGCTAAAAACAGAAGTAGTGAAAGTGGTGTTATTGTGAAATTTAAAAATCATTGTCCCGAAAGGCATTAAAACCTCGGCGTGGGTCTGTCTTGTGCCCTCGTTCTATATTGTGGCTGTTGAAAAAGAGTCATATGATCGTCCATCCAACTTCTACCACTTTATCCTCGACATGAGGTTGGTGCTGTGCCGATCCCAGCTAACACAGGGAGATAGGCGGGGTCACACCCTGGATAGATGGCCAACAACCACCTATGGTTAATGTAGAATGTCCAATTTGTTTAATCTTCATAGCTAGTGTAAATGTGCAACCTGTCTGAAAGAGTTGCACCAGGCTTTCAGTTGACTGCAATGTAAACCTACTGGTGTTTGCATTTAGATGCTCAGAGCAGATACGATGTAGGGTTAGGGTTATCCCTACAATAAACCCTAACCCTACAATAAAAGTCAGAGGTTAGGGTTAGGGGTCAGGATAGGACTAGAGATATATCCGAGTTAGGTTCAGTGGATAACCACTATGCCTCACACTAAAATAGGGCTTTAGGGTTAGATACCTTGTGTGTCTGTAAGGGACATAGCGGTGGTATATGACCCTCTCGGAACAACTTCAAACGTGTGTTTACGTCATTCCTATCTGATTTATTTCCACATAAAAACAAGGGCTGAAACTGATCGGATGATATATGAATCCATGTGCTTTTCTTCCCTGCTTACTGTACACCTTCGTGGGTCACATCTGATGTGTGCTAGATGGCAGGAAAAGACCAGAATTGGGTCACTTTTTTGGGTCACAAATACATTTTTGACCTTGTAAATATAAAGTGAACTCTGTCCGAAAAGACTCGTGCCCAGATGCCTCACTTTGACAGCTATGGGGGAAATATGAAGCCTCAGCTGTCCTTGCAATGTATTAGCTTTGCAAAGCCTCTGAAAACAAAACAAATATTACAATTTCACTAATGGTACAAAGTAGAGCAAAAGTACAAAAGGAGATGGAAGAAAAAATAATTACGTAATACAATATCTAAAAAACAGAGTGTTTCAGAGACATTCCATTTTCTTATTTTGTGATGTCTTAAGTGCTTCAGCCAAATCTTTTGGGCTTGAGAAATAAGGCAACATGACGGTATGATAAAAAAAAAAAAAACATAATGTCTTGCAGGCACACACACACACACTCACAACAGTTGATCGTGGGCAGAGAGTTGTCTCGCAAGCATTGCAAATCTCGTGAGTGATTGATATGTATGAATAATTCATGACATTATAAAACAGGCCATTGATCTGCTCATAGTATGTGTCGACTGACACAGTGCAGTCAATGCATTTGTGTCTTTTACTGTTTAACCGTTACACCTCTAGTATACTGTATATCTCATTTGTTAAAATGGTCTTAATGGTATTTATTTATTAGTGCTTTTCCCAGTCTCAATGATGACTTGAAGCTTCTTTACACTTCACACCCATTAACTCACATGGTCATACGACGCATCTGTTTCCTTATCACGTTTCTTGACACTCTCTGCAGCCGTCAGGAGCAACTTGGGGGTTTAGTGTCTTGCTCAGGGACACATCAGCATGTAGACCAGGGGGAGCCAGGAATCAAACCCTCAATGACAACTGGCATTAAAAGGTGTTTCCTGTGATTGGATAGCACCTGACCACTTGTAAGTACAGGTCTAAATACACCCGAGACACATTGACTGATTGTTATCCGATCTGCCAAACCATTTCGGGCGGTCAGAGACACATTGTGACCAGATTGAGAAGAAGTGTAAATGCAACAAGTCTCCGATGTGTTTCCACTCCACCCACAAAAAACTGCGTGAGCGGGAAATGCGTCGCTGGCTCCGAGCACAGCTAACGCGAAAAGCAGCGACAGTCTATTCCGCTTTCGCCGCGTCCTGCATGTCAAAGACGACTTCTTGTAGTGATGGGATCGGCAGTTCATTTGAGTGTTGGCTGGCGTCGTTTTGCCGAAGATTCACGAGTGAGTGACGGCGTCGGCGAATGACTTCACGAGTGATTCACAGGACCAGGCAGTTCCACTCCCGGCCGCCACGCTCACTGCTGAGCTCAACTGAACTAAAAATGGAACGAATCAGTTCATGAAGTGATCCCAGTCAGTTCGTTCCCTCAAATGATTCGTACTTTCGAACGAATCACTCCTGACCGACACAAAACTAACTTCTTCCCCTACTACAAAAAGGCAAAGAGGAGTTCGTACAACACCGTGACTTCCTGTGCAGCTAATATTGTTGTTGTTGACATGGCAACGCAACATGGTTTGCCATGATTGGATAACAATAGGATCTTGATGTGGACACCGGAGCCACATGCTATTACCAGGTGTAAATGCATGTGGTGAAGTGCCATTCGATCTTAAGGGGGGCCTAAGTGTCCTGATTTGAATCTGCCACTCACCAACCTGATACAGTAAATGAACTTAAGACAACTAAGTTTTTTTTTTTACTTAATGTACTACAGAAAGTAAATGGAAAAGCTTTTTTTCCAAAGAGTTATTTTCTTGCAAAACACCAAAGGGGGAGCGGTAACCGAAGCAGTGATCTGCTGACTGCTGTCTTATTGATTTAATTGTCTGTTTTCCTCCCAGCGCTGCATGCTCACAGGCCTATGACGACTCTGTGCCTGCGCCCGCTGCATACATGCCAATCCAAAACGCCCTGAACCACGGCTCCCCCCCCTCAGTCCCAACCCCAGCATAATCTCACTGTGCTTAATGAGTGGAACAACACAGAGTTGACAAGTAGGGAAAATCCCTCACTACCCCCCATCCCCCCATCGCCCACCCCACACACTTCCCTCAATCCCTTCTCTACTTCACTGTTTATTGACCTGCCAAAGACTGAGGGGAGTGTCCCGATTTATGCAAAAAGCGAAAAAGCTCCCCCTGCTCGCTTGATGACTGTCGGCTTAACCATTCAGTCCCCAAGGATAGCTTGGCCCTCAAGGCCACTGTACCTGCAGCGACTTTAAAAGTTCTCATATAAATGCATATTTGACGGATGTCTTGGGGAAAGTGAAAATAAATGTGTGAAAAGGAAAACAGCAGATGTTCCATGAAAGAACTGAAAAGAGAGTGTGGAGGTTCAGACCGCAAACACGATTTCTATTCTATCTCCGCAATCTCGACTCCGCTAAATCCCACAGGTAAGTAAAGCGTGCGCTGTCAGAAAAATCCCTACATGAGAGGGAAATGTTTGCATTAGCATATGAAGCAACCAAAGCAGTAAACATACATTTCTCATTGTCCCACTGCGTGCTGTAAACACATTGGGGATCAGAACACGCGAGTGTATCCTCCAGTAGAGCCACAAACATAAATAAACTCGAACTTTCTCATCATGAGAGGCTGAACAAAAAAGTTTTTGATGACTCCTATAGTCCCAAAATATCAAGGTTAAACAGTGATGATAATGCACTTACTGTATGCTCCAAAGATAGAATGACAACACATCAGACTTAGTCAAAATATCTACTGTCTACTACTATTATTTTGATAATTAAAGGGTAACTAAACCATTTCTTGTGAGGCTAACTTTCCCCAATGCCTGATTTTGAAAATATAGGTGGGCTGGGAACTAAGTTCCGGAGAGGAGGAGGAGGGAGGGTTAGTGGGGAGCAGTGCTGGTGGCATGGTCTGAAGGTGACAGAGACAGCTCCTGCTTTTATAAAAAAGGGGAGGAGTCCAGGAGCCTCTCTGTGATTGGACAAGAGGATGATGAAATAGCACACCAATTACACCAATGGCAAACTTTGAATCCAGTATTGAATGGTGAAATCGTTTTTTTTTTTTTTAATAACAGCATGGATAATTTCAATACTTTACACTAAACTGTGAAGATTTGCACCAGGATCAATAAACAGCATTATTATATATACACATAATATATCTGAAGTGGTTTAGTAATTCTTTAAATATGTTTTGGGTTCTTTGGGAGTCTGAATATCTGACCAACATCTGAACATGTTTTAACTCCTTGTCAAGGCTGTACTGTGTAACTTTACATTCAACGTATTGTACAATGAGTTCACACATTGCTGATTGAACCTATCAGCTCCACACAAAAGCAACAGTCTGCTAGTAAAGTGAGACGGTCGCTAACAGGTTGGAGTATAACTTGGAAACACAAACAGGCACCCATTAAAAGTTTCATAAGGGATGTTCAGCAGTTTGACAGAATAATCTGTTCTCGGTCCCACCCATCCCTGAACTGCTGCTGTATCATTTCTGTTCACAGAGATGAATCAGGCAGAATAATAACAACACAAACAACAAAAATCAAAAAGGTTACACACGGTAGCTTTAAATACATGGACAACAAAATTGGATTTCCCACGAGGACAACGATGATTCCAATGACTTTGGTGAGCCACTGCACAGTTTATGTTTGTGGCTTTGAGTGAATGTCTTGATAAGCGCTGAATGGCTTTGTTGCAAGCGGAAATGAGCAGAATTACTATAGGAAAAATAGCTGATTGTTGAGTTTAATTTCTCCTGCGCGACAAACGACCCAAGGCAATTTCTCTATCTCTGAAAACACTTTTAGACTCCAGACGACATCCACTAAAGGAATCTACGCTGCAAAAGGTCCAGCTCAAACTAAGTCCTCTACTTTATTTTCCAGGAGCAAACGCCGACTCTTGGGAGTGTGGTGTACGTCAGGCAAGGTTATAGGGTTCCAGGTGAATGGGGACAAAACTACTAAAGCTTTTTTCGTAAACCACACGAGAGCAGCGAAGGCTTGACCAAGGCTTTGATACCACAGGGTATATGGTGGTGTTTAAAGCCAGTCCATATCAGGTGCAGCAGGTCACTGTAGATTGATGAATGTATTGCAGGTGCAGTGAGTGAGCTGACAGGAGACGAGGCCAAAAGCACTCACACACATCCCAGTAGAGGTCCAAAAATAGAGTAGAGCAGGGGTTCTCAAAGTTTTTGATACCTGAGGGCCAATTTAGGAACCCAACATTGGACTGAGGGCCGCCAAAGGAAAAAAAAAACAGGAAGAAATCCCATTTGTAATAATTTTAATGACCAGATTGGAGTTCTACAGTTTAGCGTTAAGTAATATAAGCGTTAATATAATGTAATTTAAGCGTTAATATAATAACGCTTTAAAATTTACTGGGTAATTACCCAGTATTTTGGCCATTGTTCTTACCTTCTAATTACAGGCTAATACCAAGTAACACATTTCTGTTACCATATATTTACTGGGTAAATAGCTAGTAATTGGGGGGTGTAGCTACCTGCTTATTACCAGCTTATAACCCAATAATACACTAAAATTCACCAGATAAAAACCCAGTATTTTTGTTTACACTTATTGGTCTGTATCCAGTAATGTCCAATAAACATTTAACAAGCTTAGTAGCTCCTGGATTAAAACTATCAACCGGAATTCATTGCGGAGCCGGCAGAAATGTTTCTGCGGGCCGCACTTTGAGAACCAATGGTGTAGAGTATTATTGGTCCCAACAGGACTTATATTATCCTACTTTTGGCCCAATACATGCAAAACCAATAATAATCTCACAATCCCACTATATAGAAAACCCATTTGAGAAATGTTTAAACTCAGAGCAAGGGGACTAATCATATTATTTGGGAATTTACAGCAAACACTCGTCGCGTCGTCATCATTTACCTCGCGCTCTGTGGAGATTCACGGACTCGTGCCCCCGTTGAACACAGGGTTATTCTCCAAACGGACACAATGTTAAATCATCGTCTCCGCGTTAAAGAGATAACAGGTATTAATGCTGCGGCTCTTTATCTCCAAACGGCTCCTCAAGTATTTTATCACATTAAAAAAAAAAAAAAAACACAGCACCATTAATCACTATTAATGTCTCTGGGATATTGGCTTAACTATCAGTAAAAACTCCCACAGAAAAGCCAACGCTAATGCTGTCCAACCAATTTACACTGGACAAAATTAGGCACGGAAGAAAGCAAGAAAAAAGTTATATAAGCCTTCAGTTTTGCTGTATAAACCGGTCAAAAATAATTATACTAGCGTCTACTCACAGAGAATATGAGCCAAACTATATTATATTATAATACAATATAATAAAAATCCATAATGGCAGCAGATTGATTTCTCTCACATTTCGGGCTCCGACTCTAACGAGAACGGCGGGGTCTCCTCTGTGGCTTCTTCCTCTTGTTTGAAGAGTTTGCAGTGGAGTAAGTTGTGTGTGTGAATCTATTTGCATATATACTGTGTGTCTGTCCCTCCCGAGACGACATTCAAACACAGCTAATATGGCGTTGGGGGCTCAGAGCAGCGTGCCTTCATGTGATTAACAAAAGATAGAGAGAGAGAGAGAATGAGGAACACAATTTCCCTAGAGTTTTTGTTTCCTTTTCACTTTGGAATAACAAGTATTATCATTTCTTAAATAGTTACACTCTGATAGTGATCGCTCTTTGTACACTAAATCTGACCTGAATATGGGATTTAAATGACTGATTAGGATATAATATTCTTTTAAGACTTCACTTAAAGGTGAAGTAAGTAGTTTATAGTGACATCTAGAGGAGAGGCTGAAATTTACAACAAAGAACTGCTCCTCTGCTCACCCCCTCCCTTCCCTGAGCGCTACGGTGTCCTCAGCCGGTCAAATGTCGTCCTCGTCGTCTTTCTCCGTGTCAGCAGATGAGGTTCGTGAGGCGAGGGAGAGGGCGAGCTACCGCGGCCGTAGCAGACGAAGCGGAGAGGGTGGAGGCGGGACTTCCGCTACAAGTAAAGAGACGCTTGATTTGTTCTCTCGCGTTTTGTCTACACAGGCTCCCGTAGAAACATGGCGTCGTGGCAATGCAGTAGCGGCCCGCGACCATGTTATTTTACATGACTTTTTGAAACACTACGAAAACGAAACAAAGAATATTATACAGCGACTAGACAATGCAGGAGCACATAATATGTATACAAAGGTGGATTTTGGGTCATATTAACCCATAAATACTACACAGTGTCCCTTTAATAATGTGTAGTGCATGACTTTCAAATAAGAACAAAGGTCCCCTACATTCAAACCAATGTCAAACAAGTTAATAGAATGCTTCTACTACACAGCTTGAATCTCTCGCTTCCCCATAAGGGATATAGTACCTGGTGCTTTTTTTTGAGCTGAGCTGATACTACACTGGAAGAGTCAACGACGTCCAACACAAGAATCAAACCCACCATTTTTGTCGCTTAATACACCAGACTCCTCTGTTAAATATTGAGATTTTAGACATTTCCCTGGTAATTGTTGGAGATTATGCCACGTTTATAGGATTGTTAAGTCTTTTTAACTGATCGACAGCTCGGCTCGATTTTTGTGTCTCTTCCTGTGACGGCACTCTGACCAATCGGTGGCCGGCGCTCTGCAACTTAACCGTGCTGCCAGGTGAGGCGAGTCAAGCCGAGCCGAACCGGTGGAAAGTAGCAGCCATGATTTTAACTGCTCAAAAATGTGGTCGAATACGTTGAGGTGGTGGTCCCTGCGTTGCAGCTGTATACACACACATGCTGATAGTATTGCTTGACAGAGTATGTTTTTTGTTTTTATTTTTAAATTAAAACGATATATACATTAAAAAAATAAAAAAAACACTTTATGGACCAAACAACAGACTGATTAATTGAGGGAAATCAACAGTTTATTCAATTATGAAAATAGCCGTCGCCTGCATCCTTAATGTCGCATCAAAAAGACAGTCACACTGCAGCTTTAACAGAGGATCACCAGTGTATTTGTATAGTTTAATATCAGATGTGCATGACACTGTAGGCTGTAGGTCTGCTCTAAATCCGCACAATGCACTTTAAGCCAAATACAGATCTCAACAAACTCATATTTTCAATATAAAGATGTTGAAGCTGCAGGTTAATGAACATTTGCACTAATTTTCACAACAAACTCTTCAACAAATGAAACTAAATATTTCAGCCATATTCTTCATGTAGTGAGTCACAATTTATTCTCTGGAGACCTTGAATATGTTGTATATGACAATAACCTAGGAATATCTTCCTCATGGTGGTGCTAGAGAGTAAGTCCAGGCAAAGTGTAAGTTTCATCCTCTGGGGACCAGGCATATCTTTCAGTGTGTGCACTTTTATTTGTGCTTCAAAGGGCGGCCAAAAAAAAAATGTGATTAATACGCCGCTGTATAAATATTTAATTTATAATTATTACTTTGCTTAAACCTTGGTTGTAGTTCAAATTGATGGCATTAATTCCCTTAGTGAGCTTTGATGCCCTTCCAGAATTTGACAGCAATGTCCAAAAATAATCTTGTTACTCACAGAAAACTTGTGCGTGATTACAATGTGGTACAAAAAGGGACAATCCCAAAAAAAACAAGTGCACTGCAGACGCTTTAATGTCTGCACAAAAGCACGGGAGGCACATATGTACCCCACTGTTTTGAGATATAAATTCGTTTTTATTGCATTAATAACAACAATAAAAGAAAACCCCTTAGAAGAGCACATGACAACACGGTTGGAATGAGTAGAGAGGATATTATGCACGATGAAAGAAAGCAGCTTTGAACAGTGTTTGATGGGGAGATAAAAAAAACAAAAATGTCACAAATATATAGTTAGGGCTTTGATATATCTCTGCTAATATAAGTCCTCGACAACACCGCTCTCCGTCGGCCATCATTTGTGATTCACCAAATGCGGCTTTGAAGTTGTCCTTGCGTGTGAAGATGCCATCGGTGCTCATCCAAATTAAATCACAGTTACTCTGTGATTTTTTTACTTACTTATTTTATTACAGCGGTAACAGACTCCGCTCGCGAGCCAGACATTAATAATACAGGAGATTAACTCCTGACACAACATCTTAAGAGTCATGATTTATGGCTATTGCCAAGGAAATGCAATATTTTATGATTCCCACATAACTCTTTGCGACTTTAACCTTGTAGGCCACATCAACATCGATATGTATTTAAATGAGATTGTGTGCGCGTGTGTCACTTTAGATCACGCAGGTGTGTGGGCACTTTCTATTTACTCCTCAGTATTGTACCATTTGTAATTTAGTAGTTTCATGCACCTTTTAGGCATAAAAATGGAAAACACTGATATATTTTAAAACTTTTATATGTAATGACCTGCAGACTATTGTACCATCAACACCGTACAATATGAGTGAACTTCAGGAGACATTTTGATGTGTTATGATTTTGACACGTTGGCACAAGTGCACTTTGCGTTACCGTAGTTACGCGGTGGTTTGCGGAATAACGGTTTCTGAAAGCTCAAATCCACGGTAATTTCACTCGTGCTGTTTTCAGGAAGCAGGAGAGTCAGCGTCTTTGTCGCTATTTAATATTTTTGGCCTGTGCCTGTGCACATTGACAGACAAAGACCCCCAACAAAATGTTAACGTAAATATGTTTCATACTGGTCTAATTTCAAACTTAAAGGTGCATTATGTAATAAATCTAAAGCAACTGGCCATCCTCCTAATATGTCACAGAGACAGGAATAATTTTCATATAACAAACTGAACTCACCAACAACAACAGTACAGCCAAAACATTTGAATTAAAAAAAAATATTTTGCAGACTGCAAATCATGTTTTGGTATGTGGCGCCACCTACCGGCGTCTACCAATCATTGCAGTCAGTAGAGTCTCACGGGTTTCCAGTTACGCCAGAAAACCGACCTTGGTATTTTGAATTTGAATGTAGTAACCATGTTTGGCCACATTCTTATATATGGCACCTTTAACACGCAAGATATGTGGTTCATTGACAACTGCAGTGTTTTTCTTCACTTTAAATTGTTAAAACAGTATTTTAACACGCAGTAAATTGTAAATAACTGCCAGATATCGGAAGTTATTCTGGAAAAATGGACAACATCACTTAGTTACAGGACATTTCCTGGCACTTTGATGGTTAAACTAAGCAAAAAGTACAAGGGGTTTAAACCAATTTATAGTAACCAACTGTTTAAGTGGCAAAGTTCATATTTAATCAAGTTTTCTCGGGCGTCTCTTTTAATCTCTTATGACATGGAGAACTGCGAAGGGGGAGATGGCACGGTTTCTCCAAACAGCTGGTGTTCAACAATTACCTGTAATTAAATGTTCTAAAAGGATTAAAACATGAGACTTTTTTCTTGTCCTCACCCCAACTTCAAAAAACTCAAATCGAAGCCGCGTAGAAACATACAAAACTATGCCTCACACATAAAACAAGAGAAAACTACAGTAACGATTGAATCTCTGTAATGTGTAATAATAATAATAATAATCTCATCGTATGTTGTATTTCAGAGACTTAATGTGATATATGATGGTTGAAGTCTCATACATATGCAATCAGTGATACACATAAAATAAACATGCATCACTTGGAACAGAAGTGCATTAGCAAAATAGACATTCTAATTACAGTAATGCATAAATGAATCCGCTGTTCCAGGACTGGCAACACTTGCTCCATCACTTCTTTCCTTCTTCTTCTTTTCCCTCCACTCCTTCACGTCTCTGCATTGTTCAACCGTCGGTGCGCTCAGTCACCAGACTCGGTTCCCTATTACACGTGGCAGAAACATTGGTCATCTTCTGAAAATACGCCCCCCGCTCGGACAAGCGGCGTTCGCTGGCGTCGACTTTCTCTCAAGGCAGATCCGCTGAATCATAGCAGAATAGATCACGCTGAGGACTTAATAATGATAGTTCTGTATCACCCTCGGAGCAGTCCGTCTCAATTCGCACACCCTTGAGATGACGCCGCAGCTCGGCATTACTGGAGAGAAGCTGTCAGATCCGTCAAGGGCAATAGAGAAAGAGCTTACTCATCACTGGGCTTTTACACACTGTCCTCTTGAACACCCACTACTGATTTCTCTACTACAATGTGGACTGTTTTTTTTTTTTTTTTTTTGAATGTCTCACTGCATGCAGCATTTATCTATTAACAAAAATGTGCACACTGTAGCCCAGAATCTACAGTATCTTTTGTTTGTCATGTTGGCCCAAGGCAGTTTAGTCTAAATTTGCTTCTGGCAATAATAAAAAATCAGGCAATCAGTCTTTAGCTCTCCTCTTGGATACAGTTTGCACATGAATACATGGTTCATGCGTGACTTCCAGCTGTAGATTCAAATTTAAAATCACTTTAATGGTTTTGGTAAAAGACACATTTGCGACATTCATCTCAGGTAAAGTCCAATTTATACTCCTGCGTAAAGTGCTCTGCGTAGGCTACGCAGAGTCCTCTGCGTCGACGCAGAACCTGTTGTAGAGTCTCTGCGTCGTCTCCGTCTGCACGTAATATTTTTTAAGTGTCCGTCACTCTGTCAAGGGACAACGGAGAGCTGCGATTGGTCCTCAGGACAGGCCGAGCGAAGCTGCTCTGTGCCGGCTCACAGTGAGCACCGAGCGTCCTGAGAGGGCGGAGCTGATCCCCGCCGATAACGCCGCTGCCGAACTATAAATACATCATATCTTGATACACACAGCACATGTTTAGACTCTAAATGGTCAATTTCTCGCCTCAAATTATCTTAAAACTGCGTTCCGGGACACAGAAAAGTGACACTTTTCGGCCACTGTTTCAACAACAACAGTCTTTCTCCCTCGGACGCCATTGCTCACTGTAGCTAAAAGCACAACAACCTTGCGCAGCGACCCCTACTGATCGGGCGGGAAATTGCAGCGCCTATCCGTCACCACGACGCAGAAGTATAAAGGCTCGAGTGGTCTACGTGGTGAAGCATACGGATAACGCATTACGCAGTCGGAGAAGTATAATGTGGCCTTAAGGCTTCACAGCAAACAGCCTTAAAGGGGAAGTTCAGGTTTCTTTTAAAAGGGGATGTTTTATCGATGTTTTGTACCGACTAGCCTCGCCACGGCACGCACCTACTCAACGTGGGCGGAGTCATCACCGCACGGCTGCATGAAACTGCGGTGACTAGTGACTTGTACAGCGGCTGGAGTGTAACTGAATCAGTACTTCCTCCATGACAATGTCACTGGACTGAAATACACGCTTTCCGCTTGTGATCAGCAGGGCTGTCGCTAACTCCGCTGTTAAATATTAGATTTGAATAGATTTAAGACATTTTCCTGGTCATTGTTGGAGATTAACCCACTTTTTTAGGATTGTTAACTACACTCTTATAAATACAAGTGCTAAGTAGAACCATATAAGGTTCTTCGGCTTGTCCTCATAGGAGAACCCTTTTTGGTTTTATAAACGTTCCAACTGGAACCCTTAGTGTTACCAAGAACCCTTTCAAAACCCTTTATTCAGGAAAGGGGTTTCAAAGGGTTCGAAAAACAAACGGTTCCAGGTAGAACCTCAGCCCTTGTAGAAGGACACTTTTGGAACCCTCATTTCTACGAGTGTGGTTTTAACTGATCTACAGATCGGCTTGGTTCTTGTGCCGGACGTCTCTTCCTGGATCGGCACTCTGACCAATCAGTGGCCGGCAGTCTGGCGACATCACGCATACCTACTCAGCGTGCTTGGAACCTCGCCGGAGCAGGTACTAAAAAAAAAGTCACCTGGTACAAGGTACTATGCTAGTGGGAACGCAACTTAACCGTGCTGTGCCGAGGCGAGCTGGTGGAAACACACCATTAGTGACTTATGTAGAGTCAGTAACTATGTTTACATGGACACAAAGTCCATGGGTTCTTGTAAGCAGTCATGACCACCTGGTTTGGTGCCATCACGTGTCTGAGCCACACAAAAGTGACATATTTCTGATTTGTTACTGCCAATAAAAGAATAATTAATGAACAGAAACGAAAGTCACAGACACGGAAGAGCAGGGACACAAGACGGATAGAAGACAGTGAGTGAACGAGCAGACACATGCAGCACTTTGTTTACTACGGAAGCAGAAGTGAAGCTTCTTCAACGCCTGCATTTAAAAAATGACACCACAGATTTATACTGAGATTTATAGAATGGACTTGGGTTTCCAGAATAAATCTATGTGGGGGTCATTTCAGAGTGCAGTGGTTTTTCACTGTTATGTTTATGATTTACGCATTGTTTTGAAGGCACAAAAACGAAAAACAAAACAAAAATCGATCACAAAGCTGATTAACAGTTGTAGCTTGACATTACGGGGGTAGGAATACGGTGACAAAATAGAGGGGAGGGGAATAGAGTTGTGTAAAAGTGGTAAAACTCTGAAAATATTGTTATTGACATCCTCCCTTTTTTCCCCCCCCATTTTCTCTGCTGTCTCTGTTCACATCAAAACAATTGTTTTCCATTTCTCCTGTCACCAAAAAAGCACAATAGAATGCTGTCTACATATGTAACAAACAAACTGTCTCTGCATAAGTACCCCAAACACTCAGGGAAATAAAGAAATACAAACCTTCCCTTTTAACTTTGACAAAAACAGCTTTGGTCGACGTGTGAGCAGAAAACAAAGCAAAAATGCAGAGGCAAAACAGCAGCAATAAAAAACAAAAAAAACAAAAAACAGTACACTGTTAGAAATGTTCCTGTAAAACAACGGTAAAGAACTGGCAGCTGGGTTGCCATTATGTTACCGTAAAATTAACATCTTTTTACTTTCACGGAAATGTACAGTTTTGCCCTGTAAATGAAAAATACAGTGTAAACTGATATTTAAAATTACTTTCACTGTAATTGTCAATTAAATGACTATATAGCTTGTATTATTTTTACATTTCAATAATCTATTAAAAAATATGATTGCACACAGTTAAAGGCACTTTTGTTAAGAAAAACATGTTCCATGACATTGACTTTATGTTTCACAAAATCTGTTTGAACCTGGCCACAAGCACGGAAGGCACTACTGATTTTTCAATCATGGGATGAAAATGTAAGAGAAATAGTAGCTTCTTATTGCACTTTCTTTTATTTGAATTTAAAGATGACATGTAAAAACTTCACATACTGAACAAATTGCATGTTAAAAACAGTATTACGAACATACATATATTACATATATTAACAGTATTACGAACATATGCTGAATATTATGATGGTAAATTTCAAGTCATTCCGAGATACTTTTTGTTTTTTCAAAGAAACTCAGCTCACTGTCAAAGTGCATCAGGGCAAATGGTCAATTTCCGGAATTTCAAAAATTCATTAAAATTATTCCTTAAGAGCTTTGGAAATATTTTCAACGGATCCTTGTTCAGGGCGATGCTGACTATTATGATGATGAATTTCAAGTAATTCCGAGATACTTTTTGTTTTTTAGAAGAAAGTCAGCTCACTGTCAAAGTGCATCAGGGCAAATGGATCATTTCCTGAATTTCAAAATTTCATTAAAATTATTCCTTAAGAGGTTTGCAAATATTCTTTTGTATTTAAAATGTATACCACTTGTATCAGGAAAACATAGGCACTGATGGAGGTATTCCAGAGAGACAGAGAGAGGGCTGGTTAGCTTCCATGATTCTGAGGAAATTATGTTAAAGGTCATTAGAAACATCACCTCCACGCTTCCTGTGCGAAGTGCGAGGTATCACACAGGCGGTAAATTGGATGATGTCATTAAAAGGTGTGCGACATGGATGAGATATTTCCTTCAATATGACTGTGGATTTAATGGATTTTATTTTTTCAATGCAGTTTTCAGACTTTTCAGTGCAGAAATGTTACGTAGTATATATCTTTAAAGTGATATAAACCATTAGAGATTCAAACAACTTTATTTGACATCGATTTCAGAAGATTTTGCCCCAAAAACACTCAAAGGAGTTGCTGTGTTTCAAGTCTAATTACCTGGCTGGCCGTCAAAGGCCCTGACCAAACATCCTGTCTCCATTTGACATTTTGCTTTTCCTCAATATTCTCGTGCATTTTTGTCTACTACCTCCAGCATTACAGAGTTATCCTCTTTCATTAGAGGATGCAATCATCATCATCCATCATTCCATCAACTCCCATTCTTGTACAAAACGTGGTTTGAAACTCATCAGGTAAAGTTTGGGAATAGGTGATTTGCATGAGCTTTCACATCGACTTCCGCTGCCGCAGGAAACCGCGTGTTTCTTTAACCCTGAAAAAGATCGAATTTCTATGAAATTTTGATTTTTTTGGTGGTGGAGTCACACCTGGAGCAATTTACCAATTACCTTGATATAAATTAATGTTATTCACTGGACTGAAGAGAAGTGGAAAAAATGCAACTTTTGACAGTTGGGGTACTGTGTGTGTGTGTGTGTGTGTCACAGACTTGAAGCAGTAAACACCGCTGGCACTGCAGCTTAAGATTTTCATGAATGTGGAGAAATCAATTTGGAAAAGCTCTAACACAGTACTCCAAAGTCTCTGCAAAAGGTATGCAAGGTAAGCTTTGATGTAACAGAAATAGAGGTGTGGGGCGATGTGAGCTGCATAGCAACGATAGCTGAGTATTAAACAGACGCTATACTTTAGCCATGATGGTATAGACACACGGCAGCCATTCTTGTTAGGAAACTTCACTTCCAAACCTTACCCTAACCTCAAACATAAACAGTTAAATAAATACAATAGGGAAAATTTTTGCTTTAAAATGTCTAAAAAGGACAAGACTAATGTTATATATTTTAAAGTAGTGCACTCACATTTGCCAACATGTTTCCAACACTCTTTAAATCAATAGAAATTGTAATGATGTAATTGGCTTTGTGGAGCCGCTGCTGTTTGCCTTTGAAAATCACTGTGAATAATACATTTTAAACACTCCAAATCCTCCTCTCTACTTAATAAAAGGCCAAGGACTCATTAGTAAGGAACACTTAAGTGCTTTTAATTTGAGTCAGTTGTTGTCATACTTTTTTTTTTTTTTTTAATTTTGTTTGGCGAGTGCAACTAATACAAAATGACTTCAAGAAAAAGACTGGGAGGATCAGTCCCTTAACCAGGAAGTGGGCGGAAGCTCACGATCCCATGCTTCTTCCCGCATCATCAAGCTTAGATATTTTTTATTGTTTGATCACATTTTCAGAGAGGAGATTCTAGGGGATTTGGGATCTCACAGAAACCCGCCATGATTTAACGTGACTTCAGAATGTAAACAGACCGACGCTGTCGTCAGTTAATAGCACAAAATGTCGCGCGCGCAACAGCTGAGAAACACAAAAAGCTACTGTGGATGAAGTCATGGCTGAGAAGACGTAATCAACTTGGCTTGTACAAAGTTACATTTCTAAACAAAAGTATGCAACGTTAAAAATCACTTCTGGATTTTTTTGGCCATTTAATCTGTCAGAAGACAATTATCCTCTAGTATGAGGTGGGGGTGACCCTAATCTTAACCTGACCAAATGTATATTTTAATCCTAATTCTAACCAGTGTTTAACGTTTTAGAAACACGGTTCTGCCTCATTGGGATCAGGCTTTGGTCCACATGAGAGCGATAGTGACCAGTAAAGCAACAAAAACAAGTATACACACACACACACACACACGCAAACCTAGTAGGAAATGTGCTGATTTGTTTTGTAGATAATATTCTGCAGGGTTAGAAAGCATATGCTTTGAGGTATAATTATTTTAATCATTCAGGACTTTGGACATGATGAATTAAAACGGACGTCTCTCTTTTGAAAAAAAACAAAATTAAACAGCAGCTTCGAGAACAAACCAAAAAAAGTGTCAACAATGTGTGTGTAATCAGTGAAGATGATCACCGTGCATTGCAGACGCTTCCTTCCATTTGGCCTCATTCTCTTTTAGCGAAATACTGCGTTGTTCATAGTGCAAACCCTGTTGCTTGGAAACAGAGGTAATGATGGCACACCGTTATTTTAAATATACAGTTCACAGCAAACAAACGAACAAAAAAAACCAAAAAAACAGGAGCACCTAATGCATTTTTAATACGACGCATCGGCTCCACCAAAAAAAACACAACTTTTTCTGGCCGTGTTTGTTTTTTCGCATGTTACTGAAGGACGTTGGTTGTAGAGTTTTTATGAGGAAACAATGCTGTTGAACGAGCAACAAGATGGTTCAACACTTGACTCTTGCGTCGGTCTCGGCGACTTTAATGTTCCCCGTTTTTGCATTTGGATTTTTATGTGCTTTTATCCTATTTATGCTTGCTCTAAAAGTGTTCTCATCATTCTTTAAAGATTTCACTTTGCATAAATGCGGCATTCTTTAAATCTTAACTACTTTGCATCTCTTCCATTTTTCCTGCAAAGCACACTGAATGACCTCTGTTTATGATAATGTGCACTACAAATACATTTGCATTGCCTTGCCTTCCAGCACAGTAAATATCACTGGTTCCTAATTCGTTTCACAATGAGTCTCTGCATTAGGTCAAGTTCCCTTAACTACTGCATCATACTCATCGTGAACACAGATGTCTTCATACAGATAATGCGTAGGGGAGTGAATCGCGTAATTACCTGTTTGGGTTAATGATGCACATACATTTTCAGTTTGCATTATTCATCCTTAAATGATGGAGGTTGTTGTAAGACAATACTTAAAAGTTCATAAAAGCAATATTATATTAATGGACTGTCTTCCGCGGCTGCAATGGGTATGAATGCGTAATAAAAAAGTCATTCCTTTCTATGTATAATTTCAAGTGAGGGACTGTAACTGTTGCTTTTTACGATCTATTTAAATGAGCTGCACTCTGGAGCCTAATAAAGTTGACTTTGCCTGTCTTTCTGTAGCCCCAATGTTGGTTATAGGCAGGAAACATCTAGCTCAAGTTCATTCATTCATTCATTCATTCATTGTATACTGGTTTATCCTCCACATGAGGGGGCCGCTGGTGCCAATCCCAGTTGACATAGGGCGGAAGGCAGGGTACACCCTGGACAGGGTCACCAGTCCATCACAGAGCCAACACACAAGAGAAAAACTCTCATATTCACACCTACGGTCAATTTAGAGCAGGGGTTCTCAAAGTTTTGATACCTGAGGGCCAATTTAGGAACCCAACATTGGACTGAGGGCCGCCAAAGGAAAAAAAACTGATATAAATCCCATTTGTAATCATTTTAATGACCAGATTGCAGTTGTACAGTTTACACTTATTTGTCTGTATCCAGTAATGTCCAACAAACATTAAACAAGCTTAGTAGCTCCTGGATTTAAACTATCATTCATTGCGGGCCGCCAGAAATGTTTCTGCGGGCCGCCATTGGCCCCCGGGCCGCACTTTGAGAACCAATGATTTAGAGTGTCCAGTTAGCCTCTGCACGTCTTTGGACTGTGCGAGGAAACTGGAGAACCAGTAGAAAACCCACACCGACTTGGGGAGAACGTTAAAAGTCCATGCAGAAAGGCTCTTGTTCCAACCGGGTCACAAACACAAGTCCTCCAGGGACATCACTAACTGCTACAGCTTGGGTTTGCCTCCTCACATGCTCACGATGACGCCACGCTAACGCTAAATGGTGAATGTTCTTGAGTTGAGTTCTAGTGCACAAAATACCAAGCCCTAGTCCTGAAGTGCCAACAGAAGTGGTGGAATACGTGGAATCTCCCACTTGGCTGTAGAAGCTTCGTCACTTTAGCGACACCTTGGGCAGCTGGGTGTGACTAGGAGAAGGGTGGAAGTGGCATCTTGGTGGATTTGGCAGAATGGAAAATCAAGTCGCTTGTAGCAGGACCTTGATTGTAAAGCAGCCACTGAGTTGAGTGGAGCACAGCGGGGCTATTGTTTCAGGGTGCTGGTCCTGCCCAAGAGCCCCCTGGAGGTGTCGTGGGCATCCGTGAAGCCACTGGACTCAATTCGTATTTAATTTTGTATTTTGAATTAAGGTGTGCAGTGATCGCTCAATGTGTGATGGGATGATTTATTTTTAGGGGACATATTGTTTTATTCCAAAATCCTGCAGGAACAGGTGGTGATGAGATTCAAAAAATAAATAAATAAAACAATTTTCTTTCAACCTACTTCTCCTTGTTGCAATTTGACAAAAATGAATGCGCAAAGGTTCCTGATCAATACGCCCAGTTCCTGTCGTATACATCTTAAACACAGATCGTCACATTGATCACTGTGCTTCTCCTCTTTTCACTCACTCACTCACTCACACACAAGCAGATACACACTCGGGCATGTGTGTGTGTGTTCATTGATCAGCTGTCAGTGAACACTGTGCTTTTCGGAGAGATCTCTTCATTTATTCAGCAGCTGTAGGGACGGGAGCTGCTGGAAGTCCCTCGTTGCTGCATTCGCACGTGACCTATTAGGCTGGCCTAGAAATACTGCAGCTGCTCTAATTGCCTCCTGCTGCGTTGTCCTGTTTGTAGACTTCATCTAAGTCCATTCACTCGCATGGAAGTAAACACTCGCTCGATGAGGTTTCATGGGCAGAACGACAAGAGATGCAAATATGAGATCGGCTTAAACGAAGTCTGCGGCTGCAGCATGAATAGACGTCCACTTATTTTCGCTCTGCTCGTTTATAGTTAAAGCACATCATAGCATTTGCTTATTTTATTTACTTTGCCATTCCTAAAATGCAGTGCACTTGAAAGGACACTTTCATGTCCAGATACTGTTGCAATAGTGATCTCAAGAGAACACAAGGACAAAGCAGCAATATCATGCCTGTGTCAAAAATTCTTGCACTTTATTAAGAAGCAGATAGTTTAAAAAAGACTCCCCAAAAAAAACACATCTCTTTCCAGCTACCTTCACTTCCTGCCCTCATAACTGCATCAATGTAAATGAAAGACAGATTGTTCCTGTCAGGTTTGTAAATAATAGGAGCCTGTACTCCTTTCCATCATACTGTATATGCCTCTTATTGCACGCACAAGTCAAGAAACAAGAAAACAAAATGAGGAAGAATATTACTTCAGGGGAAGGAACCTAATAAATACACTCTCATGAATGTTTGGTTTATTTCGTCCACATAATACAAGACATTTACAAGTAAAAGGCAATAAATTGATAACATAATTGGAAAAAATTAACTTTATTAGTTCTTGAAGTTGAATTTAGTGAAATAATAATAGTGAAAAAATAAGTTGTTTTTGCGATTAACCTCTTCCTCCCTGATCCTCTTTTTGGAGTCCCTGCTCGAAAACGACATGCCCAAACTAAATAGAGTAAATCTCTGCAGTTACAAGCTCTATGTGGATTATTATCAGTATCAAAATAAAGATAGGTTTCAAGTGTAAGTTTCACTGTAGATGCCACTGTATGAATGAATGAATGAATGAATCGTTTATTTCGGGCATGACAAGTAACCAACATCTGCACACATCAGCATTTAAATAAACTGTATAAATGCACATGGAACATGGATTAAATTTGTTTTGCATTTTAAAGTTAATATCACCTTTAAAACATGCAGTAGGAGCTTAAAAACACATGGAGGTCATGTAACAACATGTGGACATGGGCTGTGCAAAGTCTGATGCTGCTGAAGTGAAGCAGAGTAAAATTACAGAGGTTTTAGTAAAGAGATGTTTAGGCGAGAAAAGAGATGGCCAGGATGCCCCCAGTCCGTGAAGAAGAGGTTAATCCCCGAACAGAGCTCAACTTTTACACCAGATTTGACTATTATGACAATCTACGCATGGTGCAAGTGTTAAAGTGATAGCTCTGTTGTGTGGAATGTGGTTGTTTGTACATGGCCCCTCTTAACCCTTTAAGGGCTAAGCCTCAAAATGTCCATCTGGACTTTTAGACTTATTATAACCATAAAAATGCCCAGAAAATGTCATGTGAGTAAGTTATTTACAATTTATTGCTTGTTAAAATGGTGTATTCACAATTTCAAACTAGGAAAAACAAAACATTTTATGTAAAAATATATTTTTTTAAATATCTCCAAATACAGGCCAAAAAAACAGCAGCTATATGTACAGGCGTTTTTCCAACTCTCTCCTCTTTGGTGACAAAAACACTGATTTGCCGGCTTCCTGCAAACGCTCTGTGTTAATTAAACGTATAAACTAAGCTGAACTTACCCCCCTCTGCAATGGGAACCAGCTTCGGACTGTCACTGACAACATGGCTGCCAGCCTGGACAAACACCACAGTAGGGATGTCACAGTTTGTACCTAATTTCTAAATAAAAAAAACAGACACTGAATGGGGAAAAGGAGATTTAACTAGATACATTGCACAAGCTTGGACCTTGGGTTCAGCCAACGTCATAAACCACCACTGGCTCCAAATGGTCACTGTTTCGTTGACATACATCAAACTAAGTTGATCCAATCCCATCCATATTACCAGCGAGGAAATTAAATTAGACCGTGGGCTGCCCCAGACAGTATGTGGCAGGTCAGTTATTTCTCCTGTTAAGAGGCTCAAACATTCAAGCTATTAACCTTTTTTTTGTTTGGACAACCAGGATGGATTGCCGTCATCTGCCGTTCCTCTCATTCCGGTTTCCCCCCTTTTCTAAATGTACTTTTTTGAAGTTACGGCACGACTGAGGCAACTTTTTTTATTGTTCTCCACCAAACGGGCGGTAGACTTAAAAATCCCCTCAGGCCATTTTCCTGGAGACGGGCATGTGCTTCCACAGCCAAAAGGCAGCCAAATGACTCCATTTCAAGTCAATTTAAGCCAATTGTAGAGAAAGCTATCGAAAGCCTGTGCTGATGTTGTTGCAGTGGTCGGGCGTTTTTTAGCCGTTGGGCTAAAACTCATCAGTAACTGCAAAGTTCATTGGATTACTACACTGGACAGACAGAACACACTTCTGTGTACTGTATTTTTGAGGGTCTTCGGTTATATTTGAATTTTAAATAACTGGCATTCATGTCATGTGACTAAAGAAAAATGCCAAATTGCATGACTCTCCTAGGACACACCTCTTTGTTTTTGAGGTTTATTGATTTATTTACATGTTGAGATTGATATATAGTATGGCCTTTTGTTTTTATGAAGCTATATAATTGCTTTTATTGTATCGTGAGCACAACACAAGTCCAAGACAATTTTTCCCTATGGGACAATAAAGTAAAAATGTATTGATTGTTAGTCAAGTCATTTAACATACACTGTATAACATGTTGTATAGGTAATCTCAATGTGCTTAACAATAATAGCACAGCTAATATTACGTAGGTTTGCTTGTTTTTAAAAAATGTTTGCGCTTCTTATGCACCTTAAAAGTAAAAAAACAAAAACATTTCATGGCTTTTATGTCATGTGTCTATTGGGACCGATTGCTCACTCTTTCAACTGGAAGTTCCCAATGTGTCCTTGAGCAAGACACTGAACCCCACGTTGTTCTGATAGCTGTTATTGGGTATGGAAGATCTGTGATTAAAAAAATGAACTGTGTGTTTGTGTGAGTGAATGGTAAAAATTAGAGAGTAGTGGATTAGGGCGAGGCCAAGGACAATTCAAATCCTGCACCTCGATGGTTTCTGGGTCGTCAACAGGTGGGTAGTTGAACAGGGATTTTCTTAATCAAAACGTCAATAAAAGAAAAAGGTAAAAACAGTCAAAAAAAGACCTTAGAAGGTACATTTTCTGCATCACTAAAAACAATCCATTTTTTCTATGTCCATCAAGCTGATTCAACTGAACGGACTTTGATATTGCACAATGGCTCCACCTTTTCTTTGGGGCCATTCCAATTGCTCTTCCATTATGCTGTATATTAAGTCATATTTCATGGTGTGTTCCATTACTGTACAATTAAAGGTGATGAAGCGCCATTCTCTTTGATTTTAGCAACTTCCCGATAGGTTTATTGACGTAATGCTGTTATATTATCCAGCGAGTCTGTTGTATATACGAAATGCAACCAGTCAACATTTCCCTGCCATCAAATTACTAATACAGAATTGATTTCCATATTCTTTTTATTTCACCCACGGCTTCTTACAAGGACAACAAATCCATAGGGACTTCAGCAAAGTGACTGCATACGGACAATGATGGATGGGTGTGTGTGCGAGGAGGGACTCATTGAATATTAACTGCCAGATCTTTGAATCTTTATATGTCAACACATGCACAGTGAGGGTTAACATGCAAACGGGAAAATACTTTTATTTGCCAGCACTTATGGCTCTTGCATGCAATGCACCTTAATGTGTCGTGGTGGTGGTGGAGGGGTGCATTCAACCAATACTAAAAAGACATGATGGTGACACACTCGTACAATAGTTTATCTCCAAGTGAGCAGTGTACGTTTCACTTTGTTAGTTTTCAATAAAAACCTGATTGAATTCACAAGACTAATTGCTTGTGTCTATCAAATTGTTCAGTCCTTTGTTGAGGCCACTAAGGAGTTTGAAGCCTATTGTTCTTTGGTGCATTCAACTTGTTTTGTTTTTGTAATCAATCCATCTTGTTTTGTGTCAAGTTTTTTTTTTTTTTTTTCTCCAATTCCATCTTCTTAAATGCATAGTATGTCATTTCTGCCACTAGGGGTCCCACTCAATCAAAACAACAACAGAAGACCTTTAGCGGGAGAACATGCAGCAAATAACAATGAGTAGTGTGTGATCCAACAGTAACAAATACTGTAAAAATGCAAAAACACAAAGGAAACTTGCTAACAAGTGCAAAGTTTCCTCTGGTATTTGCAGTAAAATCAGAAATACTGTTCTTCTGTTCATACCAGGGTATGTGAATGGTTCATGGAGTCATGGTGTGTGTGTGTATGCTGTACATGACTCATTAAACTCAGTCAAAAGTGGACAGCCTTTCCACAAAAGCTGCTATACTCTGTGTTCGACTCTACTACCAGACCACGCCCCCTGCACTGCTCCCCACTCCCCCTCACCTAGCTCTCAGCCCACATCTTGGGGTTTAGTTCTCATTTATACATATCTCGTTTATTTTCCAATGTTTAAGGAGTTCTCCAGAGTAGGACGAGGGGAAAGTTTATCAGAGTTGAAGAATACTCTGGAATAATGTATGCTCTGGCTGTTCCCACATTCATGAAAAGCACCACAGGGGCATGACATAAGGGTAAGACATATTCACTCCGTCGGATTCTATGATATACTGCTACGATCTCTGTGGACGGAAAGCAGGCGGTGAACTCTTGAGGGCTTTTGCAGCAGCTTTTTCCTGCTACCATCGGGGCTGTTTAACAAAGGCCTTGTTTAGACCGCAGCGACCGAGATGTTCAGATTGAAATGGATCAGTCCAAAAATCCAATCAGAACAAACGATACCACCTCTATACGTGAATTGAAAAATTGGATCTCATGTGTTTTTAAGCTGTCAGTTAGATAAAATCTGGATATTCTTTAAAAAAAAAAAATCAGATTTGGGCTGCAGTTTTAAAAAGGCCAAAGTGACATTCAGAGCTCTATTGGCATTAGTATGGAGCCAAAAGGTAAATATCAGATTGTGACGATGTTATCCAGTATTTTGAGGTGGTTATGAACAAATACGAATACAAACAGCAGTTCTATGAATATAATCTGTAGGGGGAGACAAAAGAGGCATTTATTTACACGACAGTGGATTAAGCATCCAAGGTTGTTCAAGGATTTACTTTACAATCTAGAAGAACACACGGCTTGTGGTTTAACACTGAACCACTGAGGGTGAAGCGTGAGCGGTGGCTCAGCGGTGCAGCGGGCGCAGCTGCAGGTTATCAGGTTGATTAGCAGCCTGATAAATAGCCACATGATAAACAGTCCTTCTCTTGGCTGGGACTGCAGGCGCTGCACACGACCGCAGGGCAAGACGGACAAAATTGAAGCCGAGCTGTGCATCCCATGTTGTTTACTTTTCCCTTCATAAGCCACAGTAGATTGGTGAAAGATGGAGTTTATGAACCCCAAACAGACAGAGAGCAGGCTGCGCTCTGCAGGCTAAGGGTGAATTCCAATTCCTTGCTTAACCCTCAATCTTAACCCTCAATCTCAAAAATGCGCGCTCCCTCTAGTGCAAGTGCTGTCCCGATTCTCAGAAAAATGAAGTTGAGGGGCAAGTTTAAGGGCCGTATCGCCCTCAATATTGAGATTTTCCGAGACCACCCTTGGGAGCAGGGGCTACCCAGAATGCATTGCGTGTTTTCACGTAACAAAGATGGCGCCGAAAGCAGCGGAACGAGTACGCTACAAATAAGTATTTTCTTTGTTGATAGAGATATAAAAATTAAGAAAACCATTGTATTATCTTAGTTTAGGCCCATATTATGGATTACTGACGTCATTGTTGCGTAACATTTACTTTTATTTTATGATCTTTTGTCAATAGTCGGCCGGTGCGGACAAGCGATCGTTTACTTTTCAATAAGCCGTGGTGTGTGGTAACTGTCAGCTGAATATGTCCGTGGTTGTGGTATTTGTATGAGTATCATCTTATAACTAACTGACAACCTAATAACTTGACGGACAAACGGATCGTAATAATTAATCGTGACGTAAATGTGTTCTTTTTTGGAGTTGACAGACTGGACCCAGCTTTCGCGTTATTCTGCCCCCCACAGTCTGAAGACGTATCTGCATTTAAGGGGTGTCCCATTTCTAAGTGACAAAATAACCCTCAACACTTGGTTTTGAGGGACAGTTAAGATTAAGGGTTGAGCTTGAGGGTTAAGATAGGAATTGGCCCTCAATCTGCATGTGTATCTTCTCTTACAGTTTGCGTTTTCTCATGTGTCAGAGGATGGAATTGTCAAAGTCAGCATCCGTAGAGCAGTCAGTTAACACACCCACCTTAATCCTATCTGTCATATTTCCCCGTGACAAGCAGGGGCTCCCGCGATGTGTTGTGCGTTATGTATATTCCTGTGAAATTCCGACGCTTTACAAGCAAATGCTTCACACACACTGTCAGCAGAGCGCGTTTCACTTCAGATGAACCACAAGATCAGATTTGTGCCTTTATCTTTACCATTCAAGACTTTTCTTCTATTTTTTTTTTTTGTCAAAAAGCAGACAAGCAGTAAATTGAACGCTCAAAGTACTGTAGAAGGGGGAGGAGAACGATGACTTTAAAGTATTTTACTCTTTCATTCATTCCTCTTTTTTTAAGTGCATGTATATCCCTGTCGTTGAAGCAGTGTGTGTTTCTGAATATGAAGATAGGATGGAGTTTTACTGTTCAGGTATAAGTGGCAGTTAAAATGACTTAAATCGACCTTGCTGAAACTTTATTTTGGGTTGTTTTTACAGCACAATAATCGTTTTTACGAGGCGTGCCAGTGAATAATCAAGCAGGAAATCGTCAAATGTTTGCAACGCAGCTTCCCCCCTCACCTTTAGTAGGTTTTCATAAACACGTTGCATGTCCAACAAATGGCGGAGAGTGTGTTTTTTTATTCCTTCCCTTTGGTCATGTACGGCAGTAAAAGTGTAGGCAAATGAAACAGAAACGGTCTTGAGATTTAAAACTTTCACTGTTACGCTTCACCGCTATTTTGAACCTCTGAAGGAACGTGAACTCTTATCATCCGCGGCGACGGCAGACATTTTATTTCCACAGACTGGATAAGAGGAGAGTGCGATTGTTTTATGGTCGTCACTGCGAGGGTCTTCTCAGTTGACAAAATGTTCACACTGAACCACAAGGCAATTTCACACTGCACAACTCTGTGGTTTTGATAATCTGTATTTTTTGAAAGGTCCGGCAGAATATACAGTAAACTTCCCTCAGCGCCTCCCACCTCAACTGGTTACTTGTTGAAAGAAAAGTTTTAAGTACATATTGCAGATTTCCGACGTGATAGCAATTTCTTTACAAACGGAAAGTGCAGGGCTGGGTTTATTTGCTCCCAGATTCAATCCGTCTTATACACATTCAGTAGCTGGAGGCATATGTTTTACAATTTTATGTTTTGCATAGAACATGTTGTGTCAGAAAGACTGAAAGCTATAAATTCAGAGATTTAATGTCTGACGGAAAAACAAGCCTTTTTGTAAGTTTCCCGTTTTCTTGCAAAAGAAAAATATCCTTTTCGGCGAACAGTTTCTTTTTGAAGCCCTGATACTGATGCTAATGTGGTGCTGATGTGCCAAAACATTAAGTATTTAAGCCCAAGATGTTCCACATCTCGACACAGGTTGCAGCTTATGATTCGAGATCTTACTTACAAATAATGACAACTCTGACAAAGCTTTGTTTCCCCTTCAGTGTGGCCTTAAGACACGCATGAGTTTAACTAGTTAATTTTGAGAACATCTTCATTTTTGTGTCTCCAACCTCTCTCTACAAAAAACAACAGAAAATAATCACATTTATCCTCTCCTGCTGACTTATCAGTTCTGTGTTTTACAATAATGACTTTCTAGTTTCCTGTCCAAAAAAAATGCACCTTTTTAATCCCGTTTCCTTTTAAACTGTTGCAGCTTTGAATAACCAGTCAGTCAGACAGATCAATTGCACAACAGTCTGAACCCTCTGCTGAGCCAAGCACGCTCTCTTTGAGAGAAACAAAAGCCGAGCTTACCAGAAAGCAACACTAACACAGCTCCTCTTCTTGGCCGCAGTACGCCGTGCTGCTCACTCACTCAGTCATAATCAGTGCACAAAACAAAAACATAAAAAGCACACCCACACACGGAGACACTGCACACACTGCGTCCAAGTGGTTCACGCACAAACTTTATCTCCGTTTGTCCAGTGAGGGTGACGGGAATATTTAAATACAATGCAGACAGAGCCTGTTGGATCAGTGGAGATAGTGAATAATGAAAGCAGCTTAATGCTGACATGCACAAGAAAAATAAAATCATGCCCATAAACTCAGGTAAAGTGTTGTTTAATAGAAGAGAGCGGGTGCAATGTGTCGTTTGTCTGCTGATGCCGTTTTAACAGTTTAAAGTGAGTATTTTTCCCCCCCCATTTCCCCAACATTTTGTTAGCAACAGTCAGGTGGCTCTAAATTTACAATATCATAAACTTGAGTATCAGTCGGTTTTAAAAGCCCCTTTAAATAATAAATGAAAACACATTTGCACCTATGCATAAGCAAACAATTCTGTTAAAAGAAACTTTTTTAAAAAAGTGAAAATGTTGCAGCTTTTTAAGATAAGATAAGATATTGATCCTGAAAATGGGAAATTGTGTCACAGCAGCATTGTACAGCTTTATAAATACAAGACAAGGAAATAGGGGAAAATATATTTGAAGAAAACAAGATATTAGACTCTTCTTAGAATCATCTTCTTTGTCTCCCATCCCCCAACTACTATCCCCCTCTTCCATCTCCTCTTCCCAAGAGACTTGAGGTTGCCAAAGCAAAGTTTGAAACAAATGTCACTTGAACTGGAGCCCAGGCAGCGGCTCATCAGCAGCAGCTGCGTCATCTGTAGGGAGGTGGGAGTTAAGAGGCTGTCCTCATGGTGGATGAGACATTTTCACAGAACATGGTGTTACTGAATACTGAAACGACGAGGTGTCCATTCACCGATACGCGAGCATATATTTATTTTGCATTAGCAGGCTACCGCTACTTTGCGGCTAACTTTTCAAACCTGTTTCCAAAGGTAAGCTAGCGAGGCTACACTCCGCATTAGCGTAGGGGTAACATAATACAAACACTGTGCAACCTCATTAGGCACAACGCAAATGTTTTAATTTTTCTATTAGCATTTGTGTAGCTAGATGATGTGACTGTCAGCCACTCCAGTGGCCATACCATAACTGAAAAATCATCTTCAGCTCCCACTATAGGAATACATACTAGTGAACATAAACACAATTCACAGGCTGTAAATTCAGTTGTGAATAAACGGTCTGTACCATTGTTAACAATGAAGAGTATAGTATCAGTTAAACATGTCCTTATGTCTGATGACCTGTCATGGCCATTTTATGTCTTAACACAAAAGTTCCTTTTAAAACTACATGTATATCTTAATTCAGAATATTAACATCAACTCTATCTCACCCCTCTGGTGCCGACTGTTGTGTCTTTGCTTTTTGATGCCTTTTCCCCCATCCTTGTGCGACAGTGATGTGTCAGCACTTAACCCTCGTTTTCATATCGTGTAAATATTCATAAACACGCCGTACCCTTTATAATGTGTTCTCCGCCGCCCTATTCAATCCCCCTGTGGTATTTGAAGACGTTGCTCTCCTTTGCTCCTCATCTGTAAATGTGTCACGGTGGGGGGATATTGTTGAATTCCTCACCGACCATAATGTGCGCTTCCTACCCGGAACATTCAGATTCATTCAGCGGATCGCGTGACTTAATGATTCGTGGCATAGCCTATTGACGTTTGACCAAAAGGACAAATGAGAGTTGTAATTAGGTGTAAACATTTCTTAAGTGATTGACGAGCCTAATCCGGGTGATTTTATTACATTTCACAAATCACACCTTGCAACTGTATCGATTCCCAATCGAGGAAACAAGAATTACTAGAGGAGAGGCTATTTTCTTTATTTATTCCTTTGTTGTCTTATATGCTTCAAATATTTTCCCCGCATTGTCAACTCCAAGCCAATTATGGATATTGGATCAGGAACATGTGGATCATGGTTGAGTGTTTGATTTCAGGGAAGCCTTTTAAAGGGGAAATAAGTAGTTTATAGTGCCATCTAGAGGAGAGGCTGAAATTTACAACAAAGACCTGCTGCTCTGCTCACCCCCTCCCTTCCCTGAGTGCTACGGTATCCTCAGCTGGTCAAATGTCGTCCTCGTCGTCTTTCTCCGTGTCAGCAGATGAGGTTCGTGAGGGAGAGGGCGAGCTACCGCGGCCGTAGCAGACAAAGCGGAGAGAGAGGAGGCGGGACTTCCGCTACAAGTAAAGAGACGCTTGTTTTGTTCTCTCGCGTTTGTCCTTACAGGCTCCGGTAGAAACATGGCGTCTCGCTGCTAACAGTGGCTATGCAACCGCGGTCCGCGGTCATGTTATTTAACATGACTTTTTGAAACACTACGAAAATGAAACAAAAACTATTATACAGCGACTAGACAATGCAGGAGCACATAATATGTATAAAAAAGTGGATTTTGGGTTATATAAACCCATAAATACTACATATTGTACCTTTAAGTGTGGCCAAAAGTATCCATATATGACCCAACTGATGTTATGAATAATATATAGAACATATGGGAGAAAACCTGATAATAAAAGGCTAGAATGTCACAAATTGAAGCAGTCATTGGGCCACGTGGTTGGTGTAGTGGTTAGCGCTCTTGCCTTTGCAGCAAGAAGATTCATGGGTTTCCCTCCCACAGTCCAAAAATATTCAATATGGGGATTAGGTAAAGTGGACACTCTAAACTGACCGTGGGTGAGTGTGAATGGTGTGACCCCACCTATCTCCCTATTATAGGAAATGGATGAATGGGTCGCTGTACATTTCAAAAAAATAATCTGACCCAATACTGATTAAAGCACACGGAAATCTTGAACCGTAAAATCCCGTTGGTAAATCTTAAATGTGCTTACTGAGTAAAGACAATATCTTAATCTCATAATTCTGTTAACATTTACATTTGCGCTTTGCTCATCCAACAGTCAAACCACCAGTCATTATTTCCTTTCCTTGTTATGCATGTAGATGAGGAGCGATGGGAGATATAGTTCAAATAGTTTTTGAAATGACACCTATTCAAAAAAAAGGGTAAGAGGTGATGTTGGGAGAGAAGGGGGATTTCCAAACAGAGAGAATGATCCCTGAAAGTGAGCAGCAGAGATAATGAGTGGTGGAGAAGCAACGGTAAAAAAGGCTCAGGTCACACAGACCAAAGATGAGCGAGAGAGAGAGCACGGGCATTACAGAAGAGAGAGAGCCTGGAGTGTAAAAAATCCAAAACCTGTGTGATTTTGGTCCATTCTGAATCCATTATTTTCCTTTTAGCCAGCCACTTTTTTTCTCCATCTTTACTCCTCTCAATAGGCCTGAAACTTCAAAAACAAAAAAAAAGGCATGGTTCTCAGTGCACCGGTTATTGATCCTGCAGAGAATTGCACACTTCCAGCAGGGTGTTAGGGGTCAAAGGGCAGAAGCATGGGCAGCTGTCATGAAGAGACTTCCAAAGTAAAAGCTGACAAATTCCTCTGGTTTCTTCCATGGATATACAGTAGCTGGCAATTACCCGGAAATAGTCCTTCATGCATGTATTCAAATGATCCATTATTGTGTATTTAGTTCAATTTTTAGCTTCAGGAAAACATTGTTTTTTTCCCCCTGCTGTGGACGATTTTTCTTCAGGGTCCAACATGTGTAGTGATGAAGAAATGCACCTTTGCCTTTCTATCATTTTCAAACCAGTTTGGCCATTTTCCTCCAACCTTTGGCATCAGCAAAGTGTTTTCCTCCCAAATAATTGCTCACTGCATATTTTCTCTTTTTTGGACCATTCTCTGTAAACCACCAGAGAGGGTTGTACATCATAATCCTAGTAGATCAGCGGTTTCTGCAGTACAATGTGGTTCTAATAACCATGTCATGCTCAAAATCACATTCATCACCTTTCTTCTTCATTCGGATGCTTGGTTTGAACTTCAGCAAGTTGCCTCAACCATGTCGGAATGCCAAAATGTCAAAATGCAGTGTATTCCTTCCCTCCTTTCGGCTTCCCCATCTCTAGGGGTTGCCACAGTGGATAATACGCATAGAGATTACTATGTCGGATGTCATTTGTCTGAGCATGGGACCTAAAGACAGAGTGTTCAATTAACAACGAGCAACGGGTGACTGGTGCCTTGCTCAGGGGGTACCCCAACACTTGAACAGGCGGTGACTAACTGGCAACCCTTCAGTCACTTAGTCAAGTTCTCTTTCCACACTGAATATAGATGTGAAAAACTTGATGAAAAAAACCTGCAAACTCTGATCATTCAACACAATCACGGCCGATGACCCGTTAAAGCTCGAGTAGACAAGATCACTGGCAATAATTGATGATTGTTAAGTTTCAGCCACACATTAAAATATTCATGTTTTCACATCGCTCTCGGTCCAGTTCCTCCCTATCAGACGAGCACACGCAGATGCACTTGATACATGTTTTATGTGCTTATTTTACAACTTTTTTGGGGGGTTTCTTTGTAACATACAGGATGTTTGTGCCAGTACCGTATAACCAGTGAAGTCATAGTCATCTGGTCAAAGCCTCTCCGATCACTTTATTTATATTATGCCAAAACATAGCACTTATTGTACCTTTAATCAACCCAGTGTCCATTTCAAAACTGTAGTTTACATTCACGTTCAACTACTAATAACATACCATAGTTGTGTATTTTATGATAACCCAATGGCCTAAAAGGTCAACTTCACTTCATGTTGTGCAAAAACACTTTTGTCACCGTTATTCCATGACGTACTTGAGGAAGAGCAGCATGGACAACGGGACCATATTTCCCGCCCCTTGACTGGTTGCCAGAGGTTTACAACCACGAGGCAGTAACTCTAGTTTACAATGAAAGCGCCCAAAAGTAGCATCTGTTTAGCAGTGTCGAAGTGAGGCAGTTTTTCTTTGAAGTCCCGTGGCGTTTTGCCAACTGCTGCTCGACACACAAACTCATACATAATAGATTCAAACACATAAGGTAATTTAGAATCGCGTTGACACCGGCGTGCTCTTGGGCTAAGGTTATTTTTCAGGTAAATATGGATTCAGACAAAAGACCAATTGTGTGTTGGTAGAAACTTTCCAAAAATAATGAGACGGTATGAATTATGATGATAGAGCAAAGACGGGGTCTCAGTCTCTGTGTCCTTGATCAGCGTGAATCACGGTTATCGAGTGATGACGTTTAACCTCAGGACGTCCAAATAGATTCACAAGTGGGTTCAATTATCAGCAGAGAAGCAAAAAGGCAAAAAATCATATTCCAAGGGAGACTGAATAATCCATCCAAAGATGACTTGAGGTGCATTAACTGAATATTTATTTTTCTCGGTATAATCAGTTTGTTTTCACACGTGTGGGCTTATGTTAGCAACTTCCTGTTTACATTTTTGACCACTCAAGAACCTACCCATAGATGACCACTTAAAGCAGCTTAACTTTAGTTCATCCATTTTACTCGTATTTCATGTCACATGTTCACACGCTGCCCGCAGAACCATCAGGAGCAACGCTGGGCGAAGCGTCTTGCCCAAACGACACATCAGCATAGATTAGCTGAGCCGGGGAACCGGCAACCTTTGAGTTGTGAGTTGTCGCTACCACTGAGCTTGCGGCGTTTTGCGGGCCACACTGTAAAAAGTAAAGATAAAATCATCTCTGTTTGCAGGATCAGACATCTTACTGTCGGATTGTGTTTCATCTGGATCTGATCCAGATTTGGTGGCAATTATAGGAAGTCCCATTTAACAAGTACTGATGTGTATCTCAGCGGTATTTTAACAGATCTTATGTAAGAAATGTATAACAGCTTTGAGCAGGTAAAGTTCTATTTAGATGTAGAAATTTGTCTGGATCCTGCAGATGAAAATGTAAAATTGATGCTTTATTCAGGTGCCGGAATGTAAAATGAAAGTGTTTAATCTGTGTTGGAGGTCTGCAATCTCAACTTTTTTTTTTCCCCCTGCATCCTGCGAACGGGGATGCACCCAAGTGTGGAATATGAAATGGTTGGCGATGGACGGAAAAGGAAAGCGTGCGTCTCTGTACTAGTATGTTCTGAGGCCAGCGTGCGCACGGGGTTGATACACAGCAGCACAGACTGAGTGGAAGTGCACAGTGCTAAAGTGCTATTTTGACAAGTTACTTTATTCAGGTCTGTGAGAAATCCCATCATTATGAAACGCGGGACTGCTGAGTCGTCACAGCAGAGGCTGTAGGGGCTTTTTTTCCCCCTCTTAAAAAAAAAAAATCCAACTCATGAGAATTATTACAGGAAAAAACTGAACGTTCACATTCAGGCTTCACTTCAGTTCTGTGTCATACACACATGCTGTTAATTGCAGGTGTATTAATGGCCCGTTGAAACATTTTTGATGCACCAACTTCCCAAACAACACGACTTTAACTCAATTAATTCATCGACTCAATGTCCTTCATTGATTAAGCATTAATTAATGAATACCGTCGACTATAAACACGTCCTGTTCTCACATCTAGTTCTAATCAAGTAACATCTAATTGTAAGACTAAATTGAAATGTGTCAGGGAACTATACACAGTGGCCTTTGCATCCTAGAAAGAAAAAGGATGCCATTCTTGCGTGTTTGCATGCATGACAATGCTGCAAGGTGATGGTCTCTGCAAACCAAATCCTGAAGAAGAAGAAAATACTCTCAGGCCACAAATAAGAGGGAACCTGCACAGCATGCTAAAATACTTAAAGGGGACATATGTCTTGAGGAGCTCGG
This sequence comes from Microchirus variegatus, assembly GCF_963457635.1. NCBI lineage: Eukaryota > Metazoa > Chordata > Actinopteri > Pleuronectiformes > Soleidae > Microchirus > Microchirus variegatus. Next base: position 20,763,556 of record NC_139812.1, on the reverse strand, counting down.
CTTTGTCCGTAAAACACGCAAGAGTTCTACACAAACTGTCTCCTGCAAATGATCACTTTTCCAAATGCTAACTGCTGTTAGCTCCCAGAAGCCTCTGTGGCTGATGTCATTTCCTGTCCCTTAAGCTTTGTTGTACTTTTTTAAGGTGGACCTAAAGAGATACTACTAAACAGAGTGTTCTGGACAGGGCTGTTTCACCCTTATGGTATTTTGACCAAAGCATGTCACGGAGATGTCAATTAGGACACCAGGGAACGAGGTTAACGTGGAGAAAGAGTGTATAATATGACCCCTTTAATGTCCATTGTTGCAGGGGAACCAGACGTGTCATGTGTAAAAAATGGGTGAAACGCTGTTAATGCGGACGCTGAAATTATAAAACAAAACGCAACAGCAACGCATACGGCAAATTCAATATCAGCCAATAAACCATAAATTTTTAAATCACTGGACATTTAAACAAGCTTTTCATCACATGTGATGTTAACACTTCACGCTTATGGATGTTCGCCATCATATCACATGGGCGTCTTCTTGTGGTCTGACCGACAGAGAGAAGGTCAGAGGATTTATTGCAGGTTTTTTTTTGCAGTGTCACGACATCCTGGTGTGTTTGGTAGCCGTAACCATGGTTGGTTTTTGTGCTTACGCCATTACCACATTCATAACAAGAAAAAATCACCCTCGTTTTGCCACAAGTAATTGAACCACTGTCAGTTTGATCAACGCATGGACACAAATAAACACAGACATCTGTGGTTTGAAGGAGCATTATCCTCTTTATTATCCTTTAAATATAAACTGCGCTGTTACTATTCCAGAACCGGCCTCGCCTTTAATTCACTCACAGCAGGCTTCTCATTAACCAGCCAGGCATCACAGAGTGGAATTAAGTGTCATCCAATTGACTCAAATGCATGTGAGCTGCAGTGTTAAGTGTCTTCCTCGCTTTACAAACAACTACCTCGAAAAATCACCGGCTCTCTTTTGTGTCACCGCTGACATCTTCAAACTGCCGTCGCGGCGGCTCCTGCTTCATTACGACCGTCATGCCACCGAGGTCCGGTGACAGATTGGCGAGAGATGCTTTGTACAAACAAACCCTTAAAATCATCGTCTTTTTTATTTAGTGACAGCAAAGTCATTTGAATGTAATTGATATGGAAATTATGTTTATTCACATCAATTATGGATTGACCGTATCTGGGCTGAACTTCCCCCCGATGTCCAAACTCCTGATTTACACATGGAGCGTAAACAGAGAGAGAAACAAGAGCAGGCATATGAAAAACCTCTTAAGAGAAATAACAACAGTTTCAGACAAACACAGCCTCCTTCTGTGAACATAATGTGTAAACTATGTGCACAGAATAAAATGCATCTGTAGTGATTGGGATTATGGGACCTTCACAGTAGAGAGAACGGATGCTTTTGTCTTTTGCCAAGCTTTTCTCACAGAAAGTGTGATGGAGTGTTATTTATATCCAGGTGCAAAACATTGTCAATATGTGCATGAATGCATTCGCTCGTGGCTTATGTTTATTGGTGGTCACTTGCATAGTCTGTGATCTAGAAATGACATCTAACAAACATTATTCCCAAAGCTAAATAATTACTGACTGTTCAATTATTGATTCACAGATACTAATAAAACTGGACAGTGCACAATATATTGAAAACGTAGCATCACTGCAATTTATATATCACTAATACGGCTTTATGATCAGTTTTTTTACATACACATAAGTATTAATAATCATAAGTCAAATACTCAACATATCACATGTAATATTGTGGTGTTTTTTCTTTTCTTTATTAAAGGCACGGTTTGTGCTCATATAACACCGGTATAGTATGTTAAGTTTAGTATACAACAGGTGTTTTCTGTCCACTTTGTTCCAATAAGTGAGGATAACATGGTTGAAAAGCCTCAACTAAAATGTGCACAAAAAGGCTGCATTCCCACCGTTGAGCGCCGTCACCTGAGCTGAGGTTGATAGATATTTATTTGAAGTCTCAATACCAAGAGCTGCTAATGAAGAATAATCCCTTCACAACTTCCCCAATTCCCTGTTAATCAAAAATACAGACAGATTTCTTCCCTCCCCCAGCATCCAGGACACATTCTTGTATTAATATAACTCGGTCACTCAGTCGAAAATGAAAAACGTCTTCAGAAAGCAGCAGTGAAAATGACAGAGGGAGTGTTGTAATCCATTCCAATTTGGGCTTGTTACACTTTTCAGTCTCCGAGTGCAGTCCCTGTTTGCATTTCCCCCGCCCGCACCCCTCCTGTTCCTTGTTCTTTTGTTAGTAACATCATTTTCCAGGTTTAATGGGGGAAGCATCTTGCCAAACAACGAGTGAAACCTAAAGCTCTTGGCTGTTTATGCAGCACTTCTGTACGTTTCCATCCCTTCTTCTCCAATACACGGCTAATTTCACCTACGCTGTGCAGTGAACACGCTCTGAATTCAGATGCGACCCAGTGCGTGAATAGAGTTTTCAATGATTTTCAAACATGTACAGTCTTAAGGCCCTGGTATACTTCTGCTCACAAGATGGCATTGTGTGCATGGCATGATTTGCGCCATCAACGTGCAGCCCCGCTCACCAAGCAGCAGTGAAGGTTGACCTCACGCTTTTTTCCCCCCGCCTTCTTCTCTACATAGCTCCCCCTAGAGTTTCATAGTAGGCATCATAAATATCCATCCATTGTCTAAAGGCCGTGATATACAGCCACATCGTGAGCAGACCCAACATCGTGTACAAGACACGTTTTTGGCAGAGAGCGTGTTGGGTGCGCATGGACGGTGCATGCATCAACTGAATCTCTGCCTCACCTGTAGGTAGAAGTAGTCGCCAAGGATAGTCATCCGAGCCTCAACCTGGCAACCCTCAAAACCAGCACACACCCAACTCTAACTAGACTTATAGCATCATTCTCTTCTTCTATTCCCAGCGTCCAGACTCGTACTGCCACCTGATGGTGAAGTCATACTACAGGACCCTAGCCTAGAAATCTAGACGCCCCCTAGCGGCAGCAAATGTAATTTGGCTGGCAGGGCAGTCTAGCTACGCTCCATTGAGAAATCGAGAAACGGAACGTCCCAATCACATCGCGGTAGGCGGGCTTAACGTTATGACGACCATAAGCAGCGACTGAATTCTGCTACTCGAAAACAAGGAAGATGGCTGCCGCTGGCGAAAAAGTCTCTTTCGAGTCGGCTTTGAGCGCAACTCTGGACGATTTGAAGTTGAACTTTTCTTTGCGAAAAGAACAGGAAATATCACTCAGGGCCTTTTTTAGAAAAGAAGGATGATTTTGGAGTGTTGCCGACAGGGTACAGCCTAGCTCTGACTTCGTCACCTCCTTCTTTGCTCTGATTGGTTGTAGCGCTATCCTATTGTGTGGAGACGGAATTTGAAAGACAAGCGTTTATCCCACCCCTCCGATTGAGCCCTGCCTATGGAGAGTTCCCAGACCTTACATCTTGATGTGGGTCTGGCTCGTCAGGCTAACAGGACCCTGATGCACGATCAGTGTACGAGGGGCTTTCAGAGTTGTTGTTTTTTTAGCAATGATATCCTGACCATAGAGTGTAATTATCTCAATCTCTTTACTGGAACAGACCTAGAAAGTTGTGACACATTTTTCTAGAAAAAGAAGCAGCTTTTACAAGATAGAGTAAAATATGTTGTGTGAAAATACTTTACATAGTCTATGAAAAAAAAAAAAAAAAAAAAAAGCCAAAATGTCACCTCAGCAGAAATGTGTAAGATGCACTCCCTCAAAAACAGAGTGTATATTGATAGAGTGTGTGTGTGTTTCCTTTTAGAAGCAATGGAAGAAGCATGGTAGTGAAGCAAGAATCAATTACTTGTCGTCCTTCTGACTATCAGGCTGCTCCCTGTCCCCCAACAGAGGAGATGTGTAATGGTGTTTCTCCACTATCACACACACACACACACACTCATATCACGGAGTATGAGAGTCCATTACCTGGAGCTTCATGGTGCATTTCAGAGCCTCATTTTGTTTCTCACTGTGTTCACCCAACTCTCACTAATAACAGCGAAGGGGTTTTCGTTCATGTCATTTGATATTTTATAATAGATTTCTCTCCCCTCTTCGACGCGTGTCCCTGTTCAGATACTAAGGAATTTCTCATCATAAATGTCCCCACTTATCTTTTGTCTCGTAGCATACGTCTCTTGTCCTTTGATCAAAGATAAAAAGATCCTCCTGGGGTTTGAAGTACACCATATAAAAAAAGTATAAAAGCACAATCAGAAGAGCGTCTTGTTTGATCCAATCCATTGGTTTAAATTATGGAGGCTGCTTTACTTTGATTTGAAATTTTAGTTTGTGACAGCCATTTTGCAATTTGATTGACATGGAAAAAGCAATCTTCAAGAAAGTTGCTCGACACGTCATTTCACGTAATCCTAACAGAACACTGCAAACATGCTGTTTTGCAAAACATACTTGATGAGATTCAGTTTGTTTAGGTTAAAGAACTCCTTTAAAGACACATTAGGCAGAAGAACTGCTTTGATAAATGTACTATAGAGAAATTCAGATTTATTTCTAATCAAACAATTAATTCACACAGATATGTTGAGATACAGTAGATCTATCATACAAAAGGATTGTGCTTTAAATACATACACATGCTATGTTGGGTTTTTTCTGGGTTAGCCCATCCTAATTGTCAACAAGTTATTATTTATTGGATGTTCTATGCAAATCCAATAATTCCTGCCATGGATGCATATTCTCAGTTAATGATGTAAAACTTCAGCTTGGTTTCCACAATGTGTCTTTTAACATTCGGAAAATAATTCAATTCCAGCAATGTGAAAAAAAAAAAAAAAATTGCATGGATGTTGCACCTATGCAATTTATGTCCTCTCATCTTTTGGTGCTTTGTTTGCAACACACAGACATATGTAGACAAGATATAGTGGGATCAAGTACATCGTGAACAATAACACACTGCTAATTGACTCCTGGGAGACCCTCCAGATATACACAATAGAATATCAGCCTCTGCAGAGGAAACGTCCCATGAGATACGCAACAATGCAATCCCACGAGGTGAAAAGAAAACCAAACAAAAATGTGCCAAATTAGCTCTATATTCTTGTTTTTGAATTACGATTGTGATCAGTAATGATAAAGTCTATCACGACACGCGTTACAAGGAGGATTAAGTTTCTTGTAATCACGGCTTCTATTAATTAAATGAAGATGGTTGATAAATGACAGGCAATTGTCAAACTTTAGATTATTTCTTAATCCATACTTAAGTCGCATGACAGAGTTAACGCTGTGGGGAGACGCCACAATTTTGGCATTTATTGAACGATTATTCCTTCATGACCTTTAAAAACATAATGTAAATAAAGCGATCCTTGGAGAGACTTCAGCACCTCCTATATCGACTTTGGCCAATTACGTGGGGCCGTTGTCTTATTCTTGCATACCTTTTCTTGGCAGAGCGAGTGAGTTTTGTGCTAATGTAACATTTAGAGAGGTCTGTACTCATTCGCTTTTGATTTGTGCAGTGTATGTGATGTATGGGCAAGGAGTCCTTGCAGGTACGGAGCGTAGGGAATCAATAGGAGTTAGCCCATGTAAGCGATGTGCTCAGGGAGAATAATGAACACGTACAGAACAGTGCAGAAGGACTGAAGTCACGTGAGCACAGGGGGTAGAGACTCGATTGCCTCCATCAGTCATCATTTCTGCTGTGACCTCTGTTGCCGCTGCTTGTATTGTCTCTTAATTAACATTGGGCCAAACACTGTTTTAAGTTTAAACGTGATGTATGCGGTGCCATTTGCAGCTTCAGGAGAACCAATAAATGCAATGTAAGGTCATTTGCGATGGAGGGCCTAAGTGAAAGTTGAAGGGAAACGGTTCATAGTTGTTTTAAACTTCTATATTGACAGAAAAAACAACATTAAGACAGAGATAAATCTCTCAGTCCTGGACCTACAAATGCAATTAGCATTACATCAATATTTATACCAAATCACAATGTAAAATGGGCAAAAAGCACCGGGTTCAAATTCAATTTCCGCATTTATTTGTTTTTTCAAAGCAATGTGGACACAAATTCCATCAAGTCTTTTTCCTCAAATCAAATTTCTATCACTTAAAGGGACAATGTGTAGTATTTATGGGTTTATATGACCCAAAATCCACTTTTTTTATACATATTATGTGCTCCTGCATTGTCTAGTCGCGGGCCGCGGTTGCATTGCCACTGTTAGCAGCGAGACGCCATGTTTCTACCGGAGCTTGTAAGGACAAACGCGAGAGAACAAAACAAGCGTCTCTTTACTTGTAGCGGAAGTCCCGCCTCCTCTCTCTCCGCTTCGTCTGCTACGACCGCGGTAGCTCGCCCTCTCCCTCGCCTCACGAACCTCATCTGCTGACACGGAGAAAGACGACGAGGACGACATTTGACCAGCTGCGGATACCGTAGCGCTCAGGGAAGGGAGGGGGTGAGCAGAGCAGCAGGTCTTTGTTGTAAATTTCAGCCTCTCCTCTAGATGGCACTATAAACTACTTATTTCCCCTTTAAGTATGCGGTCAGATAAATATCTGATAAGTGAATGGTCATATCAGAATCCATCTGTCTTTTTACCCAAACACATGCTGCCCGTGCAACTTGCTGCTCTTTGGAGCTAAGGCCCAGTACCATTTCTCATTTTTACCCCTACTTGTTGGCCCTTACCCTTTGAAACCAAGTTGCCCCCCACAAAATGGGACACCCTCTCATGAATGCCAGCTGGGATGATGGACATTAAGCAGAGACATGTCTTTCAGAATACTGGAGGACCATTCTATAGCATGTACAAGAGACTGCAAACAAGCTTTGTTGTGGTTAGCATAGGTGTTGTGAGCTTTATGGACATTGGTTTCCTTGGTGTCAGAAAATGTCACAGCACTTCATTTGAACTGTGCTCCTGAAAAATCCACATTTAATGGACTTGTAAGGCCTGACACTTCACCCTAAACATCCACATCTATGTCAACACACAAAACAAAGGGTTGAAATGGGGCCTGAGCCTACATTTTGCAGCACCAGCTTCCATTTCTGACCTACATCTCACTTCATAACTAAATGGACTTGCAAATATGAGGTTTTCTCTCGTTGCTGATGATGCATTTCAGTGTCAGTCCCATTCACATGAAAGTCAGCTGTAAAACTATTGTCATAATGAAGAATTCCACAACGTGGCTGCGTTGTCAATCTACAACAACGCACTGAAAAATATTCCTTAAATCTGGTCTCAAACTGTCATCCTGAAGTCACACACGCTCCTCCTTGCGCGAATCTTGCACCGCTTTCAGAAAAATGTTGATATGACAAGTATCAAACCGTAACATTCAAACATTTTATTTATTTTTTTTACTTTGCACAGAATGTACAAATCTACCTTCTCCCGCAGTTTGCTAAAAAGTAAAATAGCAATTTTCCCCCTGTCAGATAAAAGGACCAGTGCTATTCAGATGCAAAAAGCGTTATGCATAAAGTGATTTCTGTCTCAGCAGAGACAGAATTGGAGACACATGAATTTTGGCTCTCTCTCTCTCTCTCTCTCTCTCTCCATGCAACACACAGACAGGTTTGTTTGTCGCTGCATAGCAGTGGGTTTATTGTTTTCCTCCTCTCAGCATGTTCGTGCTCCTGAAGGAGCAGCAGGTGCTCCTTGATCCTATAGCACTGACTCCTGTTCCACTTCCGTGCTGACTGACACTTCCCTCTGTTTTTTTTTCCACCCCCTTTGCTGCAGTCTGACACAGACTTAATAAAGCCCTTCTACTGTAACTTTGCACCTGCTCTGGATGTCTGTAGTTGAGACCGTTGAATTACCCCCCAGCGTGATTTCCCCCCCCACCCTCATAGCCAATTACAGTGGAGTGATACAAGTGGCCTTGAGCAAAATAAATCTGAATCTAATTTATACCACTTGGGTTTCAGAGCGTTGATTGAAACCTGAACCTTGCCAAAAGAAAATTATGACTTCGGCGAGCGATTGGTCATCTGCTAAATCCCTCATCAGCCCGGTCATAACTCCGGCCAGAGGGATAACACAGTAGAGTTTGGAATTGCTGCTCATGAAGCGGAGCCTCTTGTGTTTTAGCACAGCTTCACATGTGCAGTGTATGTTTAAGGTGCTTCTACGTTATTGACTTATAGATGCACACATTGGCCACCAGAGACTGCTTTCATTAGTGGCTCATTAACAGCTAACACAACCTGTCAACATCAGGAAAGTAAAAGCATCTTTCTGTGACTCAAACACCCTTTTTGTTTGTTTGTTTTGGGGGTTTCTTAACTACCGAATTAATTCAGAGCTGAAGAAGGCAAGATTGGCTCGTCTCATGACGCAGGCCTTGGGGAAAACCTGAACGTGAATAAAGACCCTCCCCTCTTCCCAAGTCCCACTAAAGCATCCAGAAACACATAAAACAAACAATTTTACAAGCGCACAACAAAATGCCTGCCAGGAGCCTGGCTCTGATTCAAAGGAAGTGCACTGGGAACATGGGAAGCAGGCCTCTTATACTGGAGCCTACAGTTTTGGACCAATCAGCTCCCAGGATCCACCTACAGACAATCACACACACCTGCCATGCAATCAAGCATGCACACCTGCAACCCATCATGCAGAGTGAGACGCACAAGGAAAGTAAACGCTAGTAAAATCAATAGATTGTTGAGTTACATCCATATTTTGTTAAAATATGTACATTTTGTGGGTTTGTATCTGTGGCCGGAGCTAATCTCTTCATCTCTGACACATCTCTGACACGTTATTTCTCCAGCTCTCGTAACATTTAGTAACATTTCATCTTAGCGAGTCGTGCCATCTAAACATCCACAGCCCCCCCACGCTGCAAACTGAGGCTTTTTCCGTGATACTTTTATTAACATAAGCTACTGCTCAGCCCGTGGCCCTGTTGTACAGCTGCTACTGTCTCACTGCACTGTATCTATCGACTGGGAACCCAGGCTGTCACAGTCGAGTTGAGCGGCAGAAACAGGGAACAGGGAGTTCAGTATATGCGTCACTGCATGACATAAGCGCCACTGAAGTAAGTAAAGTCAACATGGCGTCGCCTGGCGGTGCTTCCACTCTTAGGCCCGGTTCACACTGGATGTGTTGTGTGTGTGTGTGTGTGTGTGCGCGTCGCGACTGCGATGCTTCTTGTGTGCATCTGGCTCGTGTGTGTGTGAGTGTTCACAGCCAATTTGTGTCTGCAGCATTATTTTCGTCTCCCCACACCATCATTATGTTCTTCATGTATTCAGATCCAGTCAAGACGCTAAAGAGTGAGTGACAGTAAGATCTTTATGTAACTATGGTGGTAGAATGTCAATATAATCACAAAAGAGATCATTAACACATCTTTTTATCACAATCTGTTTTCTCTAAAATGTGCTTTTAGTTGTGTGTGTTTTTCAGTTCCTGTTTTATTTTAAATAGTGTTTCCTTGTGTGTACCTGCCTTCCTGTCCTGTCTTCCCTGTTGATTGTCTGCCCCACCCTAATGTGTTTCACCTGTGTTTGAGTGTCCCTGCCTTTCTGGTCAGCTCCCTGTGTTTCTGCTCCATGTTTTTTTTTTTTTGGTTTGTTTTATCTTTGCATTTTGGTTCATTTGCTTTATTTAAAGACTATTTTTTTTGTTTATTTGGGGGATTTGAGTCCTCCGCTTTTAACAGTGTCTATTTTTATCTAGGAACTGCACGCGTCATGTGTGGAAAAATAGGGCGAGAAGCCTGAGATCTCAAATAGACGTGCATCTCGCACATTTGTTACTGTAAGTCTCGAAAATAAAAAGACAACCTTATCACTTGGCAACACATGTCAAAAAAGTACGTTTTGCTCTTAACTTTCTTTCTGTAAACGTGTTTTTGTTTAAACACAAAAAAAACAAAATGACTCAAATGCTGCCACGGAAATACACCAAAAACAGAGAAGCGGATGTGGAGCATGCACATAAAGCTAGCGGAGGTTGGGGCTATGACGCATTTGCTTTCCCAAAGTTGTATAAGGATTGCATATTCAAAACAAGCAAGTCAGGCTTGTGGTGACTGAGAACAGTACCTTTACTTGGCAGGGGGGGCGTGGACAATAGACATCCAACATTTGCTTTTTGCTCGGTTTGTGGCTGTTTGTCTCAACAAGACATACAGTTTTGTATCAGAATGGACTGCAGGCGTTGAAGAAACACAGGGTTTCGTACAGTCATGAAAAACCTGGGAAAGTTTTGGAAATTGAAAACGCATTTTCTAGGTCCTTGAAAAGTTAATGAAAAACTAAATTGGATGCGTAAAACAAATAAAATGATGTAATGTGCGATTAAAATTGACAAGGAAGTGTCAAGCGGAAACAAGCAAATCACTGACGCGGTGCTTAGCGACCTTCAAGTGAAAGGTTATGGAGAAGTCATTGAAAAGTCATAGAAAACTATTGGTAAAAAAGTGTACAAGAGAGTTGCAAGAGAGTGACACTTTTCTGTCGCCCAATCAGCCACCCGTACCAGACCATACCATTACTCCGGTATCCAAAGGAAGGGTAAAGAAAAATGGAAATGTTGGGGACCAGTTATTTTAGTACTATTCCAAATGGAAACTCAAAAAAAGATGCTCTGTAACTCGCCATATAAGAGGCAGGACATAACAAACAGCTATAAGTGACTATATGCACGTATACTTTCTGGTTTTCAATAAGCCAGCTCGCCTACTTCAGGTAAGCTGCCAGCCAAACATGTAGAGACGGTTCAAATCCAGTTTGCAAGGATGTGCCGTTGTCCACAAGTCCGATCAGTATTTAACTGCCAGTGTCGTCCGTTTTACACTTTTGTCTGGGCTTCAGTTGTACTCACACATCACAAATGACCTATTTAAATGTAAATTGACGGCACAGCAAGAACAAGAAAATCATATTCATACATTTTTGTTGTGTACAGTCAGTGCATTTCTTATCAGAGGCTGCTTCAGATATCACCAGTGAAGTTGTGTGGGTTTTCTCCGGGTTGACCAAACAATGACGTATAGCAACTACGACTGGTTAATCCAAGTCATGGCCTCATGAGCAATGAGGCACCGACTGTGGCTGAAGGGGAACAGGGGCAAAGCAAGGGCGGGGGGGCGGGGGGGTGGAAACTACTTTAACTTTAATGGCCATGTCTTTTTAAAACATTTATCAGCTTCCGAGGAGAAAGCGAGAACAGGGATTTATGGTGGAACCCTCTGCAGATTTCAGTGAATGGGAAAACAGAATCTTTGTCCTGAGCCGCATTATGTTGTTTGTCTGAGTCCGAGTGTTCCACTTTTCCGCCGCTTTCAACACTGTGACCTTCAGACCTTGAGGCTCGCCCAGCTTACTTTGTGCCGACATAATCACTTGACACTTTCCATTTCAGTCGCGTTAACCCCATGGAATTGAACCACATATTAGGGCTCCCAAAACGCTGGTTCCATGTGGATAAAAAGGTTGGTTAGGCCTTACCTAAAAAAAACATTTGCAGATTCTCAGAGACTCGGCAGCAGGCAGCTCATATTGAGCCTCAGTTTATCTCGTCATCACACACATGCTCACTCCAGGTGGGCATTCCTTGCATTAGTGTCTAAATTTCAAGAGTAAATAAAGGAGAGTATGAAAGATAAAGGTTGATATATGAGTCATTTGCTTGATTCATCATTTCTGTGCCTCTTCTCATCTTTGTGATTGGCTGTAGCTATAAACTGGTTCACCTTGATCTCCCTCACTGACGGATAAAGACGGTGTGTGTCCCCGGCTTCAGACAAAGCTCTGAGACAACATTTTTTGAATGACTTATTGAATTTATTTTGCAGACAGTTTCCTTAAAAAACCTCCAACTGCAAGCACTGGCACCTAAAAAAGATTTATGTATTCCCTCGTCCTCGGAACAGATCTGTCGCCCAGTCATCACCTAAATGTTAGGTGTTGCCATGGGAATTTGTTAAATCCCATCAATGAGGAAGGCTTTATTTATAATGAGCTAATAACTGACAGCTGCATCGTGCGGCAATAAAGAGTTTTCTTCTTTTTTTTTTTTTTTCTTTCTCTCGAGAGACTTTAGTCTTGCCTGAGCTGGTGGTGAAGCTGCGGTGGAAATCCCTGCTATGCTGATGAGGATTTAAAAAGGAATTGCTTATATAATGGGGTGGTCCTGGGTGATTTCTCCAAATTCCTCACTCATCTTCTTTTATTGCCGTTCACTTTGTCCCCTGTGGCCTCTCCACACATGTGGGTGAGCAAGGCCAGAGGAATCCTCCGCGTATTGGCCGTTAATTTGATCTGCTCAGGTTATATCTCACCGGGATATAGGCCCGCCAGTTATTAGGAGCACATTTTTGACTTGACATGACTGAAAAGCTTTAAAAGTCTGCGTGTTTGATATTTTTATCGCCAATAGTGATGACTGAAAAGACTTTAAAGTCGACTATTTGATATTTCTACAGTCAATGACAGGCATTTATTCAGTCCTTCATGATTTGATTACTAGGCTATTACGCAGCGTGACAGGAAGTTAATGCCAATGATTCCAAACATCAAATATCCACGTTTTTGAAGGACGTGTAAGGAGGAAACATTGATTAAAGCTGCACTGTGTAACATTTAAATATGAATGAGTGCCTGTTATATTCAAACCATTGCCAGCTGTGTTTTCAATCCCACGTTGCCCAGCACGGGAAGTCATTCATTTAACACCCTGAAACTCTGGCCTAGTGAATCCAGATGGCTGCAACTCGTGGGAATATGACTGGAAAATATCAAAAGGTGCACAAGACGAGTTTCAGATATGTACTTCTCTAAGGGCGCTTTCACAACAACAGCAGTCGGTGCGCACCAAACGATCCTTTCGAACCAAAAAACTCTAGTTTGTTTCGTTTTCGTTGGTGTGAAAGCATCAATCGCACTTGGGTTCCGCACCAAATCAAGCAGAACAAGACCGCCAAAAAGAGGTGGTCCCGGTCCACTTGACTCCGCACCAAATGTTAGACTCTGGTGCGGTCCCTCTGGTGAGAACGCAAACTCGGGTCCAAACAGGCTAGACTATTAATTCAGTTATTTTACATAGACTCATTTGCTATCAGTGGGAAATTACCCTGTAGCCTATTGGCCCAACAGATTAGATTCTGCAGTAAATGCCATGGACATAGCCTACCTTGTAGGTCTTTGGAGCAATCTTCGTCTCATAGTTAGCACGACCACATTCATGAAAATAGCGCGTCTCCTCTGCCTGAAATGACGCAATGTACGTCTTCTTGTTCTCCAGACGCAGCGGCGACTCATTCTCTAATTGGATATTTTGTCAAAAATGGCCAATACAGAGAATGTAATAAACGAAGATCAGAGCAAGTAGCAATGTGCGAACGTGTTGCTTCATAGTGAGTCAAAATTGGCGCTTTCCTACCGGAAGATATATACACATTGATGAAACGTCAATCGGGCCAATTTTGGTTCGTTTGCTGGTGTGAAAGCGGACCACACTGGAGTCATATGTTACATAATAACAATTGTATTGCCTGGTGCGGATCAAATAATCGAGCTAGTGGTGTGAAAGCGCCCTGAGAAACCCGGATATTGAACAGTTTCCATATTTTTTGCAGCTGGGCAGTGGGATGTTGGGAATAGTGCAAGATCACCTATAGGCAAATGCCATGTACAGGCACTGGCAGTGTAATGACTCATAATTCCTCAGGGGGGCGATAGACGTCATGCACTGCAGCTTTAATGTCCCGAGAAAATCAAATAATGTTGGTATTATGTTGTTAAATGTTCCCTTATGGCACTTTTTGTTTTTCATAATATATATATGAAACACAACAGGTTTTCTTTTCTTAAACATGATTTTTGTAGTTTACATAAATATGTTAACCAAAGCAGGAAGGGGGAAGGACACAGGACAACATATTTATATATATATATATATATATTTTTTTTTTCCTCACATATACATTTTCTAATATGTATCTATTAATGTGTCCAAATAAATTCATTTTTGAGACCAGAATTATCTTTAGTGTGTGGAGTTGAAGTGCAATAACCCCACCCCCACCCCCCAATAAGTACAGTTTGAATTGCCATTTAGATCTATAATCTTATCTGTAATAGGCAGAAAACGCTATCTGGGATCCCATTTTTCCCCCAATTTGAAAGTCACATCTCCAAACATTGCCTCCAGCTGCCCCTGTGACCCTGAAAGACAGCGCCGTATACACTGTATAATAGATGGAAGGACGGATGTGCAAAGATTAAATACGGGCAGATCATTTGCGATGATAGGCACACAGACAAAGTTAATGTTCTGAGCCTGATAGTTATGTTTATGTAATTAGACTTTTACGGGCATTTGTCAGCACGAGATGATATTCCTTTGTATCTCATTATGTGCTGTAATTTCACAAATTAATCTCTTTTTTTGGCAATAATATGTCTGCCTCATCCAATTACACTGTTTTTTTTTTTGCATGGGCAATATTCAATTTCTCACCATGGCATGTCTCTTAGTCAACTTTTAAATTAGCTCCACATCGATGCCAATGCTGCTAATAAATAGAAGATAATTACAATACCTCCATGATATTCATCAAGTTTGTCAGTTTTTTTATATTAAATGCAGCATGCAAATGCAAATATTAATGCATGGATTTCAAATTAAAGACTTTAAAGGGGAGACGGGTCAGAAGAAAGCTTCTAGATGACAGAGATTCAACTAATGGCTGTTACAAACCAAAGAGGAAACTGTGAATTAGTGAATTGGGGCTGTTTTTTCAGGGCTAGTGAGGAACAATATTAATGTTTCAGCATACCAAAGACATTTTGGACAATGCTATGCGTCCCAATACTTTTGTACATTTTGTGTATTAATTCTTGAGTCAGCAAAACTGAACTGTGGCATACACAGACCCTCTTCAATCTTTTGTTCCCTGCACACAAACACAATTGCACAGAGCACAGTTCATCTTCTTATGCATGTTTAAAATATACTTTCTATGTTTGTCCTGTTTCCCAGCTGCGTTTCTTTGCTCCATGCTTTCTCCTTCCACACTTGCCCTTCGTCTGTCTCGTTAGCACTTCCCTGTTCTCAATCTCCTCATTCCTCTCACCTGGGTCTCTGCATTCAAGTTCCCCCGGTTGAGTCTGTGAAATCACTGTTATATCCTAGTTTTCCTGCTCTATCTTTTCTTTCCCTTGCTGCACAGAACTTTGTTTACACCACCATGTCGATAGGAAAAGCGTCCGCATAAATAAACGGCGTTTTTTGCAAGCCGTCAGAGTTCATTCCACAGAGCTCAAACAATTTATCACAGAACCTGACAACCTGAATATGTGCCTGACCCTGACAATGTGCTTTTCACAAGTATGGAAACAGCGGGAGTGGACGTTGTTCCTGACCTCCAGTCACTCAACGTTCTTACAAGCTTTTCTCTCTTCCGATTCCTGAGAGCACTTGCACACATCATAGTTAACGTGTGTAAAATAACATTTAGTGTTGATTCTCTACCTGATATGATTAGATCACTACACCAATGGAATCCAATGCCTGAGGATTCCTCTTGCTCCCTTTGAGCATGTTTTATGGCAGTTCTAGAGGGGTCGTACCTATGTTACACGGGTCCTATGTTCCGGACCTTTTTTTTATAAAAAAGGGTCCGATGTTCCCCACTTTGTGGAAGCCTGGGTGTGGAGCTCCAGGGTAAAGGGTTAGGGTTAGGGTAAGGGTTAGGGTAAGGGTTGGGGTTAGGGTTAGGGTTAGGGTAAGGGTTAGGGTTAGGGTTAGGGTAAGGGTAAGGGTTAGGGTAAGGGTAAGGGTAAGGGTTAGGGTAAGGGGGAGGGTCCTCTGTTCTCCTTTTGGGTTAACAGCGGGGAACATAGAACCCTTTTTTACAGAAAGGGTCCTATGTTCCCCGCTTTGTATGTGACCGGGGAACATAGGACCCGGGCAACATAGATAGATACGGTCCCGTTCCAGATCACTGCCGTCGCAAGGGAATCTCTGGTGACCCAGTGATCCGACAGTTTTGTCATTATGGGACATGACAAGTATCCACTATCTTTACTTTTTATGAAAATAGCTGGTGAAGAGAAGGGTTGCCTGACATATTGCCTTGTATATGCTGCCTGTTATTCAATATAAGAATTTGAACAGTGCAGCTTCCTGCCAAAATGGCATTGTTTTGGTTCCAAATAATGCTAATTAGCTACCAGAGCTCTGTAGGAACTACTTTGGAAGTCAATTCATTTAAACTACTTGCTTTATTTCACTCCATTCACCATTTTGACACATGTATCACATGATGTGATTGTGGCATGAATACAGCTCCAAAACATGAATGATCTTTTTGCGTTACTGATGATGATTATCTTTTTAAACCCATAAAGCTTTCACGTGTGGCTGTGTCGAGCTGGTAGAATGTTTGGAGGTCGGTTTACATCGATTTACTATTGTGCTCCACTGGCCACCAACTGATCGATCAGTTCATTGTGTTACATGTTGAAAAATGCTGATGTCAGCAACCGTCAGTGTAACAGGAAAAAAAAAAATCATTCCATGTTTAATGACATGTTATGAATGTTCTGCTGTAATAATAGAGGCACTGCTGCTGCTGCTGGCAATATTTAATTATTATTATTATTTTTTTAAATCCTATTCATCATAATTTAGCATGTGCTCTTGTGTTTGGCAGTATGTAATTATCAAACGACATGTCTCGCTGTAGCATAATTGATGTAAATGTTTTCAGCCAAATCCAATAATTTTCAATAAAATGTAAAACGAAAAAAAAGATTGTTCTTTTTTGCTCTGATGACTAAAAAAGCTGCTCTTTAACCTTGAACACATTCATTGAGTCTTATGGGGGTTTAAACACTGGAACATTAAGCCATGAATAAATTGCTAATGTTGCTGAAGTCATTACTTTTTAGACTAAATTGTACATTTGAATAAATAAATTGTGATCTCAAGATAGTTGAATTGTTTGTACTGAAATCAAATGACTGCTCTGTTTCTGTGATAGTGAGTGTGTTTTTTGAGGTAAAGTTGTGTGTGTGTCTAATATTAGTGTCATAAAACACCTTATTATTATATATAATTTGGAGCTGGATTTAGTATAAAATAAAGTGCATTTTTTGATATCAGACCAATGTCAAATGAGTTCATGCAGTGCTGATTAGCTGATCAGCTCCACCTGAATGTGTGTTCTCAGAACAGTGGTGTGTGTGGTGGTGGTGGGTGTGGTTAGCAGTTTGGAGGTGTGGAGGTGGCAGGTGCAGGTGAGCTAATTGCCACAGCAGCTGCTTGGAATCATGCCCTACCCTTCATATATGCAGTAGTGTGCTGGCCTTTGCGAGAGAATGACTGCTGCACATGAGAGAGGGGAGGTTTTGAAGAGTTTTGGGGCCACTGTCAGCTTTGGTTTTTTTATTATTTGTTTTTGGGATTGGGCTGAAAAGTTGGGCTTATATATATATATATATTATATATAATATTATTGGCAAATGTTGTATGTAATGCTCAAACATTTCTTGAATTAACCTGGCGTAATGGATGTCTTTTCACAGAAGATATCTGTGAATGTGACGAACAAACACATGTTTTTTTTTTTGCCATAACTAACACTTAAAGGTGCATTATGTAATAAATCTAAAGCAACTGGCCATAAAATCCTCCTAATATGTCACAGAGACTCAGGAATAATGTTCATATAACAAACTGAACTCACCAACAACAACAGTACAGACAAAATATTTGCATTCAAAAAATATATTTTGCAGACTGCAAATCATGTTTATGTTTTTGAAATCATGTTTTGGCATGTGGCGCCACCTACCGCCGTCTACCAATCATTGCAGTCAGTAGAGTCTCAGCTGCCGAGCAACCATGGGTTGCTAGTTACGTTAGAAAACGAAACCTAAAAGACCTCTTTATTTATTATGTGAATGTAGTAACCGTTTTTGGCCACATTCTTACATATGGCAACTTTAACTAATAACATTAAGTATGGTTTCACGCCAGGTTTGAGAGAACCAGACACTTTTGACATGTGTTCCAATCAAATGGCTTAGAATTGATGATACTGTACGGTCATTAAAGCATTGCTAAAACCACACATCTAATCGTGGCCGACACACACACACAATACTGTATGTGTGCAGTGATTAAGTTTATTGATCTGTGAGCAGCCATTACTGAATTGTGTCGCACAAACTCATTAACAGGGGTAGCGAGAGCTGCTTAAGTCGGTCTTAGATCCCATGTCAACCCGGGAACATGCACACACTGTCCCACAGGACGTGATTTAATTTGAGTCGAGACGGACGAAGCCGACGGCAACGTTGCTCAAGTGCAGCTGCTGACAGTTTTTGAGTACGACTGAAAATGCAATGAAGCAGCCAGAGAAAGTTTCCGAAGTAAAACTTGTAGTGTATTTGCAGGAGATAACTAATCAGGCCGGGATAAGCGTCGCACGTAATATTTATACGTATTTACTTTGTTATTTCCGGGAAACATACTCTCCAAACTCTTGGCTCAGTAGCACATCAATAATTGTTGGCCAACCAAAAGTAACACAGCAACTGTCTTTGCAATAATGGCCCACAAGGTGACAAACTCAAAGTGTCTCATCCAGCATTTTGAAGAGAAACACTTTTTATCTCCGCACTGCTGCTGTATACACACAAACGCTCCCTCAGTCAGGTCTGATACTCCGAGTATGAAGGACACGGTGTACACCAGTTCTCAAACTGTGTGTAAAATGAAACTTAAGGGACAGGAAATCAGCCACAGAGACAAAGTGGAAAAGTTTTGGAAAAGTGATGATTTGCAGGCTCTAGCAGGCACATTGCCATCATATATAACATGTATCCACTGGACAGATAAATCAT
Organism: Microchirus variegatus; assembly: GCF_963457635.1. Lineage (NCBI taxonomy): Eukaryota > Metazoa > Chordata > Actinopteri > Pleuronectiformes > Soleidae > Microchirus > Microchirus variegatus. The sequence goes on along the minus strand of NC_139812.1, from coordinate 20,744,612 downwards.
CTGCGGCTGGAAGCTTGTGTAGAACTCTGTGCTGCACTGTGGAGCCAAGAATAGAACTTTTCGTGGACTTCTTATCTTTCTTTCAGATACCGTTGCCCTCGCCAGCACTCTCGCGTGTTTTACGGACAAAGCGGAACTCCGCGAGGCAACAATTCCAGGAATTTAGCGCATTGCGACGTCCCGATGAGCGCGGAAGTCAACATCGCATGTTTTACCTCCTGTACTTGGACTGAGGAGGAGCACAAAAACACGAGTCATCTTTTTTCACACTTTGCCGACTGATGGGACCTCAAGAGAGTTAAAAGGTTGCTTTTGCATAATATGGGACCTTTAAATAATAATCTCACTATACCAGTGTGTGAAGTCTGTGAGGAAGAGGAGGATGATGATGATGATGAGAGCACTGGGAATGAATCTGCCTCCTATGAAAAGACTGTCGCTGACTTTGCTCAGCCTATTTACACCACTGTATTTTAATGTTGCTGATAATGGTGTTACTTCAAGAGCTCAATATGCTTTCAGGTGGTACTTGGTATATATATAAAAAAAATTAGAACCAACAGCTCTAAAACAAACAGAAAAAGCCTTGGCCACAAGTTCTGCACTGCAGCTTTAAAGCTCACATAGAGTGGTCCTGTTGCACATATATGTTAGTTATGGAGGTCTACTTACATACATTAAAGGTCACATAGAGTGGTCCTGTTGCACATATGTGAGTTATGGAGGTCTACTTGCATATATTAAGTTGTTTTATGGTCAAAATCCTCCCAGTTGATGTAAACGAGCCGATTGAAATCTGTCCTTTTCGAAGCGCTTGTCAGTCGCGCTATTTCAGCCATAAATCTCGCCCGAGAAGACGGAGTGTGTTGTGATTGGCCAGCCAGCGTAGAGCCTTCCCACCTGTGTTGTGATTGGCCAGGTATCTGGAAGTGACATAATCTATCACGTCAGCTCTCAGAAGCGCAGCTCCCTCTCTGGAGCGGTGTATGCACTGCTACTCATTATCAAAACATTGTTTTAACAGTGTTTAAAAATAGCTTCGTCACGACTCCCCGCCGCAGTCCCTTTTATGACTTTGACCCGGAGTCAGACCCAGAGTCAGAAGACACTGTCGCTCGTGAAACACCTCCACAAGGAAGTTATTCTTCTTCTGCGGTTCAATGTACGCAACCGGATGTGCACAGACTAGTGCCCGGAGCAGGAGGATCTGCTGCTCCGGAGAACCGGTGTTTACGTAACTGGACCGGGTTTTTTCAGAGATCTCGCTGAGCCCGAGATTACAATAAAACACAGCGTTCTCAGCAGTGGCTGAACTGTTTGTTTTGAACCTTCAGGGCTTCATAAACAAGGTAATGATGCAGATACACACTAAAAAACTGCGTTAATTGGAACTTCCGGTCTAGGTCCGCTTTAATGATTTTCTCACTTGGTGTCTGGCTGATTTAAAACCAATAAGTCGAGGTTAACGTCTCCTTCTGTTAAATCTACTTGTGAACTCTGAGGCCTCTAGAGTAACCGGGGCGGCGTGCCTTTGACTCCCGCCCCCTTCTTTCCCATCGGTTGAGTCTCGGTTAGAGACGTATATGCAGCGTGTGTGTGTGTGTGTGTGTGAGAGAGTGGGAGTGGGAGGCGGATTCAATGAGAAACGAAGCAGTGGCTCTGACGGGGACTGACGGTGACACATGCAGCAGGATTCTCCTCTGCTGGTTAGAGCTCGGCTGACACATTCAGTCTCCGTGAGTCATTCCGTCGCCTCCTCTCGCAGACTTTACGGAGGTTTAGGGTGTTCTCCGGCGTTATTGGATGTGAAAGCTATTTAGTGTTTAGAAACCCCCTCTGCAAGCACACCGGGATCTCTCTGACAAATAGACTAGTGATGAATAATTCAAAGGGAACCAGTTTACAAAGAGAGGCGACGATGGTGTCTTTGTGTTCCTCAGCGTGTAGAGTGAGAGAGTCTCTCCTTTCTCTTTCGTAAGTCTATGCTTACATATGTCTCACACTGTGAAACGGGGCATAAAGTACACAGGGAAAAAGGTAGCTTCCATTGTGTGCCTGTGTTGCATCACAATGGCAAAGCTTTTTTTGGGGGGGGGTTTTTGTTTCCGAACATCGTTGAAAGCTCGAAGGCGAGATCGTGCTTCATTTCTCGTTTTAATTAAGTGTGCTCGTGACTGCTGCAGACTGGGAAATCATCGTTTATGATACAAGGATGATGCAGGAAAACGTTTGTCACGGACGAGATCCACATTAAAAAAAAATAATAAAGCCTTGTTTATCACAGCAGTGAGAGAGAGCGGCGCAGCCAGATAGACTTGTTAAAAAAAAAAAGTGTATTTGTCACATTTCCTGCCAGGAATACCACGCTTGTAAAAGTTAACTGCTACAGCGAGTCTAAATGATATGCACACTCAGATTTATGAGTGAGAGGGAGAGGGAAAAAAAAAAAGACGTACAAGTACAAATTCTCTTATCTCATTTAATGTCAGTGATTTATTCAGACGTGGAAATGAGAGAAAAGCAATATTTCATCAGAGTGATTAAGAACTCGACAGAAAGATTAAGCCTCTGTGTTTGTGTCTTTGCATATTCATTGCGTTTCATATTGAAAGAATAATTACACATTGATTATCAATGACCACGAGAAGAGAGAAGAGGGAGAAAGCTCTTTGTAAGCCTCGCAAAACCCTTAGGGATAATTATGTCCTCATCAGAGCAAAGATAATTTGTGATGTATTACATGTCGAGGGCGGTAATAATTACTTTATCATAAATATTCATTGATCGATCGTCCTGTTCACTTCTAAGAGACGCAGCATTGCCGAGCCATTGGGAATCTATACAGTGCAGCTTCCATATAATACTGTCTATTCATAAAGGAGCATTTGGAGATTTTTGAATAGACTGTTGGTGTCACACATTAGTGTGAGGTATAAGCCACTGAGAAACAAACTTCTGACACTGGTCACACTTCAGGCGTTTGCAATTAAAAAGTTGTTTATCACAGCTTGCGGTCGTTGTGTTGAAAAGCACAGCAATGAGCTTTAATCAGACTTATACAGTGCTGAGAATTAAACTCTACGGGTGAAAGACGATAGCCGCCGCCGCCGTTTCTCACCGTTACATTTATGACAACTGCTGAGCTCGGCTGAATCGTTATTAGCTCCTTACTTCACCTGAACATGGAAACGTTTCACCTGTATACGATATCAGCCGATTCTAATTAAAAGACTCCTCTGCAAAGAGTTATTATATCGTGTAACACTTGGGAAAGTGCATTGGTGGAAACATAACGTACTGCCCATATGTGTGAGTATATTTTAGAAATGTGCACTCACTTAAAAATAAACAGAGTTTGGTTTTCAAAACCTTTTTAAATATATTTCAGTCAAGGACCTTGCTTTTATGAAGACATTTTTGAAGTGGAAGCTTACTGAGAAGCTTTTATACTACGCATAAAAGAACAATATATTTTTGATCGTATGTCTCAGTCTGTTACAATCTCACCATTGGATGTCACCAATCCTTACACACACGCAGTTACCTTGATGGTTTTAGAGCAACTTTAGAGAATATTTAAAGGCGCCATATGTAAGAATGTGGCCAAAAACGGTTACTACATTCAAATTCAAAATACCGAGGTCTTTTAGGTTTTGTTTTCTGACGTAACTGGCAACCCGTGGTTGCTCGGCAGCTGAGACTCTACTGACTGCAATGATTGGTAGACGGCGGTAGGTGGCGCCACATGCCAAAACATGATTTCAAAACATAAACATGATTTGCAGTCTGCAAAATATTATTTTTAATGCAAATATTTTGGCTGTACTGTTATTGTTGTTGTTGGTGAGTTCAGTTTGTTATATGAACATTATTCCTGAGTCTCTGTGACATATTAGGAGGATTTTATGGACAGTTGCTTTAGATTTATTACATAATGCACCTTTAACATTGTGGGAAAGGGATTAAGTTAAGGGAGAAAATTGACGCCTGTGAAGAAGCTCCTAGCGGTATCAAATATCAGTCTAAAACAGTGTTCTCAATATGTACTATGCAGCACTGAGAGGATTCTCAATTTTTTAAAACAAAGAAATTAAAACAAGAATAATCCCTACACTTTGTATACAATTCCTTTTACCACTTGCCTCCTCCACAGGGAGTCTTTATGGACTTTATAGACTTTATTTCCCAGTTATTTGTTGCCTCTCTTCAGCCTCAGAACTTTACACAAGGGTGCAAAGCTCTGAATTGCAGCATTGGGGCATTTTCCTCTCTCTCTCTCTCTCTTTCAACCCAAATGTGTGATGTAGCAAAAGTCACTTGATTGTCTTTCCATTTAAAGATCTCTATTTTTAGGCCTTTCTTTGTCACCTCTCTCTCTCTCTCTCCCTCTTGTCATGACTCTCAGCAGAGCTTTCTCTCTGCGAGTTTCCTCCATTACTTCTCTTCTCTGCAGCTGCTTTTCCCCCCTCCAGATATCTCATTTCTCCCCTCATCTGTCTTGGCCCTGTATCCCTCACGCCATCATCACCTGCACCCAAAGCAACTGTGATTCACAATAAAGCAAACTGATAAAGGTAAAACTGATGCTCATTTCATTTTAAAGCCGCACTGCATTGTGAAGCTTACGAGTACTTGCGGTTGCAGCACATCGCGCATGCTGTTAAAAATGCATTGTAAACGGTGGAGCTCGTCCCCCCCCTGGCTAAAAGCACAGTGATATTTTATGACGGTGTAAATATTTGTGGAGGGTTTTTGGACCCTGTGTGTCACATCAGTAGCCTACAGCAGCCTTGAGACGTGGCCATGTTGTGTATTTGCTGAATAGCAAATGCAGTCATCTCGCGTGAAGGCACAGAAGTAGACGTTTACATGACAAAAGCAGCCTCCGATAAATGTTCTGCTTTGCTTCACCTGTCTTTGAAGCAGAACTGTGGAGATTGATCCATCTCTTTTCAACTCCTCAGAAGAGAGCCAAAAGTACAGTCATACAAAGGCGGAAATCAAGAAAGAACACTTACACCTACCCAACCTGCACATACCTTATATTTAAAGCGGACCTAGACGTTTTTTAGTGTGTATCTGCGTCATTACCTTGAAGGTTCTAAACAAACAGTTCGGCCACTGCTGAGAATGCTGTGTTTGATTGTAATCTAGGGCTCAGCGAGATCTCTGAAAAAACCTTTCCGGTTACGTAAACACCGGTTCTGCGGAACAGCAGATCCTCCCGCTCCGGGCACTAGTCCGGGCACATCCGGTTGCGTACATTGAACCGCAGATGAAGAATAACGTCCGTTGTGGAGGCGTTTCACGAGCGACAGTGTCTTCTGACTCTGGGTCAAAGTCATAAAAGGGACTGCGGCGGGGAGTCGTGACGAAGCTATTTTTAAACACTGTTAAAACAATGTTTTGATAATGAGTAGCAGTGCATCCACCGTTCAAGAGGGGGGAGCTGCGCTTCTGAGAGCGGGTGTGCTGGATATGTCACTTCCGGGTATTGGCCAATCACAAGACCGTTTGGAAGGCTCTACGGTGGCTGGCCAATCACAACACACTCTGTCTTCTGGAGGTGAGATTTATGTCTGAAATGTCGCGGCTCAGCACAGCGAAAAGACAGATTTCTATTTGGCTCGTTTACAGCAACTAGGAGGTTTCTGACCATAAAAACAAGTTAATGTATGTAAGTAGACCTCCATAACTAACATCAGTGCAACAGGACCACTCTATGTGAGCTTTAAGTTATTGCTTATAATGGTACTGTTTGTCCTTGTATTGTGTTTTGTCTTTCTGTTATACTGTGTTGTTGCCTGCGTGGAGAAGACCAAATCAAATTCCTAGTGTCTGTATACGTGGCGAAATAAAGTTGAATTGAATTGAAATTAACATCTCAGTGTTTGCTCCTGAAAATGAGTTCTGATGCTGAGAAATAGCGGAGCGTTTTTCTTCAAAACCAAATGTCTAAAAAAAAAAAAAATGTGTCCATATCAGCGTCTTCTAACAGGCCACTCGCACAGTGACTCGTGTAATACTGTATGGGTTTAAGCTGTGGGGTGACAAGTTATTTGATGGATGAGGTGATTACATAGCCCTTTCGCTACACTCGAGGACAGTCCCCAGTTCCTAATTGGAGAGAGAGAGAGAGAGAGAGAGAGCAGACGACAGGAGGAGAAATGTCTGACTCTCTTTTTCTATCCTCTACCCCTCGGTCCCTCCCTTACCACTTCGCCGGTTTCCAGTCATTTAACTAATCTTGTTTTATCCTCTTGTCGACAGACGCAGGACTCGGGCGGTAAAACGGAGTGCAGTTGAGATAACTCGCGCAGCAGGGCCGCACTAATTTAATGGGAACAGATGTTTCCACCGCTAGACTGACAGCAGATCCTTCTCAAGCTCCCCGAAGGAAGGAGTGGACACATATTACGGATGGTTGTTGTGCCTGTGGTCATCATTACTAAGGCCCAGGCTTTAGACGGAGCCGTGCTCCCGTTAAAGGTGCGAAAGCGGTGATGGACAGAGATGGTTGCCTTGCACCTGTGGGTGTCACGATGTTGCAACACCTGCACTTTCACGTACAAAAAAAAAAACATGATTCGGAACGGCCAGACAGTCATTTGTCCAACCTGACAAACAGTTGATAGTTTCATGTCTGCATGTCTGTCACCCGCTGCTGGCTGCCAGTTTAGGGAATAATAGCTCGTAAATAATAATATTTCTGGGACATCTCGTGTGTCTTTTCTCAGCCGACTGCTGTTTAGGTCGCCTTTTGACACCCAAAGTGTCACCAACCCAGTTCTAGTTCCAAATGATTACCACCGCATGCTGCCCTAAGACAGCAAGGGAAGCTAATATGTTGTCAAATCTGTACTGTGTTGTATTTGCAGTTCAAAACTAAGGGCCAAATTCCAATTCCTATCTTAACCCTCAATCTTAACCCTCAAGCTCAACCCTTAATCTTAACTGGCCCTCAAAACCAAGTGTTGAGGGTTATTTTGTCACTTAGAAATGGGACACCCCTTAAATGCAGATACGTCTTCAGACTGTGGGGGGCAGCATAACGCGAAAGCTGCGTCCAGTCTGTCAACTCCAAAAAAGAAGAACACATTTACGTCACGTTTATTTATTACGATCTGTTCGTCAGTCAAGTTATTAGGTTGTCAGTTAGTTATAAGATGATACTCATACAAATACCACAACCACGGACATATTCAGCTGACAGTTACCACACACCACGGCTTATTGAAAAGTAAACGATTGCTTGTCCGCACCGGCCGGCTATTGACAAATTAATTTGTAGCGTACTCGTTTCGCTGCTTTCGACACCATATTTCTTATGTGAAAACACGCAATGCATTCTGGGTAGCCCTTGCTCCCAAGGGTGGTCTCTGCCTTTCAGAACCGTCTGAAAGGCAGAACCAGTTTTTGATTGACAACATTGCAGAAACATACATGATATCAGTGGAGCCTTTTCTGCCTCAGTCCTGTGTGGATGTTGCCAGAAAACACTATTATAGCGCTTCAGTTTTACATAATTATCACATTTCCTTGTCCTGGTTGTTTGTTTGCAGAATTTATGTAGGAATTTATGTATAAATAACTAGGCCTGAAATGAGCTTCTCCTGTTTCATAGACAACAACCTCCACTGGCATGTCAACATGGTTCAATCGAATAACCGTAAGACTATTTTTTCAAACAAAACACAGCTTATTCACCATAAACGCATACACACGCTGTACTTGATGCTAAAATTAGCTTAATGCTAAGTTATCTATCTTATCTTTCTGCAACCAGTCCTAACTAAACCATCAGCTAAAGAAAAACAGAAACTCACAAACACTGCAAACAACAGTTATATCATGTCTTCGCTTCACTGTTTGTCATGCTGTTGTTGTTTTAGTCCTGCTAGGTCCCACAACTGCAAAGTCTCTTTCTAACTTTGAGATGTGTCTGCCAATTTTGAACTAGGTCAGGTTCACACTGTGAAGTAGGTCTTCTAAAAAAAAAAAGAAAAAAACTTTTATACAATTTGGAATCAGAACTCCACAAACAAGACTGTTTGCCAGTGAAGAGATGCTCACCCCCTCCACAAGCTTGTATGAGTTGGCATATGGAAGAAGGGGAATGTTTATAAAAGAAACGCACAAGAACCCTTAAGTTGGATTTTTTTTTAAATACAAAAAGGCTGACGATAGGCATCAGCTTTTTGTTTTAATTGGGCTTAAAGTGGAACGAAGCAGGATTTTGTTTTAGCCTAATTTAACAGCTTCAGAGTCGTCATGATGGTTAAATGTCTTGTTGTGGGGTTAGACCAACCATCTGTTAAAGGAAAACCAGCCTTGCAAGATCAAGACCTCTGACCCGGAGTTCTCAGAATCAGGAGGTCTCACAAAGTTTTTGGGTCTCATGAGAAACACAAATTGCTTTCTGGCACAACACACACACGCACACACACACCCTAGCCAAGATCAAGGCAGTGAAAACTTTATATTATATCTATGTTCATCATGGCAGAGCCGGCGAAAAAAGAAGCTCAGAAAAAGACAGCTGAACGAGAGGACACGCAAATTTGAACAGCTTTTTTCAAGAATTGGAATTACAAAACGGATGCCGAGGATGGCTGCACGGCTTGTGATGGCGAGGAAAAAGCATTAAGGCCCGTGGTATACTCACGCATCAGGGTCTTGTAGTATCTGATTTCACCATCGGGTGGCGGTACAGGTCTGGACGCTGGGAATAGGACATAATCCTACCGAAGAAGAAGAGAAAGATGCTTCAGCTCCCTCGGACATGTCTGGTTCTGAAAGAAGAGTCGTGGTGTCAGTCAGTTTGAGGGTTGCCAGGTGGGGCCTCAGATGACTATCCTTGGTGACTACTTCTTCTGATTGTCAAAATGTTTTTTCTGCTTGGTAAGTGAGGCTTAATACTCCACCTACTGGTGAGGCGGAAATTCAACATGCGCACCCTGCGCATTGATGATGCAAATCGTGCCACTCTCACGATGCATGCTGGGCCCCACGTGCCCTGTGTGCGAATATCAGGGCCTTTAGACAATGGAAGGATATTTTTGATGGTGTTGCAATACTACCTACTACAGAACTGTAGGGGGAGCTATGTAGAGAAGAAGGGTGGAAAAAAGCCCCCTGCAGACTTGAACCTTTCTGCTTTATCTTCCAAGAGAAAGGTCCGCCCACTGTCAACCTTCACTGCTGTGTTCAATCAGAGATCACGTTGAATTATTATTAAATTATTATTATTACATTAACAAAAAAGAGTTGCTCCATCATGGAGAAGTTTTGGGAAAAAACAGAAATGAATGACGGGGCATCTTGTGGAGACTGTTAGAACAGCTGCAGGCAGGTGGTGTTCACGTCCCACCCTTAGAGCCCTGACTGACACTATAAAAATTGCTACTTCACCCCTGGACAGAGAAGCCCTTGGATCAAATAAGAACTGATTTAAAAGGCCTTTGGCTTTTACCTTGAACCAGTGGTGTGAGCGACTGTGGAGGCAAGAGGGGAGAGAGGTATACACAAACACAGTGTGCATGTTTTTGCGAGTGTCCTTGAGTTTATCTGTGAAATCTTTACTTTGAGTTTGCACAGTAGTGTACTGTATGTGTGTGTGTGTGTGTGTGTGTGTGTGTGTAGGGGGATTGCTGTATTTGTGTGCGAGAATGCATGTGGGCAAGGATACAATCACAAGCGATGGACTCCAGAGACGGCGAGACACTCAGACCCTGATCGACTCACACTCGCAACACACAACACACAACGAACCGGGGCAAGAACAAAAAGCTTTAAGTCTCCCACGGAGAGTGAGACACAGATAAAGTGCCGGGGATATATTTCTCTGTGCCCTTTTCTCTCTCTCTCCCTCCCTCTCTCTGCAGTCAGATGATGAATTCCTCTCCATAACCTAAACCCGAATTGAATGATTCCCTTTTCTGTCACGCAAAAGTAAGAAAGCATTTCATTAATGCTCGTACTCTGGTCTGCTGTGCCTGGCTGGTCAACCTCACAACACATGTTCCTAGCTTTTTTTAAAAATTAATTTTTAACTTTAAAATATAATGGAAGTGTACATTTTTAATATAACCTGAGTACAACATCATCCCAAAAGTCTTTTTCATGCTCAACTAATAGGGATTCTGAGACAAAAACCACACCATGAAAATCGACTGCAGTTAACGCTGTGAATCAGCAATACTGTGAAAAATCACAAACCATTTCCCACAAACTCATGGAACTTCTTTGGGGCGAAGAATACAGCAGCCACTATGCATTCGAGCGTTTTTGCTTTGCTTTGATCGTCCCGTCACTTCATTGTTGAGCCATTACTCCCCACTGATTGCACATCCTCACATTTTCACCGAAATGTAATCCGTTCAAGTGAACAATGATTGTGGCAATCACTCCTCGTGCTTTTCTCGCCCCCAAACTACTGGGGAGAAAATCATTTTACGACACACGTTGAAGAGAACGGAGTTATTGCCGCGGACTGTAAAAGCTGTGTTTTTGTTTATCCCATGTGTATATTTTCTTTTCATGGTTCGTATTTCTCACAGTTCTCATATGGTTCTATGATCAGGGTCTTGATGTTGGTGTTTTAAAAATCCAGCTATCGTAGCATCAATGTGCTCAAGTGGAAAGACGATGACCACCATGAAAGAAAGTTTATTCTTTGTTCTACTTTTTTTTTAATATCCGATATCAAATTAAGTTATAATTTATATTCACATCAACGAACAAAGGATGCATAGAATGTCAAAAGCACCGCCGCACTGATTGTACGGTATGTTCTCACTTCAATCTGTGAAACGGGCAAACATGCAATTTATGTGCATATTAATTGCAAGATCACTGCTGGTTTTGGAAAAGAAAAGCTTGTCATATTCGTAAAGGGAGGAGGTGGGGGACGTGCCAATTGGAAAGGTCACAACTATCTATAGAGAAGAAATGAGGCCGGTAATCATTTTTCCTGCCAGCCTTCTCTGGTCACATAAAAGACCAGGTGCTTGTCTGAATCTTGATGATTTCTTCTAAGTGAAATCACTGATGTGCATCCAGCTCAATTAAGCAGCAAGTCACGAGAGAGAGAGAGAGAGAGAGAGAGAGAGAGAGGGGGAAGGAATGATGACATTCTGCGGTTGACTGAGAGCGAAACGTCACACTGTTTGGACTGACTGTAACCCGAGGGCCAGTTAAATACACTGAACTGGCTGTTTCAGAAGTGACCAAAGTGCGGTTTACAACACCTCTGTGAGAACTTACGGAGTGGAGTTTTAGTCACATCAACTTTTATTTCTGTGGCACATTTGAAAACAACCAAGGTCGACCACTCGGGGGAGGGGAAAAGGTACAAACGATCCATAAAACACAGTAAATACGAGTTTTAAAAAAAGTAAGCATAGGAGAAGAGTCTTTAACCCTTTAACGATTTCCAAAGGTTTGTGAAAGCTGAGAAGTTGCACATCAAAGCCAACACGTGGTTATTACGGTAATTTTGCAGGAAGCTGGCAAATCAGCGTCTTTGTCACCAGGGAGGAAAGAATTGGAAAAATGCCCGTTCGGCCTGTTTTTGCACATTAAGACAAAAACTCAAACATACTATTTATGTACTGCTAAAAAATTGTAAATAATTGCCAGATAATGAAAGCTATTCTGGAAAAATGGGCAACTTCACTTTTTCAGAATATTTTCTGGGGCTTTTTTTTTGTGTGTGTTCCACAGTGGATACAGACTGACATGTCAAGGTCACATGTGGTAATGGCTGCGGAGGATTACATAAGCTAATGGGCGGTATTTGACTTTAATGAAGAGCCCTGATGAAGAGCAGACTGGTCCTTATTGACTGTCATTTCCATTTGCATGGGTGCCCAGATGCATCATGGGGGGGGGAATTTCATGGCTGATTGCTTGTTATATCTGCCTTTTTATATACTATATTATGTGTGTTCATTTTAATTTTTTTTCAATAAATAAAATGCAAAAATGGTCTTAAACCCTTTAAATAGCTACGAAAAAAAAATACCTTGGCCACTAGAGGCGTCAGTGAGCTGCCATAACCACACTTCATTAAGAAAGTTTGTGTTTTCAGTTAAATGTACTGAAATGTTGAACAGCATTTACTGCTTCACTGTGACGAGGCTCCAGAATCACCACCTTCAAAACCCACTGAAATAAATGAATTGAAACGAACCAAATGTGCAAAAAAAAACACTTTACTGCCAGTTTTATGAACTGCTTTGAAATAAACGCAGAAAAAGAAGACGTTGACAAACTTAAAAAAGTACTTTAACTGGCAATATCTACATATATTAATGTGATGGAGTTGTCTTCATATCATTTGGTAACTTTAAGTTTGAACAAACTTAAGGTGAATTCCAATTCCTTGCTTAACCCTCAATCTTAACCCTCAATCTCAAAAATGCGCGCCCCCTCTAGTGCAAGTGCTGTCCCGATTCTCAGAAAAATTAAGTTGAGGGGCAAGTTTAAGGGCTGTATCGCCCTCAATATTGAGATTTTCCGAGACCACACTTGGGATCAAGGGCTACCCAGAATGCATTGCATGTTTTCATATAACAAAGATGGCGCCGAAAGCAGCGAAACGAGTACACTACAAATTAAGTATTTTCTTCTTTAATAGAGATATAAAAATGATGAAAACCATTGTATTATCTTAGTTTAGGCCCATATTATGGATTACTGACGTCATTGTTGCGTAACATTTATTTTTATTTTACGATCTTTTGTCAATAGTCGACCGGTGCGGACAAGTGATCGTTTGCTATGGTTTACTTTTCAATAAGCCGTGGTGTGTGGTAACTGTCAGCTGAATATGTCCGTGGTTGTGGTATTTGTATGAGTATCATCTTATAACTAACTGACAACCTAATAACTTGACTGACAAACGGATCGTAATAAATAATCGTGACGTAAATGTGTTCTTCTTCTTCTTTTTTGGAGTTGACAGACTGGACGCAGCTTTTTGCGTTATTCTGCCCCCCACAGTCTGAAGACGTATCTGCAATTAAGGGGTGTCTCATTTCTAAGTGACAAAATAACCCTCAACACTTGGTTTTGAGGGCCAGTTAAGATTAAGGGTTGAGCTTGAGGGTTAATATAGGAATTGGAATTGGCCCTTAATGTGGGTGTTCATCAAGTGGGGAAAAATCGAACTATCCCACCGTCCAGATTAACAGTTCATTGAGAACCGATAATCAGGAGTCACTGAAGCGGTTTGCTTGTTTTGTGCGCCTGAAAAGCTTCAACAGGACAAGGGGTTTAAATTAGCAGCATATTGTATACTGACATTCATTAATAATCCCATTTAAATAAACAGTAAATACCACAGTAGTAAAACACATTTCAGTCACAGTTTCACTTCAGCACTGAATTGCCTCGCTGAGTAGGGAGCTCCACACACTCCACCATATTTTGAAAATTCCACCATGTGGCACGTTCCGAAAAAACACAATGTACTGTAAATGGATTTCAGGCGGCACAATGTAAGTCATATTAGTTTCAGCTCCACACACACACACACACACACACATGGCCTTTTATGAAGAGTAATCAAAAAGCTGTTTAACTGTGCGATTAGAGGGGGAAAAAGCTTCCGACGTAGCTCTTTCCTCTGTAATCTGCAGCGCAAACCAGAAAATGTGAATTAGATTGCGCTTGAGTCGCTGATACTTAATCATTTCCTTATCAGTGGTCGTTGTCAGAGCTCGGCAAAGGAATGACCCCCCCCCCCCCCCAAAAAAAGGGAAGAGGAGAAATGAAGGACGGAGGGAGCGCCTCGTTGCTCGCCCATTGCCTCCTTTGAGCTCAGTGACACACTTGCCTATTGACACCAGTGCTTTATTCCACCTGAAATCCCCTCCTGGAACCCACTGTGTGAAGGTTAATGGAGGATAAAGCATTTTGTCATAAAGCTTACAGCCAGCCCCCCTTTTTTCCTCTCGGGTCTGGCGTCGGAGGCACAGAAAGAACACATTTGTATCATTGCCAGCGGTGAACAACTTGTCATCATGGCCTATATTTCAGAACAATACACCTGGATGCTACGAGTCCTGGAGCGCGCAGCTTATAAGACGTGTTGTCGTTCTGTTGCTGACAGAGCATTTCTGCCTCGTGTTGGGTGAATCAAAACGGTGTAAATGGACCATTGTGTTTTAAAAAAAAAAAGAGGGCTTTAAAAAAAATAATAAATAAAAACAGTTTCTGAAAGGCTTCAGGGATTCCCTCTTCAAGGAAGTGATGAAGGACACGTTTGGTTTGGCCGAGGACAGAAATCCGTTCGACATGCAGGTGCAGAGCTTTTCCCCCCCAATTCCCTCGGAGGTCTAAACGCGACTCTGCCCGAGTTCTGAGGAAGTGAACTCACCTACGACAACAGATAATTATTGTTCCGGATATAGCCTCTGTGCTTTTCACTCTGACAATAAAAATAAATAAATACACAGTGTGTGTGTGTGTGTGTGTGTGTGTGTGTTTGTGTGTGTGTGTGGCTGAGGCAATCAGACTTGTATTAATGACTTAAATGCCTGTTGTCAATTGGCGTCAAAAAAATCAAATTGATTGTGATCGTTCCATTAAGATTCTGTATTTATGACATATTATATTATAGAACTTAAATTGTTCCTCTGTGGATGAGCAGTACGCTTGAGTGTGGTTTAAAGTGGACTGAAACTGTCATAATTCAGTGTGATGAGGTGAATTAGGTGAGTGATCGGTTCACTGTTGCACACAGAAAGAAAAGAGTTCAGCGCAACAAGGGGTTTATGAACAATTTATTAAGCAGCACTGCCCCCTGCTGACCACCAGTGTGTGCTACTGGTGTGATTTCAAAGGGAAAACAAACCCTAAGTATGCACTGTGTGAAGCAGACGCATATATTTCACTTAAAAGTGTATGTAAAATGAGATCAAATCTGAAACAAAGCATTGATTATCTTTATCTGCGGTTATGGATATTCAGCTGATGTCACAGTTACTTCCTGTTCACTAATTCACATTCATACATATAACAGTGATTTCCACACTGTCTCTTCCTCTATTTTATCTTCGTACTGCCATATATTATGTGCTCTTATAGCTAAAGAAAAAACAAAAAATCAAAAAAACAGCATTGCAGTATAGACTGTAGGGTCATGGACACTGCACTGTTTTGGTAATTACTGCTGTAGAGAGATAGAGGCTCTCCTTTGGGCTTTTAACACGGTAAATGCTGACCTTTGCGCTGATGTTACTGTTCTCGATGTATCATCCAATGTCAGGGGGAAAACTACCCTGAAACCTAAAGAAAGCGCTAATGCTATACAATCAGCCAGTTTTGCATTGACAAACCCCTCCATCTCCAGTACACTGTAGTATTATGAACATGTTACCTGTACCAGTAACCGCTGCCTTCACCAAAATCAATCTGCACCAAAGTGTTCAAGATTGCAACTGGAAAAATCGATGTATCTGGTCGTTATCTATAGATTGAATGAGTCCATTAACTCGGTGTGGCTCCCGCAGTAGGTCAGCACAAAATAGCAGTGCATTTTCAGGAGAAGCCACACAGAATCATCCCCTGTATCTCGTTTTCTAGCAAGTATCCGACATGCAAATGCACAAGTATTTAAAGCTGCAGTAGGCGGGATAGCTGGAAAAAAAATACGTAAATGTTGAGTTTCACTACTTGCACTCTGTGATTGCCACTCTGTCCTGAGCTCATCAGATGACCCGAGGCAATCAATCTGGGTGCTTTCACACCGACACATGATGCTCTAATGGGGCTTTCAGACAGACACGGTTCTGTTCTGGAGTCTGAGGACCTTAGTGCTTTCTGGCAAACCAGCCCACGTTCACACCAAGTGGAACCTAAGGCCCACTTTACATTCCGATTTCCGCGACAGCGGGAACCGCGTGTAAAGAGAATTCCCACTGTCAAATTGTGTTCAAATTCTCTCCCGACAACTGCAAAGTGGTCACCCGACAAATCGGCGGGAGTCCCCGACAACTTCAAAGTGCGTATACAGAGAACACGTCAGGCTCGCGACAGCGGGAAGTCAGGGTTTGGGCGATTAGCATATAGCGCGCGCTAATTAGCATATACCGCGGGACTTTTGTTCCAGAAAAAAAAAAATGGCGGGGGTGAAGGATGGCGCTGGACGCTGTACGTGGAGCACCTCCGAAACCAAGTGCCTGATCAGTATCTGGTCGGAGGACGAGATCCAGAAGAAGCTGGAGTCATCCAGGAACAAGATGGCCTACATAAAAATGCAAAAGCGGATGCGGGAGGGCGGCTACGATCGTACAGTCGTGCCAGATTTACGGGCGGTGTGTCTAAAGACGTCGCTAAAAGCGTAATGTAAAGTGGGCCAAAGTGGGAGGACGTTACTCCTCGTTACTGAGGTCGAAAGTAAACACAACAAAGGCGAAATCTCTACACTTCCTCTACTTTACGCTCGTCTTCGCAACCTAGAATATGGCACGCCCAGTGGTGATGTCACGGTTCGCAGGGAAGCACCAGGTATTTATTGGTTCCCTCGAGAACCAAGTTTTCCGTTTCCGAACCTGTTATTTATTCTGTCTGAATGCACCGGGCCAGTTCAAATGGGTTCGGGAACCAGAACCGGCACGGAGCCCTGCTGGTGTGCTAGCCCTGTGTGTGAACCAGCCTGTGTTCATAAAAGGTTGAGCAGAACCACTATATTACATCATCAGTGGCAGGGGCAATGCACAATATGAGTGGATGGGATGGTACATCCAATTTCCAAGAAAAATCATATGGTTGGGAAACCCATAGCCAAGCAGAAAGAGAACTTGGCTTGTGATTGAAGGGTTAAAGGTTACACACAAGAGTGTACACACTAGGTCAGGGCAAGGGCAATGTCCTCATTGTTAATTGGATACTCTAAATTGACTCCATCTATAATGTGCTCCTTCTGCCAGTCCCAAGCCTGGATAAATGGTGAGGGTTGCATCATGAAGGACATCCGGGCATGAAACACTCTCTCTGCCAAAATCACTCCAGATTTGAGGGAGCAGCTGAAATCACCAGTATGTTTTCCTTCCTCCTAACTCTCATCTCAAGGAAACCATCTTTTCAGGCTGTGAACTTGTTGATTTTCAGTGTGAACGCACCATCCGTTCAAAATGTGGTTGTGAAACAGTGCAGGTGCTTTGCCAGCGTGGAAGATCTATCTCAAACATTTAATTTGGGAACTCTCTGCCAATGAACTTTTTTTTTTTTTTTGCATTTATCGTTAGACACATGTTTTTAACATCCTGTTTATATATACATTTGTACCATATGAAGGATAGATGTAGTGGAACAGCCAATAGGAGTTTGGGTGAACTGCTCTGTGATTGGTCAAAGTATCCTGTCATTACCTTTCAATTTGTCCTGCACTCTTGGAAATAAAAGTGCTAAATAGAACCATATAAGGTTATTCGGCTTGTCCTCATAGGAAAACTTGTTTGGCTCAAGGTAGAACCTTTTTATAAATGTTCCACCTGGAACCCTTTTGGAGGGTTCCACCAAGAACACTTTTAAAACCCTTTATTCAGGAAAGGGGTTTAAAAGGGTTCTCTGGATCAAAATGGTTCTGACTGGAACCATTAGTGTTACCAAGAACCCTTGAAAAACCCTTTCTTCGGGAAAAAGGGTTTTTCTGGTTCCAGGTAGAACCTCAGCCCTTGTTGAAGGACCCTTTTGGAAAAATGTGACAGTAAACATAACGCCTGACCACCAGCAAGATTAAGTTTATATTTCTAAAAAAAAATACCAAAACAAAAGGACAAACTATATTTTTTTTGTGACAGCAGATGCTCCATCTAAATGTACTGTTTAAAAGAAGTTAAACATTTGCCCAGTTGTCCATATTGATTTTATGATGCTCTGATCCCAGTGAACTTTAAACCTTTTTTTTTTTTTTTTTTTTAAATGAGCCTTTAACTGGAGTTGCACTGTAACACCACATGACATAAAAACACAGGGTTTGATGATAAGGTCAATGTGAGTTCTTCCAATATAATAACACTGCATGAATGCTGTAGTTAAAGCCCCCCTGTTGTTGTTGTGTTTTTTTTCTTTTCTTAATGTATTGAACAAACGTCACATGCTGAAATGTCAAGCATGAAAATGGCCATAGGGGAAGAGGGAAAACAGACTTATGTAAAAGGGGGAAAAAAGAGGGCCTTTTATCGAGCAGCAGTGCAGGAATGTGAAAGATGCTGAGTGTCCACCTGATCCACGGCTCTGCGCCCGAGGGAGGAGGGTCTCCAGTCTCACTCCACTCCACTCAGGCTGCCATCACACGGCTCGGCTCGGCACAGAAACAGGCAGTCGGAGAGGAAGGGGACATCCACAGGGGGGGGAGAGAGACATGTTTGTTTGTTTGTTTGTCTGCACAGGAGACGCATCTTTAAAACAGCTCCGATGATTCGTCGGCTTCACGCGTCGTTTTTGTGCTATTCTCAGAAGGACGCGAGAAGAAGAAGAGGAAAACACACGCCAGCATCACCATCGTCATCTTCCTCATCATCTTCATCAGCCGCTGCTGCTGCTGCTGTGCCGTGTGAGGCGAGGTCATCGCACAAAACACGGTAAGATGCGTAAAAAGGGAATAAAAGCCAAAGATAGCAGGTGCTCTATTTTACCCTCGGCGCTGTTTAAATGCGTAAATAATGCGTAAACATCGACTGTTTGCGCCGATTCTCATTAAACCAGCTTTCATTGTTAACACTCTATCTGTAATGTAAGGGATCTATACATTTAACATTTAAAAACAAGTGCTTTTTGCTCCAGGCCACACAGAAATAGATGGTTTCTATGCTGTCCACGCTCTCGCCTCTCAACAACATGCACTACAGTCAATATGGGTTAGTGGAGCAAATCCACGCACCCTGCGACCACCGGGATGCTGCATGGCATTCTTTTCTCTTTAATAATGAATATGTGTTTGTGTAGATTCACTGTGGGAAAACAGCAGAGGAATTGATGCCGTTGCATTTTTTTTTTGCTATAAATGATGCTGGATATTATGCAGCAGCAGCAGCAGCAGCATCCTGACTGCTTTAGATGGAAAACGCTGCACGTAGTAAGCATGTAGTAGACATAGGCCTGTGGGCTGCATACTAAACAACCATGCTGGATGCCATAGTGATGCTTTACACAGCATCCGTGCGTTTTTATTTTGTTATGACTTCAGACCTAAGAGTGACAGATTGTGTGATTTAGATAAACACAAAAAGGTCCTTTTTTTTTTTTGCTCACATTTGCAATTTGTCCATGCATGGCTGACACACATGGTGCAAGCGGACAACATAAACACAGACAGTAATGTGTACGTTTAAGCTATTTATGTTGTTTTTGTAAAGGGATTTGCATGCATAAGCAACATTTTCTACATCCCGTCCAGTTCACATCACCACGGTGAAGTTTGTGATGGTTAAACCCGTTGCTTTGGGTGAAGACCTGAAGCAGACCGCAAAGTTGATAGCGAACCATGACACTGACAATTGATTGCCAGTGAGGACACAAAGAAAAAGAGTGTTTTGATATCTAAAAGGTGCATTATGTAATAAATCTAAAGCAACTGGCCATAAAATCCTCCTAATATGTCACAGAGACTCAGGAATAATGTTCATATAACAAACCTAACTCATCAACAACAACAGTACAGACAAAATATTTGCATTAAAAAAAACATTTTGCAGACTGCAAATCATGTTTATATTTTGAAATCATGTTTTGGCATGTGGTGCCACCTACCGCCGTACACCAATCATTGCAGTCGGTAGAGTCTCAGCTGCCGTGCAAACACGGGTTGCCAGTTACATCAGAAAACGAAACCTAAAAGACTTCGGTATTTTGAATTTGAATGTAGTAACCGTTTTTTGGCCACATTCTTACATATGGCACCTTTAAGTTTGCTGATTACACTCCCACACCAAATTCCACAAGAGAGAAAACGTGTGGATGCAGGAACTGCTTATTTGCTGCTGCTCCATCTTAAGTTGGCACCGAAAGATGGATTTCAAAACACATAAGTCAAAAAACCACACATTGGAATAGATTTTCTCCAAGGACTTTGGTGCGTCAGGAGTGAGTTGTTTGAAAAAAACAAAAAACCTCAGTGTCTAATGGTGTGAAAACCACATTTTCAGTGTGGGAAAAAAATGTCACCGACTCATATGAATTATAAATGTCCCTCCTTCACCATAACCTCATTCACAATAACTCCACCTTCACTTCCTGCTCTCATTAAATACCCCCCCCCCCCTTAAAAAAAAAAGCTGCTGCTAATTTTAGAATTATCTCACATTCCTTGTGTGTGTGTGATCTGCATATTGTGCTTCATAGCCTACATCTTCTTTTTTTGGGGGCCCACTGGGAATACGTGTGCCATAGTTAGACCAAAATTAATTTCCCGATGATGGCTTTTCACTATCCTAGGGTGAGAATGATTGGAGATTGTTTTAAATGCATGCACACTAAATACAGGCCCTGTATTTAAACTGCTTTAGCATCAATGTCGGCCACTGTGCACATTTATATACAGGAGTTTTTTTTTTGTTTCTGTTTGACAGCCTGTGACGATAGACATGAGTCACTGAGTCAACAAAACTGATTAAACTCTGCTATTGTTTGCTTAGAATAACGTCCATCTGCTCCAGGGATAATTCCTAGGTTGCCACCGATGATAGATGATGATGATGATGCTCGTAAAAAAAACCTCACTCAGTACCTCGCATACGACACAGGCGCTGAACATCGGGGAGTGGAGAGAGAGAGAGAGAAAATAATCAACTTAAATCTCGTCGTTATGGGAGCCAACTTCAGTCCAGCTGCTTTTTGCCCAGAGACGTTCAAGTCTGAAATGAGTTGGCAAAGTAATTCTGATTTATGTTTAAAGAGTTTATTATCTTGATTACACTCGGTATTCACGGCCGACTCGTTCACTCCGGTGTTTCTGCTGCTCTCCATTGAAATATATGGTCGTGACTGGGCGGATAAAGGTTACATTCAATCCTGTCGGGTAGTCTGCGTACACACACACACACACACACACACACACACACACACACACACACACACACACACACTGACCTGTGCAAGTTATTTGGTGAAACAGTTAGAGGAGAAAGAGCTCATAAAACACTTGATTGGACTGCACTCTGGCTGTCTCTGCAGTCTTGATGATGATGATAAAGCGTGTCGGATAAGAAAATGACTTTGTTACTTTACTACAGTATATGGTGCTGGATTTAGGCCAAAGGAGCTCTGCCCTTCTTTAAGTCTCAACAGCCACATCTTGCAATAAAGTGGCGCCCAGCGTAATGTCACGGCCCAATTTTAATTTAATTTGAAGAAGTGTCTTATCCTCTGACTTCTCTTGCTCGTCGTATATCATTAACACGCAGCAAACTGCATTAGAGATGTGTATGAATTAGTGACATCTAATGGCCAGACTGCAGACTGTAACAAATTGATGCACTCATCAGGTAATTATGGGGGTGTTCATATACTGAGAAAAGATGTTGTTTGTCTAGTAAGTTTTATCTTCATAAGACAAAATGCACTTAAATACATATAGGAGCTTATTCTAAAACTACAAAAACCCTTACACTACACTACACAAAAACATACTTATGGGTAGGTGAAAATCAACAATAGTCGATATGATCCAAAATCCCTCAAATACAACTTTTAATTCAATCTAATTTGCCTATTAATTTATCAAAGACACATTTGAGTTAAATAAAATGAGTTGCAGTGTATATATAATGAATTCTGTCATGTTAATGAAGGTTATGATAAAGTAACATTACGGGGCAACCAACCAAAAACTAACCTTAGGAGAACGTGCGTGGTAACCACATGCAGGAGAACCTAGGGGGAAACCTGCAGATACTGTTCCCACAACCAAAAGGTAACATTCTGAGGACCGTTAGATTACATTCTCTAAAGGTTGTGACAAAGGATAATTCAGGGAACCAAAACTAACATTAGGGGAACGTTAGGAAAACTTTCTGTGGTAACCACATGCAGGAGAACCTGGGTGGGAACCTTCAGGGACTGTTCCCACAACCAAAAGGTAACATTTTGGGAACTGTTAGATAACATTCTCTAAAGGTTGTGACAAAGGAACATTCTGGGAACCAAAACGTGCAACCAACCAAAAACTAACCTTAGAGGAATGTTAGGAGAAGTTTCCGAGGTAACCACATGCAGGAGAACCTTCAGATACTGTTCCCACAACCAAAAGGTAACAATCTAGGAACTGTTAGATAACATTCTCTAAAGGTTGTGACAAAGGAACATTCTGGGAACCAAAACATGCAACCAATCAAAAACTAACATTAGGGGAACGTTAGGAGAACTTTCCGTGGCAACCACATGCAGGAGAACCTGGGTGGGAACCTTCAGGGACTATTCCCACAACCAAAAGGTAACATTCTGGGAACCGTTAGATAACATTCTCTAAAGGTTGTGACAAAGGAACATTCTGAGAACCAAAACGTGCAACCAATCAAAAATTAACATTAGGGGAAGTTGGAAGAACTTTCCGTGGTAACCACATGCAGGAGAACCTGGGTGGGAACCTTCAGTGAACATTCCCACTATCAAAAGGTACATTTTCCAGAACGTTCCGTGAGCTGGGATGTCACTTAAGTGCTCCGCTAAGTACCTGCTGTAAAGAGAGCCGTGCGTCTTCAGTGTCATGAGACAGGAATGTGAGTAAGGAATGCCACGCTGGAGTGATCATGCAAGCTAATTTGGACCAAGATAGAAGAAGAAAGCAGCAAAACTGATTACAGAGACTGTATCAGGCTGATATCATGCTGCAGGCTGCTGCATCAGTGGAAAAAAGCAGTGCTGAGTCATCTATGCAACATATAAGTTTCTTCCAGTGAACCCTCCTTAACCCTAAAATCACGCAGTAGACCTGTAAAGCCTTATTACACTTATAGGAGGGTTCCTGTTACTCGCTTCACAGTATATACCACATACAGTCTATAGTGGACTCTAGTGACTGAAGCGAACTTGTTATCACTGGCTGAGCGCCACAGAATGAGCTATAATTGTGCTGCTTATTAACTGGTGTCCCTCGCTTCACCTACACTGTGTCCCAGAAGTGTCATTTTCAGAGTCCTCAAAACTTGAGACTATAGCAATTACTCTACTCATCCGCTAATATAAGGACATAAAAATAATATTTCTCAGCTGTTTCCCCTTCGGCAGTATAGCCCCTAATTTCACAGCACTGATGTCTCCACCTCGGTCAGTGAGTTCAAGTTCTGGACTGGAGTGAAGATGAAGTTATATGAAGTCTCTAACTGGCTCCTTTTTTAAGGCCCTGCCTTTTGTCCTCAGTGTGCAGCTGCACAGACTGAATTAAACGTACAAACACAGAGTTTTCTGAGCTGACTGTCAAAATACAGCCTCGCTACAGCCACACTGAGGGTTTCTGAAGACCTACTTTTCTCCCGTGATACTTGTTTCAAAACTGTGGTTTCGTCATTATCAGGAAACCGTGTGACACTGAGGAGTAAAAAGTCATCAATATTGGATTAATGCGTCAGAGAGGCAGCGTGGGAACGTGTTATAGAACTTTTCATTGAATTCATTTTATCATTATCTTTGAAAAGCACCTGTAAGCATCAATTCAAAATATTATGACCACGCAAATCTGAATATAATTACTACTACTACTACAGCTACCACCACCACTACTACATTACCACTACTACTTATACGCCTATGATTTATGCTTGTACGACCAGTACTCCTTTCTCTGTTTCTACTACTACTACTCATAATAATTCTAATACTACTAATACTTCCGCTTCTTCTGCTTCTACTATGACAATGTATTCAACTATTACAGTACGTCTACTACTAAGACTACAACTAATGTTCCTACTAGAACTGTTTCTACTAGAACTATACTACAACAACTTCTAATGAGATGAGATAATACTGCTAGTGCTACTGCTTTTGTTCTTCTACTACTACATCTACCACTACTTCTACTACTACATCTGCCTCTACTACTACTACTACTACATCTACCACTACTTCTACTACTACTATTACATCTACCACTACTACTTCTACTACTACCACCATTACATCTACCACTACTTCTACTACGATTTCTGCTTCCATATCAGTACTCTTTCCTCTACTGCTACTACTACTACTACAGTATTGTAGACACTACTTCTATCAATACTACTACATCTACTATGACTTCCACTTATACTACTTATACTTCAAATAATACTGCTACAATTTCAACTGTGCATGCTACTACTTCTATGACTACTTTCTACTTAATAATGAGGTAAAGTTAAAATAAACAATTTGACTTCACATGACTGTGTTTAGCCTCTGTGTTTAGCATCTGTGTTTAGCATCTGTGTTTAGCCTCTGTGTTTAGCCGCTGTGTTTAGCTGTGGTGTTTAGCATCTGAGTTTAGCCGCTGTATAGCCGCTGTGTTGAGCCTCTGTGTTGAGCCTCTGTGTTGAGCCGCTGTGTTTAGCATCTGTGTTTAGCCTCTGTGTTTAGCATCTGAGTTTAGCCGCTGTGTTTAGCCGCTGTGTTTAGCCTCTGTGTTTAGCATCTGTGTTTAGCCGCTGCGTTTAGCATCTGTGTTTAGCCTCTGTGTTTAGCAGCTGTGTTTAGCCTCTGTGTTTAGCATCTGTGTTTAGCATCTGTGTTTAGCCGCTGCGTTTAGCATCTGTGTTTAGCCTCTGTGTTTAGCATCTGTGTTTAGCCGCTGTGTTTAGCATCTGAGTTTAGCCTCTGTGATTAGCTGCAGTGTTGCTGCCTCTTTAGGTCTGAATTAATGCTTGAACCACAGAGGGCCGGGGTGATGACTGCGCTCCCATCAAACTTTAATGACGTGCATGTTTCTCCTGTTAGTCAATGGGCAGAGTGGCACAGAAAGGAAGTGCCTGTGTCTGCAGTAATCGTATGCCGTCAGCACGTCTCCTGAATGCAACGCGCCGAGAGGAGAACAATTCTCCCTGTGAAAAGATACGACGGGTTTTCGTCAAAGTCTCTCGCAGGACTTTTGCAGCAAGTGAAACGCGGTATAAATAAATTAGCATATTTTATACATTTTTTATACACATTATCATTTAGCTCAGGCTTTTTAACATTAATAGTAATATATTATCTTTGCCAGAAGTCTAGCCGAGTACTTTGAAGCGTATTATTACTTTAGTACGCCACATTACCCATTGTATCTATTATTAATATTTTTTGTGCCAGGTCCTTGGTAACTAGAATTTTTCTTAAAACCCACAGCTTTACTTTTTTAAATAAGAGCCACAGCAGGGAAGATATAGCAGATGAATTCACCTGGGAACTATAAGACATGCTCAGATTCATGAGAAGCAACTGCATGGCTAATATTACCATTTTCTGCCTGGTTACTGTGTGATTCATCTTTGATTGACAGATTCGGGAACAGGATTATGTTTGTTGGCCAAGTCAAAGGTCACATGACATGAGTAATGAGGTCTTTTTTTCTCCCCCCCTCTAACCCAGTAGTTGCTTTGAACCTGACCCTCTCATGTCAGCTCTACATTTATTACATTTACCTGTGTGGAATAAACGCACTGGAGCTAAAGCTTTGACATTTTTGCTGCTTAAATTGCTGACATTTGAGCCGCGTGGACCATAGACATCATGTGTAAAGGTGCACTTCACTTTTTTATATTGTGCTTATCACCACTAACTGGAAAACAAATCACTCCTCAGCAGTGGATAATGTGGGTAAATATCTAGTGATTATTCACATATAAATGTTCTGTACGTGTATTCTTAAAGGTGCCATATGTAAGAATGTGGCCAAAAACGGTTACTACATTCAAATTCAAAATACCGAGGTCTTTTAGGTTTCGCTTTTCTTGATGTATCTGGCGACCTGTGGTTGCTCGGCAGCTGAGACTCTACTGACCGCAATGATTGGTAGACGGCGGTAGATGGCGCCACATGCCAAAACATGATCTTAAAACATAAACATGATTTGCAGTCTGCAAAAATATTTTTTGTAATGCAAATATTTTGGCTGTACTGTTGTTGTTGGTGAGTTCAGTTTGTTATATGAACATTATTCCTGAGTTTCTGTGACATATTAGGAGGCTAGTTGCTTTAGATTTATTACATAATGCACCTTTAATATTTGTTGCAGTGGTAAATCCAACATCTTGTTACATCTTTACAACTGGACTTTAAAAAAAATATATATATATTATTACAAAGACAGAGGGAGATATATATATATATATATACACTGTATTGTACATATTGTCTAGTTCTTTTCTATTATTTCACTTTTAATGGTTCTGGTACTTTGCTGCACCATTTCATTTATTAATGAGGATTCTTTCAGTGACATAGCAGGCAACCATTACATAAAAATACCAACTTACAGAGGTTTGCTGCCTTCACCGCAGCCTCGTTTGACCTACAGTATGTCATTTTCATTTCAAAGAATGGAACCACTGTAACTCGGGTCTCAGAAGTCCTTTATGGACGTTTTAATGCTTCATTTATAAAAGGATCGTTTGACCAGGGTTTACGGTTCTCGTTTAAACGCGGGTGCCTTTTTTTTTTTTAATGGCAAACATGTTTTTGTTGAAATACCAAAAGTATTTGCTAAAGTTTGGAAAGCAGAGCCCCCTGACTGACTCTACAGCACAGAGGGGAAAATTATGTTGCTCATTCAGTGACTGGACGCTCGTCCAGCTGGGTCCGGTGACTAATTCTCCTGCTCTCTGCGTCACAGCGGCCAAGTGTTAACAATATGTCTTTGTGTCTCACACCTGTGGGCGGTGGGACTCTGAGAGAGTGGGGGAGTGAGAGGGCGAAAGAGCCAGGCTTTTCTGTCTTTATTTCTGTCTCGGACTCAAACTTGGGTGACAGGATAACATCACAGTCGTGTCTTTGTGCAAACAGTGATGAATTAATTCCAGTGTAGTTTACAGTCATGTAACATGAACAAATTAGCTTTAATTAGAAAACACTGCTCTCATGTTCACTGTTATAACATTTAAACTATTATGTTATTGGAAGAAAGCGGTGAGATTCTATGTAAGCAAGAGATGATTTTTTTTTTTTTTTTTAATTTGAAGCAAATTACTGTTGCGCAGCTGGAGATAAATGGCTTGCTAATGTTTTTGCTGTGCAACAGTGACTTCTATGAGCTCGCTGCAGAGGAGAGAACTAATCAGTAAACAAACATCAGGGCAGCATGTGCAGCAACAAAAAAAAAAAAAGAAAAAATCTGCACATGCCCCCACATGCACTCAGTTCAGTTAATTAAATGCAGCGCAGAGTCGAACTCTCAGACAATACCGGCGTTCACAGACACAAACTCCCACTTATTCAACTTCTTTGACCTGAATTCATTTAAAGTATAGGGAGAGTACAGTATCAGGAAAACATGCAGTGTTGTGATGATGTTGAATATTGAGATTAGGGCTGCAACTGGAGGTTATTTTCATAATCGATTCATCTGTCGATTATTAAGTAATCGTTGAAAATCAGTGTTTGTCAAAGCTGGAGATGATGACGATCTCAAATGTCTCTGTCTTGTCCACAAAAGCAAAGAAACCAGAAAATATTCACATTTAAGAAGCTGAAAAATCACAGAAACATTGTAACTCTTAAAAAAAATAAAATAAATAAATACTTACACGATGAATCGATTATCAAAATAGTTTATCAAATTGATGAATTAACCCATATACACTTGGTGTTAAAGGCTCAAACACTTGTTTCAACCCTAATTCAGATGATGATAGGACTTTGGCAATAATTAAACAAATACAATGCTCTCTGACTTCTAAGTTTTTGATTTTGGGAGACTCCTGATTAGGTTATTTTACTTTGTTGATATCTGTTCATGGACAGTAATTAGTTAATTGTTCTTTACCGAGAAAACCTTTTGCAAAGGTTAAGTATACAGTGTGAATGTCAATGAGCGGCCTATTCAGACATAGAAAAAGAAAGAAATGAATTGTTTTCATTTCAAGGATTATCTTCCAAAAACGAAATTTTAAAGGAAAGTGATGTAAAATCTAAAGATGTAGAAAGTTATTTATCATTTAAGGCAGGTGCTGAGGACCCACTGACCTGCATGTTTCAGATGTTTCCCCCTGCTCCAACCAGACCTGATTCAAATAGTTCATCAGCAAGTTCTGAGTTTTATTTTTCATTCTGACCATGACTCAGTTAAAATGTCTTTAATTATTCTTTTACAGCATGCGCTTGGTAAAGTATGTGTGACGGCGTGCGTAATCTGGGCCCAGAAGCAGACTCAGAGGCATACGCGTCTTACAACTTTAATAATATTATTATGGTGGTAGTTGAAGCAACGCTGAAGAAGCAAGAAGAAAAACAATCCATTAGAGTTGCCTCTCAAAAGCAAACTATAAACTCTGGGGGAGAACAAAAAAAAAAAAAAAAGGTTATGCTGAGCAGCCACAATGTGGATATGACTGTACAGCTAAGGTCTTTATGCAGCTGGTAGTTGGTGGTGATCAAACACAGGTGCTCGTAATCAGCCAGATCCATTCACACGGAGAGGGAAACGAGGTAAAACAAGGACAGGAATGATGGACCGTCAGTATATAGGTGTTTTTTTGGGGGGGGGGATTGTTTTGGTTTTCATACTTTACCTTTTAGGATATCTGATCCCGTGAGTTTGACCAGTATCTGCTTATACCGATATATGACATTGGCTCATCCCTACTTTATAGTAAGGTATCGTGCAACAAAACTAGCATCAGGGTCAAATTACTTGACGTTAATGCCGTCCTGCTGTTTCCTCCTGCTGTCGTGCAGATTTAATGAAGGAGATAGTTGATTCGTTTGTTGAGTTTTAGCAGTCTTTGTCATATGTGCTAATCCATTGGTTCTCAAAGTGCGGGCCGCGAGCCAATGGCGGCCCGCAGAAACATTTCTGGAGGCCTGTAATGAATTACAGTTGATAGTTTTAATCCAGGAGCTACTAAGCTTGTTGAATGTTTATTGGACATTATTGGATACAGACCAACAAGTGTTAACTGTAGAACTGCAATCTGGTCATGAAAATTCCTTTGGCGACCCTTAGTCCAATGTTGGGTTCCTAAATTAGCCCTCAGGTATCAAAACTTTGAGAACCCCTGTGCTAGTCTGTATGTGTATATATAAGGAAATATAATTTTTTGTGTTTATTATAACAACATTATATGCCCTTTTTTGCTTCATTTTTGCAGATTTGTATGAGCCACTGTGCCTCGACCTCAATCTTAAGATCTACCGAAGCCTGTAAAACGACCTCAGTCACCGCGCCATTTATCTTCCCGTCCTGTGCAACTGTCGATTTCCTCAACGAGGGGATGTGAAGAGAATGACTGAGGACGGAAAAAAAAAACCAGTAAATCCGACCAGAACATAAATCGGTATCGGGGCGGTTGCTATGGACAGACGGGTCAACTGATACGAGACGCTCCTGGCTTCACTCGGAAATGTAAGTCTGTTTTTCATTAATCCGTCTGACAACAGAGCAGGGTCAGGTCTGTTTAAATGGATCAGGCTGCATTAATGGGAATAATCCAAAATGGATTTCAAATCATTTCCTTTAGATCGATTCTTTTCCTCTTAGCCGCGGTGCAGCTGATGGTAAAAGCGTACGAGGAGATGAGCGACAGATGCAGCGCGGCGTTTTGGTACGATGTGTGTTTTTTTTTGATAGGAAATGTTAGAAATCTGGTACAAGTGTCGCTTTGAAAGACACCCTCAAAGCCTCAGCGTTTGTAAATACAGTTTTGCAGACAGCACAGCTTCATCCCTTTGACTGCCTCTGTGTACCAAGGATGTCTTCCATTATGGCTGTTATCGCTGAAACCCAGAATCGTGACATTCATCTCTTCCTGCTCCTTTTCCTCTCCATATCCTCCCTCTCATCTCTGCTCTCGGCCTCACACTGTACTGACATGTGTTTGTGCCTTTGCTTCCATTCTCTGCCTTGGCTCTTGTCAGTGGAAGTGGTGGCTCTTTATGTTATTTTCCTTGTTCTTTTTTTTTTTGCTCTGTCTTGTTCCTTCATCTCTCTGTGGAAACACACACACACACACAAAAAAAACTTTTATCTTTCTCTTGTCAAGATCTGTCTTTTGCCAGACACAAATGTGGATCAGTCTTTGAAGCTGAATCGATCTTTAAAGAACCTGAGACAGGATGGAGATACCTTTTATCTTTTTGACACCGTCTGTTTTATTGTATTAATAAATAAAGCCGAATTCAATACTATACACTCTTAGAAATAAAAGTGCTAAGTAGAACCATATAAGGTTATTCTGCTTGTCGTCATAGGAGAACCCCTTTTTGGCTCCAGGTAGCCATTTTGGAGGGTTTCACCAAGAACCCTTGTAAAACCCTTTATTCAGGAAAGGGGTTTTAAAGGGTTCTCTGGATCAAAATAGTTCTTACTGGAACCAAGAACCCTTGAAAAACCCATTTTGGAACCCTTATTTCTAAGAGTGTAGGATGAAATGCAATATCCATATTGATGCCGCCCGCATCATCACCAGGATCCCATCTATCAATCACATCACACCTGTTCTGCAACAGCTTCAATGGCTTCCGGTTAAATTCTGCATCGATTTCAAAATTCTGCTTCACACCTTCAAGGCCATCCATAAACCTCTCTGACCTCCTTCACATCAACACCCCTTCCCGGACACTCAGATCTGGCTCATCCATCAGCCTCATTGCGCCTCCTGCCCGCCTGACCACCATGGGGGCCAGAGCCTTCAGCCGCTCCGCCCCCCGCCTCTGGAACTCCCTCCCCCCCCGGCATCAGGAATATTGTCTCATTCCCCATCTACAAATCCCAATGTTATTTTTTTTTGTGACCTTGAGTGTCATATTGTTAACAATACGCTTTGTGTTGGAGGTGTTTAGATGTCAGAGGTAGATTGACTATTTTTTCCCCCCCGAGTCAGAAATCATGTGAATACTCAGCGTCACTGATGGAACATGTTGAATAATTTAGAAAGCAAGCTTTTAGCGGCGAGTCTGAGGCGCTCCCATTTGTTTACATGCCATAATGTCATGTCGAAACGGCTACTGTAAGTAATGGAAAACATGTGGTTTGTTGGTCGACTGGGTTTGCGTTGTTTTGGTTTGTGGGGTCCACCACTGGTTCCTTTCGACAACCACAACAAAGAAAACGGGGCCTTTGCACGTTCTCCCCTCGTGTGTGTGTGTGTTTGTGTGTGGATTTTTTTTTAATCTGGTTTTATTCCACAATCCAAACATAGAGTGGAGATGTTAAAGTGAACGTAGGGTGTGAATCATTGTTTTGGACACTGTGTGTTGGCCTGATAATGGACGAGGATCCTGTCCAGGGTTTTTATCTCTTGCCAAATTAATGTTATAGATGATGGATGACTGCAGATATGCTAAAGGATGGTGAATATGGCAGCCATTATACTAGGGATGACTCAATACTTCTTTTTTCCATTCTAATACCTATATCAAAACCTCGAGTGTATACGAATATTATGTCTTTTACAGCCATTTTAGGCTTATTTTGGTCCATAAAGTGTCAGAAAACAGTGGAAAAATGTTCTGTGTTTCCCAAACCCTCAAATCTTATGTTTGCCACTGCCAAGGAAGTCATGTTTGTTTCTTCGTTTGAGCATAAATTGAGTTTGATGACATCTTCTGGATCACGGCCAGAACAGGAAGTGATTATTAGATTGTGGTGGTGACCTAGATATGGCTGCTCACTTGAGTGTATTAACACTGGGAAACCTATAGCCTTGGCAGCGATCTGCACTCTCTGAGTGCTTCCTTTAGTTTTTTTTACGCATTTTCCTCTGGTTTACAGATTTTAAGACTTCCTATAAAAACCATAATGGTTGCCAGCTGGTTCCCATTGACACCCCACTGCATTGCCTCTATAAAGTTGTAAACATGTTGTCATTTACAGATTTTCTCCATACACATTTGAAAAAAAAACTGATTTATGAGTCTTACAGAGTAGTAAACTACTTATTGAGGTTTTGCAGCTATAAAATACACGAGCTAAACATGAAAACAGTGCACTGTTCGTGTCATGCTAACACAACACTGTTAGCTTCATGCTAACAACACTAGCTACCCCCTAAAAGTCCACAGAGTTGTTGTTTTTTTCTATGACCAAACGTCACTGTAGTAAAATCACTGCCCACTTCAAACAGGGGTGAAAATAAATCACATTATTGCCATAAATAACATTTAAGTCCAAAACGCTGCTTTTTTTTAGCAATAGCTGCTAATAGCTAATAGCTTTACTTGTCAGTTTACTTAAACCAGGGTTTTCAACCTCATTATGACAGTGGAGTGTTTTGTTTGTTCCAGTATAAGTGATAAAAGTTAAAACTTTTGCAAAAAAAGACAGAAAATAACAATATTTATGATGATGTTTCATACAATTTCAAAATAAAAGTGTTTATTTTGATCTGGAACGATAAATAGTTCACAATATAAATGTATTTATGATGCAAAATTAATCCATAAATTCAAAACACTACATAAATAACTCATAACCTAATATTAAGTGATGGGCCGCATGAAATCGATTGGGACTTTTTGATGGTTGGAAAGCACTGATCAACATGTTCTGGCCTAAACAAGTTGATTCATGGAAGAAAAGCTTAAGTGGACGAATGAGAGTTTCGTCTTCAATGTAGTTTTAGCTGGAGTCAGTAAAAAGTTGGATTTTTTTTGGATGATACCTCTTTTTCTGCAAAGTTTGGTTTGAGGGGGGGGAAAAAAGGCAAATATTGAATTAATAATAAAGATGTGTGAACATGGTGCAGGTTTGCCACGAGGAAGGGAGAGATTTCTCTGGTTGGTGTTTCTATTTTTGATGTCAGTTTTCTCTGAGGCTCGTTTTCAGGTTTCAGGGAAACGTCAAAGTGAAGCAGAACATATTCATTTTCAGGTGCTGTGACTCTTGGGATTTTATGGGCTGTACAGTATATCTCATTGAGGGTTTTTATTTTTTTTTCTTCACTCTCTGCCCCACTGAGAGTTTCGAGTTTCTGTAGCTGTATCACAGTTTACACACAGTCAGGTGCAGAACTTCATCATCTCTGTTCTTAAGCACAAAGATAGCATTGTATGAGTGGAAGGAGATTCGCTTCAGCGCTCCCAGTTCAAGTGATGCAGTATAATTTAATATACTGGGCGCATTTACGTCAAGCAGGTGCTGGAGGTCGGAGTAAAGCGCGCCGTTGTTAGTGTTTCATTAAACAGAAAGGGAGAGCAGGGATCTGGAGTGAGTGATGTAATCGCTGGTGGCGATGGCAGAGCCAATTATATCAAAGCATCTCTCTCTCATTTAGAAAAACCTCTGCAGCGCCTCGTCTTTCATATGGGGGTCAGATGATATCACGCGCTAATTGACTACATAATGTCTAATTATAGTAAATGGCACAAATCACGGGTCATAATGAGACAGGAGGGAGGGATGGAAGAACTAAATATATGAAAATGTCATAGAAAAAAAGTCACATCCTGATCCACGTCAGATTTTGCTCCCAAAGGCTTTTTTTTAATCTCCAAAACAACTATTTTTTCCATTCATTTTTGGAAAAAAAAATAGTGTAATATTTGACCTCCATAAATAATTTGATTGGTCAGTGTCCTGCCTCCCCCTGTGCAATACGATGTCGCCTATTTCATTACAGCATATGCTTGAGTTGTGTTATAAATTCCCTCTGTTGGTCAGAGGGCCACAGAGCAAATACCGTATCATAAGATAAGACTCAACTCTATATATTTATTTGCACCAGTTCTTCCAGTTTCCTTCAGCCGCCCTGGGAAACAGTCAATCTAGATCTGACTATCTTTTTTCTTTTTTTTTCTTTTTTTTTGATGGAGTCATTTACAGTGGCCATGGCATTTGGCATATTTTTCCATTCCAATTCCATTTTTCCATTTCCTAGATATAGACACGTTATATACCTTTGCCTGCCAAGAGATGACAGATATGCGGTGGCCTGTGCGGTGACCCGTGGGGCGCGGCGCGTCTCTCGGCATAGAGCGGTAGGACGGGTCAGAGTGAGCGAATGTGACTTGCCCACTGGGTTAGAACACGGAGCAGGTGCTGACACTGTCAGCTTGTTAGCGCCGGACACAGAATTGGCTCCTCCAGCAGCGAGAGGCACATATGCAACATATAGCCTTTGGCTGTTGGACGTATGTTCAGGCATGCATATGTGGAAAACGGGAGGTGTGGTGTGTGTGTGTGTGTGTAATAAAAATAGACAGAATTTGAAAAGATTTTGCAATTGAAATGTAGTGCATACGGTATCTCTTGGTTACTGTACATTTATATAGATGGAATTATTAAAAATTGCACACAGGAAGTGTTCATATATATATATATATATATATATATATATATACGATTTAAACAAAATTGTTGTTCCCTAATTTTGTGGAATTTGGGGAATCAATCTTATTGGATTTTTCTGAAAACTGAAATTTCAGTTGCTCTTTGATTTGCAATATTGATTCAATATTCTATGTGTAACAGATTTAAAGATGCATGTAATAAATCTAAATCAACTGGCCATAAAATCCTCCTCCTCAGGAATAATGTTCATATAACAAACTCAACTCACCAACAACAACAGTACAGCCAAAATATTTGCATTAAAAAAAATATTTTGCAGACTGCAAATCATGTTTATGTTTTGAAATCATGTTTTGGCATGTGGCGCCACTTACCGCCGTCTACCAATCATTGCAGTCAGTAGAGTCTCAGCTGCCGAGCAACCACGGGTTGCCAGTTACGTCAGAAAACGAAACCTAAAAGACCTCGGTATTTTTAATTTGAATGTAGTAACCGTTTTTGGCCACATTCTTACATATGGCACCTTTAAAATGTGATATTTTTTAATTTACAGAGAAAATAGAAATGTGTTTCAATATGCAACATCACCCCTAGGTGCCACTTAATCCTATACATTGGTCCTTTAAGGCTGTGATGATGTGATATATAGCACATTTAACTGAGGGAATATTGAGCATTAAACATTACATATACCACAGATCCAATAGCATTTGAACATTTCCCCCCACATCGTTCAGCTCCATTACACAGAGAATACAAGCAAATAAAAGGAGGCATTTGATGTGTTTGCAAATGTGTTTTTCTCTATATTCCGTGCAAAGAGTGACACCATAACGACCAAAACACAGTTGTTTAAATACAGCTTTATACATTTCTTGACGTCAATTTCAGTTTTGAGCACGTTATTAGAGCGCTATTATAATAGCTCTGTTCTCTACAAAGGCTGTGGAGGATATGGCAGTGTGAAACCCCCCCGGGGGGGTTACTTGCAAAGAGATTCTCTCAAAGATCACAAATTGGGCCCCAAGATGACCCATTTCTAGAAGAACTAAATTGACACAATGAATTATTCCATCCAGTCTCGCGGCCTCTATAACGAGAAGGGAACTTAGAAGAGAGGATAAATTAGGTTACTCAATATTTGCCTCTCTCATTTATTCCATCAAAGCCATTAAGACAGATCGCCCCCTATTTGCCCAATTTCTTCCGTGATTTCTTACCCTCTTATGCGGAAGACGGGGAGGGGGAAAAGAAAAGAGGAAATGGATGTGAGTTTGGAGAAACTGGCGGCTTTTTTTTTGGGAGATAATAAGACGCGAGGATAATGTGTCAGAATCAATTCCATTCTGGCGCGGTGGAGAGGAAGTTGTCATTGTCCTTTTTTTTCTTTCGGAAAGACGTCGGCGCAGCTTTGCCCCAAATAAATCACCGATCGCTCGCAGCAATTTAATACAAGAGTGGAGTGAGAATGTGTTTTGGAATAAAATGATGCTGCGCTGCAGGGGTCAAAAGGGTAGAAGATGCACTAAAAGCAAATGGAATGATGTTTTCATCAGGAAAAAAAAGCCAAGGATACAACCTCTATATGCTAATTTTCACGTTTGTCGGTATCTATAGAAGATAAAAATACAAGAGTTGCATTATATGGTGTATTATTTGTGTTTTATTTTGACAGATATTGCAATTGCAGTACGATTCAAGATGTAAATTATGATGATTTGAGTTTTTTGGTGATAGATCGGTCTCAGAAACTCGATAAATGTTCCCAAACGGTCAGAATTGCGGTCAGAATTTCACCACAATAACCTGTTGTCACAAATGTCTATCGTCTATTGCACTTGATGTATTGATTTGTAATGAATTGGCCTCCCCTGACACTGGGCACCACCACTTTGGATCAGTGCAAACATCTTTGTTTTCTCTGAGCAGGATGCTCCGCCAGGCCCAACAGTTTTCGACATCAAAGTTATCACGGGGCAAAATGAGACGGCTTCTAACACACACACACACACACACACACAAAAAACACCACAGACTTGAGCTCGGTTCCATGGTTGAAATCCACACGATTCCACAGGGGACGCGGTCGGTGTCACCTGGGCTTTAAAGCCTCGTCTCCGGTTTGATGTCTGAATAGCAGGTTATTTGATATGCGGCTGCTCTTTCAAGTCTGCCAGACAGGACAAGGCTGCGAGCAGATTTCCCACAAGGACTTTAGCTGCTCAAGAGAGAGCGAGACACAGACATCACACTCCAGCCTCATCAAAGATGAGCTCTCCATCCTGTGGCGCTGAGCCTTTTTTTTTTTTCATGTTCGTTTGGCGCCTTCTAGTGGCACCTTTGGAGCGTTACATGGACTGTGTGTCTCTTTTTTTTTTTTTTTTTTTTTTAAAGTGTTCTATGTCTTTCTTTATTTGCAGTGACAATGGTGTTGTTTCTAATCGGGATCTCTATCGCTGTGAATAATTCATCCCATGGGAACCAAACTGCAGGTAACTGAAGAGCTGCTTCAATGGATCAAGATCAGACGTTAACGCGCGACTTCAACGTTTACAAGATGAAAAAGGCCTGTTTTTCGCCGCATCAAATGTATATTGTATTGGTGTTGAATCACATTCCTAATGACATTTAACAGGTTTTGACCGTTCATACAGACTCACTGTGATGTTCAAATCAAGCTATATCAATGACAATCACATGTCAGATATGGTTTAGAAAAGAATAGAAACCGCTTAAATGTCTTAATGGGCTGAACATCTTCAAGAATATGAACCATTTCGCAAATCTGAGGTTAAAAATCCAAAGTGGTTATACATAACATCTTATTATACAGTATATTTTTGGTTATTTAATTATTAACCCATGCAGCTCTGACTAACTATAAGCTTCTTTAAGACGTATATAACACTGAATCACTTCACTGACTTTATAATTATAAATAAAAAAGATATATTTTATCTGTCGATAAAAACAGTGGCTGTTTTCACACTTCATAGTTTTGGAATTAAACATTTCATTAAATAAATCACTAAATGTAATTATTGTCCATAAAATGTAAAGTTTGTACCGGAGTTAAGCTAAGTTAGCTTGACTTAGCACAAAGACCGGGAATTAAAAAGAGCCAGGTTAGCAGTTTTTCTTTATAAGGTCACACACAATTGTTTTTTTTTGTTTTTTTCATATCTTAGTGAGGACATCATTGACATAATGCATTCCCCAGCACTTTACCCTAACCTTAACCCTTATCCAAACCCAATTCTTAACCCTGGAGAAAGCGTTTTTAATGTTGTGGGGCCCAGACAAAAAGACAGGTTTTTATGGGTTTTTTGGACCTCATAAAGATATAAATACAAGAACATGCACACACATACACAAACAAACCTAACCACAGTTAAAATATTATGTATTTTATATAATATAAATATTAATCCTTAACTTAATTTAACTTAACTTAACCAGTTCATCAGAAATAAGGTTTCTTATGCCAGAAAAAGGTCCTAAAGAGGTCACAAATGTAAGCAGACGCACACACACACACACACACGGTAGCTGTCGGAGAGAAATAGCCCAACACATGATCTCCTTTAACCTTTTTCACCTTTGAACAGAGTCAAACTAAATGTTTCCACCTGCTTCAAGTCTTTGTGCTAAGCTAAGACACATATCTGCATATGTCTATGAGCTGGAGTCGATCTCTAACTTGGATTAAAAACTAACTTGATCCTTCTTTGTGTTTTATCCAGAAAACCCCACCCATCAGGGTGCTCACGTGTTGCCCTCGACGCTCATCATCTCCCTGCTTCTTATCATCATTGTCCTGCTGACAGTCTACTGTCTGAGGTGAATAAGTCCGTGTGTACACTCACTCTCTTTGTGTGTGTTTGCATGTGTCGGGGTCAGGTCAGTGGTGGGGGCTGGTGCAGTGAGCAGTGAGCAGTGGCCTGTGGGTAGACAGCTGCACCTCTAGAAAGACAGTAGACAAAAAAAACCAACTCCAGGCCACAGTCACTCATTCACTGACAAAGCTGCACAGAGGACAACATGAGGAGACACAGCTTCACCTCACTCAGATGGTTGATATTGGTTTTGGTGTTTGTTCTTTGCCTGCCTGCCTTTACGCGCTGACACGCTTTATATTATCGAATTTTCTTTCCATTTTCAACAGAGATCTCTGCCCTCTTTTTTTTGTGTTCTGACAGTTCTGCTTTGTTTACTTCACTCTCTCTCTCTCTCTGCCATTACTGTAGGTTCAAAAACCACAGGAAGGCTCTAGTTACCTCGGTGGATAAAAAGATTCCCAATGGCTTCTTGGAAGAACAAGGTACTCAATATAACCACCAGTGCATGAAAATGTAATGCAGTCTTTTACTTTTTATTTCTTTTTTATTTGATTTGTAGATTTACAATCTCCAACGGAACGTGCAGGGTTTCTGCCATCTGGAGTCCAGGTTTGCTGGCTTGCGAAAGGTTTTGGAAAGGTTCTTTAGCTTTCCTAGCACGTAGGGAGCCATATAAACTTTCTCTTCAAGTAAAAAATAAATAAATAAACACAAAGGCCAAATTCTGTTTCATGCAGCAGCAGCAGCAGCAGCAAGCAGCGGCGGCAGAACCGTGTTTACGACTCTAGAAATCATTTCTGTCTACCCAGAGAAAGTAGAAATCTTAATGGCCGTCAGGGTTGTTTTCGCAGGTGGCTACAGCGGCTTGTAATGTTCTCCTCTGGGAAGCGTTAGCAGGCTGACCCGCCATATATCCCTTTAAACACAGGAGAGCAGACAGTGGTCCTTCTCCCCAGATCTCCCTCGCCATCCAAGAGGTACTTCCCGATCCCTCTGGACTCGCTGGAGGAGGAATACCGGATCCGCTCCGCCGACGATGGCAAGCTCTTCAGAGAAGAGTTCAATGTAAGAGAAACTAGAGCGTATATGTGGCGGCGCGGCACGAGCGTGCGCGTCCGACGTTCTTTTGTCCCGCGACCATAGAACAAGAAAATAGTCGTAAAAAAAGTTATGTCTGCAGGCCGTGTACCCACAGTTTTTTTATTCTTACCTCACGAGAATTGGCCTCTCTCTCTCTCTCGTTATAGTCGCTGCCGTGTTACTACCACCACGGGTCCTTTGAGGAGGCGAGCAGAGAGCACAACAGAGAGAAAAACAGATACCCAAACATTTTGCCATGTGAGTGAGAATCTATATTCTGCCATAAACAATGTTAATATAACTTTTAGAGCTTTGCGGTTTTTATTGATCACTAAATCCAAAGGAGAGGTGATGTGGGCTGAAATGAAAAACAAGACACAACTTTTTATTTACAGGGTTTTGATCTTGTTTCTCTTCTTCTGCAGATGATCATTCACGAGTGGTGCTGAGTCACCTCGACGGGCATCTGTGCTCCGACTACATAAATGCGTCCTACATTGATGTGAGTGTTAAGACAGAATTGGGCTTTTTAAATGCAGATCATTATTGGGGTTTCCTCGCCAAATTATAACTGACGTGACGCGTTTTTTTGTCGAACAGGGTTATAAAGAGAAGAACAAATTCATCGCAGCTCAAGGTAAATGTGTTTTTGGCTCGCGCAGATAACCCTTCACAGTTTATGAGCATATCTGCAGCCGTGTGTTTTTAATACTCACACTGGTGATTCTGTTTCAGGACCAAAACTGGAAACGATCGCTGACTTCTGGCGGATGGTTTGGGAACAGAAAACGTCGACGATAGTGATGCTGACGAATCTGAAAGAAAGAAAGGAGGTTTGTTTGACACAACATTCGCCCTCAAGTAGAGTGGATGCTAACAGCTAATAGCCGGTTAACATACTGTACGTTGTAAAAGCATAATTCATCCTTAACAGCGTTGCAAAATCCATGAGAATTCCAGAAGATATAGTGGTCATAGCCACAGACTGGTTATAAAATATTGAAGTAATATTCTGGTTTGCAGGGTGAGTCCAAGCAGAATATAGAAATGCATTGAACAGCCACTGGGGGGCAAAAAGAACCCCATTTGAATTCGAAGTCTATGGGAAAACAATCCTTATTCTCACTTAACTTATGCCAGTAAACATTTTCCTGAGGAGATAAATTTTATCAATCATAGACCACATATATATATATAAAAAAAATATACACACACTTTCCTCCTGAAGCCAACCAGGAAAGAAGAATATATTGAACAGCCACTGGGGGGGGCAACTGAACTCAGTTTATAATGAAAGTCTATGCGAAAAAGAGCTTCTGCTTCTTTTTTTGTTTTATAATGTCTGTTTCCTGAGGAGTTAATGGTCTCGATCGCTAGTTTTTCAACAGAACAAGATGTCAGTTTTGTAAATCATGTTGTTTAGCAACTATGTACGAGTCTGTAGTCACAGTGTGGTGTTATTATTGTGTGTGTGAATGACAGTTGCAGTGAGTCTTGTTTTGTTTGCTTCTCACAGCATGGCCCCAGGTCCATTAGCTGTCCCCAATCCCCACCCATTCATCCATCCACGAAGGATATGTTATCGAATAAATCTGTGCAATCAATATGGCTCCAATACACCATTAGTGGACCCCCCCCCAATCCCCTCACCACCCCACCTTTTCTGTTCTCATGAACCAAAGTCATGGGCATAATTTATTTGACCTCTTTCCCCAACTGAGAATCTATACAAAGTGTCACCCCGGCAGATTACGGTTAGCATCACATTAAATTTTGCCCTCGAAGGGATGATCAATTGAGAGCTCAACAGCAGGTTTGATAGGGCAGGATACAGGCATCGGGGATCAATGACGGAATAATTGTTGATAAGATCCTGAGAGGCCTGATGATAATTAGTCTGAGAATCTACTTAATGAGGTGAAACGTCGCCGCGAAGACTATTGACTGACGGAGTCGCACAAACTCGCCGTGATTGCCTCTGAATCGGAGTGTGAAAATACACAAGTCCGCTATAAAAATGTACACACAACAGAGGGCGGCGGCACAATCACCTCCATAAGTTAGAATGATGTTTGTCGAGGCACAGACACTGCTGGGGTTCTCGTGTGTTTTAATAGAGCGAAACAGTTTGAAGGAGAAAAGAAAAAGATGAATAAACCGTCGTTATTTAACGCCATTGTCGATCAATTGTTAAGTTTTTGTCGATGAATGAAAGCATCAGGACACACATTATATTAGGACTGCAGCTTTTACTTTCACAATCGCGTAGTTGTTTAGTCCATAAAATGTCATAAAATGTTAAATAATGTTGTCCACAAACCAAAATTATTCACTTTTAATAAACTTTTTGTTATAAGGAGCAAAGAAAACCAGAAAATATTCACATTTTAGAAGCTGAAAAATCAGAAAAGTAGCTTTAATTATGGCAACAACAATAAAAAACAAACTGATTCATCGAATATGATAATGGTTAATTTAGTAATCACTTAATAATTGATCCATCGAGCAGTTGTTTACATTATATATAAGGGATTTAGCAGATACTCGGTATCAGTATTTGGGGTCACACAGGTCAAACTCACTGGATTGCTATAAAAAGAAAAACCTCTTCTATTGCCAAGTACTAACACACAATGAATTTGCTTTGGTTTATTGGCGCAACACAAACACAGTAACATGGAAACGAAATAAAGATTGAAAGGACTCAAGGATCAAAGATCAATGCGGAATTAATTAAGAAAAGCAGTCGCTTAACAAGAATTGGCAAAAAAGGGACAATACAAGATAGAATTAAAGCTTAAATACTTAAAAATAAGACTGGACTATTTACACTATACAACATGAACATACAAACAAACTGTTGTGTGTGTGTTTTTTGAGGCGTAAACAATGTTTTCTCCTCTTCGCAGGACAAATGTTATCAATATTGGCCAGAAAAAGGCTGCTGGATGTACGGAAATGTGCGCGTGGCAATGGAGGATTCCACCGTGCTGGTGGACTATACCATCAGAAAGTTCTGTGTGCAGTATGTAAGTAAAAAAGATGTCAATCATCGTTAATGAGATTAATGAGGAGTAAATCTGCTGTCAGATTTTTAGATGTCGGATGAGTCGAGATTGATTTTTATGCTTCTTAGTTTAATTGAAATGTACTTCTGGACAGAAAAAGACACATTGAATGCAATTGCACGTCTCAAAGTGTGCTTACGCGTCGTGTAAACATTGTATTTACGTATTATTCCGCTTATTGTTTTTCCGCCGCTACAGTATTGAAACAATTATATTGCAATGGTTATTATTATTTTAACAGCCGGCTTTTTTAGTATTATTGTTTTTAAACACATTACTGTTTGACTTAAATCTCAGCACATCAGTGAAAATGTAATTACTGTAATACTAAACTGTAATAACAAAGAAATATGTATCTAATAAGATGACCCTCCTCCCCAACTTTGAAATACATGTTGCTTTTACTGAGACACATGCATGTGTGCTTTTTCAATATAGGTTCTCAGTCGCTATAAACATGTGTTATGATAATTGTTAGATTTTGCTATTAAAAATTAAATGAAACCAAACTGCATAGAAAAAAAAAAAGAAAAGAAGTAATGATCCCCCACGGGGTTAGAAGAACATTTTAGTAAACTGTAATAGTATACAAAACGATAAATAAATAAATAAATAAATAAATAAATAAATGAAAAGCAAGATGTAGTGTGTGTAATAAACACAGAGTGAAATTAGGTCTGTGTTTGTATATTTGAATGTAAACACACCGTGGATTATTTAGATGCACAGGCAGCGTCCGTGTTTCATTTCTTGGTGTCGTCTCGGAGCGCGGCGCAGCATTCAGATTGAAAAAAATTCCCTTTTATTCCCCTCTCTGACTCTGTGGCTATAGCTGTAGCACTGCAGTGCACACAAAAGATAGACCATTTATGAGGCAGACACAAAAACAGAATTAGATTTTGACAACAAAATGGCCCCAGAATAGACTGAATATACTGAATATTATACTATAAATATACTGGAGTGTATATATAATCTAGTTTTCAGGGTGACTCAAAGCATATAGAAATGTGCTGAACAGCCACTGGGGGGCGAAAAACTGGTTGTGTGGTCTATGGGAAACTGTCCAAATTCTCACTTAACTTGTG
The DNA here is from genome assembly GCF_963457635.1 of Microchirus variegatus. Classification (NCBI taxonomy): domain Eukaryota; kingdom Metazoa; phylum Chordata; class Actinopteri; order Pleuronectiformes; family Soleidae; genus Microchirus; species Microchirus variegatus. Next base: position 20,701,132 of record NC_139812.1, on the reverse strand, counting down.
TATATATATATGTATATATATATATGTATATATGTGTATATGTGTATATATCTATATATATGAAAGTATTCTAACATTTTCCTCTTGAAGCCAACCAGGAATGAAGAATATATTGAACAGCCACTAGGGGGCTACTCTTCTAGTTGCAAAAAAGAACTCAGTTTATGGGAAAATTCTGCTTCTCTCTTGATTTACAACGTCAGTTTTCTTAGTGTATAAGAAGTACTAAGTAATATCTAATGTGAAAATTCAAAAACTTTATAAAAAATATTTTAACAGACGACTGGGATGTCTTTTATCTTTCATTAATGCACACATCTGTCTCCTGCGAGTGGAAATAGACATTCACATTTTCACACACATTTCACAGCAAAAAATAGTCAGTGAAAATGATCTTCCTTCACAGTTTCAGCGTCTGCATCTGTCGCGTGTGTCATAAACGCAAAGACATTCTGTTCCCGTTTCAAAATAAAAGCACTCACTGGGATTTCAGCTCCCAGATTATCTTCTTCTTTCAACAAAGCAGGACAGATGGATGTGTGACAACAGTTCTGGTTGTTAGTGAAACGCAGAGGAGTATTTACTTAGTTTAAAAGTGGGGCTTGTGACTGAAGGGTTGCCGGTTTGAGACCCTGGGGTAAGGTACCCAATCCCAACTGGACGGCACTTCTAGTTTGCAGTAAATGTGAGTTTTCTACCAAATCAGTTATAGTGATTAAACACTTCAATTAATATATTTATTGTGACTATAATCCCTCCATAAATGCTGCACATGAAGATTTTTCATTAAGCGTCGTCATCATTTGTCTTTTCAGTCATTAGCGTCTCTGACAGCGAGTATTAACATTGTGTGTCTGTGCCTCACAGCAGGGCAGCGACGGTCCCCGGGCTCCGCGACTGGTCACTCAGCTCCACTTCACCAGCTGGCCAGACTTCGGGGTGCCGTTCTCGCCCATAGGCATGCTGAAGTTCCTCAAGAAGGTCAAGGCTGTCAATCCGTCGTACGCTGGGCCCATTGTTGTGCACTGCAGGTGAGACGTGTAGTACTGTATATAAAATATAAATACACTAGCCCAGAAGAGTTCACTTCATTTTTTATACGCAGTGTAGCCGGAGTGCAGAACTTTTTTTCTTTTTTCCTTGCGATATTATTTATTATTTAAGAGGTGGAAACACTTTGGAGATTATAAATATCCTGGTTCGCAGTAAATCTGTGAGTTATGTTAAAATAACTCTTTATGTCAGAGGCACCTGGTTTCCATAAAATAGCTTTTTTTTTTTTTTTTGTCCACTGAATGTATGTAAACGTTTCATATGGTGACTTTATTGTGTTGTAATGGTTAAATAAGGGAAGATATGCACTAGAATAACCTGAAATCAGTTTTATTGTCAAGTAGATTTTAACATGCAAGGCATATTGTTGGTATATATTAGCTACTATGATGCAGATCTGCAGGCTTCCTGCAACAATAAATGTAAGTTGGCTTTCAGAAACCGTCGGATTTTTTCCGATAGCACAAACCGTCACCTAGCTACGGCGATATACGCTTGGTGTTAAAGGGTTAAATTATTCGCGATTCGTCTTTATAGATATACAAATGTGCTATTAGCAGCTTAGAAGCTTAAAACATTTTTTAAAAAAAAGACTGATAATAACAGTATTTTAGGGTTGTTATGTCAGTAATAAAAGAGTGATATCAAACTATTCCTAGTATACAGTATAACATGGTACGTACCCATAGTACGTTTGTGTGGACAATCGATGCGCAGCCAAATAAATCTGCAACCGATTGTAGCAACTGCTGCAACAGGTGTCGGGGAGTTGTTGTTCTTGAACGAGGCCCCGCCGAAGAGGCTTCAACGCCCCACTGTGGAATCCCAGGCGCTCTGTGCTCCCGCAGGCGTCGTTCGCTCAAATGACTCTTGTAAATCTATTAGGAGTTTGTTTGGGCTTCAGAGGTGAAGCACTTTCACATGTGTGCTCCGCGTTCAGAGCGGTTATATCGCGTTAGTCGTTAGTTCGTGTAATGTGGATGAAAGGTTGACCCTCTGTGGTTTTTACATCATTGTACTTATAGATCACTGTGCAATCATTTCTTCAATCTGTCAGTAAATAAATGCTATTGAAGGCAATCGCACAATTATGTTGATGTTAATTCCAAATAAAGCATAATTACCGCGCTGAATCTTATGTAACTAGTGCCGTACCGTTCATTATATGGTTATTTATGTGTAATAATGGAAAATTGTGACAAATTCAGTCTTTTAGCGATAAATCTCCACATATCCTGCATTTCTTATCCAAACAAGTCTGTCGAGTGGACCGTTTGACAGTTATGTGATTATTAGACCAACGTTCCTTGCTTTTTTTTTTTTTTTCTTTAAAGATCGATAGACAACATCAGGAATCTCCCTGAAAATGAATTCCTCCAGAATGAAACGTCTCCTCTAAAATCCACAAATTGGGTTGAGTTTATACGTCTATAAATTTGTGTCAGGAAGGTTTATGTGTTTAAATATTATGTGCGATTTATGTTTCATTCTGACGTCGCTGGGCATAAATTCCTATGTATGATACAAACAAAATAAAATAATTCAATCAGTTAAATATGAAAAGAATGTGTCAGATACAAGAATAACGGCGGTTTAGAGCATGCAGCACAATTCATATTTTAACCGTTTTCAGGTCTCAATAAGAAAATAATAGTATAAAATAGAAACATGAACAAGATTAAAATATGGTTTGAGATAAGTCAAACAAACTCTGTAAGAGATCAAGAATTTAAATGTTTTAGGGCAGCAATCGACTGTTATTTTCTTCTTTGATGAATTAAATGTCAGCTATTTTCTCAAGAAATATCAGAAATAGTTTCCCAAAACTCAAAATGGTGATATTTTAAAAAATAAAATAAAAATAAACATAATTGTATCATTTTGAGTGGTTTCTTTATTGCATGTTGCAAGAAAACCAGAAAATATTCACATTTTGTGAAATGTAATCGTTAAAAAATGACTCAAATCACCATTTAATTTAGAAATCAACCCTAAATGATGTCTCAAAAAACCCACCAACAACCTCAAAAGAAAAAAAATCAATGCTATTAATACATTTTAGAATAGAACGAGACAAAAAATGTAAGTCCAAAAAGAGGAAACCTGAGTTGTAATTCCAAAAAAAATTGATTCAAAATCTTAATTTTCCTTTTTATTTGAATTTAACACATTGAGTTTTTCTCGCTACACCTCTTGCTGTTTTGCCTCAAGTCTGACTTCAGACCTTCATGCCTCCCTTCTCGTTTTTTTTTTGTGCTGCTGCTGCTGCTGCTGCTGCTGCTGCTTGCAGTGCCGGTGTGGGAAGAACCGGGACGTTCATTGTCATTGACAGCATGATCGACATGATGCACATGGACCAGAGGGTGGACGTCTTCGGCTCCGTGAGCAGAATACGACAGCAGCGCTGTCAACTCATCCAGACAGATGTAAGTGCTGACCCTTGCCGACCCTGTTGTGTGCGCGCGCCCCGGACTTGACAGCTCAACTCAACGCTGCTCCAGTCACGGCACAAACACGAGGCGAGGACGTGGAAAACAACCTGTGATGCGAAAAGAAGCAGGAAAAATAAGTATATATATAAAAAAGAAGCAACCGCAAAAACTTCTACTTCCTCTCCTCTCCTCAGATGCAGTACTCCTTCATCTACCAGGCTCTGCTGGAGTACTACCTGTATGGAGACACGGAGCTGGATGTGTGCTCTCTGGAGGGCCATCTGCAGAGGCTTCACAACACCAGGGCTCCTCACGACAGGCTGGGCCTGGAGGAGGAGTTCAGGGTACGAAAGACAGAAGCTCACTCTTAAACATTTCAGTCAGTAATGAATCGTCCCCCGTCGGCCCCGCGCCCTGCACGGGTATATTTTCACGGAAAAACTTGCCCAGGGTGCTGCTCTTGGCGGCAGTAACATAAATAACAATGCTTTGTATCAACTAAAACTTTATATGGCACCGCCATCTGCCATGTAGAATTTATCGTGGCTTGGTGAGAAATTCTCATTTTTGCTGCAAAGAGTCCCCCTCACAGTTCCCTAAACATGGAATATAATTATTCCCCGTTGCCTCCTCTTTCTTTTTCGCCCGCGACCAATATGAAGTGTTTTTGTCCCTGCATCTCTGGTTTTTTACCGCCTGTCTTAGAATCACTGCCCTGCACCGATGTAAATAATGCCTTTTTTGATCATCATGTGGATAATGTAGCATCCATATATATACTGTACCTTTGGAAGTTTATGGGGACGGGTAAAAATTTAAGAGGGTGCAAATACGTTCACACAACAACAAGAAAAAAAGGTTCAAAATTCGACATGAGACGTAATAATTTGGGGGAATTTATGGTTTGGATTTCACTGTTTATTCTGTAGAATTGGTGCAGTTGTCCATGAGTGTTAAAGTTAATATTTAGAAAAGGTTTCAGTAAGAAAACATAGCTTACACAACAAAGTGTCAACAGTTCAGGAGATTCATACGTTTTGAAATAAGTCCAACAAAAGTGAAGTGTGCAGTTTATCTCTTAACTAACAGATCAATAATTTAACTAGTATACTGTAGGGCTGCAACCAATGATTATTATGTTAATTATTTGTTAAAAGTCAATTATCTTCTCAAGTAATCAAATACTTGATGGGATTTTCCCATAAACATAAAGTGAATCAATTTGAATGATAACTTTGTTACATGGAGCAAGGAATCCGGAACATATTTACATTTAAGAAATAAAAAAAAAACTTGTTTTTTTTTCTTAAATTATTAAATAAAACTGAAATCGATTATCAAAATAGTTGACTATTAATTTAGAAACTGATTCATAATTAACACATTTTTGCAGTCCTAAAGGATTTATATCAAAAATCATTGATGCGCAACACAAAAACATACATAATTGTTGTAAAAAGGTACGTTATTAATAGAATTAGTGCGGAATTTAAGTGCAAATGAAGAAAACTGAGTTCAAATTGAATTTTATTACATGAATAATGATTATTTTCTTGATTAATCTAGTAGTTTGATCCATGAAATGGCAGAAAATGCTGAAAAATGTCAATCGGTGTGTTTCACAAAACTCAAAAATGAGGATAGTTTTGTCCACGATCCAAAAATGGATTCATTAAATTCATGATTTAATGATTTCTTTGTTCTGTGGAGCAAAAAATCCTAGAAAAAAAACATGCAAAGCAATTAATTGATCATTTAATTGTCACTTAGTCATCGAGTGAATGTCTCCTTTCTTTTTTTAAATGCTCTGCCTTTTCATTTTTATCCTTCTTTTTTTCTTTATTAATGTACACTGTTATATAGTCTTAGTGATAATATCTTATTATATTGTACTTTTCTTGTTAGTGCATGTTTATTATTTACTATCCTTTACTGTCTTGCTGCTGTGTTGTTGTTAATGTCCCCACTGTGGGACGAATAAAGGAATAAAATCTTATCTTATCTTAATCTATTAGTGTGTCGTCCACCACTCATGTTCTCACTCTCTCTCTCTCTCTCTCTCTCTCTCCATCAGAAGCTGACCAACGTCCGCATAATGAAGGAGAACATGAGGACTGGGAACCTCCCCGCCAACATGAAGAAGAACCGCGTGCTTCAAATCATTCCGTGTAAGGATCACTGCGATACGCCCCGAACACTTCCATAATACATCACATCCCGCTCACATCAAAGTCCATCGCGCTGCTGCTGATTTCACACACGACGTACACAGATTTCCCACCTAATCAGTGCGTGTCCGTGTGATCAATGACATTTAAATTGGCCCTTAAAGTTTGAGGAGAGACTGCAAAGTTTAAATTAGCAGAGTTGTTGTTTTTTTTTTTTTGCCTCTTTATTATACTTTTATTTTATTAGGGATCACTTGTGAAAAGTTTCATTTTCCCTTTCTTTTCTTTTTCCGCAGATGATTTCAACCGAGTAATACTGTCAGTGAAGAGAGGACAGGAGTTCACCGACTACATCAATGCCTCCTTTATTGATGTAAGCAACCCCCACACGACCTCCTGCACAGATTTCCCATAGAAGTGCACATATATATATTTTTATATGTATAAAAAAGGCTCATTGCTTCCTTTACAAACAATGCAAAAATGTTATGTTTGCTGCACTCTCAAGTGTTGTTTACTGGATGATCTGCCCTCCAGGGCTACAGGCAGAAGGACTATTTTATCGCAACCCAGGGCCCGCTGTCTCACACGGTGGAGGACTTCTGGAGGATGGTGTGGGTGTGGAGGTGCCACTCAATCGTTACGCTCACCGAGCTCAAAGAGCGGGAGCAGGTACAGTTATGGCACTCTTTGCAAAAAGGTGCTGGTTGCGTTTTGTGTTACAGTTTCTTTTTTTGTTTTTCTTCTTCCCGTCCTCTCACATCCGCTCTTGCCTTTTTTTTTTCTTTTTTTTTTAATTGCACCGCGTTGTTGTTGTTGTTGCAGTATAATTATTTATTTATGCCCACCCCCCCCCCCCCCAATTAATGTGGGACACTGCACATTAATGAACGTCAACGTAACGGTGCAGCCAGATTATTGGCTAATTTGCATCTGTTGTCCCAAGGCAGGTTGAAAGGGAAAAAAGACAAAATACACAAGTAAATACACTTTAAAAAAAAAATGCTCCTTTTAACAAGCTATTGATAATAAAAAATAATATGTGATGTAGCAGGCAAATCAGGATGTAGGGACCATAGGTTTCAGGTTGATTAACGGAGCAAAATGTAAAAAATGAGTGCTTATTCTAGTGCAATAGAGATTAAGAGATTAATTACACATTGTCCTCATTTTACTGCACTTATAATTGCATATTCCCATTGTGCATAAAGACTCACAAATTCACTGTTCATATATAAACATACAGATCGTGTTGGCGTCAGATCAACTGTGTGCTTTTGAGACATTAGATTGAAACAATAAACAGGTTCAAGTCAACCCTAATTGTTGTTTTTCCATGTCATCCTGCCAAAACAGGAAAAGTGCTTCCAGTACTGGCCATCAGAGGGCAGTATAACATTTGGAGATTATACTGTGGAGCTGACGGCTGACACACAGTGTGAAACCTTCACTCTCAAAGACATGGTGCTCACCTGCAGACCGGTGCGTAGATGATCTACCTCCGCTAACACATCACGTTAAAACGCATTAATCCTGAATTAATACTCTTCCTGACGCTTAAAATGTAATTAAATTCCACCGCGGGCCCCGCCCCCCTGCTGCGTTTGTAAAACTGTAAGCTCTCCATCCCACCAGGAGAAGCAGTCGCAACATGTCCGGCACTTCCACTTCCACGGATGGCCTGAGATCGGAATACCAGCCGAGGGAAGAGGAATGATTGACATTATCGCCGCTGTGCAGAGGCAGCAGCAGCAGTCTGGAAACCGTCCCATAATTGTGCACTGCAGGTGAGGACCTTCAGTTTGACACTGCTGCAGATGGACAAGACAGAGTGTGTGTTTTTATATAAAAAAAAAAAAAAACACTCAGGCCCCTTTAAAGACACACTATGTAACATTCCTGTGTTCAAATATCGACAAAAAATGGCTGCTGGTCGCATTTTAATGAACTCTGCTTTAACTTTACAGGCAAAAAAAACAACAACATATGAAACGTTAGCATGAGGAAGGAAATATTCACTTCTACTAATTATATTCATCGCTTAAGCCTTGTTTATACTCACACGAGGCACTAATGCACAGCAGGAGGCGCCACAGAGGTGTTTGTGGTCACCATGTGACCTCATCACCACGAACTGGATAAACAGGAAGTCAAGACTTTACATTGAAATAAGTGACACGTGAGCAATAACAACATATGTGATCGTATTTATTCCAAATAATGTATAGTTTATTTAAAAAAAAAAAAAAAATTACAATGGAAAATGAATCTAAATCAAAACAAAAACAAACTTTGAAGTGGGCGTCCGTGAGTTTGAGACCCCTGCTGTAAACCCCTTTGTTTTAAAGCAGTAAAAATGCATGTGTGACAGATGTGGGACGTCTCTGTGTCTCAGTGTTTGATGCAGCTTAAACTATGATTTTGGTATTTCGCAAAAACTCCTCTCCAAGAGTCCAGTCCACTTTCGTTTTCAAAAATTCTTTTTAAGCCGAGTGACATAGACATCAGCTGTGGTGACCCCTAAACTGAAAGAAAATTAAACTCTCCCTGTAAACCCAATAATACAACACTTCCCATGATTCCATGCTGCTGTTCCCTCGGCGTCATCACGCGACGTCTTTTGTCGTTTTCTCTGTCGTGTCCCCTATGGGCAGAAATGACACACTCTGCAATAAACGCTCGTTTGGCGTCATCTTGCAGTCGAATCGTGGAGTTTTAATGCATGCGTGTTTTTTTTTCTCTCTTTCCTCCAAAACGCCTGTTACAATAAATGGTACAGTTTGCCTCAGTAGACCCGTAGCTGTTCTGTGCCTCAACCATTTTTGTGATCCCTTATAAAGACTTAGCTGTGAAAGCTTTGATCAGAACCTAGCTTCAGGTGAAGTGATTCTAAAGCAGCGCTCCCCTATGGGATTGATCCAATCCACTGATTCACAGTCAATTAAAACCTCTCAAAGTGAAATCTCCTCTGACTCCCACTATGATTAATCTGATAAGATGAGCTAACGACAGGAAATGGTGTCATCACTCTCTGCTATTCCTTCATCACCACTTGTCTAAGAGGGGCTTTTTAAAGCTTTTTCTCAGCCTCGGGGGAGCGGGGCTAACCCGATGCAATCCCCAACGTCTCTGCACACTTCTCTCCACGTTCGCACTCATCTCTCCACTATCTGAATTTGTTTTATTTATGTTGCATTATCTCTTCTTGCATTGCATCTCTCTTTCTCTCTCTCCATCCATCCATCCCGCCATCATTGTAAACATTGACTCAGTCAAACACTGATTAGTGTTAGCGTTTGGATTAGCCTCTCTGTAAGTGAGGGTGATTATTGGTGCTATGAAACAAAGGTCACCTTTTTTTCTCTTGCAAACTTTTTTTCCACTCAAATGTGGAAACAAAAAACGAGATTACAAGAGTGTTTTTGTTCTTTTCTTAACATTTCGTATCCAAACAACGTCAACATAGGCACTGCACACACTGGTGCCCTAAGTTAGAAGCCTTACGGATGCCTCAATGCCACTTTTCTGTGTCCAATATACCGATTTCACAACCTTCAGTGTTTGTCATTTTACACTTTTAAAACTACAAAACTGTTAATTATTGCATTTGTTCATCGCGGAGCCTTTTCAAGCTATTTTAAAGACATCATTCTCCAACTGTGTCGTAAAAAACTAAATATTCTGCTCCCGTAAAGAAGAAATAAACAGTCCACAACATGACTCAGCTAAAATGATCTTACTATTTATTAGACCACCAAAATTAACAGCACTGATAATTATCCAAATCATATTTTTTTTATGTTTCTGTAATGTTTAATACACCAGGTGGTAGAAGTTTTAATGCTAAAATATAATTATTATTGTTATCCGTAAATTTTCAAAGCTTTACCTCTTGATTGAGATGTCATTTATAGTTATTTACTTACATAAAACAATGAGTTTTAGTGGTTGAATGTGATGCTTTGCGATTCATTTGTGACATCTCAGAGAAGAAGCCCCAGTGAGCCTCAAATTTGAGTATTTAAAGGTAGAATTCAGCTTGTTTTTTGCCAAGTAGATTTATAAAATATATATGTTTTTTAATTTTTCTAACAGGTGGTTCAATAAATTGGTTCAGCACTGTATATCATGACCAGTATCGAGGTTATCTTTACGATATCCGATCCATTGATTGTGACCAGTATTATTATCCCTATTTCTTATTCACACCATGCCAAAGACAGCACTCTACAACCTATTCCATCATCTCTATTATTCTGAATTTATGTGATTCAGGAACAGTTATGTTATTAATTCCAGAGGTGGAAAAAGTACTAAAATATTGTACTCAAGTAAAAGTACCAATACATTGATGAAATATTACTCAAGTAGAAGTAAAAAGTAGTTCATTTGAAATGTACTTTAAGTAAAAGTTACTTAGTTACTTTGCATGGGGTGTGAGGGTAGTAGAAATATGACAAGGGGTCAGAAACCCAAAACTATTTTGAAAATCACAGGATATGACGTCACTTTTGTCGCGCGCCCTCTATGTTTACGCACCAGTGCTGGTGCTAATCACATCATCATTCGTCTGGTTCTGGTGTATATTTTCCCCCTGTAGGTCTTCATTGTGCTGAATTTTTTTTTTTACTCAGTAACGGATAGGATTTATAAAGTAACTAAGTACAATACTTGAGTCAATACGTACTCAAGTAAAATACAAAATCCTGATTTTAAATAAAAAAATACAAAATACACAAAAAAAGTATTCAATACAGTAACTTGAGTAAATGTATTTCGTTACTTTCCACTTCTGATTAATTCAGAAAAAAAGTAGCCAGATTAGCGATATATAGCGATAAATCTGTCTCTTTTCCACCAACATCTCCTTCCATTTCCTCTCCAAACATGGCTAAAGTGGGCACTTCACACACTGGTGTGCGCTCACCTGCCAAGTTTGAAGCCTGTCCGTTGAACCAGTGAACAGTTAGACAGACACACGCTCCTCGCGTTCATACAGAGATAGATTTTTTTTTTTTTCAACAGGTGCAGTCTCTCTGCAAGACATTTTTTTTTTTTTGTTTTTAACTTATATACTCTTTATTGTGTGTTTCAGTGCGGGCGCGGGTCGAACAGGCACCTTCATCGCCCTCAGTAATATTCTGGAGAGGGTGAAGGCGGAGGGCCTCCTGGACGTTTTTCAGACCGTCAAGAGTTTACGCATGCAGAGACCACACATGGTTCAGACTGTGGTAGGTGGAAAACAAGTTTTTAATTCACGCTTTTTTTGGGTGGGGGGGGGGGGGGTGGGAGTTTTGCACAAGTACAATAACACTTTCTCTTTCCTTTTTCGCTTCTCTTTCCAGGAGCAATACGACTTCTGCTACAGGGTGGTTCAGGATTTTGTTGACATTTTCTCCGACTACGCCAATTTTAAATAACACGCCAGATACTGTTCTGTAATAATTCTAGGGGTCAAATTATTAACTTATATGCAATTTCTTTTTCTTCTTCTTCCTGAATGTTGTTTTCTAAAAGCAAGCTCTTTTTACATTTTGCACAGATGTTTAAAAAAAAAAAACAGAAATAATTGTAAGATAATTTAAAGCATCTGTGCTTCAGGTGTCTTGACCTTCAAATGTCATAATGTAAAAAAAAAAGGAAGAAAATATAGGAACTAATAATGTTATGGTTTGGTCCAATAAAGTGTTTAAGAGGGAACATTCACTTCACTTGTGTTCCGTTTTCACACCACTGTGTGGCTGCTTTATTCTGTCACTGACCACACAATGCCTTTGGTTTATTTTACTGTAAATATTATTTGTCTTTCATGCTGCTTACTTAACTTATGTCACTGCCATGAGGATCATAAATTTTATGTTTGATATATACAGTTAAACAAAAAAAACAACATTCATGCTTTTGGGAATCTGACATGTGTGGATAATAATTTGTGATTTACCTTCAGCTGAAAATGAAAAAAAAAAAGAGGAACTTAATGTGTTTTTATGTGTGAATAACTCAACAGCTGCTGCCTGTTGCGAGTTTATACGACTGAAAAATGCACTTGGAAATAAAGTGTCCACGGTCCTGCTGACAAATGTACATATAATTTGAACGCACTCGCATGTTTCGCGTTTTAAAAACCACAACAACAACAACAACAACAACAACAACAACAACAGTGCCATGTGGATTAGAGAGCCGTTTCTAATCGTGAAATCCTTGTCACCGAGTGACACAACTTCAGTAAAGATATCTATGTTGAGTTTGTACTAAACGGGATCGTCGCGCCGTTTGTCCGTCTGTCAGATCATCTCTCCAGATTATTATATGGCTAACATATACAGTATAATGTATGAGGGGCCGTGTAGGCCATCATTCCTTTTTTTTACCTCTCACATTCACAATTTTACCTCTCACATTCACAATTTTACCTCTCACATTCCAAATTTTACCACTCACATACAATTGTTTTACCTCTCACATGTAATGTGTATAAACATTTAATGTGAGCCGTAAAAACATTTAATGTGTGAGGTAAAACAATTGTATGTGAGAGGTAAAATTGTAAATGTGAGAGGTAAAATCGTGTATGTGAGAGGTAAAATTGTTCTATGTGAGAGGTAAAAAAAAATGAATTATGGCCTACACCGCCCCTCATAATAATGTATCATATATAAGTTTTTAGTTGAGTTTGCAGAGGAGTGAATGAAAAGTGTTAATTGATGCGGCTGAACTTTGTTCATCTCCGGGGACTGAGATGAAAAAAAAAAAAAAAAAAAAATTAAAATAAAAAATATTGAGATGAAGTAGAACTCAGCCAAAATGATAAAATATGCATGCAGGCATTTTTTTTTTTTTTTTTTTTGACATATTTTGACTATGATAGTTAGGCTTACTTTCATATTTAAACAGGGAACATTTCTGCCAAATCAAAAGCGTATATATATATATATATATATATATATATATATATATATATATATATATATATATATATATATATATATATATTTATTTGCGAGGCTTCTGTGACTGTTAAGTCTTAAGTTTGGGTGAATAATCTCGACTGTGTTTATACTGCCATTATTATTATTAAGTCATGAGATGGGTTTATATATATATATATGACACTTAATGGTCATTTTGCTTTCTTGCTTTATTTATTTATTGTACATAAACTCTTTGCTGTGGTCATTACTCATCACTAAGGTTTTTTTTTCTTTTTTTTTTTTTTCTTAAATGTATTGTCATGCTGATGGGATGAGACATTATAGGGATCACGACAAAGAGGCCTTGCAGCTGATGTATGAACGCACAAGCATCTCGTTTTTTTCCAACGGTGCTTCTGCCTTTTTGAAATCTGTATGGATTTTGAAGTACTATTTGTTTGCTAAAAGCTGATACCAATAAATTATAGATGAAGGTAAATGTCAGATTGCATCTTTTGTTCCCCCCCCCCCCTTTTCGTCTCCCTTGATACAGCACACACACACACACACACACATGCATTTACCATTAGATTTGTTGTTTTAGCCACGCTATAACGACCGTACAGTACGATTATTCTCAATTATTTTGTTGGAACACATCCAGAGAACACAGGAAATACGTACGCCGTTTTTAAAATAACGGCTAAAGTGTCACGTTTTTTCGGAGCAAAAGCCCTAAAAACTGGAGCGAAACCTGAATTAATGTTACTGGTTAAAACCTGTGTTTGTCCGACTATGTGTATAAATATATATATATATATATATATATATGAGCTCCCATGTTGACGTCCGTATATCTGAGCACTTAGCCACCTCCATTAGTGCTATTCTGTGTCCCATTAGTGTGTCACACCTGCATAGTGGGGATTATAATCCTGACAGCAGCCTTGTGCAACACCTATAAAACCCCCTTTCCTCTGCTAATGCACCACATGCTAACAAGGCAAACACAGGAGGTGAGTGGACTGAGTCCTCGGCGAAGTTGACTTTCAGTGTTCATTAAGTTACAATTGCTCCTCTTATTAATTACTGTCCGACGTGGTCGTGTATTAATGTTGGGCGATGGTTTATAACTCCCAGCGTGTTGTGTAAGGTTGTGGAGCCGAGAGCGAGGAGACTGTCACACAGTTTTTTTCTTTCTTTTCTTTCTTTCTTTCTTTCTTTTTTTTTTTTTTTATTACAAATGTGGTTTCCTCCTCCACAGCCGCTCTAATGGAAACAGGCAGCAGAGTGATGGTGCAGGTGTTGTTGTTGGCGTTGGTGGGTCAGGTCACTCTGTCCCAGCACTGGTCCTATGGATGGCTACCAGGTGGGAAGAGAAGTGTGGGAGAGCTGGAGGCAACAATCAGGGTGAGTGAGTGAGTGTGTGTGTGTGTGTGTGTGTGTGTTTTTAATAAGGCTTCAGTTTCAGGAAATGTGCCTTTATGAAATTAAACGGAAATACCTTGTCAAATCAACCTGATCCTGCACTTTTCTTCTCTTTTTTTTTTTTTTGTCACAGCACATACTGTAAATGCTGGGTTTGGTTTAATGTCATTCATGGTAAAAATCTCTTTTATTGTGTTTAGATGATGGGCACGGGAGAAGTGCTGTCTCTTCCTGAGGAGGCGAGTGCCCAAACCCAAGAGAGACTCCGACCATACAGTGTAGTAAGTGCTTATTATACATAATTTATTACCGAATGTCTACTTCAATTGTACAATATTAATGTACACTACACCACTGTGCTCCGCCGCGCTCCACAGCGGCAATGACAATATACAAAACTGCTCAATGACTGTTTTTATTTGTCCCATTTTGCATGATTGAGCGTGTGCATGTCTAATTTTTATCTCTTCTCAGATGTGTATCTAACTTGCCCGGGCTGCGATTTCGATATCGTATCTACGAATGAAAATTTTAAATATTTGTGGGATTAAATATTTAAGCAGAGGGGGGTGGGTGGGCAGTTAAAACCACTAACTGAGATTTAATTTCCTCAGATTGATGGCGATTCCAGACAGTTCGACCGAAAGAAAAGGCTCCCCAACAATTAAAGAGCGACGACGACGACGACAACGGCACAAACAAGAAGAAAGAAACTGGAATTGAATCATCCACAACAGCGCCCATGGGAGACGGGAAACTTCAACAAATATCACATTTACTACAAAATATTGTGTCTGTAACATTTAAATATCAATCTGTGTGAAACTGTTATAAAGTTTTTGGTGTTTTTTTTCCTGAAAGGTGATTCAATTATTACATTTTATTTCCCTTCCTTTCTTTCTTTCCACATCTGGTCATTAGGGCCAAAATTGATGGTGTTTCTTTAAGTTGTAAACCATATTTTAATGACTTCAAATTGATTAATGCGTCTTTTGCGAAAGCGGCGCACGACCGACAAGCATGGCAACACTCGTGACACAACAATCCTAGCATGACAACAGCTGGTGATTAAGCCAATTTATTAGAAATCAATGACTTAATTGAATTCGCCGCACTTTCGCTAATTCCATTTTCTGCCACAGCGGTCACGTTGCGTACATGTGCGATGTGGAAAATTACGCCGGATGATTCCCGTCGCTGGCTCGTGAACGTTGATTATCCCTCAAAATTAAAAAAAAAAAAAGAAGACACTCATCCAAATATTTGGTCTTGTGTGTGTGTACATGTGTGTGTGTGTGTGATGTCCACAGCAGCTTTCATAACTGCATTCATCCAAAACAGACAAAAGTGCCGAACTTTTCTTCCCCTCCCCTCTCCGTTAAAGGAAATTGGTGTTCATTATAAAAATTGGAATTTCATATCAGGAAAGGGAAAGAATCAGCAGGGGGCATATGTTTTAAAGAGAACTCATTTTCTGGCAAAGCCCCACAGACGGAGCACCGTACTAATCGCTCGGTGCATAAGGGGCCCGGGATTCATGAACTGTGCTGACACCGGGGAGGCCCCCGCATTGTTAGAGCGTGGTTGTAATGCACACCAATGAACCCCAAACCCACCGGCACAAGTGTGGGGAGAGAGTGAAGGAAGGAGAAAAAAAAAAAAAGGTGAACATTATAAAGCACATAGAATTAAAGAGAAATTAAACCACCATTCCATTGCACCTCCAGAACAATGCTTGTTCGTTTGTGAAACTTCGCGTCGTTGGTTTAATATTCACCGCCGCTTATTTGCATAACACAATCATTTCCTCTGACGAGGGGGGGGGAAAGACTTTTTTTTTTTTTTTTTTTCCTGAAACGTGTTCGACAAAGTTTCCAAAGAAGAAGAAGAAGAAGAAGAAGATGTTTGTCCGGTGCTTTCTCTTTTCAACAAAAAAAAAAGTCACCGCGGAGGGAGAGACCTTCGGTGAATTGATTTAATTCAGTTTATCTTTACGAGGAGGTTTTTTTTTTCCGGGTAATATTACAACACGCCCATAAAAAAGATAATTATGCTTTTATAACGCTTCCTAAAATATGGTTTTAATTCAATTTGGTTTCACTTGTGCGAGGATAATTAATGTTTACAGATAAAGCATAAAATCCCATAAATTCCCCTTTTAAATAATCCCAGAGCATTTGCTGTGAAAGCCAACTTTCTCCCTCCCAGTGTCCTCATCAAGGACCTGCCTAATTGCACGTATATCAGGACAACAAAACCTGCTGGTATCTATGTTTCCAAATTTGATTTAACCTCACTTTCTCCTTCCCAGACCCCCTGGTGGATATTCACTTTGTTTACCTCAAATTAAACTTCATATTGTTTACAGCCTCCCGGTCCCTGAACATTTTATAGCATTTTAGAATTATTTCTTTATTTATTTTTCCGTAATGATTGTAGGGTTGGGGATTCATCTGAATGTTTCCCTCATCTGCATGAAAATTATATAATTAACTTTTGATTAACCAGCTCAGTTGAGTTGGTTCCCCCATGAACGGCGGTGAATAGTACCCACCGCATTTTAATGACTGTTTTCCAATTGAGTGGCGACCTTTTCATCAAAGAGCCACAACTGGGGCTAAACAACGGTAGAAAATAATCACGGCGGAAGACAATAGCCGAGGCCGACAGGGCTAGGATGTCACCCTTAAATATAACAACAACGATGAAAGCAACCTTATAGTTGCCGTGGCGAGGAGCCAAGTGCTTGTGTTGCTGGATGCCCCATTGTTAAAAGTGTGGAGGTCACATCCATTGGCACACCGAGAGAAGGAAAGGACAGGAAGCCGAGAACGGCCCATTGTTACGTGTCCTTGCTCTGAGGGAATTCCATTATGAAGGGCAATACATTTTTGATTCTTTGATTTTGTGCGTGTGTGTGTGTGTGTGTGTGTGTGCCATTCATTTGTCTGAAAACACAGAACATATTTGGATAATGGCTCCAGGAAATTAAAAATAAAAAAGAAGGGAGGTCTCAGAGCAGGTCCATCCAAGGCTACCGCCACGTTAGCGCACCTGTCAATCACCCGAGCAGATGTGCATCCTTTTTTTTTTTTTTTCGGCGCGCAGCCTCAGCCTCAGAATAAGCATCTTATCATATGCATAATACAGTTCAATTCATTTCCCCACAATTACACTCGCGCCGCGCAGCGTGTGCGTTTTCCAGTGGGTCACGGGGAAACTTTTATTGAAGCGCGGTGTATAATAAAGTCATTTTCCAGGTGCTTGTTGTGGGCTCTTATTATGAACAGAATGATAATTTCCCCTGGAGGAATCAGCCACCGCATATCAATTGAAGTTTAGTGTGGGTCTTACTACGTTCCCGCAGGCTATAGTAGAAGGCAAAGTCATCTTCAGAGAGAGTCTAAAATGTCAGGGAGGTCTTCAAACACTTTTGTCCCAGAGCCTTAGTGGAAAAAGGGATCTTTGCAAGTCGCCCGTGTCTTGGAATTGATGCGGTGAAGGTGGGTGAGGATGAGGGCTTCATGTAAAGCAGTTGATGTTCAAACTTAATTGAAAAACATGCAAAAAAAATATGATAAGGAAAGAGAGGGTCAGGGAAGGAATGAAGCATCCGAGCTGCTGCTGCGTCCTCAGGTAAAAGAACCATTAGCTCTGAGCAGTTCTCACTCACTCTTTTGCCATGTGCACGTGTCTCCACATGGTGACACTCTTGAGCTGCGCGCTCCGACTCCCAGCTGTCTCGTCCGGGCCTCTCAAGCAATTCCATCACTTAAGTTGCAGGAACAGTTATTCTTTCTTAAATCCAACAAAGACTTCCATCAGTCATCTCAAACTCTGCAAAGGGGAAAGAAAAAAAAAGAAAAAAAGAAAGACAGAGAAGAAATTATGAATTTTACTCTGCATGCTGACTGATGGAGTTTGTCTTTATAACAAAAAAGTGTTTTGTACAATTTTGCAAACAGAGCAGCACCGTGGCCCTGAAAGCAAACGCAGGAACATGTTATACAAAAGCATTTCATCTGCGGAAAAGTCATGAATATTTTATATAGTTTAGTTTCACATTTTCAAGGTGTTCATTTATTTCATTCTAATTTTTCCACTTTTTTTTTTTTTTTTTTTTTTCTTTTACCAGAGTGAGGCTGAAGTACAGTGAGCCGTTAGCGTGTACAGTAGCAATCGCAGTGAATTGGCCTTTTCCATCTCCTTGTTGGCTGGCAGGGAACCTTCCTGTTGTGATCCGACTTTTCTCCTTTGATCAAAGAACAGTGTTAAAGCACTGGGAGAAGGAGGTGGTATGAAATATGAATGACTACAGCTGTGTTTTGATGGATATGTCTCAAAGTATCCCAGTAAGAGACTGCTAAAGGCCAGGAAAATCTGTTTGTGTTGTGGAAATAGGCTCTTCCTCGCCTGTTTCTCTAGCAGCTTCATCTCGGGTAGCTTTTCACTTCATATTTCAGAGATCCTTTGTTAGGAAAGAGATCAACCCCTCATCCTTGCATTTGTAGGGAACCGTTCTAAGAGGCCCTAGTTCATAATATGTATCATTAATGACACCATTTCCTTTGTTTGGGCTTGAAACCAATTTTTTTTGAACAAAAGGAGCGCCTGCTATGAGAGGAGGATATTTATTATTTTTCTAGGCTAGACCCAAAGTTCTCACAGATGGAATGAGATCTTATATGAGGTGATGGAGGTTTTGTCACTAGTTATGTCTGTGATTCCATTTCCTCTCCTAAAGCCCCATCGGGGAGCTGTGACTCATTTTCTGAAGTTGGAAGTTGATACTGTGGCGTAAAACTAACGCTCCCAGCTGAATTTGGGGGGGGGGGAACTATCAGAGCTCGCGCAAATCTCTGATTTTCAGAGTTAGATGAACTCATCGCTCGCATTACGCTCCTTTAATAAACAAAGATAATAAAAAGATGAGCTCGTAAAAAAAAAAAACGCAATCATTAGGGGAGATTGTAAAATGAAAATTGGTGCCTATAGTTCTGTTTAATACACCACACCGGCGCTCCACCGTCTTATTAGCAATCATTTAAAGACTTCCTCCAGTCATTTAGGGCTATATTAACTAACATCCAGCCAGGACCTGTGGCAGGACAGAGTCTCTGGACTATCAGAGGTTCAAAACTTTCTGCCTGGCGCTTTATTAGCCTCACTAATAGCTGAGTTCCACAAAAAGCCAGGGTCCACCTCTGTTGGGAGGAAGGGCTCAGATCCTGTCAGAGAGGGGTCGCACTAACCAACTGTAATCTTTAGGGTCCTCCACTCCCACTGACCTACATCTAACGCCAGTTTCATCCCCCCTGCTTACCCCCCAACCACAACCCTCTCCCTCCCCAATCTGGCGTACCCATCCCACCTCAGTTATGCCACCCTTGGCTTCCCCTCCCACGTCTCGCCACCCCCCCCCCCACTCCTCCGTGTGATAGAATCCCACCCCCCGCCCAAACCCTGCGCCGCGCTCGCTCCAGCCTCGTCCGCCTGGCCACAGCGAGGAGCACGCCTTATCCTGTGGTAGCGGCAATTAGCAGCGTAAAGCAAGCTGTGGAGAAGACTGGATCCCTGTCCACGTTTCAACCCCGGATCACGAGTCTCCAGCACGACTTCAAGGCAAAGCATGCAATTAGCCACAATAATGATAATGTGTTGTCGGGAAACAAAGAGAGGGTAAAACAGACTACTGGTGTGAGGGAGAGTGGGGTGCTAATAGTAGGGGGGGTTATTTGAAGGCCCTGGTGCAGACAGGAGTCCAAATCAGACTGATTATCAAACGTATGATGAATTACATTATTCCTCTAATTATCCATGCCTTTTATGTGTGAACCAACTGAGTGAATTTTGCATTCTAGACATCTACGGTCAGTGGTCTTTGAGCAGCACACTGGGGTTACATCTTTTATTTCCTCCAAGAAAACATACAAGGAGTTACTCATGTGGCTAAGCTGATGGGAAGAGGAGAGTGATGCACTAACAGTTTTCTTAGTTGACTTAATTAGATACTTTCCGAAATGTTTGGCAGTGGTACAGCAATAGCAAAAGAAAGTTTGGGGGGGGGGGTATCTGTGGATGGGAGGGGGGGGAGTACATGGTTTGATGTTTCACTATCACAGATGTGTTGACACTGAGTCAAAACATGTTGGAAACAACCCACAAAAAAATAAAAAAAAACCTAGACCACAAATAACAGCATTTCAAGTCAAGGTTGTGAGCAGATCCAGACGAGAAGCAGACTCGGTTGCAACACACACAAAACACACACACACACACACACAAAAAAAGTGCAGCACCTATTCTCTCCGCTGTGAGCAGAGACCATTCCTACAGTCTTACATCCAGAGGTTTATGGAGGATATTTTGCTGGGTGTTGTGCAAAACGAACCGTGTCCCCAGAGCAGCAGCAACTTCACCTTGGCGGAGTAATGCTGTGATATTCTGTTTATTCTTCACTCACTTCATTTTACTCAGAGGAAATCCTCTGGAGATGGCTTATCTTGGAGCTGGAACAGGTGCACTCTAATTTACTCCTATTGCTTGGGGAGCCCAGGGGCCCCTGTAGAGAAGAAAGTAGCGATGTAGCACACTCCACTGTAAAGCACAAACAGCCAGAGAAAGAGCATTTAATCGAAAGAGAAGAAAACTGTGAGCTTTGAGTGCAGCCCCCTATCATTTGGATGCAGAAAATCCTTCTTTTTTTTTTTTTTTCTGTTGTGTTTTGTTTTCCTGAGGAAAAGCAGCCGTCATTTTATTTAACTTTCATTTGTTCAGCGCTGTTTACTTTGCTCGAAACTGTCACGCTACACTTGGCACAGCACCAGTTGACATGGGAGACCTGCTGTAGAACCTCTGCTTAATAAAACATTTCCTCAGCAGTCGTTCCTGAAATATAGGCCTGCGTTTATGCCTCCAAAAAAAAACACAACCCCAAAAAAAAATAGCTTTAAGTTACTTCAGATACGTGCCACTTAAGTTAAAGTGTACGTAAATGCGAATGCTATGGCCTATTTGTTTTCGGTAATGCTGCACATTTTCAGCCGGGCACGAAAAAAAAAAAAGAAAGTTTGTTTCATCTCTCACCCTCATCCTCGCTTTCACCGCAAAAGAGCTAAGCTTTCAACTTTGAATTTACTCTCCAATTCCTTTTCTTTAGAGAACTATGGTTTTGAAGAGTGAGGCTGGTATGTTATTTGTTCGGTATATTATAAGTCTGAATTCAGTCAGTATTTTTGTTTTGTGTTGTTCGCCTCGTGGGAATTATGCAATCAAAGCAGATGCCTCAAGCAGTCTAGAAAGCGCCCCTTGTGAATAAGAGAAAATCTTGTACACAGCATTTTTTGTATGTGTGTATGAGGAAGGGGGGGGGGGGGCATGACAACAAAGCAAATATATGGCATTGTTCTCTGTACTACTGTGTACCCGTATGATGCACCGTTTTTTTTTTTTTTTTTAGAAAAAGCAGAAAATACCTACAACCTGTATTCATTTTTTTTTTTTTTTTTTTAAGTACAAGCATTTGACTCCATTCAAATGCTTGTTTTGCAGCGTTGATTGATTGCACCGAGGCACAAATATCAATGTAATTGATCTCTGCTAAAGATAATAAAGGCATCACTTTACATTTTACCACCAGTGTACAGATAATAATACGATCCACAAGTCCAGTTTGATGCTAATTTTGGACGACGATGACGTGGATGAATGAGAATCTCCACAGGTAATTCTATATCATAGAGTCATTGTTGTAAATTAAGCACTTTTCTTTACTGAAATCAACCTAATTTGTTTTCTACTGAGCTTTAATTTGTCTTGTTACTGTGTTTGTTCTACACCAAAATACACAAGCAAATCCCCTGAATGCCAGTACCTATTGTACAACTGTAAAAGGGAATATTATGGTTATACCTTCTCATTTCTGTAGTAATTACTAATTAATAGATTAGTAATAACAATATAAAATGCGCATAAGCCTGAGGGATCTATTATAGTTTCATGTGAAGGTATTACACTGACAGTAGCCTATAGTAATGCTCATTAACAAGCTATTACTATAATGTTACTGGGAAAAAAACAAAAAAAACAGGATATAAAGAAGTTATTTGCCTTCCTGTTGCCAGAGTTACCAGTACGGTAACACAAAGTTATACCAAACTTAAGTGTCTGCAGCGTGTTTTGCTGCTATATAATAATACAAAGAGACATTTCTCACTCAGGAAAAACTCAAAAAATCAACAACAACACCAGAAAGAAAAAAGACAAAAGCTTTGGCAGGAAAATGGAAAAAAAAAAAAACAACAACAACAACAAAAAAACAAAACACACAAAAGACGAGAGCGAGAGAGAGCAATGGGCTACAAGGACAACACGAGAAATATCATATACACTTTTAATGAGTGCGCCTGCCCCGAGCCTCTGTTTTTAATCACCTTTCCGTGTGACATAATTTGCTGCGAGATTGTATATGCTTGAGGGACTTTCAGTTCTTGTCAACTCAAGAGCATTTGAACCAATCAATACCTGTCTATCCTGTGGCACACTCATAGTTGGCCATTAGGAAAGAGCTGCTTAAAGTAAGCTCAGCCAATACCATTAGCCCTAGCCTAAGGGCAGTTCCATGCCTTAGTCAGGGTAGGCACCTGCCCCAGTCACCCCCACCTCACCCCCATAACCCTCCTCCACCCCTCCCCCCACCATTAAGAACCTCCCCTGAGACATCATTTGGACACATCGGCCAAAGAGCACTTCTTTATTCCCTCTCTTTTCTTTCCCTGGCTCCACCGAAAATCAATACATCTCCCCTTTTTCTTATTTTCACAATTTTGCCTCAATATTATTCTCTTCTCTGCCAGAAACCGATGGACTAGCCTTTGTGTGTGCGTGTGTGTGTGTGTGAGGGTGTGTGTGTCTTCTCATCTACAGTTTCCTCTGACTAATGTCTGCACACCTCATGTTTCAGAGGGAAAGAATTGGAAAATAATTAAATTGTCCACTCGTGGTGATATCATCCATGGGGGGGTGTTGGGGTGTTGGGGTGTTGGGGGGGTCACGTGGTGGTGCGCTGAAATGTTTTTTTAAAAATAGCACTGTCATCTGCATTTACTTGCTCACATTCAGATTCCCTACAGATTTTTTTTTATTTTTTTATTTTTTTCCCACAGCACATTTTTAATGTCATCACACGAGCCGCGTTACTTTTGCAGCTTCAGCAAATCGCCGCGCGCCGGCACGTCTCGCATGCGCTCGTGCTTAAGCGTAATCATACTTTGTTTTTTTCCCGACGCTCATTGAGGGAGACATCAGCACTTGAATATCTCGGGCAGTAATGAGTGAACTTCCTCCGTGTCAGTGTTTTTTCCTGCTCCGTCCGTGTCATAACGCCGAAACCCTAGAGAGCGCGGCAGCGTTTCGCGGGGAATGTTTCCTGACTGCTTCTAATTTTATTGCCAGGGCGATGACTCCGCACAGCACAAAGTTTCAGGACAAGTGATCCAATATAGCCGTCCTGGAAAGAGAGAGAGAGAGAAAAAAAAAAAGAAAGGCCCTTAGTCTGTCAGTTATTACCCTTCCAACCCTCTATTTCTAATAGACGCAGCGAAAGTGGGGTACTGCCCTAAATCTTGGCCAATGCTGTTTACGATAATAACTCTGAAGAGTGATAGCCGGTTCCGCAGCGCTGGCGATTCCTGTGGCCGCCTGTATCGATCGGGAAGGTCCTAATGAGCAGCAGCGGAGCTGTGGCTAATGGTGTTGTGTCTGGTGTCCGTGGTAAACGCCCACGTCGAGATTATCATTCCCACGGGGGGACCGGGAAAGGTTTTGCCAGCCCAAGCCCTCGGGGTGCGAGCGACACACTTCAGGGGTCAAGGTAAACTATCAAATGAACAGAGCCAGGCCTTTTTTTTTTTTTTTTCTTACACTCCTTCGCTTTAAGGACCAGACCATACTACACCAAAGTAAACCTCCAGTCTCTTTAATGTATATATATCTTTTTTTGGAGTGTGTGTGGTTCTAGCACAATAAACATGATCATGTTCGGATAGGATGTAAATACAGGACTACAAATGGCTGCCACACAGTTATTTTTGGTAAATGCATCTGCAAGTCTTATGACCTTATTATCACCGATATCATGGTTCTGTGTTCTTTCTCTCTGGTGGTAACTGTCTTATGCAGTGTGCGAAATACCCATTAATAATCGGGGGGGTCCCATCTCCCATTTGTTGCGCAATACTGTTTCACCACCCCAGGTGCCGCCCTGCAGTATTGGCTATATTCCCTGTCAGATGTGGGCTCGTGTGGGCCTTTTCCACAGTGCCATACATTAAAAATATACAATTAGAAATACAATAATTGACATTTTGTGTGGTTAAAAAGGATAAGAAAGCATGCAAATTGTATGTAAAAGGGAAAACAGAAATGACAAAACTCTTTAGGAAAAAACATGCTTTCCAATTACACTGTAACATGTTTAGACCCCCCCTCAAATTTTGCATTTGAAGCTTTCAGGGGGTCTTGAATGTTATTCAGGGGGGTCTAACCCCCCCCCCAGACCCCCCTGTATTTCGCACAGTGGTCTTATGTTCCCTTTTCCTGTTTGCCTCTCATGTCTGCTGAAGTTTCCCTCCTCTGTGATTACCTGGCCCCGCCCCGATGTGTTTCACCTGAGCATCGTTACTCCTCCACCTGTGTATTTAGTATTTAAACACTGCATGTTGCCTGGGTCTGTTGCCAGTTGGTCTTGTCTGCCGACCGGTAAACATCCTTGTCCTTATGTAAGAGCTGTTGCCGTAGCCGTAGCCTTTTGACCGATTTTGTATCTTTTGTTGGCTTTTTTGGGAACCTGTTTTTGATTCAAGACCAAGTAAAAGGTGGTTTTCCCTCTTCGAACTGAGTCGTGCTTTAGAGTCCACATCCAGTGTTTGTTCGGCCTGATAGTGCTGCATATATACCAGGGTGTGTGATCAGAGAAAATGAAACAAATAATAATAAAGTCATCTCATTTCTCGCTCCATCTTAATCCCCAATGTCAATATCGGCAATATCTTAAAACCCACCTCTTCTCTTTGGCCTTTGACACTTTGCGAGATGTTTGGGTATGGGTATTGGGTGTATGGGTGCCATTTTCCTTGTGTTTTTACGATTTTTTAATTATTTTATGTTATTTTATTGTATTTAATTTTGTAGTTTTTTACTCATTATGTGTTTTATGTACTATGTGCAGCACTTTGATCCACTGGGGTTTGTTTAAAATGCTAAACAAATAAAGTTGGATTGGATTGGAATATACCAGTGTGTGAAGTATATTTGAGGAAGAGGATGATGATGATGAGAGAGCAGATTATTTTATTGGGAATAAATCTGCCTCCTGTGAAAAGTCCGTAGCTGACTTTTGCTCGGCCTATTTACACCAATGTTTTTTTTAAAGTTGGTGATATTGGTGTTATTTCAGGTGTACTTGGTATAAAAAGTACGAGAACCGCTGGTGTAGAACATACTGTATATAAAAAAAAATTAGAGTAGTCTACCCATAGGGGTTAATCTGACCAAGAAGAAACAGCCTTGATTTGAAACATCAGTAAACATATTCAGCTGTTCTTCAGTAGGACGTGAGGCGAAGTTATCTTCCCATTCTGGTTAAAGGTGCCATATGTAAGAATGTGGCCAAAAATGGTTACTACATTCAAATTCAAAATTCCAAGGTCTTTTAGGTTTCATTTTCTGACGTTACTGGCAACCCGTGGTTGCTCGGCAGCTGAGACTCTACTGACTGCAATGATTGGTAGACGGCGGTAGGTGGCGCCACATGCCAAAACATGATTTCAAAACATAAACATGATTAACAGTCTGCAAAATATTTTTGTTCAATTGAAATATTTTGTCTGTACTGTTGTTGTTGGTGAGTTCAGTTTGTTATATGAACATTATTCCTGAGTCTCTGTGACATATTAGGAGGATTTTATGGCCAGTTGCTTTAGATTTATTACATAATGCACCTTTAAATATATAAGATACATACGTGACACGTGATTGACAGCTTGTCCTGCCCAATCGGTGCCATGGTTGCAGGTGACATTTATGAAATATCATTTAAAAAAACTGGCAAAAAGAGAAGATTCCATCCACGTATTTATATATGGTCCATACTAGATAGTTAAGAAAGTTATATCGGAATCATATCAGACACAAAAACTGTGCGATATACTGGGCTATATAACTAGTTTTAATTGCATAAACTCGTTTGCCCTGATGCAACCTGACTTTATCGCTGCACTTCTTTGTCCAATTTCTCTTCGGTAGTAGTAAAAAGCTATTACCAGTGCATTGATAGAGACTTCACAAAACTGCCTAACTGTTATTAAGAGACCTCAAATGAGACCTGGCTTGACAGACTGATAATGGCTTATTTGACTTCAGAGATCGCCCTGGCACAAACACTCTGGCCCCCTCCGCGCACCCATGGCAGTCATTGTCCTTTGCTATGTACGACCATTCTGGCGATCTTGAGTGACATCCAACAAGTTCAGCAGATTTGGGATGTAAGTGCACACCAGACAGCGCGTAGTGTCTTCAAAGAAGGCGCTGAAAACAGTCTTATTGTAATGAAGGGAGTTGTTGCTCCCTTCATAAACCTGGCTGGGAGATTAAACCTGCTGTCAAAGTCACATGTGGGGAAAGGGAAACTCTTAAAGCTATGTGGACAATTAAGTTTAGATAAAACTGCAGCAAAAAAAAAAAGTGCATTTATTACCACATCTCTTTTTTTTTTTCTTTTTTTTTCCTCGACTGACAATTCCTCCATAGTTTATACGTGGCGGTATTATTCAGGACGGGTGTGTGTGTGTGTGTGTGTGTGTGCGCGTGCGGAGCATTAGCAGGGCACATTCTAATGAAGCCGACCCAACGCACAGCACATCTCCAAGTCATGCCCTGTTTGGAGTCACACTTCCATGTCCTGGCAAATGCTGAGCATGTAAAACAGAACTGTCAATTATTCAACATGAACAGGAGGATGTATGGAGTGACATGGGGGGTGGACAGGGGCCGACTAAGCCTCGGGCAGATAGGGGGTACCACTTTGATGTGAGTGTGTGGGCCTGCAGAGTTGAGCAAGGTGCACTGGGTAATCTGCTTGAACACTCCCACCCCAGCTCCAACACCACCATTTCTTCAGTTTTTCCTCTCTCTCTCTCTCTCCCTCCCTCCCAGTGCTGAGCCTTTCTTACACCCCTTTATGTCCTGCTTCATTTTTTTCTTCTCCCCCTGTCTGACGCTCACACGCCCTGTCTTGCCTCATCTCTGCTTCACACATACATAAACTAACGCACACGCAGGTTAACACGTATTCTCCTTCAGGTCACGGCACTCGTTCGTTGACGGCCTAAACGAAGCACTATCCTTATAACCTTAACCCTTAATCACTACCTCAGAAATTAGCTTCTGCCTGATTAGGATGGACCAGGTTTTTAAAGGTCACATAGAGTGGTCCTGTTGCACATATATGTTAGTTATGGAGGTCTACTTACATACATTAACTTGTTTTTATGGTCAAAAACCTCCTAGTTGCTGTAAACGAGCCGATAGAAATCCTCTTTTCTGACGGTGTTTCCCAGCCGCGATATTTCAGACTCAACAAGCTTCCCAATTGTCTTGTGATTGGCCAGTACCCGGAAGTGACATATTCAGCACACCCGCTCTCAGAAGCGCAGCTCCCCCCTCTGGAAAGGAGGATGCACTGCTACTCATTATGAAAACATTGTTTTAACAATGTTTAAAAATAGTTTTGTCACGACTCCCTGCCGCAGTCCCTTTTATGACATTGACCCAGAGTCAGAAGACACTGTCGCTAGTGAAACACCTCCACAACGGATATTACTCTTCTTCTGCGGTTCAATGTACGTAACCAGATGTGCCGGACTAGTGCCCGGAGCAGGACGATCTGTTGTTCAGGAGAAATGCTGTTTACGTAACCGGACCGGGTTTTTTCAGAGATCTCGCTGAGCCCGAGATTACAATAAAACACAGCGTTCTCAGCAGTGGCTGAACTGTTTGATTAGAAACTTCAGGGCTTCTTAAACAAGGTAATGACGCAAATACACACTAAAAAACAGCATTTACTGGAACTTCCGGTCTAGGTCCGCCTTAAAGGATTCCTGTTCTTGATAGGTTCCTGGTCCTAAAGAGGTAACAAATACAAGCACTTGTACAGTACACAATGACATGAAAGCAAGTCTTCCTTTGTCCATTAAGCAAACAAGAGCAGGCAGCACTTGTTATAGATAATCAAGTTGTGAATGGCTGATTTTCTTTCTTTTTTTTTTTTTTTTCGGTGAAATAGCGTCGCGTTGTTGCGGTGTCACAGGAATGGCATTACTCATTTATACAATGAATACTAAAAGTTCCTCTCTCTAGAGCCCTCTCTCGCAGTCATACAATAGCAAGCTTAATTACATTAAGTTCTGAGAAGAGGGAAGTTAATGGATGACATTTTGCTACACCATGAGTGCTCCTTCCAATAACAATGGAAACCCAAATAAGACCTAATTAATATGCATAGCGGAGCCAATGAACTTAATTGTCAAGTTGCTTTTATCAACCTGTCAAAGGATTGACAATTAAAACAGCCTCTGTTAAAACTTTAATGAGAAGCAAGTAGGAGAGAGGGATGATGAGGGAACAAAAAGACGCCGGCTTCATCCGTCATGAAAGACGCTACAAGACAACTACCCATTATTATTTCCTATCAGGATAAAACTATGCAAATCATATTATACATTTTTAAATAATGAGTCAATGAGTAATATTTAATTTATTACCTATACTCTTAGAATGAATATTTCATGCTGTTTTTAATTTGATGAACTCATTTGATAATTTAGCACTGGAGCTGCGAGTTCTCTCTTTTTCTTTATTTTTTTTTTTATTTTATTATTATCATTATTTTTTATTTCCACTTCCACAGAGTGTCCTTCACTTTCTGCCCTAAAAAAATGTAGCTCGAGTCAAGTTTTCGAGTTCGACTACTTCCCAAAGTCTTCAGTCAAAGAGGGAAGAGGAGTTCTTGAGTGGTGGAGCTGCAACCAGATCCATACTTGGACTTGAACTAAAAGGGAACGGTGGCAGCGTTTTTGACTTGAGTTTTTCTCCCAACATTGACACCAGCATGTCTATGTTCCAGAGGGGAGTTAAAACTGCTGACTCACTCCCAGCACGCTGGTTGTTGTTCTCCCTTACAGATGTGACCGTTAATAGGCCTGCATCCATAATCATTAGTGTGTCTCAGTGCACAGGTACCCGATGGGCCCCGTGCGTCTGCCATTTGGTCTCGGTTCACTGTGCTCGCCTGCAGATGTGAGCGAGACACACACCTGCTCGGGGGCTCGCAAACAGACCGGCGCCATCCGTCACAGCTCACGCTGCACTCGCTCTGTCGGAACAAGGCCTTGGTTCCGGTCCAACAGCCCTCAGACTGTAGGTCAGCGGCCGTCTCTCGTGATGAACCCATCCCCGCCATGAATCATATCCTCGCAGTCCCTTTATACCCGCTCCACTCCGACCAACCCCCCGACCCTCGGCGCCCCCCCCCCTGTTCATGCCTCGTGCTTCCCTCAAACAAGCACTCAAGTGCACCGAGGTATAGCTCAGGTGAGCCAGGTAAAGGCAGCACCTTTAAGAGAGACACAAACTAATGATCATGTTCTTCCACATCATCCACTCCCTCTGCCCATGAGCCACAGTACACTGAATAAAAAAAAAAAAAAAAAAGAAGGAATGGAGGGTGGTGGTGGTGTTTGGGGGGGGGGGGGAGGAAACTTTCGTGTGGGTCTTTCACGGGCATCAGGCCACGCTTCACACTACATTTGTTGATGTGTGCATGCATGTGCATGTCTCATGCCAGCCCGCCTCCCATCAAGTCCTAATGAGGCCAGCTGGCTCTGTGCTCGGACCAAACCAAACTGGAGAGACGGCACAGTCCTGGCTCTCTCCCTGCCTTGTACACCCCACTTCCCCAAAGCCTCACCACCCGCCCACCCCTCCCTCCCTCCCTTCCTCCCATCCTCCCTCTCCTCGAGATATCTTGAAGAACCATGGACGGATGAGCACACACGGCAGATTTGGAGATGGCCAGTGTGTTTGTTAAAAAAGAATCCTATGTCTCCCAGATCCCTTGGCCGCGGCCTGAATTAGAAAGTCCGCGGCTGCTGCAGCCGCTCCCAGACCTGCCTCCCTGGTTGCTTGCTTACACCGCTACAGTGTTTTTCTGCATCTGCAACCAGCAGTGGTGATGTTGAGGTCTGCTGTAGAACAGCGGAAAGGAGGAGATATACCCCGAGGCGCAGTCGAGGGAATATTGTTTCTGACTATGGAAACAGAAACACAGCCAGTGTTACATATACTTACACTAACTACAATAAAAAACTCAGACAGATAAAACAGATCTTACACAGCATGTCATGAAATGTTTTTCTTTCTTTTTCCCAGAGAAATTCACCAATGCTTAAGATTTTAGATCATTCCTTCACTAAATCAGTCCGACAGATCTGTCTTTATTTATTAAACAATATGTTTTCTTTTCATGGAGATAATGAAACAATAATTAACTAATTATCACTGTATACACATCATATTTTTTGCTAATTTTAGGATGGTTTCTAATCAAGTTCTGGCCATTGGAAAAATGATCTCAACAGTTAAAGAGCAACATCAGAGTTGAGGGTTTGTTTAAAGATGATGAGTAGCAGCATTACAATTAAGCTAATGGGCTTTTTATGATTTGAAATGCTTATTGAACTCTTGGATATTGTGTTGATGTTGCTGCTTTTGTTTCTCTATTGTTTGTTGGGGTTTTTTTTTAATGTTTTTTTAATATTCTGTTTTGCTGCGTTTGTTTTTCTATACGTCTGATTTGTATACATGAATAAAAAGAAGAGAGGAAACACACACACACACACACACATACACACAAAAAATAAAATAAAATCCAGCAACTACCATCGGAAGCCATACATCAACTTTAGAGTCAATTATCTGTGAGCTGCTGTCTCTTTAAGAACTTTAATATCAGGAAGATCATTGCTTATTAGACCACAGCAGTTAATTCTGCTGCAGACTAATTAGAGCCATTTTACATTATTAACAAGTATTATTGTTGATAAGGACCAAAGAGGTCTACAGAGAGACTTGTATTGTCCAGGCTGTTACTTGGCATACAGTAATGTCCATGTGGGTGAGTAATTCCAGCTCCCTTGCAATGTCTCCTTGACAACTAACAATAATAAACCTCCTCTTAGCAACGCGAGAAACCATGCACAACATTTGTGCATGCAGAGAACACCAACATGTGTGCGCATTAGCAGATGCACGCGCACACACGTGCACGTGCGATCGTGCTCACACATACATAATGGGCCCATGCATGCATAAGCGTGTGTGCATCGACATCAATTTGTGTACAAATGTACGGGAGGAATACACAAACACAACTCCTGTCGCCTTCATCTGATCTGCAGCCAGATCATATTCACTGTAGTCTGGAGACAGCAGACTGTGTGTGTATGGGGCTTCTTTCTTTTTTTTTCTTTTTTTTTTTGCCCAGGAAGAGAGACTGGACCACGGGGAACACCTTAACAGGTAGCCCTAGGGTGCTTACCAGAGTTCGGGCAGCCAGGGGGAGAGAGTGGCTCTGGGAAGCTGTACCACCACTATCCTCTCTGTCCACTGATTATGAAGCAGGTCCCAGACGGGTGCCGTTAGGAACCCCCCAGGCTACTCACAGCCTCCCTCTCCTCTGTTACAGGATCTGTCGCTGGGGGATTCGACTGAAGTGTGAAGAGGAGTGTATATGGGAGATGTGCAGAGAATTCTAAATAGGTGCGTTTGGATTTCATTTGCTGTCTCTCTGTTAAGTTCTTTTTTTCCGGTTACAGATTAGCTGAAAAGAAAAAAAAAAAAAAGCTCATAGTTAGTCAGATTATGTCGATTTGACACATCGCCCAAATTATTTTGACGATTCTCAGCCGCTGAGGTGTAATCGCAATCCAAACTGAGGAAAGGGGAGAAAATAAAAAAAAAAGTCCTGCTTTATATGTGCTACAAGCGCTGAGAGGAAAAGGTCTGAACTCTTGGGCTCAACTATAACCGTGTCTTGAGTTATGATGACGTCCCAAGTTTGCAAAGGCCCCCTGGCTTCAACTGTCTCTGACATGCGTGTGCACGTGTGTGTGTAAAACTCCTTACAAAGTCCAAAAAAAGGAAGGGGGCGGGAAAAAAAATCATAACTAATGAGCCCATTTAGCACCCAGCACCTGACTTTGGCCCGTGATCTCCAGGAGACATTAGAGGCAATTTGCCATCGACTTCAGGGCTCGTGTCCCAAACGTTATCAATGAGCTTGTCAGGTAGAGACCTAACCTCCCTTTGTTTCCTCCTCCACCCCCCTCCCTGCTCCGGTCCCCCAGCCTGCTCCCCGGGCCCCTGAAGAGGAACCAGCGGCATGATGTCACACACCTGTTTGGCTGGAGGCTGCGGCCCGGCGATGCTCGGAGCCGTGGGTGTCGCGTTGGCACCCCTTGCTCCCCCCTTGTCGCTGCCTGCTACGCCCCGTGGATGTGTCAAAATGGCAGATGATGGTTGGGGTGTGTGCAGCTGCTTGGGAAGAGGAGTGCCAAGGGCGCTCATTTCCTGCGGTGAGTTTTAATTTGCTCTACTCGCGTCTTCTGAAGACACACACACACACACACACACACACACATCCTTTTTCCTATAAACACAGATCTTTTTTTTTTTTTTTTTTTCCTACACACAACACACTCTTGTAATAAACAGACACTGTACACAAATCTGCCACCACCTAAGGGGCCAAAAGTCCCTCATGCCCAAATAGAGGTGAGCGGTGGGGGGAGGGGTGGGGCAAAATGGTGCCAGACTTTAGTTTTTGGGAGCCGCACTTTTCTTGGAACTTGAGAAAAAAAAAAAACTCAACTCGACTCAAATGATCCAACTAGTGCATCAACAAATCACTTCTCCGAGGCGTTCGCCGGAGTAAAAAGGAGACAAGTCACAAACCCGCTGATAGAATATGCGGCTAGTGCTCTCTCGACATACGCGATGCAGTTGTCACTGGTAACTTAAATCCCCATTGATCAGACAGCGAGAGTGAATTTGTGTTCCTGTTTTTTTTTTTTTCCTCTTTCTCCCCCTCCTCTCCTAACTCCCACTTTGCGAACAAACCCATTTTCACACGGGGCTCACGCATATACCTGACAGTTACACCCAAACAAGCCTTGCTGTTTACTCGAGAACAAACACATAGATGCCAACCAGCAAATCTATTCTCAATACACACATCACCCCAGACGTAAAGAGATTCAATTTTCGCCTACCGGGAGAGTGTTTCCATTTTTTTTTTTTTTTTTAACGCAACCATTTTTTTCCCTTCCTTTTCTCTCCTGTGTCAAGACAGCTGCCTTTGATGTTAGCATCTAATATACAGGGCTAAAAAACTATAGTTTGCTGTGAGCTGACAGATAAAACAGTGCAAGACGCCATTACCCTGCAAAGCGGAATAATGAGGAGACCTGAACACACAGAAGACAGGAGCCCAGTTGAATTACCGTGGTCTCTCATCCAAGGTGGGAGCTTTTTGACAGCTTTCCAGGCAGCACAACACATTACCATACTGACGCTGCTCTGTAGTGCCAAAGAAAAGCTTTGATGAAAACATAACTGGGAAACTGGGAAATCTTTCCGTGTGTGTGTGTGAGTGTGAGAACTCGCGTGCGCGTGCCCGTGCATTTGTGCGTGCCCACACGCATGTCGAGTGTGGGCACGCGTGTGTACTTTTCGTGCGCGCGTAACAACAAAGACAGACAACAATGGGAAACCAAGCAGTGTCAAGCTGCAACTTTATGTTCTCTAATTATTAAGTGTACTGTATTCTTGAGTGTGCTCCTATTGGCTGAGATACAAGGGCTTTTTTTTTCTGTTTTTTTTTTTTTTTTTTTTTAATTCATGTTGATGATTCAGTCAAATTACCCCGGTATCAAACCCAGCGGACAATATGTTTAAAGGAAATTCTTGGTCTGGAATAACGTTGCCAAATCTATTCTGCCGTTTCATTAATGTGGTTAGCTGGTTAGTTATCCATATTCTAACAGAGTAGGTTTGATGTTAGATCTTTGGCAAGGACACCCTGTACTGAGTTTTGGCACGGTACTGTGCCGCAGTATGCTGCTGACTCTGGGTCTTAACGACAGGCTAAACGAAGCGGGCGTTACGGCCCCCTGGATAGGTCATTACTCGTCCGTGGCCAAGAGCTAAACTGGAGCAGGGCTTTTTAAAGAGGGGAGCAGGTGTGTTTCACCATAGGGGCTGGAGCCGGCCCAAGACCAAACAGCCTTAACGGTCTTTATCTCCTTCATAATGAGGCCACGCTCTCCACACACCCGAACTCTGCCCACATGGGCTAATGCTGGAGGTATGGAGACCCAACCCTCCCCCTGGTTAAATGGTGACACTTTCAAAATGACCCGTGCCCCGAGCGATAGAGGAACAGTGGCATGTCATGAATGTCTATAGAGGAAGAGGGAAAGAAAGAAAAAAAAAAAAAAAAAGGGTGATGATGATGATTTTTAGGAATTTTATTTAATTGAATTGAATTTAAAAAAAATATATACTGGAAAATAAGTGATGTGTAACTTTTTCTTGTTTAAATAACTCAGTACTGGATCAGGGATCTCCAGTGTGTCTATTTTTGGGGCCTTTTCTGGCACAAACACTGACCTTGTCAGTGACCAGCAGGGTCCCCATGGAGAACCAGAAACCTGGTCCTAATGAGCCAGAACCTAATGTCTGAGGATGTGCTCGAGTTTAGGGCTAATATTTGAATTAAAACAGTTATGATTAGAGTGAACGCTTTGGACGGGCTGTCGGAATGAATGGAAGTCAGCGGCAGTGTCCTTAAAACAATAGCTGCACGAACCTGTGTGTGTGTGTTTGTGTGTGTGTGTGTGTGAGTGGCTGCCTACGTGAGTGTGTCTGAGTGGTATTGTCCCTCTCCTCTTTCACCTGTCTGAGCAGGTTCTCTCGCACGGTCCCCGCGCTCCCCACAGTCTTCTCGGTCCTGTCAACCAAGTTGAACTTGATCAACATCAAACGGCATAGCATTCAAAAGTATTAGTGTTCTCTGTTGATGGGGCCTCTCGCTATCACAAATCAGTCCCCGAGCTACTTCATTATTTATCTCTAATTCATCAGTGTTGTCTCTCTAACCCGCACACGGGCAGTAATGCACACACACACACACACACTGGCTGTGCACACACATGGCACATCAACACATTCATCTCAGCGTACATTCAACACTGAAAAAAAAAAGTGTGTTTTTGTATATTTTTTTTTTGTACCTGTTTTGCCCAGGTCAGTGCAAAGGGAGACAAATATTGCTAAGCAGCGATTACGCTCATGCTTGTACTTTCAAAACGGTGATTATCGCACGAAACCCAAAAGGCCCGGTGTGTTTTTTTTCTTTTTTTTTCTCTTCTTCTTCTTCTTCTCCTCTCCGAGCATTCTGGTGGATGTGAGTCCGAAAAGTAGCCCCATGGTGCCGCGACCCTTGACCTAGCGTGGGCGATCCCACCAGATGTGGAGTGTGTGCTGGGACAGTGGCGAGGGGCAGCTCGGTCTCACGCGGGGAGGCCCCGTCTCCCCAAACTGCCACAGAGAGCATGGCCAGAGGGGTTCTGTCAGCACCGTTATCAATCATACTCCCTCTCTCTCTCTCTCTCTCTCTCTCTCTCTCTCTCCTTTCTCTCCCACTTTTCCTTTCTCTCACTCTCTCTTTCACACAGTTTTCCTTTTCGCACCGTCTCTCACTTTTGCCTTCGTACTGTCCTCTTTTGTTTTTCTCTCACTTTTCTCTTCTCAGATATGCTCTCCTCTACCGGCTCTTTCGTTTTTCAGCCGAGTGTGCGCGCCTTCAGCTTCCCCCCTCACACATCCACACTTTAACCTTCCTTGAGTGACTTTTTTCCCCCCCCCTCCTCTCCGTCTCTAATCTCTTTCACCCGTGCCTTTCTTGAGTCCTAGCGCACACTTTTACTCTAAACATATTTTCGCTCGTCCTTTAGATTGACAAAGCAGATGCTCTGGAAGGACACATACGTTGTTCCAACTCCAAAAGGAATACATAGACCGTGATTTATCATGCCAAGGGAATCTGATTAAAAGGGGGAGAGGAAATGGAAGGAAGTGGACAGAAGTGCAAATAAAAAGGACTAAAAAAATAAATAGAGGACACTTTGAGGATAAATTTACAAAGATTTAGTTCTTAAATAGCTTCTTATTTTATGTGTGTGTATTGATGCAGTGTAATGGGAAATGGAGGGGGGGAGGTCAAGGTTTGAGGAATAGATGCCAGTTGTCCCTGCCATCCGGCGCGAGGTGTTCACTGACACATGGCACTTTGAAGGTCCCGGTCCCTCCTATCGCTGCGATCCTTTACATCTGCAATCAGGGCAAATGGGTTACAGCCAGCACAACAGACAACAACTAAATAAACAACATACCTGGGGTGGATCCCCTCCAATTCCGGACTGCCAGTCTGGCTTTGGTGCATTTTTAAAACATCACTAGGTAATTGAACTCGAACGTTCACACTGACACATTTGCATGGGGTAAAAGGGGGCTGGTGGTGGTGGGAGAGGGAGGGAGGGAGGGAGGGAGGGGGGGGGGGGGGGGTGGTCGGTGTAAGCAATGGAGCAGCTGGTACGCACCAGTACGACTCCGGCTCAACCAGTCCTTCTGACTTCATATGTAGCACTTAATTGGTTCCCAAGGCAAGAATGAAATATTTAGCTCGCACGTCCTTTAAAATGCGATTGATTTTGATCTGACAGCTGTGCCTGTCCCGCGCGAGGGAGTGAGAGAGTGAGAGGGAGAGTGAGAGAGAGAGAGAGAGAGAGAGAGAGAGGGCTGTCTGGGCTCGTTGCCTAAGAATAGTGCGACAACACCCACTCAACCACACACAAACACCGGTGTATGGCCACTGAATGTACAGGATCGCTCGTGGTGCTTTTAACCAAAGCCCCTTATTTAACCTCTGAGATACAACAAGCTGTGAGCTTTGGAAGTGAAAGCTGTTTTTTTTTTTTTTTCGTATCTCTACTTTGTATAATAATACAGTATAGAGTGTAAAAAAAGTGTGCCCCTTCCGTGCCCAAATTAAAGGCGTAATATAATATGTATACAGAGGAAATGTACATTTTAAATTGCAGTGCAAAAAACTTGATGACACTTGCAGAAACTTTTGTCCACGCCGGGATGCAGAACATTCATTTAAGTGTTCCTGTGCCAAGAAAAAGTCCAAATTTAAAGGTGCAATATAATAATAATATATATATATATATATATAGTACATGAATATGTAGATTTCAAATGGCACTTACAAAAACGCCAGCCGCCCTTGTCTGTGTAGGTTCAGATTCTCCTCAAACGTAATGCTGCAGTCAGAGTGAGGCAGATATCCAATCGAATTGGATTAATGTCACTAATTATATGACAGAGATGAGGAGTGCGAAGGCAGTGGCGTGGTCACGCCATAACGCGATAGAAATGCATTAAATGGAAAACCTGCACGGGATCCATGGCAGGGAACCTCCCCTCTGTCAAATTGACTAAGCTGCAAATTACGTACAAACGGATATATCCTTTATATAACAGCGGTGATTTTCTCCACTTTATCCTACCTGTCAAGCTCAGAACATCACAGGCTAATTCTTTATTAAGTGAAAGGGCATCGGGGACTAGATGATCCAATTTAAGTACATTGGGCAGAATAGAAGACTAATTAAAACCCATATTTTTACATTATTAATTTTGGAACTTCACTTTTAATGAATGTGAAATGACAGGCCTTCCATTTATACACACATACTCTTTGGGCTGCGCAACAAGGGAATAAGAGTTACGGGTATACTGCAGGGGCTAAGAGGAATTTTTAAGCATCCATGACAGGCTTAATATCAAAGTTTAAGACAAAGGTGCGCATGCACAGTAACTTCCGCGTCACAAACATGGCTCCTAATTGAGTTTATAGGTTTAGAGCGTTTTGGTTTATTTGGGGTTGCTGTGAGGCTCGAGACAAAAAGTAATCAGGACGTCTGTTGCCGGCGGTGCAACCTTGTCATCCAGCCCTCATTCCTCCTCTCGGTACCTGGAGAAAGGGAGCGAGAAAAAGTAGACGGAGGCACCTACGCGTGCACGCCCGCATGCTACATTTAATATTGTGCCCCCATTTCCCAGTCACCTCTGCTCAAAAAACCACTTTGCTTTTTTAGCAACGTCACTCCTTAATTGTCCATCACGCCCTCTAATGAGAGCGTGACCCCGTTTTTGTGCTAACTTTAATTATCTTAGTGCGTAGGAATGGGAAAAGAAAAAAAAAAAAAAAAGAAGCTTGCTCCCAGTTGAAGCTTTCAGCACGCTCTCTGTTACAACAGTGTGTATAAAAATGTCATCGAGACATCCTGTCCCAAACACGAAGGATAAAAACAAATTCAAAAATAGGTGAAACGAACGAACGAGTGGCCGCAGCGGTGTCAAGGAAAAAATAAATAAAAAAAATGTATGGAAATTGTGTGTTTACCCCCCTCATAAAGAACAATTCTCTCCGTGCACGTTCCATTCCCCACTGGCCCGCACATCCTCACATCCACAAATAGGCACAAGTCAAAGGGCGGCGAGTTTGCAAAATTGAGTCAAATATACAAAACAGCGATATTTAATGGCTTTTCTTCTTTCACACCAAGTGACCCCGGCATGGAAACCGATCTTTTTTTCCTTTTTTTTTTTTTTTTCCTCCGGTTTCAGGAAACTCTTGGAAGGCAAAAGCAACATCCTGAGTTGGTGAGGAGACAGGAGAGGTGCTGACATGCCGACAGGCAGGGGATCCTGGGAAAAGCCACAGACAGGAAGAGCCTGACTGACTTTGACCCCCGAGGTCAAGGCTGGGGGCTCGGCAACTGAAAGATGTTTCCAAGCCACGCTCGTACTATCATAGAGTTTTACAGGAAATGGCTTAGAAATACTGTATGCTGTGAAATGTGGGGGATCTTTTTTTTTATTGCTCGCTCTCTTTTGTTTTTCCCTCTCTGTGATATAAAATGCATTTTGGCCCAGAGCTATATTTGACTTATTTGTTTGAGGGTTACTGTATGTAATTGAGTTGAGCTCAAGTCCATCTCTCATCTCTATAATGTGAAAAGCAGTGTTTTTTTTATGTGTGTGTGTGTGTGTGTGTGTGGATGGGCCATGACTAATAGAATTAGTGATGATGGGAGATGTGGAGATTCGCGAGACAGAAATTAGACTGGGACAAAAGCACAGTGTTACTCTAGTGCTCCAATTTCTGACATGTGTTTTGAATAGAGTGAAGTTTTCCTACTTTTTTTTTTTTTTTTTTAGTCTTTGTGCTGTGGGTCTCTAAAGGCACTTTACAGTTAAACCAAATTGGGTGAGAGAAGATTGTCCTTTCCCCGGTCTCGCAGAAGGACCCATAAATCAAGGCGTCCATCGTTTGTCACACTCCTGTCTCTCCCCAGCTCATGGCTCAGGCCCACCACGTTCCAACTCTGAGTTTTTTACGGCACAAATGTATCCATCAACCCTCGGTGAGTGGTCGCCAGCCGCCAAAGCCGCCCCGGCGATCGATGGGTGGGATGGATCCTCCCTCTCGGCCTGTGTGCTTCTCTCTCTGCGTGGGAAGGGGTAAGAGGAACCTCATTTTAGCTGGTTTTAGCCTCGGGCCACTACTGTGATTTTACTCCATGCTCCTGGCCTGACGTCATTAAAGATGCATGATGATGGATACCATGAAGTCAACCTCTCCGAGGGGGTTTTGAGGTGAAGAAGAAAAAAAAAAAAAAAGAAAAAACCTTGCTTGTTTTTCAGATCACACTAAGAATAAATCAAGACTGTTTAAATGTAGAGGTTGCAACTGGATGCATGTGACTAATCTTTCAATGCACATCAGAAGAGAGAGCAGTCAGGTATTTAATGGTGAGGAGACATGTTTTGACCAGTTGGTGGTGCTCCTGTCACAGTGAATCCACAAGCCCGGCACCCTGCGATTCACATAAATACACACACACACACACACACACACTTGGCGGTTTCCAAACTGGGGCTGGAGAAAAGCGAAGACAATGATGCAAATTTAGATTTCATATCAAGACATGCATGAGAACATTTTCTCCATGTTTTTTTTCTTCTTCTTCTTCTTCTTCTTTTTTCTTATTTTGCAACATGAAAAAAAAAAAAATCTGTATTCGCTGTTTCTAATTTTGGATTCCTTCACTCCCACTTTTTATAATCTGATTCCCATCTTCTCCTCCCCATACATGTTCATGATTATGAAATGATGGAGGATATTCATGAGGGCCTGCAACACAAGATTCCCGAAGAATGGAAAAGGAAATTAATACATATTCATATTTGTATACGTCTTCACTTCTTATTTGAGTCTTTGAAATTTCTACAAAAATGTATCAAAGTTTATGAATATTCCTCCATATGTGCCACAGATAGCACAGTGTCTTAGCTCCGTGTGTGTGTGTGCAGGTGTGAGTGTGTGTGTTCATGGTCACCGAGTGTGTGCAGTGTCTTGTGAAGAAATCAGCGAGTCTCCAAAGGGAATGACAGCGGAGACATTTGACAGCTGTGCTCCTCAAGTTCAAAGGTCGTGTCAAGTCCTGGATGAGCCCAAGGTAAAAAAAAAAAAAAAAGAAGAAGAAAAAAAAAAAAACGCTTCACAGGGCCCATACCGGTCAATGGGTATCGTTTGGCTTCTATAGCAAACAGGGTTTGGCGGTAATGGGACCTCAGTCAGATGTCAGCGCCTGGAAGAAAAGTCAAGTATCATGAGGCTACATTTAT
Source organism: Microchirus variegatus (assembly GCF_963457635.1). Lineage (NCBI taxonomy): Eukaryota > Metazoa > Chordata > Actinopteri > Pleuronectiformes > Soleidae > Microchirus > Microchirus variegatus. Next base: position 20,660,203 of record NC_139812.1, on the reverse strand, counting down.
AGCCTCCCAAAACAAGAGGGAAAGTGAAAAGATTGAACTTTTACACTGCCCAATTTAAAGCTTAAAGGTGTCATATGCACGGTGAACCCTCTAGGTACCATCTATTACCAGTCAACACCTCTCTTGCTCACTCACCCTCTTCTCCCTATACTTTACTTTTCTCCAGCAGTCCTCCCCTCCCCTCCCCTCCCCTCTCCATGTTTCAGCTCTGACTGCTGCGAGTTTTCCAGCATCTGCTTTAACCGGCGCGGTCCATGCAGCGTCCCTGCTGGGGGAGTAGAATCCAGCCCCTCACTGGAAGACCCTGAAATAAGGCCTTTATCAGCCAACCCCACACAGTATCAGGGGGCCCCCGCGCTCCTCCAGCAGCCTCTGATGTGAAGCAGAGATGGACAGAGCTCTGTGGTCCTCTGGTCGAGCACCAGAACAGGATTCAGCCCATTGTACCATCCGAATTAAGCAGGCATCAAAAGGGAAGAGGAAGCTGTTGTTGACGTTATTGTCTCGTGTTATTTTAACCGGCTTAACGCAAGCCTCTTCATGGTGGAGTGTTGTGGGCGCTGGATGCCGATGATGATAAGTGGTGGATTCTCTGTTAAGACTGCTAAGCTGCTGTGCTGGCTGAGCGGAGGGGAGGGAGGGGTGTGGTGGTGGTGGTGGTGGTGGGGGGGTGCTTCACTGGCTGTCGTGGCTGATTTTGGCTGGGGTTGAACCGTTTCAATAGGTTACTGTGGATTTATCCACTCAAAACCGCTGACTTGGCTGTCCGCGCGCAGCCTCTTCATGTCACCAGTGGGAGCCCTGTTTATTTCATCACGCTGACATTTTTTTTTTTTCTTTCTTTTTCTTTTTTGAGGAGATTGGATGAGAAATTAAAGTTCACTGCAACGGAAACTTTGCAGTCAGTTTATAAAACTGTAGACTTAAAAAAAAATGACCAGGTTCCAAATGAGTTGTGTGTGTGTTTTGCATTTAATTACGGCAGTGATTCCTGAATACTGTGTCAGGAGATTTGGATATTTGGAGAATTTTCCCCAAATTTTAAATAATATAAAATGAAACATCTTAGGTGTCTCATATAAGGCTGTATATATATACACACACATCACATCTTGTACCACTTAAAAAGTGTGTCCCATATAGAGAGAGTTTAGGAAACAGTGTTTTTTTTATTGTAGTCATACTCATATTACAGTGAAAACTGTGGCATAAAACAAACCAAAAGTGCTACCACAGAAAGCCATTCGGCAACAAACCACTTTAGGCCAACACTTTACACTTTACTGCATTTTTATGAACTTGCTCTTAAATGAATTACGTGTGATTTGTTGCGTCGCATTTTCTCCGTACCATCTCGTGTGTGTATATATATAGCGTCACCTGCCAAAGCACTACACGGCCTTAAATTAGCCGCATCTGCCAACTCCTGCGTTTATATATTTCCAACGTGACGCCCCCCCCCCCCCCCCTAATACGCTCTGTCTCGTTTAAATAAACCGGAAATAAATAAATAAATTTACAGCGCAGTTAAACCCAACAGCCTGTAATCTGGGCCTTCAAATGTAAAACAAACAACGGGCCCCGCTTGTTTTTTTAATAATGACACCAATAACACGTAAATAGGTGCAATAAACATACGTGGTGGGGGTGTGGGAATATGTTTTCCATAGACTTAAATTACCACATTTTATTTACTGGCCCCGGCAAATAATCACGCTGTAAAGACAGTTCAGTCAGCTCTGAGTACTTGTGAATAGCCCTCTCCATTCTCCGCTGAAAGCTGTCTATTTAATTTCTCTCGTCTGTACTCAGAGCAGTAGCTATTAAGTGCCTTCATATGTCAAGCCAGTGACACCTCCTCCATTCTCCTCAGCTTGTTTAAGCGTGCCCCGGTATTGTTGCCCCGCCGCGCTTGACGTGTTAATAGCTTAATAACGTAATCTGGGCAAATAATGACACCTCATCACAAAGACCGGGGCCAAATGTTTACAAGGGAAGTTGTAATGTATGATGACAGTAATCTGAATAAAAATGAATTTACGGGGCGTCGTCTCATTTGCAGTAAATTTTCACTTCTCCCGCGCAACAACTGATGCTCCGTGGACACCTTCCTTTGCTCTCTAGCTGTCTCATTACCCTGCCTTTCAAGTGGTGGGAGAAAGGGAGAGAAAAGAGATGGAGAAGGGGTGAGAGTGTGTGAGAAAGAGAGAGAGAAGGAGAATGGAGGGGAGGGGGGTGAGGGGTAAAGGAAGAAAGACAGAGAGGGCAAGGAGAAGATAGGCACTGATAGAGCGTGTTATTTTCAAAGCCACTTTCCCTCTCTATTGTTTGCTGTGAAACAGGAATAAGGAAAAAAGGGAAGAAGTTCACACCGATTTCAAAAAAAAAAAAAAAAAAAAGTCTCACTTCCTTTCTGACAGATGTGGTGTCGGCTTTGCTGTTTAATTAAAAGGAAATGGAGGTGATGATTGCAACACAGACGTGATCTGATATGATAATGTATTTACAATCATCAAGATGATCGTCATTAAGGATGTGTCAAGGACGAATTCATTGTGGGATTTGGGGTCCTGAGCTGTCAAGTGTATTTTTCTGAGGCAGTCGCGAGATTGTCAGGAGGACGCTGTGAATATGACAGTCATAATTAATAATTTGCTAAAAGAATGTGATTTGAGTTTTATACACTGTTTTGTCATGGCGAGTTCCAAAGCCCAGAACATTTATACTAGCAGTGTGAGTGAGAAAAAGAGGAGGAGAGGGGAGGGGGGGGGGAGTAAAAAAAAAGAAAAAAAGAAAAAGAAGGCCTGGGTAAAGCTGCAGCAAGAGACAAAAACACCCTTGATACATATGCTGCATGGGATTCTATTATTAAATGACTTTGAATTATTTTATGCACGCCAGCCTGAATTTTTCATTAGAGGTGCATGTGGAAGGTTCATCAAAACAAATTGTTCGATTTTTGACAATTACTACAACAATCGCGCCCCTTCTTTCGCTGCACCTGTTTGAAAATGAATAATTTGGAGTCATTTTAATTGCTTATGTGACAGCTAATCATCAAGGCATTAATTTATTTATCAGGCTTCATTTGAACTTCCTCCTCAGTGATAACATATCCAGCTTTACTCTCTGGAGTAACAAGATACTGATTAAACTGTAGCAAACCTCCTTCAGCATCAACGCAGATGCCAGCGAGTGAACCCTGGAGTGGCTGCAATAATAAGATGCATGATCCGCTCTAAGTCGAGGTGAGGCATGTGTCGGGGCCCGTGTGATTGAAACGCGGTGTAAAAATAAACTTGTTGATCCAATAACATCCGAAACTCGAATTGATGCTTGCGCGCGCGCGCGAGGCTTTAATTGATAAAAAATCGTTAGGTTTCGGATGTGCCTTTTTTTTTTTTTCCCTCACATCGAGGTAAAACCATAAAACAAAACCAAAAATCCGCAAAAGCGGTAAATCAAAAGGCAAAATTTGACAGTGTTGAGTTATGTGACGAAACGCACAAAGTGTGGAACATCTGCCCCGAACTCTCAGAGAAGCGGAGCATTAGCCTGAATGTTCCTAGCTGCTGGTGGCTCATCTGCAGTTGGTGGTGTGCCGGGATTGGTGCGATGGCTATGGGGAAATCAGCCACTGTTCTCTCTCTCTGGGTCCCAAGCATGGCCATTAACTGACTGCCAGCAGCTCTGGGAAGAGGAACAACAGATGCCAGCAACTGAAAAGCCTCCAGCTCTTCAGCTAAACCAATCCCAACTGAGTCGGGACGGGCCTCTGTAGATTTTTGGACATACAGCGAACAAATGTGGACATGAAAGGGGGAAGAGGAGGGCTGTTCTGGAGGTAAAGATTTGTTAACCCTCTTGAACTTGACAAGAGACGGGACCGAGGCACAGATTAGCCCTCTCAAAGCTGGCTTTTGCGAAAAGGTTGCTGTGTGAATATGTGAATGCGGGGTGTGAAGCGACGTGTGTGTGTCTGTACGTGTGTGTGTGTGCGCGCGCGCTGGCTCACATATGCTTGAGTGTTTGTATGCGCCTGTGCATCTGTGTTTAAACAAGTTTTGCCTGTTTGCACATTCTATATGCAGACACGTACAGTCGTAATGACGGCGGCGCATTAAATGGTGTGTAATTACGGCAATGAAACCATTTAATTATGATGTAATTACATTTTTACTTCTCCGCCATAACCGTATCGGTTCTCGAGCAAAAAAAAAAAAAAGGATTTCCTTTCATTTCGTGTCAGCTGATATCGCCCGTGACGTACCTGGGATGTACCGGCGCTCAACTTCCATTTAACTCCAAAGAGAAGAGAAATTGACCCTAAAAAAAGTCCCCCCACATGTTTAAATGATTCTAATGTGTGTGTCTTCCGACGGGAAACACACGTAACAAGGCTAAACTGTTTAAGGCCCTAATGTTACCTCAGAGGTGCAGAGGTCAGATGTCTTACACTTAAGCAAAGACACATGAGACGAGCCAAACGGTTTTGACCACATCAAGCTGCGAAAGCGACGAGGAAGCCGGGCGAGGGGGGGGTGGGGGGGATGACGGGGACGGTGGAGTAGGAAGTGGAGGTGGAAAGTGCGGGTGCGGGAGGAGGGGGGGGGGGGGAGCAAGAAAGCACAAAGCCTGGGTAAACACAGCTAGGTCTGCATCTGGAACCAACTAAAAAGATGCTTAATAATGCAGAGCCGTGCAGGCGGGCCCGCTGCAGCTGTTGTGTGCGCAGGACCATGAAAGACTCTCCATCTGACAGCTGGCTCCATCTAGCTGGCTCCATCACCCTCTGCCTCTCTTTTCTCTCTCCCTTGCTTCCCCGCTCCCTCCTCTGTTGTCTGGAGTGGCAAGGAGACAGCAGATTAGGGATTAGCCAATCCCTGTCATCCTCATCTGTCCCATCTGCCTGCCGGCGAGCCAAGCTCCTGATTCCGGGGAGATATTGGGGGGACATTGCTGAGGAAAAAGAAAAAAAAACGCGGGGACACACGACGATGAGACAACGCAGGAGACAAAACTTGATCTGGGACGAGGTAGAATCACAGAGCATGAACCCGGAGTGGGAGTTCGGGGCTGCAGGGGAACAATGGATGTGAGACCGACGGGCGGGGGGGGGGGGTAACACTAAGGTGAAGACAGGACAGCGGAAGTTGAGCGGGAATTGACAGAGACACAGTACAGTTACAGTCTGGGGAATTGGAGATTAGAGCGCTCGCCCGTTTCCATGAACTTCCAACTCTACTTTAACAATTTAAGTCAATTCCATGATACATGCCACGATTCTGTAATCTCATGAAACATTCACGGGAGCCTGCCACTCCGAATATCCGACAACTTTCCGGCGAGCCACTGGATCATGGATCCTAAATCCGGCCTGTGAATGCACGTCATTTCATCCGCGCGTGAAAATTTCACCTGAACAAAGCTGGCAGCACCTCTCTCGTGTTGCTAAAAATACACCCATGTATTTTGTCTTGCTATCAAAGAGACCACTTGTCTTTTTAATAATCTGCCAGCTCATATTTGGCAGCGGCCGGAAAAGCGCACTCAGAGAAATAATTGCAGTTCTCCGTTAGAGTCAATAAAAACCTCCACAATTGCGCTAGTTGAGATACGAGTGCTGCTCTCCGTCCTCGCCGTGTGCTTCCCCCCTAAAAAGCGAGTCCCGTTCTAAATGATTTAGATATACACTCACTAAGTATCTGCTTATACATTATGAGTGTAATAAGCTCCAGGCAATTGCAGGCTATTGGAAGCATCAGTCATTGAATTAAATAACAAGGAACAGAAACTCTGCAACACATGCAAATCTGGTTTTGAGTCAAATAACTCAGACATCAACGGTGTCGTCGATTCAGATGTTTTTTTCCCCCTGTCTTTCCTAACAAGCTTTGTCGTATTTACAAGTCATTAAACGCTGCGATATCAAGTATGAGCTTTTGTTTCTCATAATGAAAATGGTTCAAACTTTAGGGACCAACTTCTGCGCAGCAACAGGGGAATATAAAAAGGCAAAAAAAAAAAAAAATAAGTTAGCTCCTTTTCCTCTGGAAAGGCACCCGGTAGCTTAACAGGCCCTCAGCTCTAGTACCTGGTTCCCTCAGTGCACACCTTTAAATCACACCCAGGATAGTTGCCTTGTCAAAGCTCTCTCAGTGAGCCAGGCATCTGAGAAACATTAAAACACTTCCTCATGCAAGCCCCGCGCCTCCCACAGGGCAGCGAACGGGAGCAGAGCCTTTCTCTCAGGCCCAGTATCCGGGGAGGATACTGCTCAGCACCGCCTGGAAAGTCCCAGCTCGGACAGCGGTGGTTAATATTTTAATAGCCTACGGCTGAGGCAGTTATCATCCAAGTGTATTCTTGTTGGTGGATTTAAAAAACCCACTCTCTATCTATCTCTCTCTCTCTCTGTCTCTTTTTCTCACAGTTAAGAACCCGATTTGAGTTTTTAATTATTCTTTTTTGAATTCCCCAACCAGCTCTCCTCTGTTCTTCTTTTTTTCATTTGTGCAGTGCAGTTTTTCCAAGACTCGCACCCAGGGAATCCCTGACAGTGTCCTACTTAACTTTTCACTTTCTTTCCTGTGATTTGTTCCTCTTTTTCTTTTTTTTTTCTCTCTCCCCCTTTTTCCTCTGGTTCGATGGGGACTATTACTGATCAATCCGCAGCTTCTCTCCAAACACCTGCGTTTATATTGATCAGTCATCCACTTTCCCTCTGTTTGAACCGCGGGGGAGGGGAAGGGAAGTCTTGTCAGCACAGGTAAAAAAAAAAGAAAAGGTGATCAAATCCCTCTCCATGAATCCAGAGCTGTGTGGAGGTTCCGCGTGTTCCCGGGAAAAAACAGTGTTTGCCCGCCAGTAGCTGCACGCTTTGGAGTCAAAGTGGGCACTTAAACAATTTTCCACCATTGAACTGGTCTCCGAACGCAACTTTGCAGCAACTTTTGTTGTTTCCACTATAATCAGCGTTTCTCCTGCAGTGCACCTCGGTGTACTTCTTTTAATTTCAAACAAGTGAGTAACAGAGGAGGGGGATTCAAGTATATATATATATACATATATATATATATGTATATATATATATAAAAAGTATATATGAAGTGGAATAAAAAGACACAACATGAGCGTGGTCATGTGTTGGAGCTCAAATACATGAGCATGTGTGTATTTGCATATGTTAGCATGTGCACGTTTGTGTCCATGCAAATGCAGGTCCACAGGTCCTTTTTTTTTTTTTTTTTTCGTGTGTGTGTGTGTGTGTGTGTGTGTGTGTGGCTTCTATGAGCCAGCCGTCAGCACAGCCTGCAGGGAAGGGGGCTAGGGTTACAGCATCAGCTGCAAGCAGGAATGAGAATGGCTGAGAGTCAGACAGACAGTGCCGTGGGTTATTATGTTTGAGTCAGAGCGAGCACTCGTGGGAGCGCCGAAAATATTGCTGTTACAGTTGTAACATTATCACAACAGAATAAATAAGAGCGGACCCCGGGACACCGCCGTGGAAAAGGTTTTATTTTTTATATTTAAAAAAAAAAAAAAAAAGAAACGAAGAATATATGCATGGGCTGGAGCAGGAATGAGGAATAATTAATTAAATAAATCTCATCACAGCACTCCTCTGCACACTTAATTGAAGAGCGCTAAACGCGCCGAGTGCTTTCAAAATTGAGAGGACGGGTCAATCCGAACCTCTGCACCTCCATAATGAAAGAGAAAAAGGGAGATAATAGCACACATAACCTCAAGCAATTAAAGGGCTCCAGAATGTGGTGAACAAGCTTTGCCCTCTTGGACACTGTTGACCCACGGTGCCCAACAAGGCCCCCTGGGAAATAAGCGCTTATTAAAAATGGAGGAACAGCCACAATCCCGCCGAGGCTGTAATATGCTATGGAGTAATTTAATTCTACTTACATGTATCACTTCAGCTTCCGCGCGCGAGTATGAAGCAATTCAGCATTTCATTTGACAAAATATGACCTGTCAAGAGACTGAATAATAACACCGCTAGATCAGATGTGTGGACATGTAGTGCAGTATTGGCTCCAGAAAATAAAAAAAATAAAAAAACGGGGTCCCTGTCATTCACGGAGACGCCGTCTCGACGTAATTTGTGGCTTCCTCCTCTCGCTATCTGGAAACGCGGCATCCGACAATAAAAAAAAAAAAAAAGCAATACACAAAGAAGCCTCATCTACTTAAGGGATTATTTTGAAAGTCTCTCTTTACCCTCTAACAGACTGATGAAACATTCTTCCCGCGCTGGATTTGATCATCCTTCATAAAGGAGAAGAGAGAGGGGGGGGGGGGGAAAAGTATACAGCAGAATCACAAGTCCTGGCATGGGTTTGGGAATATTGGTTGTACCCTTCTCAAGAGTCGGGGAAGAATCCCTCGGTGTGGCTGCTCTTTCTTTTGTGCTGTGTAGCTTCATCGCAAATAAACATACTGTCTGTTATTGTTTTCCCATAAGAACCTCAGAGTTAAAAAAGTATATTTCCTCTCTTTTTTTTGCTCTTCAAAATGAAATACAGGTCAGTGTCCTACATAAGTTTGCAGCGAGAATAAGAAGAAGAAAAAAAAAAAACCCTTCTGCAGTGTATTTAAAGTTTGCAGTTCTTGCTAAATTCCAAAATTCACTATGTGGCAGGTTTATTTTTTCCCCTCCTTCATTTAAAAACACTGATTTAAATAATTCTCCCTACTCTTTGTAAATAATGATCATTGTTATACGTTTAAACATGAGGGTGGGGTTGGCGGGGTTCGGGCGACGGCGCGGGGGGCCGGTGGGTGGTTCTCAAACGTTAGCCATGAATAAAACAACTGCTGTAGGGGAGCAATTTCGGATGTCTGATTCTTCCTCCGTGGTTGTTGAGATGAATAAAAAGGTCCTTCTTGAGAATGCATGTGCGGTTGTCTTTGGGAGAGCGGCCATGCCCTGTGGACAGATAAAGGAGTGATAGGACACGGGGGGATAGGGCAAGGACACGTGGCGGCCCGCCCGTGGTCATTGGTGACAAGACCAAGGGGACGTTAAACACACACACACACACACTGGGCTGACTCCACACTTTGATTTAGCGCTTTTGCCTAATGTTACAAAGGGAGGTGGAGGGATGGAGGTGGTGGGGGGGGGGGGGGGGGGTCACACACGGAGACCCACTGGAGATGGGATCAGCAGATCTCACCCACTGTCGTCATAAAGAAGAAGAAGAAGCCTGCGGAGGTCTCAGACCTCCACTCACGTCTGACGCAGGGAGTCAAACTCACTCTGTGTGTGTGTGTGTGTGTGTGTGTGTGTGTGTGTGTGTGTGTGAGACAGACAGAGGAGGGGAAAAGACGGGTGGTCCACACACACACACACACATAGAGAGAGACCATCGAGGACAATACACAAAGGGCGTTTAATGATTCCATATTGATGCTCTGTAAATGGCTTAATTTGTCTGAAGACACACACACACACACACAAAGCAAACGAGTGCTGCTGCGCCCGGAAAACCGTATTGACTCAAAACACACGATTTAATACATATTAATATTGGATGAATATCTCATTAATGGATGCATCAGACAAATCATAATACTGTGTCAAACAGAGATTGAGGCCTTTTAAGAATTTATGGAATATGGGGATTATTCTTCTCTCTATTCCCCCTGAACTGCGCTGTGATACAGAATCAAAACGTCTCATAGTTTGAAATCAAAGACTGGGGGACGCCAAATAAATTAGCTCCACAGTTTCCTTCCCGCCTTTTTACTTTAAAGTAAAAGTATTTTATTGGCGACGTGACGCAGCTGAATATCCGTCGCGTCATCTCATCTCGCCTTTTACAAGTGTGCTGGATAAACCTATACGTAGCCGCCGCTATGATGGTGGTGGTCCAAAATGGCGGCCTTTGTAGCGCTGGCCTCTGATTTTATGGAGCCCCAGACATGACATGAGGGAAAAAAAAGAAACACTGTAATTTGTGGCCACGAAATAGGTGTAACGTGCGCACAAAATGCTAATTAATAATATTAATTTCAAACCCATGAATTACCTTGAGAGCTGTGTAAGCACAAAGTGGGGCTGAAGCTGCACAATGGACGGAGACTACAGCGTGATTGAGTTTGATTTTTAGCTCGTGGATAAGTTATATAGATAATTATTACACAAATTAACATTCTGTGGCCACAAATTAATATTCTGTACGCACGTTATACCATTTCTTGTGCCCAAAAAAAAGGATTTTGGCCTCTAATTAGTATTATGTGCCTATAAATGAGCAGTTGTGTGTATTTTATACGTATTTCACAGCCGAAAATGTGTTTTTTTGCCTCAAATTGGTATCTTGTGCATGCATTATACTTATTTCATGGCCAAATGTTTTTATTTTGGCCTCTAATTAGTATTATATGCCTATAAATTAATATGTTGTGTGTGTTTTATACTTATTTCACAGCCAAAAAACTTGTATTTTGGCCTCAAATTGTGCATTGTTTGCACCCGTTATACTTATTTCATGGCCAAAAATGTGTATTTTGACCTCAAATTACTGTTTTGTGATCACAAATTAATATTTTGTGGACATGTCGTTCCTATTTCATGGCCATAAATGAGTTTTACCCCCTATGTCATGTCTGGGGCTCTGTATTATACATATAGAAGAATAAAATACATGAAAACAGCAGGTGATGGTACATTTTACACACTGGACCTTAAAAAATTAGGTGTTTATTTTCTCTTCATGCACAAACGTTGCTCTTATTATGATTTAAAAACCTGGTTTGTGTAAAGTTTGGGGAAACCCTGCTCCAGATGCAGGTAAATAATCTCCGTTTTATTTTTTATTTTTTTCCAGCTAGTTACTCTCACTGTGGGCTGGGAGCTGATCTCTGCTCCAGACACTTTCAAGTCTACTTAATGTAGCCTACACGGGCTTCACAGGCTGTTTCATGCTCTTATGGAAAACAGGCCTTTGAAATCCCTCAGCAGCCCAATCTTAATCTCATTTGTGAATATGAGCCGAGCCGCGACAGGACCAGGAACATCCTCGTCTTCCTAAAGCACTGTTTCATTTGTCAGGAGATTTGGGGCCGGGTTGACACTGGAGGAGTGATTTAATTGATTTTAATCACACACCTGAGATAGGGAGAGCGAGGGGGCTGCCCTTAACGATTATTCACAGGGCCCGTCCCCGCGCCGCATCTCTGCGGCTCTCAGCCCCTCTATTTGTTTTGATACATCAGCACTTTTGATGGATAGGACTAAGATTATGAACTTACAAAGCAGGGTGGAATTTTAAACGTGACCTTGGAACTTCATATGCCAATAAGAATAATAAAAGCGTTGTTTGTCAAAGGGAAAGTGAGCGAGAATCCGGCCCCCTTTTTTTTCTTTTTCTTTTCTTTTTTGTGTTGTTGCAAATGCTTTTTCCCAAGAAGCAGCAAGCAATATGGATTTCCTATTTCCAAACGTTGCTGTCAGCTTCCCCGACAACGCTGACTTATTACGTGCAGTTGACTTGTCTCACTCAAATGTTTCGCAGGACACACACTGTGAAAACGTTTCCACGGGCAACGCTCAACTTTGTAACGCTCAAAGATGAATTTTTCCCCTTTGCCTCCTCAGGAAGTTGGAGCCTTCTCTCTTCCCCTGGCGTACAACAGTAATTTGTTATGAAAATCTAGACCAAAAGCAGAGAGGGAGGGAAGGATGGAGGGTGTGGAGGGAGGGAGAGAGGGAGGGAGCAGGACCATGTTGTTGCAAGCCATTAGTTGGGAAAACTGTTTGGTGAACATTATAATGCAAACCAACCCAGGGAAAAAAAAAGAAGTGAAGAAGGAGAAGAAGAAGAAGAAGAAGAAGAAGACAGCCTGGGGAGAGCGATTTAAATATGTAATAAACTAATATTTCATTTATTTTTCCTCACATGGGAACCTGACCATTTAGCTGCAACACATTCAGATCAGAACCTCTTCTCCTTTAACGAGCCGAGCCAGCGATTAACGCACGTCGTGGAGAATTTCAGGGAAAACAGATGTGACGGGTAGATTAAAAGTATTTTAGCATGCAAGCGTTGCTGTTGCTGTTGTTGTTGTTGTTTTTTCCTGTTTGTTCATTTTAATGATTTCTCTGCATGTCGGTGATTGTGACATCTGTATGGCTTTTTTTTTTTTTTTTTTTTTTACTCCTGACTGGGGGAGGAGAGGGGGGAAAAAAAGTGAAATAAAAGTTGAGAAAGCAGCGTTTTGTACAGTATTTTCTGATTTCTTTTTGCCCTCATTCCTTCATTCAGAGCATTTTCTCTGAGTTTTTTCCCTCTTACAGATGCACAGTGGAAGCCCCTGTTTTATTATCCCGGGTTTTTTTTTTTTTTTTCTCTCTCTGCTCCATGTAGAATACAATGGCATTCATTCTTGATGAGGTTGCTGTCACTTTTAATTTCTGTTAGTTCGGGGTAAAATGAATGACAGTCGGCCTTGTAATAAATATAACATGCGCTGCATTAATTTTTCAGCGAACAAGAATGGGAGGCTCCCGTTACTAATTCCTTTTCAAATGTTTAGATTTATGGCTTTCCTCCATGAGCGCATCTTTTTCAAACTTTTGTGGCAGAAATATATTTCCATCTCATTAATGAGCAATTAAGGAAAAGTGGAGTATACAACCACAATCTCCATACTAAAGGACACGTCTTTCATGAGTCCTTGTGGTTCTCTATTTCTCTGTGTGTGTGTGTGTGTGTGAGTATTTCTAATCTTGTGGGGACCTAATTCTGTTTACACACTCACATTATGGAGACAAAAACCACTTCCCATGACACGACTCATTAAATTTTAAGGTGAGTAAATGTCTTGAGTTCATGTCAAGGTTAGGTTTAGGTTTAAGTTTAGATTTAGTATGGGCTAAGCATTAAGATTTAGACTAAGTTATATCATCATATTATGATAAATTATATCATGATTGTTGGTTAAAAGTAAGTCTGTAGACGAAGGACTCTTTGTTGCTTTCTCGCCTATCGAGTGAGGACATTTTGGAAAGAGAGGACATTTTGGTCTGGTCCTCATGTCAGTAAAGAGCTTTTATTTGGGGGGGTTAAGACCTAGTTTTAGGTTTAGAATTGGGTTTATGTTCATTTATGGGGCAAACGTTTAGTTTTGATAGGGGGGCTTGGAATGCACGGTGACTATCACGGTCCTCACTAAGGTTTAAAAACAAGTTTGTGTTTATACCTGTTTTCTTGTATATGAAGTTTTGTGAGGACCCAAAAAGAAATATAAACCATAGGGAGAGAGGACGTTTTGGATGGATTTTTTTGGGACTTTCTAGGATCTGGTTTTAGGGTTAGAATTGGGCTTCGGTTAGGGTTAGCATTTAGTTGTGAGGGTTAGGGTTAGGGTTAGGGTTAGGGTTAGTAACGCATAATGTCTGTGGGCATCCTCACTACAAATTATGAGCAAACATGTGTGTACTTGTACAGTATACATTATTTTAACCATAAAAAGGCCATAAAATGTTCTTTTGCCCATTTTTCCAGAATAGCCGTCAATACCTGGCAGTTATTTACAATTTATTGCATGTTTAAAAAGTGCATTAACAATTTAAAATAAAGAAAAATGAAAAGTTTTATTTGAACTTGCAACTTTGCGTAATTACGATAATGCAGAGTGCGCTTGCGCGAGCGTGTCTGTGCCTGTGATGCGTTCAGTGTTAAAGGGTTAGGTTAAGGGACAGGATTAGAGACTAATGTGTGTGTTTGCGCATGTTCGTGCGTTGCGATTTTTGTGTGCAAGTGTGAAAATATTTGCAGATTATTTTTTTTTCCAAAAAATAAGCACATAACACGGTCTCTTGAGGAGACTGTGCATATGAGCAATGTTTGATGACATGAGCCCACACAGACCTGATATGCAGAGTGTGTGTGTGTGTGTGTGTGTGTGTGTGTGTGTGTGTGTGTGTGTGTGTGTGTGTGTGTGTGTGTGTGTGTGTGTGTGTGCGTGTGTGTGTGTGCGTGTGCGTGTGTGTGTCCCCACCTCCCCTGATAGATTCTAATTACTGTTGACTCTTATCCCTGCTATTCCACTGTTTCTATGCTGTCTGGATATCATCACCACTGACGGGGGGGCGGCTCATCTGACCCTCACACAGTGTTTGGAGAAGCCTCAGCATCACCTCAGCATCACCTTAGCCACATCAGCAAAAAAGAAGAAGGAAAAAAAAAAGAAATCAGTCAACGTTTTCAAGCCAAAGTGAGAGTAACGATCATCCTCTAATAAGCCCTTTATCAGCCATATTTGTACTTTGTAAGGCAGGAAACTCACTCGAGCAGTTTTTATCACCCTGAATTAGTTTGTGTTGAGTCCCTATTTTATGGCAAAAATAGATTTGAAAAAAAAAGCAAAAAAAAAAGAAACGAGCCAGATGAAAACGTTTGGATATGCTCAAAAGAAGTCCTCTCTCAAAGGCAGTGCATCCTCAAAGAAGTTGGGGGGAATCTGATATTCTTTTTAATGTCTGGGAAATCTGTTGAAGACATGAGCTACTGTATGTCCTCGCAGTGGCTTCACCCTGATGATACATAACATGGGAACAGGTTCCTATCTACCTCCAAATATCAAATACCAGGGACACGTTGGACCGAAACTGTTACTGTTTAAGGAGACAAGCGGTAAAAATGTGAAACAAAAAAGCTTATTAACAACTAAAACGTGCCATCACATATATTGGGATTTGTCGTAGATATTTTGTATTTTCATTTTAAAACATAAAGGTTGGACTCGACTCTTTTACTGTGCTGTATACAGAGGTAATATAAACTACAATGTGCAGGCCATAATACAGATATACTGCTGCGCGGATGCCATTTTCATACTGTAAAAATAACGACTTGAGGGTATTCACTATGTATGAGTTGTAATTGACTTGACTTGTGGTTATGGCCAGTTGTAACTCGGCGATATTTCCCCGGGATTGTGGTTGCAATTCCGCGAGATTAATTTTGATTACATTAGCGGTGTGTGAAAAAAAAAAAAAAAAAAATGCATAATTCAGAGACAGGGAAATTAATAAGTGGCACCAAATCAGTGGCAATTCCACCTCCTTTCCAAGCCCTCTTCTCGGAGCAAATGTCATTCATATTTTAAACCTTATTAGGTATGTCTGCTTCCTAGTCTCTGAATTATATTTTTTTTCCGGGATTTCGACTCATCTTGAAAGACAAAATCATTTGAATTCTAAAGATGGCAGACATTGACAGAGCAGAGACAGCGGGAAAATATATATAAATCCTGAGCTACTTTTTTTTTTTTCTTCTTCTGGGCTTTTTTTTTTTTTTTTTTAATGAGCTAAAATCCCCACTTCTTGCCATTTCCCTGCCTTAATTGATGATTATGTTGTTACACAGTCGAAGCTCTTCCCTCTCTCCTCCCAGTCATTATGATATGGACAGGCAGCTCTTGAAGCTTCAAAGGCAGGATGGAGAGAGATTTAAGCTCAATGCAGCCGTCCCCTGGCCCACAGGTAAAAAACCCTTGTAAACAGTGAATGCTAATCGCTAATTAGCCCTGTGGCTGAATCACACAATATCTGTTTGAGCTGACCGCTGTTACGGTCCTGCTTAAGGGCATGTTGTATCTCTTTTGACGGCCCAATTAGATATTCAGCTGCGGAACCATAAGGCAAACCTTCGTCATGAATATTTAAAAAGACTGCCACAGACGAGCACGAAGGGGGCACTGAACCACATGTCATGGAGGGAATATTCCGCAAGTAACCACAATCAATAGCCTCTTGATGTTCTCCGTATTAGCGCGATGATTGCTCCTTCTCCTGGACGTGTAATCGAGGAAGACTACGGGTCAGGGCGACGAAGAGGGAGGGGGGGCGGGGGGGTGAAGTAATAAGGGGTTGGGTTCACACCGCTGAATGTCCAAATTAAATCTCCAGTGGACATGATCCTATCCGACTCGAAACATAACAGGCACACGCGGAATCAAACTCAGCCTCAGTGGTTCAACTCAATCTGAAGGGACTGGCAGGTCTGTGCCACTGCCAGAGAATAATTAGGCTACTGTCCTTCACAATATGTCAGGCTAACTGAGTGAGGAAATGCTGCATGCTCTCGCTGCACTTTCGCCCAGGCCCGCTGCACGGTGCGAAAAAAAAAAGGATATATTTTTTCCGAGGCAGCTCATGTGCTGACTCAGTAATGTATCAGGATATTGTGGAACATATAACCGTGTCAAATGTAGACACACGTCGCAAAGGGCAATAAAGCGATGCCATTATCATCGCGCCCCCGCGCAAAAGCCCCGAGAATTGCACTCGGCGCTGGCAGGTGTGACGCCAAAATCTGCTTCTCCGTGTTTTGTCAACTTCCACCCGTGATTATTTAGCGATACTTTTTCCCCCCCGCATACATCAGGCATTTTCCCTCTCAAGACACAAAGACACATATTAGAGAATAATGGGCTCTAACTTCCTGTTTCCACTGTCGTTATGATGCGAGTGTCAGGTAGAGGTTGGGTGTTATGTGGATAATTGGCATTTTAATGCACGGCGCTGCAACACCTAAAATTGATCCTTCATTTTTAACAACACTGTAAAACAGCGTGCTACCACGCATAATTATTCCTGTGAATATGAGAAAGTGCCTGTTTAAACTTTATTCACCTTCACCTGTTCTTCCTGCACGCGGAGCTGTGAAAGTGGTGCTTCCAGAACAAAAGGGAGGATTTCTGGCAAGGCATCAACAAGAGCTGTGTTTGCCTGACACTGAATTACAGAGAGGCTCAAACACCTTTTTCTCGACTCAACCAAGGTAAACATGTTTTTTTCAGCCTTGGGGCGATTGAATGAATTACCATTTCCACATCATTTCATTATACAGGTACAGTGTATGTTAAATAGCTGCACATATGGAAATAATAATGAAAAGGTGTAGAATTCATTTCTTTCTCGCTGTGTTTTTTTTCCGATTACGGGCGATAAGTTGCGGCGCATGCCGTCCTCAATCGCACATAACGGGAGGTTTTATTTTTCTACTTTGATTTCGACGCAGCAGCAGCATCGTTTTGGATGAGTTGGAAACAACAAGTGTAAAAAACCCCTCGCCCTCCACTCACTTACGCAGGATCACTCCAGGCAAATTGTTTTTACTCCGGACCCCACGACGGCAACTAAAGACCCACCTGCTCATCCAATAACAGCAAATCAAATCACATAGACTTCCCTTTCTTGGTTTCAAAGGGACATTCTCTAAGTTGATTCTTTTCATTTAATTCCTGCAAAGGGATAGAACACCCAGCACCCCCCCCATACACACACACACACACACACACAAACACACGTTTGCCCTTTATCTACTCGTGAGAGTGGGGGAAGAAACAGAGGATTATCGATTTGCACTCAAACAGTGGGCCAACCTAAAAAGCCCCAATGAATTGTCACTCATTATTGAAATTATCAGGCACTAATTAAACTGGCAACCCTAAGCCCCCTGGGCTGTGCTCATCTCCAACTGAATTTCAGCTCCTCAGACAGTAATAGGGAGGCTGCATTAGCCGCTACTGGATGCTAATGAGACCTGGAAGCTGTCTCTCCCTCTTAGGGTTTCACAGAAGCAACTGCTGAATGTGAACCGCAACTACAGTGCAGCTCTGTTTGTGAGCGCTTGATTGGCAGAAACAGAAAGCGAGGGAGTGAGGGAGAGAGAGAGAGGGAGAAAGAGCTTTAAGCCGGCGACTGTGTAAAACTGGATGGTCCTCCGAGTGCAGCGCCAGCCCTTACATTCAGCAACAATTTTAGTACAAGGATTTGAAAGATTTCAGGGCTTTTTACTCATAATACCTCCCCTCTCAGTCGGTGCTCTGCATATTATTTCCACCTCGCTCCGCATCTCCCGTGCAGCCGCGGCGGCGGCGGGTTTGTTGACGTACTCGTCGTCGTCGTACGCGAAATCAACAGCCACGCGGGGTTTACCCGGTGAGAGTCTGACTGACTTTATCACATGGTACACAGCTTGTTAATAACTTCCTCTGACAATTCCTCCTCATCTCCGCTGATGACCAGAGGGACGGCCGTGATTGTCATGTTTGTAGGGGGAAGAAAGACTCTAAACAATGATGTCACGTCAGCCCCTCTATTAAAAGACTTCATATTTTTGAGCGGCATAATTAATACTCTTGGGCACGTCGCTTCCAAGTTGGCACTCCAGGCAAAGGGCTGCCACTCACCTGATAATTATTTTTGGAAATGGAGCCCAAATTACAGTGATTGACAAATGCAACAAAGCAGAGACAGCCCCGAGCATTTGTGAAGAAAGAAATGAGAGAATCGTTAAGTGGTTAATGCACTTTCACAGTGGATTTAAAGTTTAAATCACTTGCCCTTTCATGTCTTAAATGCAACTTTGGCTTGGGTCAAACTGTTTAGCCCCCCCGTATCCTCTTGAACAGGGGCTCTCAAAGTTTTGATACCTGAGGGCCAATTTAGGAACCCAGCATTGGACTGAGGGCCGCCAAAGAAAAAAAACCAGAAAGAAATCCCATTTGTAATCATTTAAATGACCAGATTGCAGTTCTACAGTTTAGCGTTAAGTAATATAAGCGTTAATATAATGTAATTTAAGCATTAATATAATAACGCTGTATAATTACCCAGTATTTTGGCCATTGTTCTTACCTTCTAATTACAGGTTAATACCAAGTAACACATTTCTGTTATCATATATTTACTGGGTAAATAGCTAGTAATTGAGGGCTGTAGCTACCTGCTTATTACCAGCTTATAACCCAATAATACACTAAAATTCACCATATAGAAACCAGGTAATTGCCCAGTATTTTTGTTAACACTTATTGATCTGTGCAGTAATGTCTAATAAACATTTAACAAGCTTAGTAGCTCCTGGATTAAAACTGTCAACTGTAATTCATTGCGGAGCCGCCATTGGCCCCCGGACCGCACTTTGAGAACCAATGCTCTTGAAGGTACACACTCTGTGGGACTCTGTGGGCACACTTTTCTTCTTTTTTTTTCAGAAAGTGAAGATAACACTTAAAATGTTGTTGTTGTTGTTTTTGTTTGTGCGTGTGTGTGTGTGTGTGATCGTACAGCCGTATGCTCGGATATATCCAGCGCAACATTAGCCAACTGTTTTTGCTGTCACACAGCTCTTCACAAATCACAGACAGCAACTCATATGAATCCAAGTGTGTCCTCACTTCACAGCTCTCTGGAAAAAAAAAAAAAGGCAAACAGTTGTTAGCCCGTCGGGTTGCATCCATTAGATGGTGGATAGAGAGAAGCAGCGGGCCTCTATGCTTTTTACACCTCTCGCCATGCGTAAATCAGCCACTCTGTCATTCTACTCAGAAGAGAGGGGGGGGGGGGGGGGGAGGAATTATGTCAAGTTATTTGTTTTGTACCAAAATGAAATATTTATCGGGAGTGAACACCTACCAGGAACAGACGATAGGCCAGGGTGCTTCATCTTCTCGGGCTCATATTTGGCTTCCACCTCCGCAAAGGCCAAACCATGTCCTGGGGGTTTTCAGCGATTCAGGGAAGTCCGCAAGCTTTTTGAATCCACATTTCAAAGCCTGCGCTGAACTGAAGGACTGTGCTGGAACTGGAGTGAGACATGTGTACACACACACTCTAACAATTATATGGCAATCTCCTTGATTTCTCTCTGTGTTTGATGGGCACAGGATACATAACTTCACGCTCCCTTATTTTTCCATTTAGGCTCTGAAATATGATTTAACATTTCTATAATGAAACATACCGGAGAGTGTTGCTGATTTATGCCCTTTGAGGTCGGGAAGTTTTCCACTTAAACATTAGGCTGCGAGGGAGATGTTAAGTTACAGTTTGGTCATCGGGGGTTATTTTGTTTTCCCCCGCAACACCCTGAACACACATCATTTGCCATAATTTAGGCTTGAAATACTGGTTTGAGGGAGGAAAACAGAAAGATTGATGGAAAGCAGGAAAGTCAAAAAAAAAAAAAAGCTTGACGGTGGAAACCCTAAATCCTCCAAGTAAAATCAAATGTTTAGCTCTATTTAACAGAAACTAACTCTGACAGGAAAACCGTGACACCGACGTGCGGTTTTTCAGAGTAAGCACTTGAGACGAATTCCTTCACATCAGACCTCGTTGGAGAAAATACTTTTCACAGTGAGCAGCAGGGTGGTAGAAAGGGAAGTATTATTTGCCTTAACTCCAAGTGGACCACTTAAACAGTTATATTATTGATAGTGGCAATAACGTGGACCTCTGCTCTACGTCCTTCGGTACGTCATTAAACGCGTTTTCAACAACGGCTTCCACTCTCGCGCGTCTCTGGGAAACCCATTACTGACGCGGAATGCTAAACGCATTAACGGGAAAAGGTCAGGGAAGCAAAAAAAAAAAACGGAAAAAAAAGAGAGAATCATTGTGCCTTTTGTCCAAACCCATTACAACACTGACCCCTCTGACTTCAAAGTAACAGTGATGGAGTTGGTGTCATCACACACTCAGACTTCCCTGCCAGTATGCCTACCTGGAAAAGTCCTTTTCTGAGAGGTTCTCTTGTTTGATCATGCATGCGGACGACGCACGTCAAGCCGGGTTATTCCCACAGTTAATATTCTTTCATAACCCGCCATGCGAGCTCGACTTGATTATTTTGGCACCTGGGCAAACAGCTACAGCATTCAGGTGGTGCATACTGTATCAGAGACCCCCGGTCACAAGGGTGATCTATTCGCTGAAAAGGCAGGGGGTTCTGGCAAAAAGACTCAGCACCTCGGAGTAATGAAGCCAGTGCTACTCTGTGAGCATGGGCAGAACAGGTTACATTAGAAATGCATGAAGGCCAATAGGTGGTTACCTTAAGGTCTCTGCTCCAACCCATTTATATTCCATCAACCGATATCAAAGACGGGGGAAAATGTTTTTGGAGAGGAGGGAAAGCGGAGAGAGCAGCGAGGTATATTGAAATGTCTCTGTATCAACAAAACATGCAGAAATGGCTGTCAAATAGCAGTGGAAACGTGCACCGGTGTGTCCAAGTTGATGTGCTACCACAGAAGGCAAGAGGCGTCTCTTTTGGACGCCTCAACTGTGGCTTGGATAAAGCCTGGCTTTAGCTAATGAGTCTTTTCCTTTATCAACACTTTCTTTTTCAAAAAAAAAAAAAAAAAAAAAAGTGCCATGATGATTTTGTACTTTGCTGTCTCATTACCGGTGTCCGTCCACTTGGCAGGAGCCGGAGATTGCGCTGCCCAGAATTAAGGCCTGAACCTGGGCAACTTTCCTGCTGTCCACCCACCCTCTCTGCTCTCGCGTTCCTCTCTTTCTCTCTCTCTCTCTGACTCTCTCTCTCTCTCTTTCTAAGAGACTTGGTGCTTACTTAATCATGATTAATCGCTGCCTGGATAATCAGATACAACATCAAAAGGTTGGAGATGACAGTCCAAGGACGCTTGGGAGGAAACAAGGTATACTAGGCATTCATTAGCTTTGGCATGGCAGTCATACATTAGCCCATAACCCTTTATTGTCCTAATTAGGCTGAAGAAGGGCCCTGCTACCAATATACATATACATATGTATAATGTACGTACAGCGGCGTATAGTTTCCCTACAACTTTTGGTCGCGCCGGCGTAACGCTGACATGACCCGCGCTTTACATCCATTATTATGATTACATTTGCCACCCTTTTTCCCTTCTGCTGCACAGATATAGCTTGTTTGTCCATGCGGTGCATTATGTTATGCTCACACCCAGCCCGGTAAGCCCGGGCCAGTGTTTGTGATTTACAATCACTTGCTCAAGACAAACACAAGACAGGCTTCACCATCCCTCTATTATTTTACTCATCTCACTTCACACTGTGAGGTGCAGCCCATACAGTATATTTCATTTCTTTTTTTTCCCCTCCCCTCCCCTCCCCGTTTTAAGTCTCCCTGGATGGAGCCTGGCTTGCGGTGCACCATTTTCCCAGCTACAGTAGCAGTGGTGCTGGGCCCTGTTCAACCCCATTATTTCTGGGAGCCAAATTCCCATGGTCCCAGGAACAGGCGTGCCAGCTCTGCCTTCTTGGCTCTCTTCCCTGGTATTGTTTCCTTTGTTACATCCAGAGCTGCATTTCAGCCTGTTAATGTTTGCGCTGGGAGGTCCAAATTCCCAGTGTTCAGCTTTAGAAAAGGTAACTTGAAGTTCAGAATGCAACCACTTTTTTTTTTTTTTTCTCCTTTTCCTCGGCAAATTATGTTTTTCTTCTTTTTATTTCTTCCATTTTTGTTCCGTGTTGTGATATAATATATACAATAATAACAGGACTATAAACTTGTTGTTAGATAAAAATCCTTGCGTTCAGAGCGCTCGTAAAAAAAATTTGTCCCTCTACAAATGGCTTCAGCTGGATGGTAAAGTAAAATTTAATTTTCCTTCTAGGGAAAAAAAAAAAAGGCGGTAATTTAACAGCGTATACACTAGAGATGTACGCAAATATTGTATGTAGGACGAAATTAATCAGCCCTCTGCATATTTCATTTTTATTATTTGAATGAAGGAAATTGATTTACTGTGTTTACACCTTAAAAAATAGCAAAGTTTATCAATTTATTCATGCAAAAATATAAAATCCAGCCAAATAAAGACGACATTTCGAGGAGGAACCCGAAATATTTGATAATTATTTAAAGTTTAAATATTCAAATATTCCAAATTTTTTGTTTATTTTTTATGAATATCCCTTTTTTTTATCTCCTGTACTATAATGACACCATAACCTCAAGTATTGACCAATACCAATACAGTTATTTCACACTATTTTTTTGTTTAACTTCAAAGCTGTTAACAACACATGCATTTACCACCGAGGTCATTTCAGGGAATTTCAAAGAGAACATTTTCCCTCTGGATATAAAATATTCTTCTCCCATGAAGGAGTGAGCAGCCCACAACATGACTCAGCTATAATACCAATCGCTGATTTGTATTTACCTATTTACAGTCCTAGTGTGCACAATCATGCATGTGATATAGAGTATAGATTATCATTCTGATCATCTAAATCATTGGTTCTCAAAGTGCAGTCCGCGGGCCAATGGCGGCCCGCCGAAACATTTCTGGCGGCCCGCAATGAATTACAGTTGATAGTTTTAATCCAGGAGCTACTAAAGTTGTTAAATATTTACTGGACATTACTGGATACAGACCAATAAGTGTAAACTGTAGAACTGCAATCATGGGCATTAAAATTATTATTTATTTATTTGTTTATTTAACAGGGACAGTGCACGGCTCTCAGCCTTTCAAGAATTAGCTACTAGCTAAATTTCATCTGTAGTCCCTTTAGTGGGCAGGGAAACGACAAAAAAACAAAATATGAATCTAACAAAGACTAGCATATACAAAGAACAACGACATCACAGTTTCACACTCTTAAAACACAACACAACAATAAAAATAAAATCACAATGTCAAGACACAATATTACACAATTATTACAAATGGGATTTCTTTCTGTTTTTCTTTTTCTTTTCTTTTTTCCTTTGGCGGCCCTCAGTTCAATGTTGGGTTCCTAAATTGGCCCTCAGGTATCAAAACTTTGAGAACCCCTGATCTAAATCCAGTGATTTTGACCATGTATCAGACGATACCAATACTAACATCACAATATATCGTATTGTCACCTTTGTATCACCAGTTTCTTACCAATAAACAGCCCTAGTGTACATTATTTCACATTAGTTTCACCTCATCAAGAGTCAAATTTGTACGCCGCCCCCCCCCCAAGAAACGACGAAAGTGACACTATCTCCAGATTACACGCGCGTGATCGCAGAAACATTACTATTAACATTTTTTCCGGTGGCGACGCACACTATTCACGCATGACGCCGTTTCCCCGCGTCTGTAATCCACTTTTATCGCCCATCATTCCAGCCTTAGCGCCCTAACTCCTTTTCTGTGATGTCAACTCATGTCGCCATCATGGCAGCTCACACATGGGATTAAGTAGCAGGGTTTGTTGGCTCAGCGCAGCATGGAGGGAGCGTTTCCACCGACTGATGTTGGCTGTTCCACTCCGAGCCACAGCACTTGTCTCCCAGAGCGCAGACACGACGGTGTCAGGTAATTCTCTGAGGAAGAGCCACACGCTCCTGCAGAGAGCAGTGGGGGAGCCTGTATCACATCTCAGGAGTTGTAATAGCAGCTTTGAAGACTCCAGTCCACTAATCCCACATCATGTGATCATGTGTCTAATAGACCGCTTCCTAATTCACAGCATTGTGGGGGATTTTTTTTTTTTTTTTTTTATAGCTGTCACTTGCACCGGCAGAGGTTTACAGTGGGAGAGTGTGTTATGTTTTGTAAGAAAAAAATAAATATAAGAGACTCCTGCGCGTGGCTACACATGAGCGCACACAAATAAAGACTCAGGAAAGTGAAGCCGGGGCGATTTGTTAAAAAATTTAGAAAGAGGAATTATTTCATGTTTTCCAAAGTCATCCGAAATATAATCCACAGTGAAATAAAAAAAAAATGATCAACAGTGAACACTCTTTGTGCAGGACTAAAGCTTCCCTTTTAATAAACACTTAACAGAATTTGTATTAGGTCGGCCTGTGATCAATAATGGCATCTCTGGTGACTCCGACGCAGACAGTCTGATCACACATCACACAGATGGTGGTGTGTGTGTGTGTGTGTGTGTGTGTGTGTGTGTGTGTTCCTTGCAAGGAAAATTTGAATCAAATACCTTGAAGACTAAGTCTCACACAGTAGAAAATTGTCTACTCCATAGTCATAAGCTGTCAAATCTCCGAAAAGAGAAAAATGCAACAAGACCCTCTGAGTATAGCGTGTGATCATCGCAGAAGCCCGCGCAGGTCTGCCGAGGCTCGTGTGACATTTTTAAGTCCTTTTTTTTTTTTTTGAGTGATTATCTCTGAGGTACTATGCACATTAAATGGCTGAGTTAACCTTAACACATGTAAAACCATTTCGCCTATTGACGACAGCAGTGTGTAATCCTGCTTTGCAGTTTGATATTGACACTCGTGATCAAATGCTAAGCTCTGCTAGCAGATAGGTTGTCCCTCTCTGGGGGGAGACCGGGAGACAGGCAAATGAAGCAGCACCAGATTGATGAGAAATGAGTGCTCTGTAAATTGTGTGTGTGTGTGTGTGTGTTATTTGCGTATGTGTGCTCACATGTGTGTGCAGTGTGTGTGTGTGTGCTCGCTCCTCTCCTGTAAGGGATACTGCAAAGCCAATCAATTAATACTTAAAGTGGAACCAATTCTTGTTTCACTTGGGAACTTACCGAGGGCTTTGCCCCTTCATTTTAATACCGAGGTCTGCATTCCTAATTATGAACAGTGCAAATGGATGTTAAGCCATGCCAAATTAAATCTTAGTTCATTAGATATAAGCTCTTTAAAGATTGAAAGAAAAATATTTGAATTTTTAAAAAGTTTCAATGTGCAGTGTCCCATTTTTAATGAGGACGCTGCGATGTGAGGTGGTGGTGGTGGTGGTGGTGGTGGTGGGCAGAAAGTGGGGGAAATGTCTTTGTGTGGATGAATAATCTAACCAATATGAAATATTAAGTCACTGTTTTACCCTGTGTTTCTCCTCGGGCTGCAGTGTTAGGCTGGATAATAGAAGATTTTCCTTTGGTGAGGTTCTGCTTTGAATAAAAATACAGAGGTGTGTGAAGGGGAAGCTCAACTGTCTAGAGGCAAGTGGAGTTCTGAATTGCACTGTAAATATATTCATTATTCCTCAAATAAAAAGAGAGCGGCGTTGTTGACAGACGTCAAGTTTCATCATTAGAAGTGTTTTTCGAGCCGGGTAGTAAATAAGTAAACCCCTTTATTTTATTTTATTTTATTTGTATTTTTTTTCTGCAGGAAAAAAAAAAGGCATCAAACTTCAACCATTCAATTTTTAACAATGTTTGCCGCCGCTGTAAACCTAGTTACCATAATGTTGGCTTAATCTATAATGAATGTGCGAGCTTACAGCAGCGCGGGGCTTGGCTTGGCTTGGCTCGGCTCGGCTCGGAGCGGTGCGTCGAGGCTTACCTGTAGCATTAAATGTGCTCTCTAGCTCAGCCTGTAATGGACGGAGCAGATGTGTTTCTGGCGTGGCAGCGCCTCACTCTCGCTCTCACTCTGCCGCCACACAAGGAGACTGTGACGAAAATCCACACGCAAAGTTTCTCTTCACTTGTGCTATTAAGAGAACTTCACCTCACTCAGTCGCTGCCTCCTCCTGAACACGGGGGCCATCAAAGGGAACACAACGTAACGCGCTTCTCGATGCATTATAGATCACTGCCAATTACGCCGTCTTGCTCTTAAACTTTAGCTCTAATATCTTTTCTGGTTTTCGTCTGTCATTGCCTGCCTTGTCTTTTTTGCGGAGAGAGCGATGGCGTTCTAAAAAACGGGGGGGGGGGGGGGGGGAAGCTCCGAGGCCCTGGCGTCGTAACAGGTTTACACAGTGTCCATTGTGTAACAGCTGTAAAACACAGACCAAATTATTATTAACTCCTCATGCTGTTCTGCTGCTGCCTCTGATAAAGTAGAATCCCAGAACAACCTCTGGATTTCGGCCAATAACCTTGGAGGGAGATGGTGATTGAAAACAGTGGTATGAATTCAGGTCAGTCATTATGTCCGCACTGCTGAGACCAAGATGCAGGGTGTGGTGAAACCTTTTTTTTTTTATATGCATTCAAAGTCATAAAAAGATAGTGAGGAATAGATGCTCCTTTGTTGAACATCTGAAACTAAAGAAAACAACAAAAATCGTGTCTTCACCAAAGAAGAAGGTCTCCTTTACTTTTTTACTCTGACGGATTCATAAAAAGGAAAAAATTCACCTCCCCAAAAAACAAAAAAACTCCTCTGTAATTTCACAATCACTTGCCTTTTTGATTCTCACTTTACCTGTTGGGACGGGGGGAAACGTCGCGTTTGTGCTCTCGTATCTTTTCAGCGAGATATGACACCCAAAAACCCAAGAGTGACTGTGTCGCTTTCCCCGCAGGAAAGGAACAAGGAAGATGATTTGTTGAGGGGCCCCTGGGAGCGACTGCGCCTTGAAAACAGGTGGCGCAACACGGCGCTGCGGCGCGCGCCTTCGGGGAATATTTGTAGATATTCAGGCGACGCACGAAAACAAAACATTTCCCTTCCATCAGAAGC
The DNA here is from genome assembly GCF_963457635.1 of Microchirus variegatus. Taxonomy (NCBI): domain Eukaryota; kingdom Metazoa; phylum Chordata; class Actinopteri; order Pleuronectiformes; family Soleidae; genus Microchirus; species Microchirus variegatus. The sequence continues at coordinate 20,632,988 of NC_139812.1, read as the reverse complement.
AGAAAAACACCACCTACAGTATGACACAGACTGAAGAGGTGATTAACTCTGCTTGTGACATGTCGTCCCCCCCCCTCCTCCTCCCGCCACCCCCCGACTCCTTAATGTCATTTACTCTGTTGATATTTTTCACAAAAAAGTAATGCACGAGTTTTCCTCATGATGATGAATGCTTGTTATGACTTTGCCGCTCATATATTCAACGCGCACAGTGCGAGAGAGAGAGAGAGAGAGCAATATGCGGCGCGTCTCGTCAAGTTATCGCCGACTGAGTCACTCACAGCTGAATCGAGATAGGTCAGCGAGAACAATTTCTTCCTTTTTGACAAATCACTCCAAAATGTATTAGCAGAGAGGCCAACTGTCAATCCAGCTGCCCAAAGGTCCTTATAGGGCCTTTTGGTGAGTCTGAAAAATGATGTAATCAGCCCGTCCTTCCTTCTTGCCCCAGCTCCATCCATCCTCTCTAAAGGCCCGGTCCCCTTGGCCTCGCTCTGGATCAAGTCCCCATAAGGCCCCCCTGACCCCGTTAGAGGCGCATGATGGGCGGCCCTGTCACTTCAAATGGCTGCCCAGGTCCAGCCGGAGAGTAACCCCTCACTGTGAGTAAACCTCCGCGTTATTTCTGTTTTATAGGCTACGGGCGGATAACTGTGTGGAATGGATGTGGACAACTTAGTTATTGTCACGCGGGGCGAGGGAGTGAACGTCGTTACCGGGATGGGAATGGGAGTCGATTGAAAGGTATGAAAAGTTATGTGGTGTACGGTTTCGCGGTGTGGGGAAAAGTAAGTCGCATTTCTTGCACGGCGCTCGTGATGATGATGATGATGATGATGATGATGTGGTGGTGGTGGTGGTGGGAGTCTGGCAGCCACCGAGAATTGTCTCACGGAACCGATGTTACACATGCGGAACTACGTATTTGGCCACGACTTACCAAAGACGATGTTCAAAGGGAGTTATTTAAATTTCGAGGAAAGAACGAACGACTCGTATATGATGTGTGTTTTTTTCAAAGTTCTGGAAGAGCCGCGCCTTTGATGGCGAGAGGGGAGGACGCGCGGGTTTGTTATTGAAGTAAAGAATAATAAGGCCACTGCGTGTTGGCCGACTCTCCCTGTACAAAGACCTTGATATGAATCCAATGCACTATGTATGCCCCTTAGAACAAGCAGGACTACAGGAAAGCATGTGGCTTTTGATCCTGCTTTCCCTCAGTTGTCTTTCATCTGACCCATCCTCCCCAAAAAATTGTCACTAGAGCTCATGCAGAAGACAGAGCAGAGAGTTCTTGCTAATCCAACCCTTAGGGGCTACAGTGTTTTTTCTTGCTCACTTCCACTTTCTCAATGCTCCTGGACATTTTTAGTCATTAGCTCGCTGAGGACAAGCGCCTCGAGTCAACTGAAAAAACAACTTCCACTCTGTGCATCGCGGTCCGAGTGGGTTTACGAAGTGGAAAGCGCAAAACACCAGTCCAGTTTTTGTTTGTTTTTTTTGTTTTCTAACGTTTGTGGGTTACCTTTAAAAAAAAAACAAACGAACACCTCGGTGAGTAAACTGTGCGGGAGCTTTTGAAGAGGTGCCAGGTTTATAGCTACGGTCTTCGCTCCGCATCTCTCGCCCTCACGGGCAAAGCGATGCAGAGCATGTTTCGCCCGAGTGTCTTTGCACGGCGAACATGTCAGCAAATTACACACTGTGAACAACTGATTGAGGCTATGAAGAGGGAGGGCACACCAAAAGATAATATGTTTGGTTTGGAGCCGATCCGCTGAACATACATTTTTCTCCCACATAAATTTCCCTGGTCCACCCTCCTCGACACAGTCCTCCTCCTCCTCCTCCTCCTCCTCCTTCCCCAGCACGGAGGCAGCTGACTTCACTTCCCCTTGATTCAGCATTTTGACTTTATAAATTTCATCCCCCCTTTTCACCTTAGGGTCGCATTCATAATCAGAAATGTGAGTTTATGTTCGGTAAATGATGCATTTGAAAGTTTTAGTGTTTCCATACGCCACAGGGCCATGTGGTGGCTCTCCGCTGTAAGCGAGGGAGTATCCACCTCCGGACGGATACGGTCGGAGACTCGAGATTCCAGGTGGTTTGCGAGGGGAAAAAGAGCCTGTGAAACAAATCACGATGTTGTGGTGGATTAAACAACAATAAAAAAAAAAAAATCAAAGCGTTACAGTAAAACTGTGTGCAGAGGGTGAAGTAAAGTTTGACTCTGATGATAAAAACTTCTCAGTTGTTGCATTAAATCCTTCCTGGATGTTTGCTTTGCCCATCATCACGACGACGACGACGAGGAGCAACCGCACAGGACGGAATACACCGCTGATTTATTTCCATACATATGAAGAAAGGGTTTGTAATCTCAAACGCAACAACCGAGGAACTAGAAAGGCTATTATGCCGCTCTTCCACGTCGCTTTTCTAAGGCAACCTCGCACACTTGCCAGGTAACAACAAGGTATTCATATGATAATAATCATAATATGTCAAGTATCTCCAGCCATCAGAGATGCTAGTCTCAGTTTAATGATTCTGGGAAATTGAGGATTACCGAGGATATGAGAGCAAGCCTACAGTTTTCATATAGTGTGGGAGGTTGCAGGGCTCTGTATTAGTAATCACAGGGGAGAGCCGAGAGGTGGGAGAGAAAATCTGCTTCTTCTCTTCTCTCATTCATCATAGCAGTCCTCTGGTGAGGAAACATGGCAAATGGCCAAATGAATGCACTTCATAAAGCGCAAATGTCTCCTCTGATGTGCCTCTCACTGAGGATCTGGAGAGAGAGAGAGAGAGAGAGAGGTGGGGAGGGGGCGGGGGGGGAGATTTCCACAGATATATTATTGTCAAACTCTGCTGCCCCCGCTTCCGAGTGTTATTATGATATTGTAGGAGATTTTACAATAAGATTTGGTGACTTCACTCAAGCAGTTACCATAACAATGTTACAATGATGGCAGCAGTTTTCAATTGCCGCCCCAAACGTAGTCAGGCATATTGTCAGGCAGGGATGATAAGTTTTGCAGAAGAAGAAGAAGAAGAAGAAGGAGACCCTTCTTTCTTTCTTTCTTTCTTTCTTTTTTTGTTCGGGGGGGAAAAAAAAAAAAACATGTTTTATGATTCTGTAATTTAACTGGGTATTCTTAAATAGAAAAAGGGAATTCTCACCAGGCAGATAAAATTGACTAAAAGTAGAGGAGAGGTAAGATAAGATATTGAGAGAGAGGAGCCAATTCACACCACACAATAGGATGGTCAGCACCACAGGGAGGTGCTATGGATCTGTATCCCCTATTACATGCAGCACACACACACACACACTCACTCACTTCCTCTCTGTCTTTCCCTCTCTTACACATGAATTACCAAATTCGTAACACAATTTCAACACCTGGTAATCAGTTTTACATACTGTGGCTTTTTGTCCCGACAATATAAAGGCAGGAAATGATGTGTGAATCATTTAAATCGGGCCTTTATTGTAAAAGGTATAAAATGGTAGTAAAAGTGACAGAAATATACATTTTAGATAGATAGATAGATAGATAGATAGATAGATAGATAGATAGATAGATAGATAGATAGATAGATAGATAGATAGATAGATAGATAGATAGATAGATAGATAGATAGATAGATAGATAGATAACATGTTTGTTTCATTTTGCTAAATTTAAAATAATCATTAAATTACATTGTAACGTGATATGAGCGTCTTTATTAAAAAATCTGCACCAGTAAATGTTTACAATGTTACCCTGAACCGCGCTAATGTATCCGAACATGTTGTTAAATTACCGCAGCTGTGTGGATTTTTCATCTCGCACGCACATGTTTACTTTCTCGGCGTGATTAGGCCAATTATGCCTCTCTTCTTTTTTTTTACGTATAGTCCCTTATTGTTTCAGAGTATTAATTAGAGTATTGATTCAACTTAACACCTAATGCCCAAAAAGCATAAATCACATTTTCCCCTCTTAATTGTTTGTTTGAACTAATTAAGAGCAGAGCCGGAGCTGCTGTCTTTGAGAAAAAAATAAATATGGAGTATTTTTTTATTTATTGTTTATTCCCTGGGCTGTCAACAGTGCAATTGCACAGGTTTGCACGTGCACAGGTTTGCACGTGTATATATACGTTTTTGGGGGTTATTTCCAGCAATGCAAACATCATTTACAGCTCAGATGGCTTCTGACAGCACTGAGTTTATCACTCATTTCCATTTCTTCTAAGAAGTGGACAAAAGCCTCGACTGTAAAATGGAAGCCTTGTCAAATTAGATCTTCATTTCTGTGATTCCGCTTGTCCTAACAATGCTGTACAGTTGCCAATCATGGCATACGTACAGTATTGTGCCTTAGCTTTTGCTCCATTCGTCTTGCCAACTTACAGTTACATTTGGACCATCTAAAGTGAGGCTGTACGGGGGGAAGAAAAAAAAATCGGAGTGGCAAGAAAGGGCAAAGGAGGCGGGAGAAAGGGATCCAAGAAGGCTTGGCTTGTATAATTACACTCTCAAGATGGCATATTTACCGTCTCTGCCAGCGAGGTCATGCCTTCTGTCGTAGTAAACGTAGTGAAGTATGAAAGAGCCAATTACAGCACACTGGGTGACCTTTTAACAACTATTACCACATCCCATCAACACATTATCATGATGGAGATTGTGATTCGGCGAGAATTACAACTTTATCCTGTCACATCGGGGCCCCGAGACAGGGGGGCTTGTTGTTGTGTGATGGCAGTGACAGGCCCCGGCTTTGAAGAATCAGCACAATAAAGAGAGACAAGTGAAATGAAAAAGAGAGTGAGACAGAGAGAGATATGGAGGAAGGATGAGAGAGAGAGAAAAAGAAAGAAAAAGAAAGGGGGGGGGTGTGGGGGGTGAGGGTTAGAACAATAGCCCGGTACAGTACATTAGCTGTGGATGTCAAGCACCCCAGTCGTTCCCAATGAAAAGCACAACAAATAAGACGTTGGCCTGTTTGTATTCATTATCAGTCAGCACATGCCCCGGCTCCTGCATTAAACATTAGACTGCCTCTGATGTCTGCTTAACAGTTTAATTCCCTCCCCGCCGCTCAGCCTGTCATAATAAACCCAGCGAAGCACACACAAAGTCAAATAAGAGTGTGAGGGGGCTGCCTTTGTGTGTCTGTGCGTGTGCATGTGTGTGTGTGTGTGTGTGTGTGTGTTTGCATGGCCGTGCCCCTGTTTGTTGCTGCATGTCTGTATGCATGCGTGAGTGTGTGTGTGTGTTGTTGAGTGACATACAGATCATTCATAATATTCCGTGCCCTTTATTGCCAGGCCAGCCGTCATTGTAGTTTATCTGATCACAGATTAAGCAGAGTGGCAGCTCATGGTGGAGTGAGGGAGTGTGAGTCCAGGAGGGAAAAAAAAAAAGGACTGTTTCTATCTATGCAGACATCAATGTTACAATTATGAGAATGTGTGTGTATTTATTAAGGGGGGGGGGGGGGGGGGGGGGGCGGGGAGGTTTAATGTAATATTTTCTTATTTTGGCCTGTCCTTCATTCTGTGTATATGTGTTTGTGTGTGTGGTGTGTGTGTGTGTTTCTTTCCCCCTCGCTCACTATCTCGCCACCACAGCCAGAGGTTGGCACGAACACCACATGGTCATAACAGTCTCCTTGAGAAGGGGGGGAGACCAGGCTCTTAGGCTGGCAGCCTGTGCAGCCTGGCACAAAGACGCCAATCTCAGTCAAAAAGGAGGAGACCAGTGGGCTCAGCAATCCCCCCCCCCCCCCATTCAAAAGAGATGATTGGATTAATTAGATAAATCCACTGTATCCAATGCAATTGTGTGTTGTCCAGAAATATGTTCATGTTATTGGTAAAGGTATGGCCTCTGACACGCCGAGCGTTCGCGCGGTAACACTGGCATAAGGGTGACCATCTGCTCCCTAATCTGACAGCGCCGCAAATATGAAGTCCTTCACTTCCAATGAACGTTTATATTATTAGATTTATTCCACTTTGATAATTTAATCCACTTATGAATTTAGTCAGTGTAGCAGCCTGTGCTAATCACTGCGGCGATGGAAGAGGGAGGAAAAAAGAAAAAGAAAAAAAACACTGCAACAAAAGCTTGTCTTCTGATATTAATAAATCACAAGTTGCGGTTGCACTGTAAATATGTTTCAGCAACGTTTACCAAAGAAGGGGAGGGTTTTTATCTTATCTCTGTCTCTCTCTCTTAGGGAAAATATTGTAATTACCCCTTGGCGTTGTAGAGGAGTTTTTTTTGGGAGATTATTATTATTTTTCTGTTTTAATGACATCTGTACAAAGATATAAAAACGTGAAAAGAAAAGAAAAAGAAAACAGTGGTTGTCTATTATTCATATGTTAATGCATACTCCCTGAAAAGGGTGTGACATAAGTGATTCAACATGTTATTATTGTATTTTTGGGGTTCTTCTTTCTTCTGTCCTTTTTTCTCGCTCTCTTTCTCTCTCTCCTGGCGGAAAGCCTCTTTATTTGCCCAGTAAACGAGAAGAAGAGTAACACAATGCGTGTATGTGTCTTTTAAAAGGCATGTTTAGCCAGCAGAATGTTAACTAAGGTAAGCAGTGTTGTTTTAGCCCCTCAGTAACCACGCCAATTATCTGTAAACTTATTTTTTTCGACTTCCATGCATACTTAATGCATCCCCTGTTTCCCTCTCTCGCCATCTGCCCCCCCCTTGCACCCCCACCCCGCAACCCCCCCACACACACACATGCAACCCCCCTCCTCCCCTCCCCTCCCTCCCTCTTCAACACTCTGGAATTTTTATGAGATAGGACAAAAATGGGCACTTCCCTTATTAACATCTCACAGTGGAAATCAAATATGCAAGGAAAGTAGTGTATCTACTAATTAGTGCTGAATTCATAATTACTGTGCTCATTGATGGAGATACATTTGAATACGTTCATTTCCTTGGGGAGAGAGGCAGGCTGTCCGGGATAGACTGGAAGAGAGAGAAAAAAAAAATCCCCTTTCAGCCCCCTCCCCTCCCTTTTCTTTTGGAAATTAGGGATCCGTGGCACATGGCGATACTACCAGACTAAGATCCGAAGTGCCCGCAATTTTCTTCAGATATAATTAATCAAGTGAAGCATGTAACCTAATGAATGTGTTTGATATCCGCTCCTATTCAAATATGGGCTTTATCGCGATGTGCGCCGGAATTGCTCGGAGCTATGCACAGACAGTGACATTGCTTGGAAATGTTCTTCAACAGTTTCTTTTTGCGTGTAAACAATATCCATGCTTGTCAAGGCATGAAAAAAAAAAAAAAAACCAGAGACAGAGAGAGAGACACATTTTAATTGCAGTAAATTAATAACAATTAAGCCGCAGGATGCTTGGTATCTTGACAGTGCTTTGTTGTTGCCCTGGAGATAATTTCACTGAGTGCCTTCGCAAGTCTGTCATGCAGGTGAAAAGGTAGAGGGAGAAATTTTTAGCGAGAAAACAACAGCGGCCTGGTTCTCTTACACACTAGATTAAAGCAATACAGACTTAATTAAGCCAAACATTGACTCTGGAAGTTGCTGGATTATTTCAAGCCTTTCAAGACCACTTCGAAAAAACTATATATATTTTTAAAAAGTTGATGGACGAGTTCGGTGTTCGAGTGACGAACCGTCCAAAACAAACACGTGAAAAATGTGGAAACGCATGCGATCGCAATACGAGGAGACAGATAGACAAACGGACGTTGCGGGGAGGAAGATCCATAAGTCCTTACTGTGACCTCAGAGTGTCAGACCAGAGGAGTCACGTGACAGACAAAGGCTCTCTAATTAACAGAGAGGACTCTGGAAAGCCGCTCTGTAATGAGGCACCATGCTGGACCGGCCTCCAGTGAGGCACTCGGCCCATATGCAAGGCCAGCATTGCAGGAATTTACATACTGCAGGTCAATTGAACATATGCACACTCAAAACTGACTAATGACTTCCACTAGCGCTCTGATTCTATTTCACCGCCTGCTCTCAGGATGAGCGCGGTATAGAACACTAATGAGGATAACATTGGGAGGCGTATGACTGCAAACATTAATATATGTATTGAGACATGGGTTCAATATATTAAAAGTGGCTGCTGAGGGAAAACGAGTGCAGCCGCAACGTGTTTTTTTTTTTGTTTTTTTTCGCGGGGTTTTGCAACTCGCGAAAGCTTTCCCCGAGTCTTCTCCACACAAAGGCAGAGCATGCGTTTCCACTGTGTGGCTAATCAGCTGGGAGCAAAAGCCAATGTCCAGTAAAGTGCCCATCCTTGTCTTTTTGCCGCACATTTACTCCCAGACAGCTGATGCCTTCGCTACCTGTAAGGGGCCACCCCATTCACTATTAAAGCCTCTCCCTCAGCACCCCACAGTTTGGACAGTTTGGGACGCTCGGCATGGGAGCGTGCGTCCATCTGTGTGTGGCTGCGTGCCGGTGTGCATGACTGCCCCAGCCCGTGTGTGCCCGCGTGTCTATGTATGTGCGTGAAAGTGCAGGGGGGGGTCATGTTGTGGAGGGGGCGGCGTGGAGTTGGAAGGTGTTAAAAGTAGGAGTGGTGGTGGCGGCGGCGGTGGTGGTGTTGGGGGGGGTGGCTCTTATTTGGCTGGGTGTAAAAAAATGCCCCCAGGTCTCCTGATGGAAGAGACAGGTATTAGCTCTGAGACCTCCATAGTCCCAGCTTGCCATTAGTTTCCTCTCCAGCTGCACCAGGATCCGGACTATGAATCTGCCATGGCTGGTCATTCATCAGTTTCACAGTCCGCACCAGCACACACACATTCCAATAACAACACTGTGAAATAGTGAGTGAGTGAGTAAGAGACACGCGGAGGGGAGAGAGAGAGAGAGAGAGAGAGTGAAAGTGTGAGAAAAATATCTTGTCATACACAGACTTTTACTTCAGCCAGTGTGTACGGGCCACTCCGTACTGTACCTTTGACTCAAATGGGAGGCACATTAGTCCAGTGTGTGTGTGTCCAAAAACATGCCGCCGCTCAAATGTTTGCCCGAGTGTGTACACGTGCATGTTGAGTTCAGTCGTCCACAGAAAAAGGGGGCGATGAGACATGATATAAATTAACCGCGGGTTTTCTGCGCGCTGCCGTTTCGCACAGTTGAGCGCCCGGGCCCGGGTCCCACAGAGTGATGTGGAACTTCCTGTCAAACAGGAAGCATTTAAATGTTGGCTGGAGAGTTATGGAATTGCCTGTGGAAACATATTAGGGGAGGTCAAACGCAGGGGTCAGCACTCCAAGACTTTTTCCATGTCAAGGTCCCCTCTCTCGTCGCGACCCCTCGCGTTTTTTTAGTTCTGCCGGTTTGCTTTAATTGCCGCGCTCCCGACCGCAACCACTTGCACCTGAAATATTGAAATGTGCCCCCGTAAATCCATTCCCCCGTTGACAACCGGGCTGCTTTTTCCTTTAAATAAAACAAGTGAAAGTATGCTAAAACATAACAAATCAATAAAATATTCCGTTTCAGACCAACAGAGCTTTCTTTTTGTCCTAACCCCCCCCCCCCCTCTCTTTCTTTCTTGCTGCCCTGAGTGGGAAGGCCACACGCTCTGTCATGTAGTGTGTATGCTAACTCAAAAGGAAGGACAGGTCCTAGCGATGCGGTCGCTTGGGTTGATGTGACCAGGACATGGCCATGGCAGCAGTGAAAGCCCGGTTGAGCCGCGGTGACACGTCGTCTCCATCCATCTTCAGTCTGAAACATTTTACGCTAACTGACAGAGCGTGGCGCTTGCTTACCCACCTCCCAGAGGAAATAGTCCAGACTGGTGTCTTCTTGACATGCACTAAAGAGTGAGCAGTCCAGAGGTCCAGGGGGGCATTGTGTATTCAGTCTAAGACGAAAAGGTTAGATCCTCTGAAAAGAAAGTGTAGTTCAGTATATATATATTGTTGGAAGTGACAATGACTCTTCTTTTTTTTTCCTGCTGTGTTATTCAAGCAAATAGATTATTCTGTTTGTCCTTTCAGATATTTGTGTTGTTGTTGTTGTTGTTGTTGAGCACATGCCAAGTTGTGCTCTCTCTATGAGTGTGTGTGTGTGTGTTTAGTTATGGTGGAACTTTTATTGTTCAAAATTGTTTTTGGCTCCACATAACAAAAAAAATACAAAATTTAAAAAATGGAGACCAATGAGTTCAATTAAGGACAGTTAAATTCAGTTTCATAACTTAAAGGTGCCATATCTAAGAATGTGGCCAAAAACGGTTACTACATTCAATTTCAAAATGCCGAGGTCTTTTAGGTTTCGTTTTCTGACGTAACTGGCAACCCGTGGTCGCTCGGCAGCTGAGACTCTACTGACTGCAATGATTGGTAGACGGCGGTAGGTGGCGCCACATGCCAAAACATAAACATGATTTGCAGTCTGCAAAATATTTGTTTTAATGCAAATATTTTTGGTTGTACTGTTGTTGTTGGTGAGTTCAGTTTGTTATATGAACATTATTCCTGAGTCTCTGTGACATATTAGGAGGATTTTATGGCCAGTTGCTTTAGATTTATTAGATAATTCACCTTTATCAATTTTAAAATGTACTGCATGTATTACTTTTTGTTTGGTTAAAAAAAAAAAAAACTTACTGAAGTGAGCATTTCAAATCTTTAGCAGAGACGTGAAGTCTCTGAGGGAATTTCCTGATTCAATGTTTTCTTTAATTAGTCAAATTCTGATGAATTTATGTCATTTAAAATGAGTTTTCTTATTTTGGTGACAAAAAAAAGAAAAAAAGAATATCCTAACACAGATGTACAATGCTCACTGACAGACAATTTTTGTCCACACTTCTGCTCATATCCTGTATCTCGGTCAGGTACCAAAAGAAGGGGGGGGAGGTAGAAAAGGAGAATTGAGCAGTGGCTGTAGTAATAAATCACAGGATCGCTGGTGACATTCATACAATACGGATACAGTGTTAACTCAATGAGTCGGACAGCCCTAGCCTGTTCCTCCATCCTGACCTTGCCTCCCTGTCGTAATCAATCATGTTGGCACGGCACACACGTTCCTTATTTATTATTACTCCGGACCCACATGTACAGTAAACAATGAGTAGAATACATTGGAAAGACTGAGAGAGTGGGGTGCTATTATAAGAGAGGAGGTAAAGGTCCAGTGGAATAACCGGGGGGCATATGTGTCCAGCTGGCTGGTTAAAAGACTACGGAAACAGGGCGGTGAGCAGCCACCGTGGCCGATAACCGTTTTCGAAAATGACCAATAAGTGCCCGCTGCACCGAAAAAAAAAGGGTCACGGTGTTGTCACTGTTTAGAATTTACGCGCGTCGTGAAACATCACAGCGTATACGAGGACGCCGCACGCGCACGCCGCCGTGCACGCGCGTTATAGAGAGGTGCCGCTGAAGGTGTTTCCATGTTTCTCTTTTCTTTCTTATACTTCAAGATCACATTAAGAAGCTGTCAGACAGATGTCATTCAATTCCGAGCCTTTTGACTGCCCCCCCCCCCCCCCCCCCCCTTCCTTTTAGAATGATTGCAATTTCTCTTCTTGTTATTCTCAGGTAGCAGGTGTATATCCTGAGTGACAAACCACTTTCTTTGTATAAACTAATAGCTTACAAAGTCAGTGTAAATTAACAATGACCCCAAAGTGGAGCCCTCTCTACAACACCACCACAACAATCCGTGAAAGCCGGGCCAACGCGTCACATATAGTCCCATATGCAGCCTATGCAGGGGGCCTGTCTTGGCAACAAAACAGGGCCCCCATGTACAGCCAAGGGCCCCTGAACTCTTCATGAAGGATGGCTGGCTACGAGGAGGGCCGAGGGGGAGTCGGTTTAAAACACATACCATATGCAGTTAGGAAGAGCCTCATTTATCAGCCCCTGAAATTCCAGGGTTTTTACACCTCAGACCCCCCAGCACTTTCTCTCCTCCCCCTTGGGGTTAGCCACCTCCTCACTGTACAGCGCAGATGACAGGGCGCGGAAGACCTGGCTTTAACTGCACGGCCGCACAACTCTGATTCGTCTCTGCGGTGAAATTAGAAAAGGGGAGTGATTATGTAAGAAATCAAGTGGCAGGTTATGCAGCAGAATGCACGGTGAATAAGAAATTAAGTGTTTCCATGCGTTTTCTCTTACATATATATATACATTTTTTTGTATATTGTGTGCTTTAAGATGGATTAATCATCTGTAATATTTATAGAACTTATCACTCTCTACAATAATGTTGGATGAGTGTCTCTTCAAGAGTGATGGGACTTTCATTGGTATTAATTCTTATATAAAACACAATCTATCAAGCTGGACTTTAATATGCTCCCCAATAGATTTCAAATTAGGAAATAACTGCTTTCTCTGACGTGCAGCTGACTCAGGGAACAATACACACAACATACTTACATGAATTATACTTTTGCATTTTAGAAATATGATGTGAAACCTCCCGACCGTTTTTATATAACTGTAATTCTTTTAAATGTTTAGATTTTAACATATATTTACGTTGTGGTCACTCATCATTTTTCTTTTCATGTCTTTCTTTGTCATTGTTATTGCTTTTACTCCCCTTCTGTGTCTTTTTATCCCTCACAGTATAAATTAAGGTTGTATACATGTATATATATGTATTTCAGAACGTGTGTTTTTTTGGGGTTTGTTTTTTTTTTTCCTTTAGTTTTTCTTGTAAAGTCCATCAACCTCCCCTGTCTCCTTTGCCCTTCTCCTACCCTTCCTGTCCAAGCTCTTCTTCACAGTCGGACATCATCTGGCCCGTGAATGGCACATTGTTATGCTCGTTCCTCAGTGGCCGTCTGAGCAGATGCCACGAGCAGCCGCAACGCTGGTCCTCGCAACAAGGCTGGTAGCTCGTATTCGCCACAGAGGCCGTAAATTACATCCCGCAAACACACAAACACTTTGCGCTCAAGTGACTTTTGGGCAGTTTAGAGCACCATTGAAAGAGCACAGCATATCCTGATTTTTTTTTTTGAGCAAAGACTGGTTTCAGGCAGCGGGGGGAAGTGGCCCCGCGGTGCACGATCTTGGCCTAGACGAGGAGATCACGCGCGGACAGCTGGGCTTTGAACTTCTTACCCCTGCGCTCCTGGGGTCAACAGCTTGGTGGCCACAGAGGTCAACCAGCAGTAAGAGGCCATCTTCTAGTGAACTGCCGGACTTGTTTTGCCTGAGTCCCTGTGGCACGATTACGCCGCGGCGACTGGAGGTAGCGCTCTTTGGAGAAATCTGGTAAAGCGAAGTTTAGAAATAACATTTGGATTGTTCGCAGGCACATCCCGTACAACTGTATTTGGACAGAAAACTATGCCACAAATACATTTTTGAACTGAAAAAAAAAAATTCTAAGTCTAAAACAATTACAGGGTCCTGCCAACGCTGGGAGCCTTTATATGACGAAGTTAAGCTCACAAGAAGTACAGTAAGTAAGACTATAGAATCAAGATGAAGCACAATAAAGTATGATTTGTTATGATCTTGGGAAATACATGGCTCAAAATCCAATCAAACATATCACCAAAGTGTGTTTGAGAGAGAATCCCCTCCTTGTTGCGACTCACTACAGACAATATTTACACACCCAAATCCCTCATCTAGTCAACGGATGCATAGACTCGCTAAGATATATGGGTTACTTTATTCATAGCTCTTCAATTACAAAATCATGTATTGGGGGAAGAATAAATTAATAATAAAAACCCCCCTATCTGAACTTCTAATATTTTGCTTGGCGAAGGGAAACGAATTACCCTTTTCAGAACTGATGATGTATTACTAGCGTTTGATCCTTGGAGGTTTCACCATGCTCACATTCATTACTTTCAAGTGCTGAGGTGTATCTGCAATTAGAAGCACCTTGCAGTGGATTCCTGACACTCCGGCAGACTTGAAACACCAGATCATAGAATCATCACGGCATTATTCTGCAGGAGAGGGGACGGTGTGTCTCCTTCGAATGGAGGCAAAGATGGCGGGGGGGGGGGGGTGGTGGGGTGTGTGGGTGTGGGGGTGTCGGCTGGTGCTTAATTTAACCATGTGCCCGTAAGTGAGGGGAGCCGGTAAGCAAATGAGGACCTTTCATTAAATCAAAGGTGATTTTTGTTCTGCTAATGGGTGCCCCAAAAATCTAGTACAGCGGCGGAGCATGTGATCATTCTCTGTGGAGCTACGCTATACTGCCACAGACCGGTCATGGCTATTCTTATTACAGTATGCATAATGTAATGAGCGTGCTTGTTTAATTTAATCACGCTGAGTGGACTGTGTTAGTATTTCCTTGAAATGACAAAGACATACATGCATGTGGCCGGAAATAAATAATACAATAACTCACCCGGGTTTGTATAGTTAATGCTCCAGCTATTTTCAACAAATAGCAGGCGTTTACATGGTATATGTGGAGTAGTAGATGTGTGTGTTCTTCTTTTTCCCCCCGCACCGCTAAGCTTAGTTATACATTTTAATGTCTAATTCTCAAACGTCTTCGGAGTTATTGTCGTCAAGAACTGCAAGCGTCTTCAAGTCCGCCACTGATTGGTCATGACAGGGCCAAAATGGCCACTGCGGCGAAACACCTCAGAGAAGCAAAGGAAGTTTAGCCAAAAAACACGCTGAGCCATTATGTTAAAGTAAACGACAGCACTTCCTAATGTCATTTGGCAGTGCTAGCACTCAGCAATTAGGGCCTCTCTTAATGCGACGCTGGGAGCATTTCTCCTCAAGGTTAGCGCCTCATTTCCCCACGATGGGTCTGCAGGGCCGCACCAGATGCATTGTGGGAGCTGGGGGGCACGAGTTAGGACAGGTGTCCGCCACCTTGGATATCTCCCTCGCAGCTGGCACCAGCTGGCACCCCCAGTGCCCCATCCGGACGGTCTGCTCTCTCTCTCCTCCGTGGAGGAGAAGGAGGAGGCAGGGGGTGGAGACTGAGAGGGGGGGCATGTCAAGGGCAGACCTGGTACAAGCTCACTCACAGGGCACCCATGCCATGACATGACCTGGCCACTAGGGGACCTGCCAGCAGTGAGGGGTAGGAGTAATGTGGTGCAGCCGTGCCCGTTTTGAGACCTGCTCCAGCGTCCCTAATGGACCGGCAATGATGAGGCCCAGCAGTGCCAGCGGGTCAGAGGCAGCTTCTGTGGAGGACGCTGCTCTTCCCACTGGAGAGCAGAGGATGTCATGTCTGAAGGTGGTCTCTCTGGATGCACAGCAGCCATTTTTTTGCCAAGAGGTATGTGGCAGAGGAATCTTTAAATGACTGAATTACTGGGGTATGTACTCTGTGTTTGCACACGCACCTTGCCTATACACACACATACTGGAGCTATATCCACACGAATCATATTTTGTAAAATAAAATATCACATTTAGAAACCTAATTTATAATATAATAATTTCAAATACAAACAATTTATTTTACACTAATTCAGTGCCTCATACTCTGAAAATGAGTTGCTTATACTTTAAGGTGTTACTAATTAAAGTCATTTGTTTTTGGTGCATATACAGTAAGTAGATTATACTGTATATACATTTATATATAATGTTAATTATATGATATCAGGAATTAAAAAACAAATTCATCTACATTACATTATTTAACATAACACATCATTTGTGCGGCGAAATTGTTTTTCCTTATGCGCAGGAAGAATATATTAGGAGTTCACATAGAATCACTTTTATAGTAAATACTGTGGATTCACAATCACATTTGTTTTTTGTTTGTTAATATTTTTGTCAGAGGTAAAGGAGCTAAATGCTGCAGGGTGAGAGTAAATTATTAAGAATGTAAAGTGGCAGACGTGTCTCCAGTCAGGAGAAATCACTTCACATTATAAGCACATTACGTCCCAGGCAATACCACACAGTAGTTTGCTACTCATGATGCGAGTTAATTCACTTAATATGTCTTTAATGGGGAGCGGCTTTTCTTTGTATAAAATGGTTTTTCCACACTGACCATTATCTGAAATCAAGCCTAATGATGGCTCCAGTTTATGATAATGACCATTATCACACAGGCCGCCGTCGCGTGTCTGCCAAATGATCAAATGATCTTGCGTTTCTTACGTGCAATATGAATTCGTTAGTCATGTAAATTTAAGCCCCTTGATGAAGCCACTCCACTCCACGACACACACACACACACACACAAACACACACACACTAATTTCTCCTCACAGCCTCCTGTATATTATTAAACATCTGATGAATTTGTGGCTGTTGTTCAGACCTTATATTGAACTAAGGCTCCTTTTGAAGTTGTTAACAACCCATCGCACATCATCTCTGCCCCCCATCAGCCATTAACGGACCAAAAAAAAAAACACACACACAAAATAAATAAATGGTGAAATCCCATAGTTAACACAGTCATCAGCTTCAGTGTGTGTAGGTAACTGTGAGGCAATAATAATAATTTGTAATAACACACGCTGGCTCGTGTGTGTGTCTGATGCCACATGAATCCTTTGAAGTGCAGACTGTTGATTACTGTAAATGAGAGCTGTTTCAGGGTGGATTGTGGGTAATTATATGCAGTGCACCCCAGGGAGCAGTGCTAGGACCCAGGGGACGGCGGTTCCACAGGAGAGAGTGAAGCACAGACAGAGCAACACATGCTGGGCCACCGATTCCCAGCATGAAACAAGTCAACAGGCCTGTCTTTTATTTCTAATGTCTGTGATTTACATGAAAGAACCACTGTCACCCAACCGCAACAGAGTGTTGCACATGCCGCGGTTTTGATTGACAGGATTTCATATTTCACATGTCCCTGCCCCCCCCACCACCACCACCACCACCACCACCATCACCCCTCCTCCTCCTCCTCCTCGCTCCCTGAACAACTTGATGATGATTGCAGCATTATAACATAGAACATATTGTCAGTCTAGCTACTGTGAAATCCTCTGTATTTAGCATGTGTGTGTGTGTGTGTGTGTGTGTGTGTGTGTGTGTGTGTGTGTGTGTGTGTGTGTAGTGTAACTGTAAAGCAGATGAAATGTATTATTATTATCTATTGAGAGCACGAAAAAAAAATGTTACTATAACAGCGATAATCTTCATCGTTAATCTCTCTTGTAAAAGTTGATTTTCTATCAATTGTTAATGAATAACAACACATTTGTAATAATTTGGTCTTAATGAGGAGCTCGCAATTGCTGAACATTTTTCTTGTTTTTTTAAGAAAATGTCCAGCTACGTTATGCAGTGTTGTAAATCATTCATATGTTTATATACTTCTAATAAATATTAAATACCGGCGGGTTAAAGTCACCAATTTTTCTAAGTACATATGTATATATATGTTTTTTTTTTTTCTTTAATTGTTCTTATCTATCACATATACATTGAAAATTGAATTCAAATTAGGATGCAATGTGAGGCAAAGTTTCCAATCACGCTGGGAGCCCTGCAATCTCTTTCTCTTCACTTGAGCTCATTTCTCCACTAATGACTTTGCCCTCTGATGCAAGCCAAGGGATCATCAAAGGCCCTTGAAACAAAAAGGGAAATATAGCAATTACTGGGACTTTCATCGGCAAGAAAGAGATTAAAAACCCTGTGGTTGTATAAGCACCCGAGAAGCAAACCGAGATCTGTTTCACTATTAAATGTATATTCAAGCACTTCACCGCAGATGTTATTCATCATCAGCATGTTCCTCCTTTTCACCACCTTAATTCTTTTTTTTTTTTTTTTTTTTTTTTTTTTTCCTTTCCAAGCATGATAATAGAATCAAATGTATTATGTATTACTAATCACATGATAAAAGCCTGTGGTGCTAGTAATGCATGTAGATTCCAAAATGCTGTGCATGTACAAGAAAAGTCATTGCCTTTTTAACAGTGGCCTGAGGGAATGGAATTGTCCCTTAGCCTCCATAACCATTGACACAAAAGGTCCCCAAACAATTTCAAATTACTGCTTTATTTCTCTCTCTTATATAATCCACCCACATTATTAAATCTACCACCTTCTGGGACTTTACTGATACAATAATATTACAGTGCTAAGATGTTTACATTCGAGACCGCTAGCTTTCCTTGTTATAAACATGTATGCCCTAAGGACTTGTACAATACGTATGCATACTACTTGGCCTAAATGAGGCACAGGTCATTTTCTTTTTAAGGAAGGGGGTGGGGGGGTGTGTGGAGTTAGGGGGGGTCAATATTACCTCAAGCGAATAGGGCCAAGGCCAACACCATAACCTGACTGAGCAGAAAATGGCTCCTGATAGTCACAGATGACATCTATTATACATTAAACACGCTTGTAAATATTCACTAGTCAGGGCATTCAAATGGAAAATATGGTTTAGGTCAAAGGTCTATGAAAATGTTGTCTCCAGAGGAAGTCCCCTTAGAATAGAGGCAATGATGATAACAGGGAGAAACACCCATAGGGGACTGGGGAGAACATTAAGAGTTGTTTTACATGTTTGACTGTGGGACAGCAATGATACCAGGGAGATAAATGATGGGCACTTATCAGACTGGACTGACCTAGAGTTATGTACCATGGCTAATGGAATGTAACACTGCCATCAATTATACACCCGGGAAGGCAGATTTACAATGAATTAATGTCCAGTAAAGTTTTTTTTTTTTAATATTATTTAACTAATTATGTTCAAGCATTGAAAAAACAATTAAGAGCACACACACAGAAAAAAAAAAAAAAAAAATGAGGGGTTAATGACGTGAACATTATTGAAACGCAAGGAACGGCAAAGCACATAAGGTGGAGGGACAATACGCGTGGACGTCAGTGTTATTAGCGGTTTGTCTCGCTGACAGGATCACATGGCTCGAAAATTATTTCATCATGTTCAAGTCCAACTGTGGGACTGCGGTGTTATCTTCTATTTTTGTCTCTCTCGGCCGTATATTTCAGAGGCCAGGAACAATGTAGTCTGACAGACATATTCTTTATGAGGGGCTCGTGGTCTCTCTAATTTGACACAGTTGTCAGAGATAAAGCTCCTTAGAGAGTGTGGCCATGCTCTGGGTAAGAATGGGGATTAAATTAACACCCCCACCTTCACATCCTGTGACCCCAATACTGGAGAATAAAACATACATGGTGATTCACTTCAACACCCATGTACATCTCCCTTCCAACTTCATCACCCGGTGTATTCGAGGGGGGTTTATTCCTAAATAAAGTAATAATGCGCCGCTGTGCCTTTTTATTTTTTCTTGCCCCAAGATTGTGGATTTAATTAAATAAAAAATATGACATATTCACATATAATATAATTTATGTTACGATTGCAATAAAGTCAAAATGACTATATAGGGACACAGAGCTGTTTATCAACAAGCCTCCCTGCAGTAAATGTGGCGTGTGAGAGAGTGAGACGACACCTCACACACGGTGTAACAATACACTCCCTCTCCTAGGTAGTTTCCTATCAAATGACCCGAGCACACAAAATCAAATCAACACTGGAATGGATCATATCAAATTCTAATGAAAACATAATGTGCTCTTAAAATGTGTGTTGGCCCGGCAGCCAGTCATCCAGAGAGTCTCCCCCCAGATGACGTGATGAATAGGGAACACCGATCGAATATGCATCAAAGTCGAGCTCATGATTTATGTAATAGCAGTCACTTGGACACTGATTAGCTGCTCTGTCAAGCGTGTAATACGAGAGGCACAACCCCTGGTTTATCAGTCATTTATCTGAAGTGCGTCCTGATATTATCACTGGATCCTAATGTCATCATTATGCCGCACAGCATGTGCGGGCCAGTGTGTCATGGTGCCGGCGACACTGCCTGTCAGGAGTTCAAGCCTCTTCATTTGCAAAGTGCTCAGACATTCATAGCACAATGTCAACAGTAAAATAGAGAAGGCACATCATATCAGAGACGGAGGGACGGCGGCGCAGAGGTACACTAAATAAGTGGGCACTGGAGGGTACAGGGAAATTTTGTCACATCTATAGTGGCTGCGGCGTGTGATGATCAGGCTAATTCTTTTGAGAGGGGCGGAATAACAAAGTGTCAAAGTAAAAAAAAAAAAAAGAACAAAATAACATGTTGTGTTTTTTTTTTCTTCTTCTTCTTCTTCCCCATGCCTCCTTTATAGTTTGATTTAGAGGAACACACAAAACATCTACTGTACACTGGGTTTATACACAGGCAAGAACACCCAGACCTCCTTGATGTGCAATGTGAGGCCCACAGAGCCATTTTCTCCTGATTAAAATGCACACACACACAGTGATGTGATGTGTGTGTGTGTGAGAGAGAGAGAGGATGGTGGTTGTTCAGTCTGTCAGGACTTTCCTGCTCTCCTGGAGAATATCTGATATCACAAACGACTCCAACTCCTCCCACGCCAACATGAGAGTGAGACTGCAAACACAGGAAACAGCCAGAGAAGCAGACAGGCAGTGTTTGACTGAGCGGTGACAATCATATGCATATAATATACCGGACGTACAAAAACTGCTAATAAACAATTTCTGTCGCGATGACAAAAAAAAAAAAAAAAAAAAAAGGAGGTGAGGGTTGTTATTCCCACAAACATCTGGTGCATGTACACTAAGAGGAAGCAGCGAGACATATAAGTCCATCAACACCTCACACAAACAAAAAATTACAGGGGGGGAAACTGAACAGGAAAAGGAGTCTCTTTGAGTCTCGAACAAAAGATATCAGACCATGGCTGCCAACACAGACAGGGCACCACACCTTGGCAATGATGCGGCTCACAATCAAAGGAACAGTCGTCATCAGTGGGGTCGTGTTTTTAAAGGATATCTTAAAAAGATTTGAAAATACGTGTCGTTATGGAAAAAAAAACAATGAGTGTGGCGCCTTTAGTACACAAAGCTGGTGTGTCATTCACACGCACTTCGTGGCTGTTTATTTCGACGAAGCAAGTACTTCCTGTTGTTTTTTTAATAAATATATGTATATATATATAATTATTTGCACTCATCAGAATAAATATATATGACTGCACAAACACGAATGCAAAATGGTGCAAAACAGCCTTCAGCTTTAATTAATTTTAATATTCAATAAAGAAAATGTGTCCCAAAAAAAAGGGAGCAAAAGCTGTTTTAAAGTACATTTAAAATTGCACATTTGAGACTTTTTTTTTTTTTTTTTTTGGAAAAGTAATAAAGCAAACACAGAAACATCCAGTGTGGCTGCCACATAAGATAATTGTCTGGCCACTGAAAGGAGCATTAAAATGAATTCTAACAGTATGGCTCAGAAGATCCAGCAGAGGGGGCTGCTTACTGCAATCATATGCTGATTAATTGAGCTTGATTCTCCCCATGCTGGGAACATAAGTTGTCCCACACTGTAGGCTACATGTTGGTATGTGGGTAAAGGTTACAAGGCTTTATGGAAGTCACCTTTTACCACAGGTAGCCCCTCGTATCGTTTCTGATGAACATTAAGAAAACATTGATTTTCTGATGATCCCCATCAAGCCTTTATCAAACTAGGTTATGTTCATTTTTATTAATCGTGCATGTTGCTCTCTAATTAGCTAATGAGAGACAAAAAGCAGGTTTAGAGCAGGAAAATGCAAATGACTCTTAGAAAATAGCACAAAAAAAGTAAATGGCAAGGCTGAGAATCATTCTTCATTGAAATGTCAGAGATAAATGGCTCAAATGTCACATCAATTAAAACGGGGGACAGTTAGTAGTTCATTAAAGAGAGAGCCATATTGCACCGTCGGGTACCGTTGCCAACCCTTACTATCTGGGGCAGACTGGCAGCGGGTCCAGATGGCACGGAAATCCTCACAGATTTCAAAATGGTCTCTGCAGGGGTGGCGTTTTCTCCCCCCCCCCCCACAACCCCCCCACACCCACACCCACCCTCACCGCTGAGATGGGGTGTGGGCCACAGGCCCACGCCGGCCTACACATTCCAAACGGAGGCATGCAGAGAGCTGAAGGCAGCAGCACAGAAATAAAAATAAAAGCTGAGCAGAGGACAACAGATACTTTTTTAAACAATACAAATGAGGCCACACGCTCGGTCACAGTGACTTGAAATATGTGCTTCAACTAAATCTCTGATAGCTCCAGGCAACGTCAGGCAAATCTCTTGCCTTCAAACTGCATAAAACTCTAATGAAACGACTGAGCACTGACTCATGTGCTGCTGCTCCTAATAACATGCTGACTGTATTAGTGGCAAATACTCAAGATCTGTCGTCATGGGTGCTTCTTTTTTTTTTTTCTTTCTTTTTTTTTTTACCCTGGAAAAATTATACCTGGGATCCTTGAGGCCTTGCTAAGAATCTAACACTGGAGATACAGAGCTGGATAAGTGTCTCAGCAGCAGCTCCTCTGTGTATGAGTCCAAGTCAAATCCCAAGTCCCCACTGTCTGGTGTCCAAGTCACCACAGAAACAAAGAAAAGGTTACATATATAATATAATATAATATAATATAATATAATATACTATAATATACTATAATATAATATAATATAATATAATATAATATAATATAATATAATCAATAAGTGTATGGGTCCAAACTGTGCTACTACATGTCCTTTTTTTCTTGCTGTAAAACTCTCACATTTATCAAATCCCTAAATTACTCTTTGGTGTCCTGGAAATCTCCTGAAGGACCCCAACAACATCACAACTTGAGCCCTTCAGCGTCCGTCCCTGGAGGGAGCGCAGAGGGGGGGAGGTGGAAGGGGGGCGGGGTCTTTGTGTTGACCAATCAGAGAAGCAGAGCGGGACTGTCCCTTCTCGTGATTGGCCGGCACGACCACGCGGCGCGTGAAAACAGGAAGCAGACTTTCTGTCACGTTTGCTCTGCTGCTGAAGGAAGAAGCGCGGTCACCGAGCACGGACGTTTGAGTCTCTAACGTAAGCTACAGTGCCAATTTAAAGTCATTGCAACCAAGCTTTGCCATAGTATTTTGTTCATAAACTGTC
This sequence comes from Microchirus variegatus, assembly GCF_963457635.1. Classification (NCBI taxonomy): domain Eukaryota; kingdom Metazoa; phylum Chordata; class Actinopteri; order Pleuronectiformes; family Soleidae; genus Microchirus; species Microchirus variegatus. The sequence goes on along the minus strand of NC_139812.1, from coordinate 20,609,998 downwards.
TGTAGCTGTGACTTCCAACTACACAGTGCTGTATATCAAGGAAAGCTATTCGCTCCTGCCAAAACGAATCCCCGCTTAGTTTTTACACAATATATATTTTACACTATCCCTTTCATCTTAATTTTACGTGTTTCCATATCACATGTACACTTAAAGGATTTCGCTGGTGTTTGTCTGCCGTTCGGCTCACATTTCCATCCATCTTAAATCGCACACCGAGGACACATGTTGCATTTCTACACCTGCGCGGTCTCACTGCTCTTTCTACCCAATTAATCACGCAGGTTTGACCAGGAACTGGTCTAATGAGAAACGAGTCGCATGATTGACGAGCATGAGGAAGCTGCCAGTGTGTGTGTGTATGTGTGTGTATATGTGTGTGTGTGTTTTTGTTTTTTTTCTTAAGCAACACAAGCTGCTTATTGCTTGTTTGTTCCTTACCGTGAAGAGCTGGCTGTACCTTCAGCTAGTCAAAAGTAGTCACTTATTAGACTAGCTCATTGCGCCGAAAAAGGCAGCAAAACAAACATGATAGCATTATTTTTAATCAGTGTAGACTATTAACCAGGGCCATTATTGCCAAAGTCCATTATTCCATCTATGAGTCTATTACCACCAGCTTGCTAAATGGTAGGCAGTGAGTGTGTTCAGCGCTTATCCAAAGTGCACTGACTGTACCATTGTTTGGCTCAGAAATTTCTCGCCTTTATTGTCAGTGCAGGCAAACCCCTGATGAATACAGTGAGAGAGCAGCAAGACTAGAAACAAGAAAGTTGAAGGAGACGCATTTGTGATCGCACACCATGACAGATGTGTGTGTCTGTGTGTGTGTGTGTGTGTGTGTGTGAAGAGGTGTGGTGAAGGGGTAACTCAAACCAACTAAAAGGGAAATACTGTAAATGCATGGCTTTCCTTTTCCTTTGTTACCTCCTTTTAAAGCTAACAATACACATGTCCATTCTTTATTCCACCGCAGAATTGTCTTTTAATGCTTAAATGTATAGTGTAACATCCATGTACAAAACACCACCAGATTAAAATGTCAATTTTTAAATTAAAAGGTACAGGTTAAGGTAAGACCATGTAGACACACCATTGAGAAAATACATGCACTGTTTAGCCACACAATTAAAATAGCTACCTGGTTTTCAAGTCATTTTGAACTTACACAATCACATTACCTTTTACCTATTGAACCGTATTCATTCACAGAGAGGGCTGCAACAATAAACACTTACTGGTTTTAAAGTCGTGGCCAGTATAGTTTCCCTAAACACAACGTGACATCATATAATTACTTTTAAATTTCATTTCTCCATTTGTTTGTTTTGATCTTTCAGTCTAATATAAATATCCGTATCTTACACTTGTGTGGCGCTTGCAAGAAAATTATTAAATTAATGATAAGAATAGTTGTGATTTGGCTGCGAATCCTTGATTATCTGTGAGCTCGGGTTGTTTTTGTTTCTTGATGCAATAAGCCTTTTACTGGACTGAATTTAATGACTGTTAAAAGTTTGAAACGCACCGTCACTTTCCGTGTTGTTTATTTATATGCCCTACAGATAAAAAACATAGATTAAAAATGTCATTAGTGGAGAATAAAATCTCCACCTTATTATACTGGAGCTGCAACATATAGTCAATTACTGTTTTGTTACTGGACAGAATATTAGTACTATTTATTTCTATACAGTACAAATACACACGCGAGTCACTTTTGAGAGCAAAAACTTAATTCTGTGGTCACAGTTTGTCGTATTTAAGCTCCATTAGAGTCTGAATGATATAATTATATAGTGTGCAGGTTATGCTGGTTGTACATAATGTATTTAAAAAGATTATTTCCAGGGTCTGGGAAACTACGAAGGAGCTTTTCACACTATTTTTCCGTTAATTGGCTTAGTAAAGGGTTAAAATAATTTATGGAGAAAATAATGCAGATTAATGAAAGTAATGGTTAGTTGTTGCGCTGCATACATCTCAATTAATATACAAATGTTTGTTAAAAATGCATGACCGTGGATTACAAGCGCCATTAAAACCAAAACAAAGGAGAAAGATATTGTGTTTGTAGCCTTTAGACACTTTTCAGATCAAGGTTCCGGGAACGAAAGGTTTCCTTGGTTGAAACTCTTACAATCAATGTGACCTTTATTTATTATAACCCCCATCTCTCAAAAACTCACATATAACATAGTCAATCATCTCTCCTTCCCTCAAAGTAAAAATAAAAAAGGAACTGCTGTCTGGTTATTGCCAGTATCCATCTCAGTCGTCAGAAAAGCTGCACGTTTTTGCTGTTGTTAAGGGCTGGAAACCAGAATCCCATCGGAGTTGCACCCTAAGGAACAAATTTAATGCTAGAAAAACATCCCGGCCATCAACCAAAAATGACGGATTGAAAATAATGTCGAGCTATCTTGGGAATCCCCCACCAGACAAGGGAACAGACTGCATTGTTTTTCTCATTTATGTGATATATAGAACAGAAAGAGGGGAAAAAATGGGCGATTTATTGGTTAGATAGGCGTATTCTTTCCCATGCACAAAAGAAATATTGGATAGTAATGTAGGGATCAAGTCACATCATGACATTGTTTGGAGGCTAGGTGTTCAAATATGTAAGTCATCATCCGTTGGTGGGCCGCTAGGTTTTCAATAGATCACTCAATGCAAATGTGTGTGGGAAATTGTGAAAGTTGCCACATGAATATGTCAATGAACGCCGTGTAATTTGTGCTTCCTTAGCAGGGCAGCGAGATGAAGAAGCAGAGGGAGAGCCAGTGCACTCAGAAGACCATCTCATTGCTGAGCCCCCTGGGGACGATCCAAGTCAGTGGATGTGAGAATGGTGTGCACACCATCCAGATCCTAATGGATGTCGCACCTGCTGAAAGGTACTGTACAACAGCCGGGCTGGTGACGTGATAAACAAAGGTGTGAAATTTACAGGCAGACAGAATCCACTCCTGTGATGGAGTGCCACCATTCCTCATTGGAAGCAGGGCATTTTTGTAGATCCCACAAGAAATATCCTGGAGAAAGTTGGGCAAATATGAGCCGGCGCTAGAAATATGAGGGGCACTAGAATACAGTTGGGCTGGAAATTAGATTTCTGATGGCATGTGGTTGTGATTCTTCCCGCAGTATATTTGAAATTTCAGAAAAATAACTTGTTTATTACCCACGAGGGAGTTGATTAGAGCTGATGTCTGTAGGGTCACAAAAGGCCATGGGGAGCATGGACTGTTCCCTCCCTGTTTATTTATGTTTCCTCCAAGTTGAATGCAGTCGTTCCGACTGTCAACCGACACTCAGAAATGTAATATGTGATTGCATTTCGTGCCCTGCCCATCCCTCAAAATTGTTAGAATGCTGACATTCTTACTGAAGCGATTGAAACTGATTAAACCCAGCATTAATAAGTACTTACTCCATATTTTTACAGGTCCACATCCTACATCTCGGATTAGTTTTGATTTGATTGAAATTAAATATCCATGTATCGCCGATTTGCATTTGATAACCTTGGATGGTTTGGGAAATTAAACCGTTTTCAAAAGCACCCGGATAGGAAGTTATCCTTTTGAAAACGTACGTTCAAATTCTAATTTATGGAAACCCATTAATGACCTTGTATATTATACCTCAACATGTGTTTCCTCCTCGACTGTCTCCTATTTCCTAAAATTCATCAAGCAGTAAAAAAAAAAACATTCGACTTGTTGTTAATGAGTTGAAGTGAGAAAATTAATAATATGGAATTTTGATTATGGAAGATGTCCTGTAACCATGCGCAAGCACCTTTTTTCCGTCTCCTCGTGAACGGGGTTTAATTTGTGTGTTCAGGTTCAGTAGGAATATGCAAATGAATTTAATGATTCGCATCACTAGATCATTTCTCAGTTTAATATCATTTGCTATGTCGGTCATAAATGAAGCTTCGATCGCATCGCCGCGAAGGTGTGAGCGGGGAAACGACCAAAGCAGATGTTTAGATTTTATCACAACCAGTTGAATAAAATGTCATTGTCGTAAGACGTGAGGTGGTGGGGGGCTGGGGTGGGTGGGGGGGGAGCGGCTCCGCCTCAGATATATGGAGTAACGCCATGTAAACAGGCATTAAGGGAGGCGAGATAAAGTGACAAAATATAGGCTTATCTTCGCAACTGGCTTTACATGTAGATCTCACAAAAGCCCGCCAGTAGCAGTAATAGTTCAGATCAGCCATTTCCATTGATTTATTTATGACATACTAAACAAGGCTCTTTCCAGCTTTGGATGTGTTGTGGCACAGGCTTAGGAAGTCAGCGTGATAAATGATCTCTAAGAGCATATTTTTGGATAAGGGAGGTAGATAAGGTCCATGCATAACATCAAGTCAGACCTGCAGCAGATATTCGTGAGCCCCGTCAAAGATTTACCGGCTTTTTTTCCGACCGCCCGTGTTTTGTTTTCCAGAACTCACTGTTTGGTCAGCGCTGCCAAAACAGCCAAAGCAGCCGCAAACGCGTTTGTGGCATTGATAGATAGTTATTGATAAATGCCATTATAGCTACATAAATGCCCTTGAAGTATTGCTTACACACCATGACCGTCAGCTCTTTCTAATAGAAACGTCTCAAGCCCCTTTTGCTTCCTAACTGATCTTAGGAACATTTCCTGAAATCAACCTCCTCTGCCAGTCTAACGACAGCCCTGAAGGCACCATCAGATGAACAAATTCATTACATCTCAACAACCCCTGTTGGGGCCCTATACGCACCAGCCTCCCTGTTAACCGCCTTCTCCCCTCTTTAGTTTTTTAGCATGGCCTCGGCGTTCGCAAGGAAAAATGATACGCATTTTGTTTACAGGAGATTACTATTATCTGAAATATGACGCCCCGTGCCTCTTTCATACAGCGCACAGACACATAATACAGAGGAAATCGTAGAGCACTTTTTTTATTAGGGTGAAAAATGAAAAAAAGGGCTGGACTCCTGCCCCAAGACATTTTGTGAGCATATTATTTTACAATGCTTTGATCAATTTGTCTGTCAAGCTGGCTGAGATGTGGGGGAGCAGGAAAAAAGCAATTTAGCTTGTGAGGTCCTCAATAGAAATGTACTACAGGAGCCTGTGTATGACATGTTGCATTAGAACCTGAGTAGCCTTTATTGCTTGATAATGTCGCGAGGCAATGCTGATATCAATCACCCTTTAACAGCACGGTGTGATATGTTTTTATGAAAAGCAAAAATAAATAAATAAAAAGAAAATGCATGAAGCATTTCTTAGAAAATAATTGATTTAATTCTGAGCTGAGGGATTTCTACTTTTAACAACATAAATATATATATTTTAAAAAATATTGTGTTGGAAGAAACCCACACACACACAAAAGGCACAACATGTGCTAGAAGCTAAAAATTGTTTAGAGCACAGACTCCTTGCATATGCTCTTATAGAAAATTGTAATTAATTTTACACGGATAAACATTCAGTCTCATTTGCATATAAATATAAACAATATATTTGTGCGTTTGAATTCCCAGCACACTTGAGTCACGTGATCTGCCTAAAATCCTAAGTGGGTAAAACCAAAAGAAAAAAAAAAAAAAAGAATTATCATTATACTTCCCAGGCCATAAATCTGCCTTTTTTTCTCTGACACAAAGCCTTATAAATCTGCGTCTGATTTTTTCCACATTGCACATTGTTTTTAGTTAATGATTTTCATCTGTTTGTTGTTGCTGTGATAGCGGGGAAATGTACCATATGTTCCTGCAAAAGACAAATGATTAGCAAATGAAATTCTGGACAGCTGTCTGACTGAAAGTGTTTGGTTGATAGCATTCTGCTACCATAATTAGCTTAAGCTTTGGGTTAATTAACTTTCTACCTGGATATGCATAATAATAGCATTCTGCAGAAAAGCCAAGGAGCTTCCAGTGTATCAGCAGCAGAGGCTGGCGATTTCTTTCTTTTTTGTTTTATTATTTTGTATTTCAGCGGCATATTTCAATTTCAAGAGGCCGATTTAGCTCGGGGAGCATCGTCAAATATTGTAGATTTGACTCCTCAAGCCAGATAATTCTGAAACAATAGGGGTGTATTATGTGGCAGAAATGCCATTTCTGAATGTAATTAAAGCGGATGAAAGCAATCACCAATTTTTAAACGCTTTTGTCTAGCATGAGGCCTACTTGTAAAAAAAAAATACCCATCAAGAGGAGAAAAGAGGCAAGAGAACCCCCAAGTCCTTATATAAGAGGCCTTTGAGACTGAAGTGAAGTACAACAGTAATTAGTCTTTTGTATGAATTTGCTGGCCATGGTCATGATTAGTTAAGCATATGAGAGGACTGCAGGACTGTATTGCTCTTAAGGAGGAGGGTGTTAAAGTCTATTTATCACCAGTTATCCTCACAGCTTTCCATTATCACCGACAACACTGGATGGGGCCTGAGAACAGCCTAATTGTTCCTGAGGTGGAGTGTTTTTGTGTCAAACCTGTCACCCCCACTCACGCTGGCATTCATAAGCAGCCAGACATTTTCCATATATCTAGCCCTTAATACCCAAGCTGTCACAACAGCTTTTTTGCACACTAGTACCAGCGCTGGTGTGAAATATCTGAGGCGATGCATTTATCGTTTTTCTCACACTCGTGTAGTGTTGTGAATCAATGTCCTGGTTCACACTGAATAGCAGTATGGTAAATGTGCTCCCTGTTTGGGGCCTGTTTACATGATGTGCTCACACACCAGGAAACATGGCAACAACTTATTATTTTTTCTCCCCCCCCCGCACCTCCACCATTATTTCTCCTTTTTCTTTCGCTGCCTCTCTGTCTTTCTCTCTTTGGGTGTGTTATATTTAGTCTCACATATAATTTTAATCAATTTTTCTAGGCTACGTCGACACAACTGTGTGCCAAAGAAACTGCTTACATTTGTAACTAAAATGCTTTGTCATACAAACAGTGATCCGCTGAGGTATTGAATGAAATCATCAATAAAGCAGGGGGGAGACATTTTGACATAGTCCCTTTAGAAATGGTATGAATAATTCATTGTGTAATGATATTCAGATTATTTTTTTTTGTTCTATTTTTTTTTTTTATTGTGGCCTTAGAATATTGTTTTGCATGTTGTGAAGTGTAGTACTCAGCTGCGTATTCATTAAGGTGCTGCTCCCACTGGCCCTTGGACCCATCTGTGCTTTATGTTTATGCGTCCGTCTCCCGGGACTCGCCCAATCAGGCTGCATGTGCCATTTCCTGTGTAAACCAACACCTGTGCAACGCGCTACCTGTAAACCGCCCATGTAGACGAGACAGCGGCGTTTACTCAGATGAAAATCTGCAAATGTTGTGGTTTGAGAAAAGGACCCTCCAGGGTCGGGACAGGAGCTGAGTGAGAGTTGCCTCTCGCTCTACACACCAAAGCCAAAAGCAGCTCCAGCTATTTTTTTTTTTTTTGTCTTTCTTTCTCCCTGTTGTCGTCCAGGAAGTTTTTCAACCGCGAGGGTTTGTGCTAGTTTGTTTTGGAACTTGATTGGATTCTATATCTGCAGCACGCAGAAGCGTACAGTGTGCGACATGCTAACGCAATATGCAGGGAGATGATTCTGCTCTGACATCTTGGAAGGGGAGTACGAGTCAATTATGCCCAAGTGTTGTTCTTGCTTATCTTCCTGCGGCACCAAACAAGGATTTAGTCAAGGATTTAGGGGTGAGGGGGCGGTGGTGGGGATCATGGTAAGCGGTTCACAACAAAACACTCAAAACTCCTGGGAGCGGGCACTGATTTAAAAATAAATTACAGAAGACGAAGCGCTAACACTCAAGGGCCCTCAGCAGTGCTGGCGTACACAGGTGAAGATTAGCCTCCTCGCTAATCAGAGGAACAAGGCAGTAATTTGCTCTGAACACAGACAGTAATTAGGACTTGGTGACACTGGATTCCCATAATGCCTTTGTGCTTGACGTGGTCAAATTTTGACAGAGGCTATCCATGCAGGGTCACTGTCCCTCCAGTCTCTCGGCCCTCTTCAGTTGAGGCTCTAAAAGGTCCCTGCAGTTACAGCAGATCCCTAATGTACTTTATGCCTCCCTCACTGGCTCCTTACCATTCGGGTAATTGGAATCTCTTACTGTGGCACTTGAGAATAGAGGCTAAAAACGCTATTTGAAACTGCTCAGTAGTCTGTTGTAGATAAACATTGCTGTGTCGGAGCGTGGATACACTACATAATGGAGTAAGAGTTAAGGCTCTGGTAATACATGCCTCCACTGACTCCTGTGGCTCGCCAGTTGGGAGAACACCTAATTGTTGTGTGCTTTGTTGCCGACTCTGCACCGTTTTACCACCACCTTTATGTGTTGTAGTCGAGTGTTGCGGCCTCTTTTCCGTGGACATTCACTAATAAGAGTTGTTGGATATCAAGAGGCCAGTTTACCCCCGGCCCGATTTGTTTTTATTTGGAAACGGCGGAGCACAAAAACGTGCCGAAGAAGAAGAAGAAGAAGCCTTTCTTGCAGCTTATGCCACTCGGAGAGCTCTCGACTTTAGTGCTGCAGTCGCCAGATAGGCATCTGAATGATCTTCAAACGGTTGAACAAGCTGCATTGAGCAAGTGGCTTACAATTGTATCACAGCCTTTGGCTCAGAGACCATCAGGATCTTGACATTCATAGAGACATGCTGTATTTTTTTCCCTTTTTAGACAGTCATTTTAGGCTTTTTTCATGCTCTCTTGAGTCTTTGACGTCTGTGAGTTAAGTATCTGGAGCTATAAAGCTGAGGAAAATATTGGACTGCTCTTGGCCTTTTCTATTTCATCCTCTGACCCGCCATGTTACCCATGATCGGTGAAGGAGAACTCTGGCAGGCTGTGTCAAAAGTGACAGCCGATCGAGTCAGGATGAGCACCATCACGCTTCACAGGATGGAGGCATGAGTTCTGAGTTTTTCCCCCTTTTTGTGCAATATACCATTACACCCTTCGCCAGATCCCTTTCAATTAGTTCCTGTGGTTAACCTGTTTCATTCTTGTGTCTGCGGCTGATAGAAAAAGTCTCACTGAAGTCTTGTGCAGCTGGAGATACAGGAATATGCCTAAGAAAATTGACAAATTTAATGCCAGCTTTTCTCTCTTTTGTCTCCTTTGATTGTTTCTTCCAGGTTGAATGAAATAACCTCCAACATTATATAAATGCTCAATTCATTCTGTATATTAGAGTTGGAAAATAAGTAGCACTCCAGATGACTCCCACTTTACGCAGCAATGATTTATGGTAATTGGAAATTGATTGTGACAGGAGCACAATATTAGAAATTTTCTCAAATCACAATCTTCTATCAAGGGAAATATTCTTTTTAGTGCAGAAGGTACTGGCTACTTTGGAATTAGTTTCTTATTTCCTTACTTGTGATGAAGTAATAAATGTCTGAAGGACATGGAATAAAATATGACTTTAACTAGCCTAAGAATAATAAATACATTTTAAAACTCACTTGTAAAACTTATTTATTGAAAAACTGCTCCATTGTAATCACTGCTAATTATTATTCTCCGTTTTTATACAGGGAATGGCAGTTACTTTAAGACAATATAACGATGGCTCCTCCTCAGAGAGTTTCTTTGTAATTAGCCCCACATTTATTACACATCTCTAATCTCTCATTTGAAGGGCACAGTTTTCTAATGTGCTATAAGTCTGGACTCTGTAAAGACCACGTGACGCTGCTTGATTTGTGATTCACCCAAGCCTGAAGCGAGTGGAAATGTTGGCAGTGCAGGAGCTACATCTCCACCGCTCGCAATGCTCTTTAAAAAACAAATCCCCCGTCGCACCACGAGGTGACAGACTTCAGCTCCACTGATGTTGTTCCTGCTTTTATTTATTTATTTTGGTGTTGTTTACTGGCCATAACATGTACTGCATTGCATTAACTTTTACTGCTGTCAATGTTGTATCACTCAGAACACCTTTAAAGCACAGGAGCATCCATATCGCAGGGCTGAGGGGAGAGAGGGGGGTGGAGAGGGGGGGGAAATTAGCCATGGTGACAAGTCTGAAGTGTGAGCTGGAGGTCAAAGGTGCCAAGCCTTAAGCAAAGGTGCTCTAGCCTTTGTCCGGTAGATTGTAAGGGCCTGCGGGTCCAACAGGAACATTTCCACACACAATATCCCCGAGCTGTCAGTGTGCAGTGGCTGGAACATCCTCTCAGAGAGAATGGGGGAGAGGGGGGGGGGGGATTTGAGGGGGTGGCGGAGGGAGGAGGAGGCACATTGGGGGCGGAGGGGATGGAGGGGGGGGGCAGTGGTAGAGAGGGAACAGTGGCCTGAAGATCCTTGCTGAGAGAAAGAGAGGGTGGGGGGATGGTGTTGGGGTGTGGGTGGTGGGGAGCCAGAAGAGCTGGAGTGGGAGGATAGAGAAATAGAGGGGGGGTGAGGGAGGGAGAGCTGGGGGAAGAAGGGGAGGGCAGAGAGAGAAAGGAGAGACAATGACAAGTAGGGGCTGGCTGGGCACTCACCCATGCCGACAGAGATTGCCATGAGCCATGGCCATTGTTTGAGCGGGTCTCAGCACAGGACCCGCCAGTGGGTTCCCAAGTTTTCCACCACTCAACTATAAACCGCTGTGTGGTTTATTTAGAAATGAGGGTATTTACACCTTTTACTATATTTACACCCACTGTTAAACAGCACCCGGGAGATTTCCCCCCGTCGCACCGCACACAAACTAGCGGGGCTGAGCGGCTCCTTCCTGCAAACTGACCTGCGCTGTCATAACACTCCAGTAAACCTCGACTTCACGTGTCCAATATAAAGCGTTGTTCAAACTGTGACCCGCGCAAGTGTAAAAACACTTTAGGGCCTTGTTGTTGGGAGAGTCAGAGAGAGAGAGAGAGAGAGACGGTGTATGTGTGTTTAACAAAGCAAATGTCTATTATTAATATCGTACAGGATAAGCCAATTTTGAAAAAAGGGGCACTTAAATGGTGATATTATTTATTTATAAGTTCTGTACACCAGTTAATGGAATTGGCGGGCCTGCTTTAGATCCACAACACAGCTTGAAGTCCACTTTGCAGTGATGCACATGCTAAGAGAAGACCTTCCCAGTAGGGTCTTTAAGTGTCAAATATGGGTCAGTCTGCTTGTGTTGACCTGGGGGGTGGTCAGCAGTGAGAGAGAAATTCAGCTGTTAAGTGATGCCAACTCAACCATCGGCAAATTCCTCCAAGCATCCACTCGTGCTAAGATGAACGTCCAAGTGCGGCGCTTAGCTGGCCAGCACCACTCTGGCCAAAAAAAATCCATTTATTCTTGTCATGAACTATAAACTAGACCCAAGCAGAGTTGAAACTGTTGTTAACGCTGTGCTCTTTCCTTCTTTTTCTCTTTTTCTCTTTTTTTTTTACCATAACAACTGCGAGACTTTTCAAAACTCTCTCAGTTTTTTCCTTTGAAAGTGGTTCCGCTTGAAATAAAGTCTAGTTCCCTATGACCCAACCAAGTTCTCTTTCATATTCTATCACATAGCACTTCATATAAATAAATCTACTGTATCATTCCACGGTTGTGGTCAGAGGTCGTCTGATGGAGCTTTGTCAATGGCCGACGCTGATATTTTTAGAAATCAGTGTAGTCGATGTATGATGCACATTTTCTTGACCAAATTATTATTTATTTATTTTTACTCTCTGATATTAAATGGTATAATAACAAATAAACAAGTATTGAACTACAGTTGTGTGTGTGTGTGGAAGTATAAACTAAATGAAAAGGTTTCATCAAAAAACTGAATTTGCCAAATAAAGTTTTGGATAAAGTGACTTTTCTGAGTTTCTGAGAACAAATATGTGTAAAGTTAAATAAGTACTAATCAACCAATGCTGATTTGGACATATCGGTGAATTGATTCCAAATTCATCATTTTAAACCTATGCAACTAACATATCACAAAGGCTCCAATTTATTGTATTTATGGTAGTTTTATGCAAATTAAAACGGTGATTCATACATGTAGGAAACATTTCATATGAATGCCATCACCCTATGAATCTACTACTCACTATTATACTGACGATAAGTATCTATAAATATCTATAATAAAAGAAATCGCAATCACATACTGTCCTTGAATCGTTCAAAAGCCGCCTTCTGTTTCTCTACGTGCCTTATGTTGCCCCACGGGGACGTATAAAGTTATCTGAATTAGAATTCAGCCCCTTAATGCTCCTGATTATTTCCCGACTTTATCACTTTATTTCATTTACTCTTCATTCGTCATTCACTCCTCACACTACTTCTCCCCATTTTGTCGCCGCTCGCCGATATCCGTCACCGCTGCCAGATTGTGTAACTTTGGATTTTAAACACGTCTCGATTAACAACTTTTGTTTCACTCGACAAATTATGTCATCGTGCATCTGTGTCACCCGTGGCACGTTATTGCACTCCGGTGACACATTTTAAGCACTGCTCAACCAAGAACTGGGTATTATGATTGCTCCTCTGATCCCCAACCTCACCTCCCCATCTTGCCTTATATCCCTCGCAGGAGCGGCGAGGCCCCCCTGAGCTGTGTGGTCAACGATCGCCCGCCAGAAACGAGCCCCGAGTTGCGGCGCTGCGTCGAATGGCTCCAGGCGTACTTCAGCGAGCCACAGACCACTGGGAGTCTCCCGCTCCCTGCCTTTCACCACCCCGCCCTGCAAGGAGGTCTGTCATGGATAAATATTTGCAAAGCCATGACTGGGATCAGGCTTTCACTCTTAATTGTCAGTTACATCACTTAAACTCACTGGCTCACTGTGTTATAATGAAGTATTTTATGGCTGAGAGAGAGAGAGAGAGAGAGAGAGAGAGAGAGAGCGAGGGAGGGAGAGAGAGGGCGAGCAAAGGAGAGAGAACAGAACACAGAGCTGTAACTTGGTTCAGTAATCTGTGGCAGCTCTTACCACGCGTGTTAGTCTTGGCAAGCTTTTCCATGATTCTTGGCACATTCTTTGAAACTGATCGAATTCCACTCTTGACATTTTCAGACAGGAAGCTTTTTTTTTTATATATATATATATATATATTTAATGAGAACATGTGAATGGTGCTAAAGTTTGAATGAGCTTATTGTTGGCTTGACCAGTCACCAAGGGCGAGTAAAAATGAAAGCACCCCGAAAAATGGACAATTGGTGTCCTTTCAACTGGTTTCAACAGTTGTGACGGCAGAGTGAGAGTCGACGGCGTGAAAAAAGAAATTAAGAATGAATCATTTGCCTTGAGCCCTGGACAATCATTTAAAAACTATATGTATATAGATAGATAGATAGCTAGATAGATAGATAGATAGATAGATAGATAGATAGATAGATAATCATTTTCTTCTATATCAATATAACAAAGGTTTAATATATCGATTTAATGTTTTTCCCCTGTGCTCATTTTGAGACATATTAGGGCTGCAACTACAGCTTATTTTCATAATCAATTAACCTATTGCTTAATTTGGCGATTAATCAGGTACTCGTTTGATTTGTAAAATGTCAGAAAAGGGTTGAAAAATGTCGATCGGTGGTTGCCAAACCTGGAAATGATGACGTTCTCGAACGCCATGTTCTGTTCCACAAACCAAAATGATTGAGTTTTAAGGATTTCTTTGTGATATCGGAGCAAAGAAACCAAAAATATTCACGTTTAAGAAGCTGGACCATCAGAAAGCTTGTTTTAAGTATTTAAAAAGATACGCAAACTGATTTGTGTAAGGCTGCAACTACTGATTATTTTCATAATCACTTAATCTGTTTTTGTGGTATGGAAATGTCAATCAATGTTTCCCAAACCTCAAAACTAACGATGATGTTCTTTTTGTCCCACAAACCAAGATGATTCAGTTTTAATGATTTATGTGTTCTATGGAGCAAAGAAACAAGAAACTATTCTCATTTAAGAAGCTGGAAAATAAGAGCGCTTATGTCAAATGTGGTGAACAATGTAGTTTGTTTTCAACTTTTACACAGGACACTTATCGTTGATCATTCTCTGCATTGACTGACTGAGAGACTCCTATCATGATTTTTAGTTAACAGCTCTACTTGCATCCTTGCAACTCTATTTTTTTCCCCCCATCTTCTTGAAATCATAAACTTAGCATGCTTGAGTTGTTTTCAGAACAATTACTGGCCATTTCTTTGTCACACTGAGACATTGATTGCATTTTAACTTAAAGATTTTTTTCTTTTTTTTTTTTTCCAGAAGTGCTCATTTAGAGTCAGAAGCACACCTACACAGGGAAGGAAAAAAAAATAAAAAAAATAACTCTAATATATGCATTTAACAATTGTGCCTCTCTTCCCCTGCAATCAGGCCTCGGTTGCTCTCTAATTTCATGCAGATCTGCAGTGCTTGAGTGATGGCATTTTCAATGAGCAGGTACTCCATCGAGACCCTGTATACAGCTATGAGTCCCACGCTCCCGCAAAAGGCAATGCAGAAATACATCAGGACCAATTACGATATCAACTTTCAGTGTGATTCCCTTCGCCACCAAGTGCTTGTGTACCAGCCCCAGGCTCTTTCAAATCGCATCTCATCTGAAGTCTTTGGGGTTTTAATTAAATTTCAGGATAGATGGAATTCTTCATTAGTACCTGATCTGAATAGGTGATTGTGCTGTGTTCCACCTCTCTCCCTCGCCTGTTGTTTTGGGGCTCAGTAAATACAGGGTTTAGGCTTGGATTGCTCTCAGTAGTCGGAACCATAGGCCATGCCAGTGTAAAAATGTTAAATGTGAGCATCAAGAGTATTTGTCTTTTGAGGAAGGAAAAATAGAGGCGTTCTATCTTTTTTTTTTTTTTCTTCTTGCTTGTTGATTCACAAATATCAAGGATTTGTTTTTTTTCCTGTACAAATTCCTTCTCTGTCTAGTCATGCCACTGCTGCCTGCCTGGGAAACGAAAGCAAAAAAACAAAAAAACACAAGTTTAATCAGGTCATTACAATCTGTGACAACCAACTTTTGTTTGCTCAGTTATCTTGAGGGAGAACCCGAACGCGACAGCGCTCTCGCGTGCACCTGTCATGTTATATTGAGTTGTGACCTTCACTTGAAGTGTTGCCATGTTTATTTACACATTTCTGACAAAACAAGCCACTTTTCATATTAGCTGTCACGGCATACCTGAGCAACAGAGGTGACATGAAAGCCACGACGCCGGGGTTTGCTGTTTTCTATACTGTCTCGACTGATTGTCGCGCGTCAAAAAAACATCACACGCGAGTTCGGTCGACAGCAGTAGAGGAATGGCGAGTGTCATGCTCAAGTGAACCCCCCCGGCCTGCCCCCCCCCCCCCTTCATGAAAAACACAGACACCATCGTGAGTTCTTAAAACGATGCATATTCTTATCTCATTAATTATACATCCATATGTAACAGACGAGAGGATCTTAGTCTCGGTAAGCGGCGCAGGGAATGTGCAGGGAGGGGGCCCAGGCAAAAGTGGGGTTGGGGGGGGGGGGGGGAAGGGCGCTCTTCAAAGCCCAAATGACTGTGTTCCTGCAGGAGCTTGAACCTCCCCCTGTGCACAGCACAGGGCGAGATGAGACGCTCACCAGGACTCGCCCCTGTGATGTGGAGAGGAATTAGGGAAATGAACGTTTTCAGAATATCGAATAATCAGAGAATCATCAGCACCCCGTCAGCCTTCAAAAGTATAGATCCCTCAAGACTCAAGAGACACTTTGACTGGGAGTCAAAGTCTTTCCTCCCATTAGACACAAAGGATAATGAGGGAGCTGCATTTCCACTATTGTCTTTTTTTACTCTCACAACCATGTATGAGGTGAGTGTCAGCTGGAAGTCATCGCCCCCCAAATCTATCATTAGCAGCAGCTGATGGAATTCATTTTTTTTTTTCTTCTTTTCAAATTGCTCTCGTATACAAAATTATGAGCGAATCAATCATAGCTGTCAATACTTTCATAATCAACAGAACCGTTCGATTTTTCCCGGGGTCAAATCCGTCTCTGCTTCAGCAGTGGCCCCATCACCTGGCCTCATGGTAGGTAATGATCTGTGACATAATTATGGGATGTCTGTAAACATGTAAGTGGTTCCTCTCAACTTTTATTTAAACAATTGACATCGCTGCTCCCCGGATCTAAAGAGGGTCCTGACCCCAGACACACCATATTAGGTTCTTTATGAAGTATGGGGCTCGGGGACTGCTCTCCAAATCATTGCTGGTCACCTCAAATGACCCACATGAAGTCTCTGTCACTAACACTGATGAGGGCAAAGTTCTTTTAACCTCTGTACCGGCAGATAAAAGCACAGACTTGCTCTTGCGTTTGAACTGTTTGGAGATGTGAAACCTGTCCACAGAGAAAAACAGCTGTAAACAAGTCGGCCGTTTGTTGCTCACTCGGTACATTTCCATGCACGGTTAAGTCTGTGCAAGTATACGGCTGCAGCTTTGACTATGGCATTTAATTGGTCTAATGTCCTTGTCTCTATATAAACAAGTATTTGCGGGGAATCGATTTATTGAGCGAAGTGTGTCCACTTCTGCTCTGCTCTACGTAGGAGGCTGGATTTCTGATTCGCTTATTATGTCACAGACCAAAACAACTTTCGCTGGCGGCGAGTTGCAACGGCACACTGTCATTCTGTGTCCTTCTACCATTTCGTTAGCTTAAAAAAAAAAATGTTTATTTAGTAAACCCAGGTAGAGCATAAATTTGTTATCCTATTTTTCCTCGCTGCTGTTTTCTTCAGCTGTGTATTTGCTGCTTCTATTATTTCTGGATGAAAGCACAGCACAGGGCAAGGGAACTGGTGGACGGCACCACTTTATGTCCACTTTAATGCTATGCTACATGCTATTGATTTCCAAGGACATTATCTGGATGCTTGAGACAGACTTTGAGATATTTTTTTAACACGTTAACAGGTTAAAATCCTAAATTTGAGGTCATGTAATGTCATAAAAATTGGGTATCTCTTCAAACTTGTGCTAGGAGAGCTCAGATAGAGCATGATCTGAGTGCCGCTTGGCCCTCGTGGCCCTTAGAAAAAGTAATACAGTTAAAGCTGCAAGTAACGATTATTTTCTCAATTAATCGTTTGGTCCACGAAAAAAGCATTGATCAGTGTTTGTCAAACTGGAAATAACAATGTTCTTGAATGTCTTGTTTTATCCGCAAACCAAAACAATTCAGTTTTAATGATTTATTTGTTATGTAGAGCAAAGAAACAAAGAGAATATTCACATTTAAGAAGCTAAAACTATCAGAAAACCAATTCAAACCAATTAGTCGATGATCAAAATAGTTGACGAAGGAGGAAGCAAGCAAACAAAACCTCTTCTCTTGATTAGACGATCACGACGCCAAATCTTCTGACATTAGCTGTGTGGCAGTATTTGGGCTTCTACACCAAAGTAATAGTAAGAGTTTGCAGATATGTGAATATCTTCAAAGAGTACTGACTGCGCTCGTTGGTGGCATGACACCGACTTTGGTTTGTTTGTCAATAACGTTTGCATCAACAGGGATTTTGTCGCGTGCACATTCACAGTGACAAAGCGATATTAATAATGTACCTGCGCACACATCATGTGGCCAAATCCGCGGCTTTATGAGGGAGAATGAATGCCTAAAAGAGATTCCAGGGGTGTATCTTATCTCCTCATAACATTAAGTCTGTCTGCGTAAGAGCCCGTCATCTCGTTGACAGCGTGATTATTACCTGAAAAATTATTAAACAGTACCTACGGGCCTTGTTCAAGACAAAGAACTCACATGGGTGTGCATCAATCAAATGTATCCCCTTTAGGTTTTACACTTATTCCCCCCAGTTTAGGCAAATTGCCTTGTTCACGTGGCTTTGTGTAGCGGAGAGTGACTATAAGGTAGAGAGGGAGCCTGGGGAGCAAAGGATGTTCACTCTGTAGAAGAGAGACAGGGGTGTGACATGTTTTCACACAATGCCAATTTGGAGGGATTTCTCATAGATCAGTTGTCATGTGCTCTCTTAGACCATATAAATGAGAGAGAATGGGAGATCACTAATTGAATTTTCATGACTGAGTACATGTACATACTAGAGGAACCTCAAGCCCCCCCCCCCCCGCGCTTGATAACGAGACCATTGTTCCTCATCTTGCTCTCATTCTTTGCAAAAGAAGAATGTTGTTACACCACACAAGCCCCCGCGCCTCGGTGTCTTAAGGTTTTTTCCGAGATGCTTCAAATACTTAACCCTTTTTATATTCTCTGGCAGTCGGAGCTGTAGACAAACATGCCTCTCTCAGTCACTGCGTGGTAATCCAGAAAAAAAAGAAAGAAAGAAGGACGATAATGCTACTGCTAAAGTGCTAATGGAATCAAAGCCGTTAATGTGGTCGGTTAAGCTGCGGATGATTTGAGGAATTCTGCCATTTAAGTGAAGATGATATAATGAATCTACTCTGAATAGAAAGCAATTAAAAGGACAAATTGGTCTGATTAACCTCAAAGTCATCCCACTGCCACGAATGGTGTGCAACATTCAAATTATTATTATTAAAAATCTGGAGCAGATTTGCAGTCTTTTTGGCCTCTCTTAATCCTTTTAAATGAAGGAGCGAACTTTTTTAATTTTAGCTGTGACCTTTGCAAAGCATAACCTAGATTTTTCTGCCATAGAAATAATTTTCTCCCATCTACAGCTTCTGTAGCATGCTAATACTAGTCCTAAGGTCAAATGGAGGGACGTCGGTGTGTTTGGCTGTTAAATGAGGATTGTGGAGCACATTTGCAGAGGGCCTCCGACACGTGGAACGGGAAAATTAAGTGGATCAAAATGTGGTGATCTCTAAAAAAAAAAACCTCTTGATTTAAAGTCGAAAACATTGGTTTATTTTCAGACGAGGATGATCCCGGGCTGTAAACAGTCCTCACTCGGCCGTCTCGGTGTGATAAATGAAACGAGGGGGCTCTCTCCCCGCTTGCTTTCCCGTTCTCTCCCCTCTCACTCTTCCCCTCTGTCCTCTTGCTTTGTGGCAAAGATGCGTTCACCTGCCGCGTGCTGCGCGCTCTCCTGAAGGACGTCAAGTTCGGAGAGACGGTGTCGTACAAGCGCCTCGCTGAGATGGCGGGAAACCCCAGAGCGGCGCGAGCAGTGGGAGGAGCCATGAGGAGGAACCCGGTGAGTGCACATGACATTGATTGACAGATTTCTCTCTCTCATACACACACGCACACACATGTATACTTCAGTCAGACAGGAAAAGTAATTGTGTTTTTAGTTTTCTTTGTTTATTTTTAATGTTGACTACACCTTTTTTTATCTGTGGTGTGTGGATAAGCAGACCAAAAAAAAAGTGGAGCTGCTTATAGGCAAAAGTTAATTAGTCATTTTTTATGTGGGTAATAAATAAGCAATTTTAATAAGAAGCAAGGGAGACGCCATATCTGACTCCCTCACAGTATTAAAAGCAGATCTGTTGTTTGTTGATTGGCTGAGAATAATGTGAGGATTTGCTGCTTTTTCCTCTGTCTTATCTAAAGTAAACACAGCATGTTTTGGTCTCTTTGTCATAAAAAAAAAAATAAGGAAAATGTTACCCTGGAAAATATTTTTCTAGTGTTTTATTTTTACTTTACACTTAATTGACCATGAAAATAATCATCTGTTGTGACTCCGATGATCTATATTCCTCTGATTTGGATGTGAAATGTAATTTTCATGCATGTGAAAACACCGCAAAATGATTTATTTTGTTGGCTTAAAACCCTGCGCGGGGACTGGCAACCTGTCCAGGGTCGACCCCACCTTATGCCCCCCCCCCCCCCCCGCGTCAGCAGGGATTGGCTCCAGCTCTCTGTGACCCCCTCATATGGAGAATAAATATTATTATTAAGCAGGATGAATTATAGGATGAATTAAATTAGAAACGCGTAGAAAAAAATGATCTATATTTCACATGTTTCCCAGACTAAGTGCCATATTATAGTTTATATCAACTGTGAATACAATCATTGATACATCACGGCATGCTATTTAATAATTCTTAAGTGAAAGACATCATTCAAAAAAGTCCTGACACTCGGTCTCTGGGAAAGTCTCACGACAAATGACTGAAATGTTCCATGTGAAATGATTTTTCAGACGTGGATGTAGGTTGAAAAGCTCTCGATGACGAAATAAATGCCTCCCCCCCGAAGAAGTCGAACCATACCTACAGCGTAATTTTATGCCCACATGTTTGACATTAAAATGGCTCGAAACGAACACTCCAATTATATCCTGGTTCTTGTAGGAAAGCTTGGCCCACGGAGGTAAACTTACCACGTTTTCATTTGTCGGTCGTAAAAACGAGGAAATTGTCGCCCTGGCAAAAATATTTCCCGACTCATATTCTGATGGTTTATAGACTTTGCAGTTAATTGAGTATGAAAATAATCACCTGGTGTGACTCTAATTATATATGAGCGTGTGATTTGGGTCATGTGAACCCCACCACGTGGATCGATCTACATCGGTATTGTAGCAGAAGAAAAATTTGAGTGGGAAAACGAAAGAAAAAGTTAGGAAATTGCTTTTGTTTGTGTGTTTAAATGCATGTACCATATAGTAGACGGGCTTTACCTACAAAAGGCTGCAGTTGTCCAATAAAATAATTTTACGAGTTAACACGCGGCGTGCGTTTTGAAAGACGAGATAAACGCCCCCCCGCGACGACGACGCCAAGCTCCACCCACAGCCTTGCGATTTTAAGCCCAAACCTTTTGTTCCCGTTTCCCTCAAGTCTTTGCTGGAGATGTTCGCTGCAAATCTCTTATTCTTGTCGGCCCCGCATCATTTTGCCCACGAATCCACTGTGTGTACAAAATGGAGGGCTAGAGGGCAAGTGGTGTGTCTTCTTTTGATCAAACCCTTTGATCAAAGCCCGTTTAGCTCTGCCCATGTAGTGCTGTGGGCACCACCGGTGTGCTCTGCAAGGCAGAGAACACTGTCTTGTGCAGAAATGCAGCCGCTGCTGAGACGTTATCCCTCACAGTACAGTATATGCGCTGTGAAATATCTGCTTGTGTACAAACTCGTCTTTTTTTTTTTTACGCCGTTTGCGACTAAAGGCGGTGGCGGTAATTTGTGTTGACAGAAAGCCAATTAAAACATCTAATAATACAGACAAACCACACAAATATTTTTTTTTTTCCTGTGTGTTTTTTAATAGTCTATACACTTAAACACGATACACGAGCCAATGGCATTGCTTCTGGATGGCTGTCGAATTCTTCTCAGTCTCATGTTTTACAGACGTTTCTCTCCTTTCGTCGGGGAGGCTGGGAGCCTGAGCCCTCAGCTCCTGATACAGATCCAGAGTCAGATTGTCAGTGTCA
Source organism: Microchirus variegatus (assembly GCF_963457635.1). Taxonomy (NCBI): domain Eukaryota; kingdom Metazoa; phylum Chordata; class Actinopteri; order Pleuronectiformes; family Soleidae; genus Microchirus; species Microchirus variegatus. The sequence continues at coordinate 20,588,615 of NC_139812.1, read as the reverse complement.
ATTACTTGTCAGAAAGCGCTGCTCCACTCGGGCTTCAGCTGTGAAAAGCTCAGTGTGTTCAATCGATCCTCCCCCCTCTCTCTGTGGCACTTCTTCTTCACCAGGATTTGAGTATTGATAAGCCTGGTGTAGTGCTCTTTCCCCCCCCCCCCCCCCAAGTGAAGAGGCAGATCCGAAGGCCTTGAGGGTACCCAGCTCTCCCTCCAAACCCGGGGAACAGTATTGATCCGAATACTGGAGCAGTATTTCTCTGCCTGCAAGGTTAATCCGGGGCTCGGAAAGTTTTATTGCTGTTGATATGGGACCGGGTTTAATGATGGATTTGAACTGAAGCACACATCATGCCCAACTTTTTTTCCTTTTTTTATCTATCTATATATATATAAATATATAAAATAGGCAGGAGGTGCAGCCATCGAGTCAGGATAACTCTGTTAAATTGGAGAAATATAGACACAATGCAAGGAGAACACAATGAGGGCACCATTAAGAAAACGTAGTAATTGCTGTGATTCTCTCCAACCATTGCAACTCTCCTTGTTCTGAATTCACAATGATCGAAGTGTCTTAGGCTCGCTTGTTTAATCTTTCTCCAGCCATTTAGTTTACAAAGAACTCGGGACCCCCCTGGCATTCGTCTGCAACAAGAGTAAACGCTCCACCGACTTCCTCTTTTTAATGATCACAGGGTTATCAGATCTTAATGTTGACACCCTCTCGATTGAATATTCATCCTGCTGGTGTTTTTGCCCATTAATTTTTGATTGCTTCTTTGCTTTACACTATTAAAGAGTAAAAAACATTTATACCCAAAGACTGAGCCTTCACCCTGAATGTGGATTTGTGCAGGATCAAACCAGGCACTTGTAGTGTGGCACTTTGTTTTCATGCAGTGCACAGGAAAAAGAAAAAAAAAAAAAAAAAAAATGCAGATTCATATTTTCTACATGTGGGTTACTTTTAAGTGACACGTTTATGCGACGTGAATACATAGAGGCGTTTGCTGTGACAGGAAAGCAGATGTGTGTTATACCGAGGTGTTTTTTGGGGTGAGACAGTTCATTATTTATGTTAGTTTAAAGTAAGCATTTTGAAAAATTGTTATTTAGCGGAAGAGTGAAAAAAACAAAACATTTTACAAGTGTCTTGGTTTGTGTGTGAAAACATTATTGCCACACGTGTTTATTTCCTCAGAGTTGAATTCCTGTCTCCTGACTGTCTGTTTGTGTGTGTGTGTGTGTGCCAGGTTCCTCTCCTCATTCCCTGCCACAGAGTCATTTCCAGCAGTGGACAGAGTGGGCCGTACATGAGCGGTAAGGGCGACCATCTCAAACAATGGCTGCTCACCCATGAGAGGCAGCAAGGGGAAGGCTAAAGCATGACAGAGGCCAACTGTCCTTCATTTACTGCACACACACACACACACATGAGGAAAGGGGGGGGGGGGGGGGACAAGGCCAGGTTTTTATTTTATTTTATTTTTTTGACCACAGAAAGCAGGGCCATAAAGTTGATCGTGCTTGGCACACACTATGGAACAACTGGAGCTACTTGTAAATATTCATTTTACACTCTTTTTTTTATATATATATATATATATATATGAAAAAAGAAAAAAATCTAAGAATAGAGATGCTACATTGTTAATGTGATACAGAGTTGTTTGCAGAATTAGAATGTACAAAAATAACTTAAACAGAGAACAGTAGGAATTACAAACATATGCTCCCGTGGGGTCCTCGTTGCTGTTTGCCAGATAGGGCTGGAATGGTTTTTCTAAGGAATTATTATTCCCTTAAAAATATGTCTCTTGCATTGTTGTTGTTTGTTTTTGTTTCTCCTAAGCAGAATTAGTCTTTGTACCTCTCGTTGGGTTTTTTTTAATTTCCTGCCAAGTGAATGCTTTGTTCGACATCCAGTGATAAAGGCTCTGAATTTTCCCTGCTACAAAAGCTTTGTAGTGGAGCATTTGTTTTGTCTTCATTTAGATCTCATTGTTTGCTCCTCGCCTTACGAGCCACCTAGAGAAGAGATGTCTTATGCATTATATACTGTGCTTATGTTGCGTTTGACATGTGCAAATAAATACATTTCAAAAATGACAAATATTGGCTTTTCATCATTTTAATTGTGTTTAATTTAAAAACGTTTCTTCATGTAGCGTTCACTCAGCTCCGCTCATAATTAATTATGCTGTATGTCTTCTCTCTCCCTCTCTCTTTCTCCCTCTCTTCCTGCTGCAGCTCTGCATGTCACTGCTCCCTCTTTTATTTCTGAGTGGTGTTTTCCATTAGAGGGCAGTACAGAACGGGAAACAGAAATCAACATTTCAACCTTGAAAAATCCATCCTGCACTTCAAATCTGTAACTTAAATGTTTATTATTATGCTGCGTTATTTTCCATTACAACCCCCTTTAAGTCCCTTTGGGATAAATTATTCATTCCTTAACAGACCATATGGAGAGGTCACTCCGTGGTGGCGTGTGTTTAGAGGGAAAAAAAAAAATCACTTCTCTTTAATTGAATATGTCCTGTACCTTCATTTTCTCGCAATTATCTGGAATAAAGCCGACACTTAAGCTTTCTTTTTTTTCCGCCTTATAAATTTGTGATTCTCCTCACTGTCGAGTGCAAAGTGACCCTTAGTTGCCCATAGTTATTCCTCCTCTCTTCAGCCCAGGTAGCCTAATAATCCATCCTCCAAAAATAACCTCGGCTCTAACCTTTATAGTCCCAATTCAAGTGGCCCGCTCGCTGAATACATTTGAACTTTTTTTTTTTTGCTGCATTTTTTTGAATTTCTTATCCGATCAGCTTTCGTGTGTCGCCGTGCTGCTGGACTCGCTCGCTCTGCCATTGGAGCAGCAGCAGCAGCATCGCGGTGTATAGATGTTGAGGCAGCAGACAGGCAGATGAAGAATGAGACTCAGTCTGTGGTTTCACAGAGGGCTAATGATGCCTGTGGTGACTACAGGCTACAGTCAGGCCCCTAACGAAGGGAGCTGTGACACAGCCACAAGGGGTCCCATTTAAGCCAGGCGCACTGTGAAGTGCACTGTAAGCACCCTCCTTTTTTTTTTTTTTTTTTTTCTTTTCCTCGCTTGTGGCTAAGTAAATTCTATGGAATGCTATGAATTTAGCAACTCCACTATGATGTCTGTAGTTGTGCGGTTGATATTAAAGAAAAAAAAAAGACACAAGTTCAGCATCAAAGCGCTGCCAGTAATTGGCTGTATAAATGCTTAAAGGTACCCACACAAAAAAAAACACTTTTTACTTAGATTTTTTGTGGCATTTTACAGGAAATTTGTCAGCACTGGCTGCACTTTTGTTGTTATTATTATGTCTGTGTTAATTTGTGGGTTGTTTTTTTTTTCTACCACTTCCACATCATGCAACCATATCAGAGATAAAAAGGAATTGGATGAAAAGAGGCTGAGACGATCTCATCATCCGCACTGTTAATCTCCCAGCCAAACCTTTAATTTTGGCCTAATATCTGCCTCCATTTCAAGAAGAGAGCGAGTGCACGTGCGTGCGTGTGCGTGCATGTGTGTGTGTGTATGTGTGATGGAGAGAGACAGAGGGAGAGAGAGAGCATGTGGCAACGTGTGCTGTGTGTGCACATGTGTATGTCCATATGTGTGTGGGTGAAGTGGATGATATTGAGTCTGACTTCATAAATCACCCAGACACTGATAAACTCCCCATGCACCCACACACCGCTAATGGGCAACCCTTAAGGAGTGTGAGTGTCTCGTGCGGCGTTTGATTCAACATTTATTAACCCCCTCGCACACACGTACACACACGCACGCACGCTCATTTGAGCCCCAGAAAGAGCGAGGATGTGGTTGGTGGCATTCTCAGTGTTAGCGCGGGGTTTTGACCTGGCCGCGCTTGTATTAATCATAGAGGATAGTATAGTCCTACTAGTAAGATACATTTAGCTTTTACAACCACAACACCAACACCCGCCCTCTGCTTTTGCCAACATTAGTTTCCTTCCCCCCCGTAACTTATATCCTGTCTCCAACTCCCCATCTCATATCCCGGGCACCCCTCCTCATTACAGAACAATTTTCTGCCCCCACATCAAATATAAACACCCTGAGCTTCCCATCTCTTGCTCTTCATACATGTCAGATCGTAATTCTACTGATATCATAACCTGCACCCCTTGGTACAAGTCGCATGGCTTAGCGGGGACCCTGCAGAAAGTTAATCCTGCAGACACAACAGCGGTGATTCATAAATAGCAGCTTCCTTTAAAAAAAGTTTGTACGCTTTAAAAGAAAAGTAAAGTTTTTGGAGCATATTAACTCGGCTGCAGGCAGTGCACGGCTGCTGGGAAGGCAAAAGGGAAAGGAGTATCCGGCATGCAGATAGGCAGTGTCCAAGAGTCAGTCAGACAGATAGACACAGGGATAGATAACTGGATAGACAGACATTAGAGTGGAGCTTGGCTGCACTATCAGGTTTCCTCCCCCTCTGTCTCTCTGCCGGGACAGCCCGGCCTCAGAGGCCCTGACACCGAGGCACGGCGCAGCCAGCCGCGACAGCTGCCACAGCAGCATCTAATACCAACACACTCCACGCTACGCCTGCAACTACAAAGAGAAATATCATTTCAAACAACGGCGCACTTTGATGCTCTTGTAATGATCTTTGGGTTTTGGAGACGAACGTATGGTGCATTTATTTATTTTTTGTCGTCTTGTTTTGTTTCATTGGAACAAAGAGACACCATCTCCCCCCCCGCTTTCCCCAACCACCTCCCTTCGTCGCGTAACAACTTTAGGACAGCGGTGATGAGACTGCGCAGGATTAAATGAGAAAGTAAAAGAAAACCCCGAGTGGTACCAGCGTGCGAGTGTGTGCTCTAGCAACCTTGTATCAGTGTGTCATCGTGACCTTATGAACCCCAGCGCTGGTCTGGGGGTCCCTAATTAGGAACGGCTGATGAGTGGCCATACATTACGTGAGAGTCGGTGCCTGCGAGTGTGTGTGTGTGTGTGTGTGTGTGTATCAAATCTGCGACTGTGCGCCGGGGTTGTCAGCGTTGGTAAGGAGAGTGTCTCGGTGCTGGAGAAAGTGCAGGTCTAGCCTTGGTCATGTTGACGGAGGGGGCGGCACTTCAGAGGCTCCAGGACCCCGTGGCACCAGTCGCCCCAGTCCCCCAGACAGACTGGGAGCATCTGGGCTCTGTCAGCGCCTCTGGCCCCCGCAGACTCCGATCTATATGACGGGCGAGAGGAGTGGATTGGATCAGGCGAGAGGGGGAAAATATGAGCCAGATTCCTCAGCCTTGTGCGCGGAGTGCACGCTCTGCCAGTTTGCTTGTTACGTGTATGTATGCACGCGTGTATTAAGGCCTGATAACAGGTCATGGTGATTAATTTTGTATCATGAGTGATGGCGGGGATATTGATTAGCGGCTAACGCTGGAAGTTGCCTGTCTATAAAGTCTCCAATTAGGCATTAATTAAAAAGTGTGCAGCTGAAGATATATGCAAAGCCTGTTCAGCCTGAGCAGAAACATCAAGATCAGAATGACAGATATCATTCCAGAGTTTTTCCTTATGAAAGCGAGGAGTGATTTGATCAAGCCTCTGCCACATGGAAACCGATACACACACTTGCCAAGACTAATTAATCCATACACTAAATTAGGAATATAAATTGTGGTCCCAATTTAACAAGGTCAGTCTTAACTTCTCCCTTTACACTTTATTTAACTGTGTAGGAGAGTGGTGGAGGGGGGGAGGGGTAAAAAAAAAAAGAAAAAAAAGGCAGCCCTATCAATGTGCTTCGCTTATTATGATTGACGATTGATGATTAAGTCCTCCAGCTGACACACACCACCAAAGCCGGTGAGTTGGAATTGGATGTGACACATACACAGTTCTGCGTGTTAGGTAATTCGTTGACGAGGGGCCAAATTCATTTATGGAACAGCGGTATTGGCAGGCATGGACACTCTCTGCAAAAACAACGATAATCACAGAGGTTTGGCGCGGTGTGACAAGGACTCTTCAGGGAAAGGCCCTTACACGCTGCTTTGTTGGCCGTTCCTCCCTAAGATGGAGGGAAACATCCGCCGCTGTTCTTAAGATGAGAGTCGCTCCGAGGAGGAGGCTTTAGAGAAGGTGTTGATGATGTTCAAAGGGCTCGATTAGCATTCGCTGGGTCTGTTTTAACATCTAAAATTGTAAAAACAAATATATGTATGTATAGATGGAAGGTATAGATTTTTTTTTTTAAATGTAAAACATAGCTACAGCGTTCTGTTTTTTTTTTTCCAAGGGGGGGAAGCAATAATTGAATAGTTTCTCTTTTTTGGTGGAATGGATGAAATAAAAGCTCTGATAAATACCTCGTAATGAAACATGAGGGGGACCCTGTCTCAAGCCATTTAATCTCTTTTCACATTCTCCATTTTTTCTGCTAATGAGCCTTATTGACAATCAAACAGAAGCTGTCATCCCCCAGGATGCAACACTCCCAGCCCCTGCGTGTTTGTCATAGTGTCCTGGCAATCAGAGCTGCCTGCAAGACCAGGCTGGCAGTTAGTGGTTCTCACAGCAGCGCTGCCTGAAAATGGCACACTTCCTGTAGAGTTGCAGCTGCCACCTCTGCTACTTCCATTACTTTCTATAGCATGCAGATGTTGTATCAACATTCCCTGCCAAGGGGACTGCAATAACTGTGAGATTCATGCCATGTTTCAGAGGCACGTCAATTTCTCAAGTGGCACAATTAAAGAGGGAAATACAGTACCAGGTTTTTCACAGGCGCTGAAATCGGAAAAGGGCTTTTTCACTTCTTTTTTTTTTTTTTTTTTTTCAAGGGTGGAGGGGGGGTATTTCATAAGGTTTTCAGAAATCCACCCGATTTTTTACTGCCCTTTTCCTGAGTCGAGCTGTTCTGTGAGTCTTTGTGCGGCAGACCTGTCGTGACCCACAGCGGATATGGAAATGGGGCTAAGGTTTTATGGGCCAAACGGATTGGACACAGTCAAGCTCAGGGGGCATGAATATTGGATGTTATTTCTGCTCCCTTTTTATGTAATCCATTGCCAATACATTATTAATAGATGATATCATATCCAGAACTACTGGACAAAGCACTACAGAGCGGTGCTATGAAAGGAGCTCTATGTGGCGTAGACTGTTGCTGAAAATACAGTTCAAGTGATATTATTTTATAGCTGTAGCCTAACACTTTCTGACCAGGCAATCTTCACCCTGCAATTTTTATTTTTTATTTTTTTCGCAGTGAGTGAAGTTCACTGGGGGAAAATGTGGTGAATACTGTGTTTCTCCCAGGGTCTAAATCCCGTATTTGTGGGTTTGAAATACACTGAAACATTGATGAAGTATCAAATGACACCCAAATACAAGTTTAATGGATTTTAAAGCACCGAGATACTTTACTCATCCTTCTCAACTGCAGCGAGTGAAGTGGAAATCTCTCCAATGTTCTTGAGGTTTCCTTTGCAAGGCAGACTCCCAGTGTACAGTAGCAGGGGAGCTGCGTCTTATCTGATGCGCCAATTCACTGACAGGAGACTAATCTGGGACTATTAAGGAAAAAAAAAAAGGGGAAAAAAGGTCAGATTCCGTGCTTTGATTCAAATGTGAAAATTGTTCAAAAAAAAAGGTCAGATTCCCTATATTGATTCATTGTGATCTGAAAGTTTATGATCTCGTGTTGCCAGTGAAGTTTTTATAAGTCACAGCAGCAGTATCCTACTCCTGTGTATAAACTTCATGACAGTTGCGGCCCCGCTTTTTCTTTCTCCTGCACAAAAACACGTCGCTCAGCGGTTACACAAATCCTGCCTGTTCCACCGCAAATCCTGTAAAGAAAAAAAAGCCGTTCTCAGCACTGTCCACCGAACACACAAGATAAACCACTGTCCACCTTTTTAAGTTTGTTTTTTTGTCCTGCCTTTTACTGTACACACGTTGGCACGAAGGTGCTATCACGTAAGCGTCAATTAAAAGTGAATGTATAAGCCCCTCAATAAGGGTTATTACATAGGGAGTGGATGCGTAAGGTAATATTCTCTTTTTAAGGTCAGTTTGAATTGTTTTTCCTCATGGGAAGCAGCAGATTGATAAAGAGCAAACAAAACCTCTTTTCTGAATGCTTGTCCTCCATGGCCTCAATGAAGGTTTCATTCCTTTATATCATCCAGCCCAATTCCCAGCATGCACGGCCATTGTGGCTCTTTCAACTGGAGCTCTCCATTGACTGGCTCATTGTCCGGCTGCTCTTTTGTGTGCGCTATCACCGGAGCACAATCTTTCACCTGAACAGCACAGGAGCGTAGCCCCGGACATGGTCACGTAAGGCTACCGATTTCACCTACGTACTGTAGGATCTCAACTGACACCACTAACTTAGCGCTAATGTGGTAACAGTTGTTGTGCGCGTACACACGCACGTATGTTTACAAGGACTTGATCTTGGGTGATTGCTTACGTCGATATCGTAGATATTAAGCACATTGACGCCAAATTAGCGTCCATATCCAAGCGATTAGCGCTATTCCCATTGTTGGTAGTTGTTCTGGCTCAGTGGTGATGCTACACTTGTTACTATTTTATACGTTTTACTTCGACCCCTTGTTAAAAGCAACGACAAATCTGTTTTTTTTTTTTAAAGACGTCAATAAAATGGAATGGGATTAAATAAAAAATACTGAGCGATAACCCATTGAATAACTCCAAATAGGTATGGTTAGCTAAAAAGCATGAGTGGCAAACAACTTTCCCAACGACTGAGAGTGTGTGTTAGCATTGTGCCGTACGTGACGTCTGGATTTTTATCAGTGCAAAAAATCTAAGCACACAAAGAAGACATTTTTCGTAATGCGGTGTTCTTGTGTTCCCCACTCACGCCGATCGTAGACAAAGCTAGCTAAAGATAAACATGTGTCTGAACCCGCTAAATAACGCAATTATCACCATTCCCATTGCTAGTAGTTGGTCAGCGATGGTCACTATTTTGCGTCTATCTTTTATTTCGATCAAATAATGATATAAAAAGTACTGAGCGCTGACCTCCAAGTTGTGCAAAAGTAAGGTTCCTTAAAAAAGTATTTTCTGGCTAACGGCGACGCTAACAGCTGGATCGGAGTGTTTTTTACGACGCACAAGATATGATGCGGGAATTTGCATCGCTGCCAAAAAAAAAAACGAAGCAGACGAGGAGAATATTAGCATGTTCATCTGGGTCTTTTGACCCGAGTCGTTTGACCCGGGAGTGAATTAAACCGATTAAACATATTCCCATTGGTCCAAAACCCCCGTTTAAACCCCGCGATTAAACATTCTTTTTTTGACCAGTGGGAATGTGGTAATAGTCAGGCAGCCTGCGTCAGACAGAGACGTTCAATATTATTGCCCAGGCTTATATTTTTTTAGAAGAGTTTTTTCTTCTTTTTTTTTAAATATAACAATGCACAAGCAGATGTTTGAAGCGTGGCCCTCGGCAACACAAGGCTAGTTAAGATCGATATTGCTTTCAATATTTCTTTCCTTTGACAGATAACCAGTACTGAGGAAAGTCTTGATAAGAGTGGCAACATATGGATGTGGCGAGCCCTCGCTCTCTTTTGATTGCGCGACCCCTTGACCTCAGCCTGTGTTTGAGAGCGAGGCAGCCACATGGTACGGTGGGGGTCTGTCAGGCTCTGGTTATGGGGCATTATTGACCCAGGATTTATAAATATTTAATGCACACATTAAGATCATGGTGGAGGGTGGCCATTAGAGTTCTCCAATAAAGAGGCTCTCACAATGATTGAGTGGTGTGGCAGAGCTCAGGGCTTGGTCGTCGGGTACAGAGAAACTTGCTGAGACAAAATACTGTATCTGCAGCCCGTCTGCCAGACGTCTGCGCTCTTAAAACTGGCAACAACTGAACAAACTTGTCATTTCTCGTGTGCTTTCACCCTCAGAGTTTCTTTTTTTTTTCTTCTTCTTCCCTCAGTTTCTGTTTTTTTTTTTTTTTTTTTTTTTTTTGCTCTGTTGGCTGTTGTTTCCGTGATGAGAGACAGTTTCCTTGGTTTCAGTTGTAGGGCAGTTAAGACTAAAATAAACCGCAGTTTGTCATTGAATAATAGAGCAGTAAGGAGAGGCAATAGAGCCAAAACCTGCGTTGTGTGTATCTAAAACAGATAATACAATGTCAGGAAGCAGATGTGTGGCTATTGTTATCAGACACGTTGGATTATCGGGGGAATGATTTGAGGCGCAGGGGCGATCGCGGCAGAAAATTAAATCGCTCTTTTGAGTGTCTCCGTCCTTTAACGCTATCAGCGACTCGCCGACTATCTCCCCGCCGCCACGAGAGATCCGTGCATGCCGGCTGACATAATAAGCTGTGATATGCTGATTGCCACTCAGGTTGCGGACGTTTAATTGTGCATTAAAGGCAGAGGTGGCTTCGGACAATGTTGCCTCTGATGAGAAATTGACATTTTGTGACCTAGTCGGGATGCCAGATAAGATGCTCAGTTGTTTTTGAGGGGGGAACCACTATTCTTCCCTCAAACACTCCTCTCCTCCTGTTTGACCCACTTGATGAGTATAGATTTCACGGTGCGCCTCTCCTCCCCCCCCCCCCCTCCCTCTTTGAGTGCTCAAACTATAAGAGGTTCAAAACGATACCAGCCCTTATAGACAAAGGATAACCTTGCTCTTTCAATGTATCGATTCTTTATTAACTAGGTGGCTTAATGCAATAAAATGAGGGATTTGAATGAGCCCCATTTGGGGTGCTTTGAATAAAAAGCTTGTGATGTTTATGAATGAACCGTTTGAAGCACCAACAGATACATGTAGAGAGACCAGTAGGCATGTGCAAACAGTGTCATGGTGCTTTGTTGGAAAAAATATAGTAGAGTAACGAGCAGTTTTCATCTTTTATGGATGTTACACTTTTTTTTTTTTTCCACAGGTTTTTTCAAACAGTTATCTCTATGGCAAAGTCATGGCAAGCACTACAACTTATAGACGAGTCACAGGGTTTTGTCCTCCGGAGTTTGTCTACTGTCTTTGTCTTTTTGTCCTGATTGTCAGTTGGTCTGCCAGCCAAACTGCACTGGTAACTGAAGAAGTCCACAGTTGAGGAGCTGGTGAGGTTTTTTTTTACTGAAAATTTTTAATAAAACATCACTTATTTCATTTCTGTTTCCATTCCAAATGTTGACATTTTTTAAATTTTTCTTTTCCCTGTAAACACATGTAAGCTATGTGGCAGAGTCATAAGTGGTGAGTAAAAATGACTTCTATACATTCTACAAAACAGAAAACGAAAAACCAAAGAAAAAAACAAACGTACAACCACGAATGGAGTGTTTCTTTTTATCTCCAAGGTTGTCCCTCATGCACATTAGTCTCTATTGGATCTTAACAACTATCATATGGGTCACAAACAATTTATTTGACAATACAACCAACAAAGTTTTCTCCAAAATGGTCTGTATAGATAATTTAAAATCAATATAAAAATAAACAATGAAGTTTGACTTCCCCTTTAAGAAAAAAAATTAAAAAAAAAAAAAATGGACAGAGAGTCTCGACGGAGTAACAACAAAAAAGATGATTTTTCGAGGATACACATGAAATATATGCACATTGCATTTCATCAAATACAAAAAGAAAACAAATGAAGGCAACAGTTCTTGGCTGAATTATCTGTGCTGCATCACTATATTAAGGGCAATGACGATTAATACATACATAATGAAAAGCAATATACAAAATTTCAGAGATAAATACATTATTTATAGTTGATATGTTACAAAATTTCCCTCAGTGAGCGCAAGTGTGTGTTTGAAACGGAAATATGACGATGCTTTTTGTTCCTCTTTTTGTACTACACTCCTACATTCTCGATGGATTTCTCAATTTTTAGTTTTTTTCAAATGTTTTTTTTTTTTAGTCGATCTAAAAGAACATGAAAAAGACAGATGTATAAATATTTAGCACAAGTTTGGCAATATCACAATAGTCTACAATTTTTTATTATTTTTTTTTTAAACCACATATAAAACACATAGGGGGGAGCTGGAGCTAGAAGGGGGAGACTGCTCCTCATCAACAAGAAACAGACTTCACAGTAGCCTAGGAATGCATTAATATACAGTGCTAGCAAAAAAGTTGAAAAACATGGCAAAACACACTTGCTTAAAAGGAAGCTCTAGACATGGAAGTACATCATATTCATCAACAGAGCAGTGTTTTGTACACGTCAGTGTGCTTGTTGAGTCAAAGTGGATTTTTTTTTTTTTTTTTTTTTTTTTACTTTTGAGGATGATGATTTCTACCTACAATAAATTACAAAATTTAAGTTAAAATGCAGGAATGAAACATGATACATCCGTGTACCCACCCAGGCCCCCACCCCCTATTTTTTTTTTGTTACCCCCTTATTTGTTGTACTTTTATGATCAATTTTTCTACACGATATATATATAACTCCATATATATTTTCCAGTTGAAATTTTCAAACTGTCTTGGCCCCTGTGTATTTTCCTCACATGTAAAAATACAAAAAAAAAAAAAAAGAAAGAAAAAAAGAGTCACATTATAAAGACGCACAACTGTTGTGGATCTATTAAAAGAGAGTTGGAACAGAAACAAACAAACAAAAAAAAAAAACATTTTTCTGAGGCAAACAAGTTCATTGGCAAATGTACTGTACATCAGTGTTTTTACTTTACAACCGTGATGGTGAGTCCACAAGAGTCTCTTCCAGTATTGAATGTGTGTGTGGTTGATTTGAACATGTCCGGAAAAACAAGGTATACAAAATAAACCCTTCGTCATCCCGTGTCCTCTTCAAAAGGGTGATAAAATGGAAATAAACAAAGAAACAAAAAAATCCCACAGAGAAAAAAAAAAATATTGTTCCTTTGTGAAATCCTTTTTTTTTCTGTAGGTCGGTGAAAGTCATTTTTTTTCCCCTTCATCCTTAAAATACAAAAAAAAAAAGCGATTGATTGACTATACATTACACCAGCGTTTTTGTGGTGTGCTGGAGAGACAGAAAGGGGTGTGTATGGTGGGGGCAAGGGCTGGGGCTGGGGCTGGGGCAGGGGGGCTGGTTTGTGGGGGGGGCGGGGGGTCTGTTGTCCTCTGAAGTGGTAGAGTGTCGACTGGTGCTTGAGATGATGAAAGTGCATTTACATTGGAGGGACAACCAGGCCGGACATGGCTGAGGGAGAGAAGAAGAAGAAGAGAGAGAAACAGAGATTAACTTATTGGGCTGAATTCAAGAAGACATGGCTGTAAATATCAAGGGGGCAGAAGAAAAAAATGGTTATTTACTGTGTGTGTGTGTGTGTGTGTGTGTGCATGCATGCATTCATGTACTGTGTATGAATGTTTGTGTAAGTGCAGCTCAATCTGACTGGGTGCCCTAATATGTGCCTGTTTGCGTATGGGCCTGTGAGTGTTTGCTGTGTCCACCGTCCCTATGCTGCTGCTGCTGCTGCTGCTGCTGCTGCTGCTGCTGCTGCTGCACAGAGTTTGAAAAACCTCCCTCCTGCTCTGACATTTCAGCCCCCAGCACGCCACTCTTGCCATGTGTGATATTTCTCCTGGCGTTGGGAGGTAGCGGCGGCGGCGGCGTCGGCGGTGGGTGGTGGTGGTTGGGGAAGTGGAGGGGGGGGGGGGGGGGGGCAATGGCAAACAGTGGCCCAGACTCCCCGGAGATGCTGCCGTGGTGACGGCGGAGCGACAACACGGTCACTTCCCACAATGCCACAAAGCCATACAGCGGCGAGACGAGTCCTCAGACGGACTCCCCTCAGATTCCTGCTGTCGCTGCCTCTCCTCCCCTCATCTCTTTATCCTCCACTCTTAAGCACTGTACAGCGCATTAGTCCTGCCTTTTCACTTTCCCTAAGTCGTCCCTGTGTGTCATTATCCGGCAGAGATTAGTCAAGATCAAAGGTAGCTTCCTTTATTTTACCAGGACCATCTGCTTAGGATATCATTAGCGACTGTACCTCACCCGGAGAGTTTATATATGCAGTATTTTCACACGTTTTAACAATTAGGCGACTAGTGAAGTGCTGGGATGATATATTATTATATTGCTCTGAGTATATTTGTAGAGTCATGGTTGAAATGCTTTTAAGTTTGCCAGCGCAGATGATGGCAAAGCATTGCTCATTAATTTCTGCACAACATGTATTAATAAGTATGAACGTGTAGCAAGATGAACTTTAATTTCCCACTTCATTAAGCCCAATGTTATTAATCTTGGGGCACACACACTACCAAGCTAAGCTTGTTTTCAAAGCAATCATGTCGGTCGTGACACATGCACAAAACCTAATAAACATAATTACTAAAACAATTCTGGGGAGGTCTTATCCCGCGACATCGGAGCACATCATTTGTACGAAAAGGGCAACGAGGGTGCGTGTTTGCACGTGTGTGTTTGCACAGGCGGCGCTCAAAGTCCTATACAAGTGTGTGTGTGTGTGTTTGTGTGTGTGTGTGTGTGTGAAGACATTCTGTGTGCAAGTGTGTAAGTGAAAGGTGTAAATTGGCCTGTCAAAATGCATATATTCATAATGATAAATCCCTCACCAAACCGGACAGAGGCCTGAGCAGCGGTATCTGACCAGTAGTCCGTAGGGAAGGGATGAGGGGGTGAGGGGGGCTCACCTTGCAGTCCGTTGCCGTTGGCGCTGGTGCAGGAGGGGGGTGGGGAGGCCTGGGGTCGGACCACAGGGGCGAAGGCGCTCTTTTGTTTAACTGCGGAGACGATAGGGAAGGAAAAGAGAGGGGGGAAAAAGGAGGGAGGGGAGAGGAGAGGGGGGGTGAGAGTGAGAACGTGCTGTGAGTAGTGCTCAAGAGGGAGAGGGCAGTTAAGGTAAGACGAGGATAGTATTTCTGCCAGGGGGGATACACGGTCGGTACTCACGGGCCTCTACCATCAACATCTTGTCCGGTTGAGCAAATACAGGTGGCATATGTTGAAATACACATAAAAATGACTACTCCTAGCTAGGACTACACGTGTGTGTGTGTGTGTGTGTTCTCCGTAGCACTAAAACTAAACAAGCCCCGGTGAATGAATAGTAATATATTATCACCATCAATAAAGTTATAACCCTGTCAGGCGTGATTCATAGAAGTGAAAACGAATGTGGGGAGAGCTGGAATTAAATCAGCAGCAGCTTAGTGCTACTACAGCGTGTGATGGTGGCAGGCTACTCACTTCCATATGGGGAGTTGGCAGAGGATCCGTTGAGGAACCCTGGGGAGCTTGGCACTCCCAGGTTCATGCCGGCGTTGCCGTAGCCGTTCATGCTGTTGCTGACGGTGTTGTAGCTCGACTGCTGCGGGGTGCTGCTGGAGATGTAGCCCCGGGGGGACACGCTGCTGGTGTTCCGGCTGTAGCCCACTGGAAAACACGAGGTAGAAGATGGGGAAATTCAATTTACTTGGTGCCGAACAATTAATAGTAATCACAATTTGAATTGCTGGAGTATGGTTTGTTGTAGGACATTTTTTTTGTCCGTATAATTAGATTTAAATGTTTGTAAAAAAAAAAGGGGTCCCAATTCCATCAGGGAGCTACGGTGGCCTCTGCGCACCAGAAATGATGTTATCCTGATTAACTACAATGCAAAACATTGCTCTGGCTAGTTTGTCCATTGCAGAACAAGATGGTCGCCTCCATAATGCAACGCTCTTGCCTTAAGTATGCACAAAGGGCTCAACTCTACGGCTCTGGAAACCACCAGATTTTATTTTGAAGTTCATTATGCACTAATACAGACATACTTATGTGGTAGAATAATTCTATGTCTGCCAATAAGGCTCTCACTGGACCTTGAACTCTTTATATTGTCAGTGAGGGTGGAAGCGGCGAACCTGCTGTTCAAAAAACATAATTTATATCCCTTTTTTTCCATACTAATAAGAGAAAAGTGAAATCTAACTATTACTCATTTTTTGCTGCAAACGCCCCAGGAATCCCCTCAAGGACCCCTGCAGCTCCCTGGACCCCACTTTTAAGGACCCACTCAGTTGTGGAGCCATACCCTAAATCACATACCTTGGTCATTCCCTTGTGACTCGGACACATTGACTGCTAGCTGGCTGCCGAAGGAGTTAACTCCCATCATGCCGTGGGAGGCTGTGTTGGCGAGAGAGGGGATCTGGTTGTGGTTGCGGGGAACGCTGTACAGGGCCTCGGCGATGTCAGCTGCCCTCTTCAGAATGATCTCCTGAGAAGCACACAGAGAAGAAGAAGAAGGCAGAGGTTTTTTTGTTATTTATGGTTTCGCTTTGATGCACGGTTCATGGCTATATGGTTAACTCGCTGCGCATGTGGCCTACATTGTTGCACATATAGTGGTGGAAATACCCTTTGGTGATACTATCATCAGTGAAATGTTCAGTGGTTTCTGGAGCAGCTGCGTTGAGTACAAACCTGATTGTTGTGGGGCATTCCATACAGGGCTTCGACGAGATCAGCCGCCCTCTTCAGTAACACCTCCTGACGAGGGAAACACAAAGTAGTAAAAACGTTAAAGCTCGACCGTGTCAAGCTCGTCTTGACACCTATAGCTGTTGTTAGAGTAACAAACAATTTCAAAGCCAACATTTACACCATCACGGTTGCAGAGAGATTTAGTCGGAATAGTACGGCGTACCGCATTTCTGTGTCTATTGCGATACTGATACATCTGCTGGTATCAATATTGTTGAGTGAAATGCTACTAGTATTCCATCTCACTGTATTTATAACATCAGTAAACATTTTCCTGACTAGTTAATGGTCAATCGCTCATTTCAGGTGTTCTTCAGTGCAACATAATGGCAATTTTGTCAATTATGAGTCACCAGTGTGGTTTTGGGTGATCGGGAAATCTCTAAGCCTCTGTTTGTAAAAGTGTTTTTGTTATAATTACGGGTTTTGTGGATCACATTTGTTCATTTTCCGTGACGTTGACGCGCGTCCAACCGCTACTTATTCCCGCCCGCCCTAATATCTACAAATGTTAACATGTTCAGCCAAATAAAAGCCACTCTGATTTAAGTCGCGCCATTTCAACAGCACGACCACTTTGCTCCTTCCAACCATGCCCGAGCAGTGAATAATGTTCCCTATCTTAATTAAACTGGCATAGTCCCTTTAAAACACAACACCTTACCCCCCGATTCTAGGCTGCACGCTTTGCACCGGAGTTCAGTGCCGAGTCCCCTCTCCTCAGAACAATAAAGTGAATTAGCTGTGGGTTAATCTAGTTCTGTTGTAATGACATTAAGGAATTTTTCAATTAACCTCTTTGACTGGATGTTGCAAAGGACTTCACAAATGACTTCCCATCCAGCAAGAGCTGGGTGCTTGTGCCTTGGGGACACGGATGCTCAGGATGTGGTCTTATCCATGTCTGCATGCTTGCCCCTGCTTGACAATGCGGATTAGCTGTGTTGCTTTGGCTCTTAACAGTGAAAATGAGTTGGCCCCAGATCCCGTTTCCCCCCACTCTGTTTCAGGCGTTCAGCTCTAGGTGGGGCTTGGCCCGTCGGTGTGTCTTTATCTGCTCTTTGAATTCGCCACTTACAATTAAATCCCCTCTCAAGGAACCAGACTGCTCCCTTTGTTTTCTATAATACAGAAGGCAATATGCTCCACCAAAACCCCTCTGCTCCTATAAGAGTGTATTTAATCTGACAAAGGCAAGTTGCAGACATGGCTTTTGCATGTGTGTGTTTTTTTGTTTTTTTTTTAAACGCTCTCTTGTTGTCACCTGCTGTAGAGCGGAGATTTGTCGACGGTGCTGTTAGAACCCGTGGTTAAAAGCAATGCAAATCTGTCACTAGAAACATCTCAGATGGCGCTTGTTTTCTTCCCACATTCGCTATGTTTTCTTTTGCGGGGCCTCGGTAATTTGTCTGAAGTGTTCCATCACTTGGCAATAGCAGTGTGGGATTAAGACGGCAGCTGCCGTAAATGAATGTAAACACAGCCTTCGCGCCTTCAAACAGCGGCCTCCAAGACTTGGCCTGCATTTCCAAGGCGCGGCGGCGTATGTAAGTGTGTACGGAGCGTGTGCGCGGGGCCCTTTCATCCCGAGGAGCATATCTACCACAGCCCTTGATTTATCAAGATGAATCACTGTAGAAGCCACTTCCAGCGTATGCCATGCTCTCTTATAGAAACATATCGCTTAATCCACCCCACGTTACCGGATGGGTGGCTCTTAGAATGGGCATTTACCTCTGAAATTGGTGTGTATGCTCAACGTTGCATGCATCTAGTTTGCATACAAATAAAGAATTATGGTTGTCGTGAGGCAGGTAGACTAAATGAGAGGACCAGCTGTCTTGATGTGTTCTCATCAGGCAGAACAGATTTCTCTCTCTCTTGCTGAGTGAGATAAAGTGGTTTTCTTTCTTTTTGTCTGCAGTTAATAATTACCAATAATCTATTCTATCATATTTCAAGATCTCCTACATGGTTCTCAATTTTAAACAACAATTAAAGCAATTAAGACTGTCACATCCACGAGCCATGTTTCATTCTCTTTAAAACGTCCTCGCCCTCCTTGTCCATATGGTGCTTTTGCGGCAGTGACATAAGGACAGCTTGGGAGAAGGAGGAGAGGAAACGATATTGCCTCTCATCCTTAATCTGTCGTTTACCGCGTGGTGTCTTAACTAACCACGCTGACTCGCGAGTGCTATGCTTAAGTGGCAACCTAGTCATATCGGGCGGATGATGAGAAGTGCGGCACCCAATCAAGGAAGAAGTTTGTTTTCTCTCTCTGACGAAACGCTCCCATGCATGTCGGCTCACGCTGTGAATACGATTAACGCGGAATAGTGTTCCGAGGGCATTTCCATGTAAATCTCAATACTACTCTAGCATAAGTGTAATTGGCTTTCTTGTCATGGAGACATATCAGAACACACACCATGTAAATTGAAACAATTAAAGGCCTCAAATGATTTCTGTTGTTTCTGTGACAAATGCGTGACAGATTCCCTCGTCCATTGTTTGCCTCGTTTTGCATAAAGGTCTCGTGTTCAACAACAGTTTAAACTGAGGGTGGGGAGGGAGGGGGGTGGGGGGGGGGTCTGCGGCGGTGACAGATCACCTCAAATTTAGGAGCGGGTTTCACATTAGCGACAAAAAAAATAAGAGAGAACGCAAAACCATAACAAATGATGTGTTGTAACAATAATATCTAACAATAATACAATGTGGCCCAAATGTGATTCTTCAAGCACTAGATTAACACGGATGTTGTATTTATATTATCACGGTTAATAAAAGAGGGCCTAGGTTATGTAGCTTGGAGTGCTAATGCCATTTTAAAACTGTAAGGCAATTACTCTGTTAGCTCTAGCCTGAGGTAATGAATGCATTTAGAAGCATAGGGCCATTAGATGAAGGTACTTCAAAGAGCACAGGAAGAGAGATTCATTTAAATACATGGGTAATTGCTTGACATGAACACATTTGTAATATTTTCTCCTTGTGGATTACACAAAGAATTGGAAAAGAATGGGCTTATGCTCATTTTGGGGGGGAAAAGAAAGGAAAGCAAAGCAATCAGCTTAATAATAAAACAATATTGAGTTTCCACTTTTAATTTCATAATGAATCTAATTTGTTACAGAAGAGAGAAATTGAGTGTGATATAATGTGATATCCAGTCTATTTGTCCATTACTGCCAGAGGGCACAAAATGGTATTATAAATTGTCTTTTTTATATTATGAATAGAAAATTGTTTTATAACAAGATCTTAAAAAGGAGGGTGAATTCCAAAGTCTCTCTTCACTTAACGCGATGCCCGCAAACCAATCTCCCTTCTCATCACTTGACTGCTCACACTTATTACTTTCATATTCACCCTGGACTTTGCATTGAATTTTTATATCTCCACTCCTCCCACAGGGTCAGACTGTCATCTGCGATGTTGTCTTAGAATTACGAGGTAAACTTCAATCAGAGGCAGCTCCCACCCCCCCCCAACCATTTTTTTCTCAGTGTAGCAACAATATTAGCGCGCATCCCTTGCTATCCATGAGCACTCCCATATTGGCTTTCTGTCTCCTTACAATTACCACGTGTCTTACTGGTCCCAGGGAGAAGGCTGGTGGAAATCAATAGCGCAGTAATATTATCAACTGAAGGGTGAAGTCATGGGGAGGAGGAGGAGCGAGGGGGGGGGGGGTGTAGAGGCGGCGGTGAGTGGGCCTGGTGTCGATTTGCCTTTCCGCTAATGCACACCGCGCGTCCTCCAGCTTTATCTTCTTTTTATAGAGTCTCCCTACCTCACCTGCCCCTGTAATGGCTGCTCTCTATATGCCTGTTTCTGTTCTCATTCCAAAACGTACACGCCAGGCTCGGCTCGGCGCGCCGCGGGCTGTTTTATTGGGAATGTGCTTTTGACCCCGAGAGCTGACCCTCAGATGGCAAGCTTAACAATGACGAATCACTCGGCGGGATCATTTACATGCCCCCTGAACCCCATATTTGGGTCCATTAGAGAGCAAATCAAATATTTATGTTGTTTATTGGAAGTGCAGGGTTTCATCTCACTCTGTGATTGTTTCATGCAAAGGCTGGGAGAGCATGCTATATTAAGTATATACGCGCACCCAGGAAACTAATCTCGGGTTCAGTGTCAAAATCTGTCTGCCGGTCCCCCCCCGAAAACAGCGCCTTTTCGCATCCAGAGAATGAAGTGAGGTTTTCTCTGCAGGCGGGGGGGGCTGTGTTTAACACCGCCGCTCCCTTTGTTTTAAAAGAAAAAAAACGTATTTTTCCCACAAAAGACACCGTGACTTTATAACATAGAAAGAGTGCGCGCTTAGATTGACCAGTGATGCCCGCGGAGATGGAGCGCGAGCCATGTGGATATTAAAGGTAAGTGTACTCAGTTGAAATTAGAGTAACATTTCATGTCCGGGTGTTGTTTCCCGTCTCCACAGGGATTGAGTCTAATTGAAACACTTCATATACCGAACCAGGGTCTAACTGTGATGTTCCATTTCTCCACGTTGCCTTGGTCAAACATCTATAGCTACCACACAGTCTGTTCTTTATTAAATTGTCCATTGGACCTTAATGATATTGCTGTGTTGCATGCTGGGATTTAATAGATAAGGTCTTTAAAGGTTTTACAGTATTATTAAAACTCTGAGGTGGCCGCCACTTTACTACTTGCCGAGGGGTTTCTGAGCGGACTAATCAGTCATATTATTACACCTCACACATCTGGAATGTCAGTCACTGGAATGGTTACTGGCAGGGTAGCAATTAGTGAAAACACAGATAGATTTTATCAATAGGAAATGAAAAGAGTAGAGGAATCAAAGAGAATGAAAAAGATTCAAAGAATCAAAGAGTTTCTGAAGGGAAAGGGAAGTAAAGAAAAAAAGAAAAACTGAGCACCTTAGTTTCCAAGTCTTTCAATATGGCAGCCTATCGGTGTGTGCCACACCAGTGTGTCTAAAACTGATGAGGCTTTCAAGTCCTTCACCCAGGTTCAAAAGAAAACAATAAGAAAGCCAAAGCATAATAACATGCAGTCTTTGTCTATTAGCTGTAGTAAGACGAGGGGGTTTACGGCACAGGGTTCTGTAAACAAAAGATTAAACCAAATCGAGCTGCAGAAAATGAAAGGAAAACATGAGTGGGGTAATGAGGGCGCAGACGTCGTTTCTGACCAGATTACCATCTCCACAGACTACTGGAGAGGAAAACGTCTGATTGAGCCATTTTACCACACAGAGAGTTTACGCCTCTCGCCGCACACAATACCAATACCATTACCACGCTGGTTAGTGGCTAAGCCACATATGTGAAGCAAAGCTGTTACGGTTTGAGGGTCACAGTGCTGTGTCGATGCTGATGTTTTGTTTATTTATCACATTCGCTAGTATTAAAGCCTTTAAAAAAATCTCTGTAATTAGCTTTACTGCACATGAAACTGTACCAACCTTTGGTAACCGCTCAGGATCTCCGGGGTGTCTGGGGATGACCTTCTGCAGCCTCTGGAAGCCATAGTCGATGGTTGGCTCGTTCAGGGCTGGAAAGGGAAGACGGGGGGGGGGGGGAGAGAGAGATTAGAATCATTTCTGGGGGTTAATTTTGCCAGGGACAGAAGGAACTAATTGAGAGTTTACTGTACAGAACAGAAGTGGTTTCAGAATGCCTAATTTCAAAGAAACCTCAGGGGTGAGACAATGTTTTATGAAACATCAGTGACCCGCCGGGGGTTTTGGAAAATGACACGAGCTCCTCTGACACTCGTGTCATCGAGTGTTATTCCATTAACAGCCGTGATGGCCTACATCAAGTCTGAGGAGTCGTTCACTTTGCTAAAAGGACCCTCCCCCTTTTTATCTGCTCGAGAATATTGACTACAGCAAACCACATCGCATGGGGTCTTTTAATCTAACAGAGCTTTAATAATCTGCGAACGGCTGTCCACACATTGATCTAGAGTAGGCTGCTGTCATTTCGCCCCCCTTCTGCACCGACTTGTACTGCAACACTGGGCCCGTGAAATACGGCAACAGATCCCATGCAGCCATTAATCTCTCCCACCCCTCAAATAGTAATCTGGGGCATGAGGCATATTGGGCGATGAATCAGAGGCACAAAGTAAATGAATCATAACCCAGACTTTGGTGAGAGCAGGGCGTTTTATGTCTGACAGTCCTAATGGGTAATTGAAGGCTTCCTTACAGCTCCGCCTGATTCTAAACAATCATGTGTACACTCACAGGCAGGACAAGGCAAGGGAAGGGAAGGGAGGGAGGGAGGGAGCGAGGAGGAGGAGGAGAGCAGTGTAAAGGGGGAAGGAACGACTTAATAGAGAACATCACTTCTCAATGTAGATATCATTTTCAGGAGAGTAACTCCAGCGAGCAAGGCGCTTCATAAATCAATGGCTTTCTATGGAGACTAATAAGAGCTGCCTGCCTCTATTCATTGTTCAGCCTGTAATTTGGCCCATCACTCATTACTCAGCATGTAATTTCAGCATTAACACCGCACAGCTCGCTGAACCTGCTGAACACCAGAGAATGTGAATGCCCCCCCTGCCTCAAACACACACACACACACACACACACAGGCAGGCAAGCGGGGCCACTGAAGCACAAGCCAGGCAGTCACAGCAGGAAAATGAACATTTATGTTTCTCACACTTTCTTTTGTTCCCCCCTTTCATCTACGTACGCACACGCACACACTTGTACAGTATGTACACACACACACACACACACACGCACTGTACTGTACGCATGCATCACTTATTCGGCCAAAAAAACCTGTAATTGCCCGCTCGACCGTGATCAAATGGAGCAATTATGTGTTCAAGCATGGACAATGCAGGGTGCTAATCGATAGCAAGGATCTCGCTGGTAAATACAGTGGTATTCAGCGCACTGTAATGCACACCTGAATAAACACCCACAACAAACACCGCCACAGCACACACACACACACACTGGTGGAAATCTGATTTGACATGTCATCACGAGTCCTGAAACGACAAAAGGTCTACTTTGGAATGTGCAGTGGGGGGGGGACGCCATCTTCTCCTTAATAAAGGATTGATCTGCCGTATTGATCGTACATGACAAGGCTGTAGCGAGGAATTTGCCCCCTTTCTTTTGTTATTTCCACCTCCTTTCTTATCTATGCACCCTGGGTGTCTCATACATGTGTACACGCAGGAGCATGCATATCAGTGTGTGTGTGTGTGTGTGTGTGCACGCCTGCCTGCCTGAGAGAGAGAGAGAGAGAGAGAGAGAGAGAGAGAGAGAGAGAGAGAGAGAGAGAGAGAGTGTATGTGCATGTCAGCCCTGCCAGACCCTGCTGCTCAGTGTGATGTAAATTGTGTATGTGTAAAAAGCACTCCATAATCAGGCCATCCATCATCAGAGGCTGTCAGTGGGCTCTCTTAGGGTGATACATCACGCTCTCCTGTCCTCTGCCTCAGCTGGGGCCTGCGCAACCCGCCAGGCATGCTGGGAAAGCAGCCGGAGAGAGACGTACAGTACAGGACGACACCGAGGTTGGAAAGCGCGTGTTCTGCCTGAAGTGCCTTTTCCCAATGATAATGATGCCCGACTGTAAGTGGAGACCTCAGGAGTTGGATTTGGAAAGTAGGCTGCGTGCTGTGAAGTTTTTACGCTTAAAAAAAAAACGGATTTTATTTTAAAGTTTATTGAGATCAAACGGAACATTAACGTCATCTTCTGGGGGCAAACGCGCTTAGAAACGTCAGCGCGAGGAAGGAAACGTTCAGTACTTTTGTTATTAATTGTCATTATTTATTTTGTTGAGTTCATTTGTCTTATAATATAGCGCCGCATTGTGCCACTGAAGTTCCCTCCGTAAAGCGTGAATGCACGGGGGGGGGATACAAACAAGACAACAATTCCCATGATCCCACGCTGCTTCCTGATGTCAACAAACTAGCTCTTTTGTTATTGTTTTGATTGAGAGCGCGCAAAATGACACACTGTGCATTCTAATGAGTAATGGACCACCTTTTTTTTTTTTGTTTTTTTTTGGCACTTGTCTCTGTGTGCTTCTAAAAAAAAAAAAAAAAACCCGAGGCCCAGCTCGTCCTCCAAGTCGCAGTCCAGCGGCGGGCATGATCTCCCCATGTCGGCGTGTCGCCGTCTCATCTATCATGGAGATGATCTTTGTAACAACCCCGGCGTAATGAAATTGGTGACACACACCGCCATCTGCTATTGATTTCATGCAAATGCTTTTGACAGCTGATGGAGACTTGCATTAGCGCTAAACGGCGCTGTCAGTTGATGAGTTGACACTTTTGTAGTCCCGGCATGTACACGCCGGGCGCAGACAGACACAGACAATGTCAATAATCCTGTAAGAGCGCGCTGATGATATACACTGAGCACTTATATTCAATCTGGAGCGATAAATGGCGTTATATATATATATGTGTGTGTGTGTGTGTGTATTCATCGTGTTGCCCCCTCCGCGCAAAGATTTCCTTTCAGCCGCTGAGCTTTTACAAGAATCATTGGGGCTACTCCTCTTTCTTACACCACACACATTGACAGCGCCACCTTTTTTCACCCCCCTCCCACCATGTGTCTTTTTTTTTTTCTTTTTTTTTTAATCCATGGCACATCATTATGTTCCAGCTTCACACTCGGTTGTAAACTTTACTTTCCTCCGCTATTGCACTTGTTTGACTCCACGCATGCCAAAATGAGTTTGGGCCTCCTCATCCTTCCAGAGCACAATATGTTGAAAGAGGAGGGGATGAGGGTGGGGAAGGAAAGGAGCATTTCCCCCCTCTGCCTCCTTCCCTCCCTCCCTGCACTCACTCACCCACCCAGCCTCTATTACCCCTCCTGTAAGGGTTCTCAGACGCTGCATGGAAACATGAAACCCTCCACACACATCCCATAAATCCTCCACTGGGTGGGGAGTCTAGCCGAGGGGAGGAGGGACAAGGAGGAGGTACGATGGGGGTGGTGGTGGCAGTATGTGTGTGTGTGTGTGTGGGGGGGAGAAGTGGGGATGGGGGGGGGGGGGGGTCGCTGGCACGTTCCAGTCACGCCCGCTTCCCGGCCCGCGGCCAATCAATACCACTTTCCTGTTTTAGAGGCGGGTAATTATGAGGTGGAGAGATTGTGTGACCTCTCACCCCTGCTGCATTACTCGCCTGATATTAAGATAAATTGCCTGATTTTGGGTAAACATATGCTGCAATTCAAACTGTCAGCACTGGTTTGCTCAGGGATAATTTGTATTGATCTCCTGGCTTCTTCCCCATTTTGCTTACTGACCTCATGGATAATTAGAGAAAAAGAGACACAGGGAGGTATAAGGCAGGGCCTGCATTTGAATACTTTGCAGGGATGGAGAGCAGGAGGGGACGGGGGGGGGGGGGGGGATTATTATGGACTAATAGAATTTTCATTTTCTCTCATCTTCCAGCTCACATTTAGACAAGTTACATGTTTTGTTCAATTACGTCGCTTATATCTCCCCCCCCCCCCCCCCCCTTTCCTTCCTCGCTCGCGCGACATAATCGCTCGCCAATCGGGTTTCCATGGTTTCGTTTTAAAGATGATTAGAGTTTAACCGACAACAAAGTGACAGCGCATATGTCTTGGATTTCACGGCACCAAAAAAAAAATAATTATCTCACAACATATGAGCAAAAATTAACATGCTAAAGTGAGTGAAGCACGGACCTGCTGAGGAGACTGATTCTTTTTCATGGAAGTACTGAGAGGGGGGAAAAAAGGGAAGAAAAAAAAAAAAAATCTTTGTCATGAATATTTCAGTAATTTTCTGACTCTGGAGAGTGAATGATCATGTTTCAGAATATGAAGAAATGGAATGCATGACTCGATGTGCAGCTGTGACCATATCACTTCCAATTTTGAATATGGCGCATGCGCACAGGCCCTCGTTGGCAGGGCTTCAGTGGAATTCCTGTGCCTGGAATGTGTGCACTTCCCCGTCTTTTTATTTTATTTATTTATTTTATTTTGATCTGATGCCTTAATCCGCCTGCCCTTTCATGCCACTCACACTTTCTTCTCCGAGAGCCCCCTTTTTTTTTCAGCCCCGCCACTTCACTTAAAATGTAGAGTGGATGGCGAGTACATGGCATCCGAGCAAGGTCTGCTGCTCCTTCTCCGTGTTCTCCAGAAATAGGACATGAGTAACCGCTCTACAGGAACAGTGTAACATGGCCGACGTTGGCAGCCAAGAAGTGCTTACATGGCAATACGCCGCCGTGGTGCCCTCGCTCGGGTCTATACGGGAGTGGATTGAACACATGTATCGACTTACAGTATCGGGGGGGGGGGGTATAAACATAGGGAAATGTTTGAGCAAAGCAGTAAATTTAAGGGAAATTGTTCCTTGTTAAGTCTATGAGCCTGAATGGAAGCCTGCACAGAGTACTGGCATTCCTGCCAGCCATTACAGCTTATTACGATAACTCTATCTTTCCAGGAGATAAAAACCTAGCCTTGTTGCCATTTGCCAGCTATTACTTTCGCTAATTATACTTAACTGCTTCGAGCTTATCTCCACTCCTCCTACACCATTGAGCAGTTATTTTTTTCTTTCCCCTTAACACAAATTAGAGGTGGAGTGGGAGTTGGAAAGGGGGAGACAGATAAACAGCACAGGCAGAAGTTCATTTAAGTGTTATTGCATTTGTGACTTGTCAAACAGTCTCACTGAAGCCTTCTAGGCACCTGCAGTCGGGTGAGATGGATGCAGTTGAGAGCAGCATCAACACACGTAATGACCTCATCTGGCTGATGCTCAGTGCTGGAGACACAGAGGGAGAGTGGGGAAGTCGTGTACTTGTTACTGTAAGGAGTTAAAATTGAATACTGTGCACACAGAGAGGTAAGATACTCTAGAGGTGAGAGAACACGCATGCAGATGGAGAGACCATCTTTTTTTTTTTTTTGAAGCAAAAAACAAACCAGGTAAAATTGGAATTTTCACAGCAAACCCACGCAAAAAGCAAACCTCAGCTGGCTTTTTTTTTTTTTTTTTTTTTTTTAAAACACTGACCATATCATCCTCCATCCACTGTAGCCCCCGTTATCACTGAGTGATTCCATCTCCAGCGGTCTCGAGATGAACAGGAAATTAAAATTTCAAAGATCTGCAGTTAAGATAAATCAATGGAGACGGATCAATGATCATTGAAATTTCATGAACTTTGAGCCAATACAGATGAGAAAAAAAAAAAGAAAAGCCTAGACAGTTACAGTCTCCAGCAGATATTGCTCCTGCAACAGATAAAATGTAATTAACACGGTTAAAAGGGAGCAATGTTACAGATTGCGGATCCATAATTCCCAGACTCCCCCCTCATATTGGTTGTATTATTAGAAAGGGCCAAAGACACCTGTTCAATCCTCTTAGATGACATCTCTAAAGTATGTGTGCCACTTCTCGAAGGACGCCCGGGCGCACCCGACTCTCGCACATTACCAGCCAACAGAAATCAAATGGGTTCCCTTCACAGCTGATTGCGAGCGCAAATTAATATTGTAAAATGAAGATCAATACATGGACGGGGCACAGATCGATGGCGGCTAAATTACGGCCACGTTTTCCCCCTCATTCAAGATGAGTTGTGTTTTCCTCTCAAAGTCAATACCGCGCTGCCTCCCTCATTCATTTCTCAATAAACTTGCCGATGAATTTCAATCAAAATGCGGCAGCAGGGAGGGGGGAAGGGTTGGGGGGGGAGTGTTGTGGGAGGGGTGGAATCTTTTGAGGCTTGTTGGATGTGGATGATACTAGAAATGGGGCAAGAGGAAGAGCAGGAAGGAGGGGAGGGGGGGGGAGATCCTCATCTGTCAAAGATGCCCCCACCTCTCTGTCTTTCCTGTGGCAGAGGACTGATACTGGGACTTAGTGAGGACAATCCATTACAAAACAGTCCTCTAACGATACTGTGGGACAAAAAAAAGGGGCCCAATTAAAATCAAATCAATGAATAGTATGCCTTACAGCTGGAGGGGGGGTGACATAGGTATACGTTCTCTTGAAAGATAACCCGCGATACATTCCAGACATGTAATGGGAGGAAAATACATGCTCAACAGCAAATACTTATTTCAATCAATTTCCCTGGTGGTGGATTTCACAGGTCACTTGCTGATAACACGCTGTGGAATAATGCCACAGCGTGCTTCTCAAAGCCCCTACCTGACAAGCTGCCTGACAGTGGGGGAGCGCGAGCACGTGTCACGTCAGCTCCTCTAATTGGACACAAGGACCTTCCTTTCCCGCGGAAAAAAACCTTGTCGCGCCGCCACATCCAGAGCTCTGCGAGGCCTTCAAAACCCGGGGTAAAAACCGTCTGACTTGGCAACGAGTGTCTGCCGCGCTCCCCGCCGAGCCGGTGCTAAATACCAGGGTTGTAATGAGACAGGCAGGTACGGAGGGATCCACGGCGAGTGGATAACACGCTCTGACACATGCTAAAACTGTTGTGCCAAACTGGTTACAACCCACTTGACTGCGGCGCTGACATTTCTAAATGC
The DNA here is from genome assembly GCF_963457635.1 of Microchirus variegatus. Taxonomy (NCBI): domain Eukaryota; kingdom Metazoa; phylum Chordata; class Actinopteri; order Pleuronectiformes; family Soleidae; genus Microchirus; species Microchirus variegatus. The sequence goes on along the minus strand of NC_139812.1, from coordinate 20,559,516 downwards.
CTATGTCATCCCTTCTTGTCGTATCGGTTCTTTTGAATACTTTATAGCTGCAGGCGGGGGGGGGCAGAACTTTTGTGGTTGTTGATCTGCGTGAACAGAATGGCAAGCAATACTATCAGACCTGAGTGAGGGAGCATTTTGTGTGTATACAGGGGCAGCTCATCAAACCTTCTGAGATCCAATGCGTTTGCAGTCTGTTTTGATATGAAACAAATCACTTCCTGGCTCGTTTGGAGCTGATAGACTTAATCGGCATCGTGTAAACTCATTTAATAGTTTGAAACTTATAGACGTTTAAAAGCCGCCCCTCTACCGCTTTAAAATCTCATGTTCAGATCTGAAATGCCGTGCGTGTCGGAGAGATTTAGGGATTTCCAACGTACAGTGTCCGGTGTGTGCGTTTGCGAGTCCTCCTCTAAAGTCCGATCTGTTTACATACTTCCTTGAATGCCTTTGATTAGAGCATATCTTGGCTGTAGGCCACACCCCATCCACTGATCGGCAAACCAGTTGGCGAACCACACCCAAACCCCTGCAGGAACAGGAAATGAAAAGGAAGCGTCCCATCTGATCTGGGACTTCAAAGTGAAGTCAGGGCGGAGCAGGGAGACGTAAGGATTCGCTGGCTGAACAGCACAGGAGCCTATCTGATGGAAGACGTCAGTGTTTGTTTATTTGATGTTTTTCGGGGGGCAGAGGAGGGGCCGAGATGACATAACATTTTCTTCCTCTTTCTAAGAGTGGAAAAGGAAGTGAGTTGAATTTTGCATTTGAGGAGTACCCGACTATTTATGTCTGTGATTGTTTCCTGTGCAAAAACGTTTCCGGTTCGGTTTTTTGGTCGAAATTGAGATTGATTTAATTTATATATTAAGAAATTGTAGCTGAAGCTCGAGCACCATTCTACACTTCTCTATCTGTTTATTTCTGGTTTGGTTTTTGGCAGGAACATATCTTCCTTCAACACTATCATCATCTACCTTTCCATCGCCTTTTCCAGCACTGACATTTCTTGATCTTCACCAGTATTGAGTGAAGCACACATGACCTCTTTGTCCTTATGTTGATGAATGACTGCCTCATACCCATTTTGTCAGATTTTGGTGCAGTGGAGTCGATAGCGTCACCTTGACGAGGAAACTTTGTGATCCATCAGCCCTCAAGGCTGTCTGGCCTCAACTAGGGCCTGGCAACAGCAGCTCGCTCCCTGTATGGGGGCATCGGCTCTGTCCAAAATCCTTCACCCGGTGCGCTGTGAACTTGTGAGGTCGAAACGAGCGGCTCTTATTACTGCCACTTTACAGCAAGCGGAGGTTGAAAAAAAATACGGGAGAGGAAAAGAAAAAAAACAAAAAAAAAAACACTTGACTTGTACTAATAGCTGAGAAACCATGCTGGTCAACAAAGGTCTGAAGACGAAGCACCCTGTCAGTGCCCAGCTTGGGAAATTAGCAAATAATGTTCCCCTTCCCCCTGACAAATGTGTGACAGCTCGCCTTCGCCAATCATTCTCTCGTAACGTTATGATGCATGTCCTGGATCCCCACTGGAGGATACAGGCGAAGTTTACTGACCCTCAATTTACCCATGACAAATGGGGTCCCGGTAAATGTGCGTTTTCTGGGGCACGGAAGGGGTTCATTTTAAGCAATCCTGGTTATGTGGATGTCACTGATTAGGATAAATAGTGCCTGAGTGTGTTAGGACTGCTTGCAGAACCATATTACCAAGGGCCTGCATCGACGCCCCTGGAGGGCAGCTCTCGTGGAAACTAGGAAACCAACAGCTATGATGCAATTAGGGGCCTAAATTGGATAAATTGTACGGTCAAAGTTTTTATTTATGATTTGCTCTTTCATACAGTGCTGTGACTATGCAGCAAAAAAAATGCCTAGGATGCTGCAAATTAGGGTGAAAATGGAGCCGTTTTTTTTTTTTTTCTTTATCTGATAAAAACCAGCATGTACTGCTTGCTGTGCTTAATAAAGCATAAAGTATAATAAAGTATTGACTCGGATGCAGCCAGGACTTTCTCCTTTTGATTTTCTACAACCTTGCTGACAGTTGGTTCTACCAGGCTTGTCTGGGACCAATGGATAACCAATACATGGATTAGACAGAGGACAAGCTAGCAAAACCACAAGGGACAACACTTTCCTGAAAGGTAAAAAAAAATGTAAGGGGAGTAAAATAGCAAAAAAAAAAAGATCGGCCAACATGTCATTCCTTTAAAAAATGTGGCAATTAAAGTTGCAGATACAAGCTCCTTGAAGCAGTCAGTAAACTTCAGCCCACTAAAGTTTTATATCTAATATCTGCTCGTCTCGTTACTGTTTTAAACCTTTAATGGCCAGTGGCAAACAGGATTATTTGACGCACACTACAGGGTGCTCTCTCTTTCTATCGAATGGACTGTGAGTTTTGGCAGCGGCTCCAGAGTTCTGACCCCGAATGCGGACGCGTTCCTCGGCTGTTTTGGATCGACTGCGGTCCTCTCTGTGTTGACTCTCGGTAATTTGTGATAATTTCTCAAATTGAGCGAGTTAAATCTCCACAATTAGGGTGGTGGTGCGAGAAGAGTCGACATGAAAAAAAAATGGGGAAAAAGAGGGGCGTTCTAAAAAAAAAAAAAAAAGAGGCAGTCCTCTCAAGTCACGCTTGAAGCCTTGAGCTTTGATAACTAAACCTTTGATATGTTGCTGCCCGATATGACAGCGTACCATTCTGCACCGCTGTGTCACTACATCATGTCCTTTTTCAACCCCCCCCCAATGTCATCTGTTATTGTAACTCCAGGTCATTTCAAATCTATTTCCCTGCGCAGTGCCATTTGTTCAAGTGCCCGGATCACAGGCAGCAATGCTATACGCTCGGAAATGAGCTGTTTCACTCTTAAATACATGATCCACTCTCCCGCGTCTCAGAGCCCCATTCACTTTTTCTTTTTTTCTTTTAAATGTGCGAGAGAAGTAGCTATAACATCCTTTCACGTGGCAATTACTGTACATACGGAATTTTAGCCGGTCGGAGCGTCATGCATTCTGCTCTCTTTAACAGTTCCATTCTCTCAAAGCGTCAGCCCTCGGTACAATCAAAGGGGGTGAGCCACGCGGGGAATAGCAGAGCAGAGCAGAGCAGAGGAGCCGGACCTGTCTATTGGTGACTTTCTCTTTTAATTCACCGCACTAATCAATTGTACCACCGTTGCCTCCAGGGGTAATTGTATCTTTATACTAACTGGAAGTGAGTAGGAACCCAGGGAAGACGGAGAGGAAGAATTGAAGGGGAATGGGAAGGGGAAGGGGGGGGGGGGGTCAACAAAGATAGAGAGAAGGGGACACGTTTCCCCCAGTAAAACCTGATGGTAATCATCCCAATCCGCTTAGCCTCTGTGACTAATGGGGTCTGTTCTTAAGGGACCTGGCACTTTCACCAGGGTGCTATAGAAGCCATTAATGTCTTAACTTATACACCTTCTCAGGGCTGTGCAGTAACACGTGTGTACACACACACACACACACAGAGAGAGAGAGAGAGAGAGTTTCTCTCTCACACACAAACAGACACACACACACACGCACTTAAGGCAGCCACACTACACTCCTGTTTCATTATCCCAGTGCCTTCTTGGCCTCTGCTCCACTCCTGCAAAGGGAGGTTAAACGCAGGAGAGCTGGGCCAGACTGCACGGTTGGAGGAGAAAGGGACGGATTGCTGGGGGGGGGGGTGTAGAGGTTTGTGGGGAGCAAAAAAAAAAAAAACAGGGGGGGGGGACTTGATGAGAAACAGCTGCCTCAGAATGGAGGGGTCTGGATTTTTAAGGGTGGGGGTCTAGCCCTCACTTTGCAATTCTGAGGTGCTCAAGGCCACGGCTGTGCTGGAGGCCTGGGGGAAGTGAGAGTGCTTAGTTTTGACGCACTCCCCCCCCCCCCCCACCATCACCCTCTCCCTCCTTCTGCTTCATTCTGCCCATCAGAGTTGGAACAGACAGAGGCTTCCAGGTCAGACAGGCTCTGACCTCCGTGACCTCTGTCTCCTCACCAATGATGACAGATAAGACCACCACTTCCGTCTGTTAGCCAAGATAATCAGATCCCTTTACTTTTTTTTGTGGTGTGTGTGACACACAAACACACTCTCACTCTCTCGCTCTCTCTCTCTGTGCGTCCCACACTTTTCTCTTTCTCTCATGAATAACTTCAGACACGCTCACGCACTTAACCTAGATATTGCTCTTCTAATCTGATTCATAAAAAAAAGTGGGAGAAAAAACGTAAAAAAAAAAAAAAAGTGAAACCACATGTTGCTTGTGGAAAATCAGCAAATTAGCAGAAAGCATTATCTGTCTCACAACAGGACAGATTAAGAAACTTGGCAGAATGAGTTATCCTGACAGCTTGAGTTTAACAGAGCTTGGCAGCGCCTTTGTATGATGGCAGGTCAGAGGGGGATCGTGTTGCACTTGTAGGAGCCCCACCATGAAAACACCTTCTCGCTGGCCGTGCAGAGAGCACACATTTAACATTCAGCAAGCGAGGCCCTGGTTAGTCCATTAATAGCACCTGGACGTGGGGCTAAGGGCTCCATCCAGACTAAGGGAGAAGGAGGAGGAGGAGGAGGAGAGGGAGCTATAGGGCACAGGAGAAGCCCGGAGAAAAGAGACGGAGGGAGGAGGAGAGGGGTTTTTGACTCACCGGTGTAGACAAATCTCCCAGGGGCACCTTTGCAGAACTGCTTTGACTTGTAGGACAGCGTGACTTCCACAACACCGGGGATGTGCCGAGGTGGAGTCTGGACGCGGATGGCGTGGGGAGTTATGAGCTGGATTACACAGGAAAAGAAGAGCGATGGAAAAAAAAGTTTTAATTTTTTTTTTAATTTGCAGGCAGTATCATTGAGATTAAGATGAGTGTACAAGAAGTTAAAAAAAAAAAGCACAAATATAGCAAACAGAGACATAATACAAGGGGTGATAAGAATCATGAAAGACAAAAAGTTGTGTCACATGTCCAACATTAAGTTAAAACTTGATATTTTATTGTACAAAGCGGATTTTCAGAATAAAGGCTCTAAAGGTATATCACACTTTACATTACCATACAGTAACACAGTAATAATTCTATAATATGGAGCTAATATTATGTAAATATCATCTTATTTCTAATGCAATTTGCAGCTTGGCAACGGCAATTACAATAGTGTGAGATTAAGGAGATAATATCGGCGTTAATAGTAAAATGCAGATTATGAGAATCACCGGGTGTCATACCTTCACGTGAAAATATTTATGAAATTCATCCTCATTTATGTCCTACACGGCTCTTCTATTAATATCAAACTGTTACTCTTTGATTACTGTAGAAGTAAAGATGATATTGTTATAAATATTACATCCCTATCACCGTACTAGAGTGTGAGTGTGCTGTAATGTAGAATTTAAAGAGGTGCCTGCGATAGAGAGAGAGAGAGATATAGAGAGTGTTATATAGAGTTCAGTAAATGTCATTTGTGTAGAATAATGAGAAAGAAAGTTTCCCCACTTTTGACAGTTTTTTTTAATATATATATATATGAATTTCAAATTTTCTCTGATGGTTGAAGACAACCGTACCTCACTCCATACGAGCATGGTGCCGAACACGACTTGGAGTCCGTCAAAGAAGTTGTCCCCTATGAGGATGACAGTGGCTCCTCCAGTGGTCCATCCCTCGCTGGGGCTGATAGCCTTGATGCACGGGGTGGCTGCTTATCCAAGACAAAGAGAGAAGAGCAAATTCAGCACCTGGGCTTTTTACCACATTGTTGCCCCATGTCTCTTCACACACACACACACACTCTCACACACACGGACACATCACTGCATCACCTCCACATTCATCCCCTACACGTCTCGCTCACAAAGACATATCATGGAAATTGCCCCCCTGGAAAAGGAAAAAAAAAAAAAAAAAATGATGGATTTGTCCTTTAAGGCATGAGAATCAAAATCATTTATCAGCGCGCTGGAGTGGTGTAGTTAAGCAGACCCTTCAAATGGTCCACTTCACAAAGGCTAAACGCTGGGCTCGCCAGGAAAATGATTTGATGGAGCAAATTACGTGTCAGGGCAAATGTAGCCATCAGAATTGATTAAGCATGCGCTCGCATGTACAGTAAAAAATTTCAAAGTTGAACACATCTTAAATGAGTCAAAGAATACGGGCAGTTAAAGTGGAAATGACAAGCTAAAGCTTTGCTGCTCCACATTAGTTCATTACCTTTGTTCTGCATATGCAGTACAGTGCACACGCAGGCGACTGGAGTTTCAGGTTTCATAACGTGAAATGCACTCATGAATTATTCAGATTGAGTTGTGTTTTTCTCCCCCCCCCCCCCCCCTTTCCCTCTCTTTTTGTGATCGATTCAATCCATTTCATATTGTTTATTACAATGCTTTTCATCTGGCACGACTTCTACTACGTCGCTCCCCCCGCCATTCATCAACAGTCCGGGGTTGTTATTATAATCTAATTTGAGTGATCTGGTGCCTCACGTTCGCTGTCATTTGATGCATTACCTTAATATGGTGTTCAGCACAACACCGTGTTTACAACAGAAATAGCATGACAGCTCGCCATAAAGTAGCAATATCAAATTTAATCTATTTCCATCAATATCTTTTAATACACTATGAATTGTGCGTGTTTTTTCCCCGGGTTCCTCAACAACAACGACGACGACAAAAAAAAAAAAAAAAAAAAAAGATGTGAGCAACTATTTCAGCAAGTTCCCCTCCTTCACCTTACAAGCTCACTCCTAAACCTCTATTATCCTTTCCATCCAGTAAGTAAATCACAGGCGGCCATTGTTGTATGAATCACCTCAGACAAGACATCTCCCTTTGTTTGCCTTGCTGTTGGGTCTGTTCAGGTCATGTTTGCTCTCTCTCGCTCTGCCCATAAAGTGCGCACACACACACGCACACACTCACCCACACTGGTACTACAGGGAATCTGACTTTAACAGGCGCTGTTGACTTCATGCTAATCACCTCGTACAGATTTTCATTTGTGAGGCCTGGAGGAGTGACATTTGCTTTCCTTAATTGCGAAGCGGAGCGTCTGAAAGAGGACCAACCCTCTATGGGCATGCTGGGCCCCCTCTAAGGGCCTGACCTTCATCAGTGCGGACGATTACAGCAAATAATTCACCCTTCAAAATTACTGTAAACAAATTGACTTTGGGGATGAGAGAAAGAGGAGGAGGGGGGGAGGAGAGAAGGAAAGAAAGAGGAGGAGGAGGAGACAAAAAAAAGGAAAAAAAAAAAAAAAAAGAGGTGCCTGATGGTGACGGTGGTTGTTGGGGGGCAGCTGTGGCCTGAAACCTACGACAAGCATACACACATACACACACCAACGCAGAACTCCCAGTGCCCCCCTCCCACACACACACACACACACACACACACACACACACACACACACAAACAGAAAGACCCACGAAGAGGCAGCAACTGAGGCCCTAAGCCGTCCACCCTTCTGCCTGGGAAATTTGCATATGTCTCAATGCACAGACAGAGAGGGGAGCATGTGCTGAATGGGGAACCGTGGCGAAGTGGATTACACAGTCAGCGCAGGCGATCTGATGACAGACACGCACAATGCTGCCCCCCCCCCCCCCCCCACCTCGTCCTCGAATCCCCCCCCCCCCCAGCAGATGATAGGCATCATGAGGAGATGAGGATGCAAAGAGTCGAGTCGGGCCGCCTCTCGTTTTGACTGTTGCGTCACTAAGTCGTCGCAAACTTTGCTTTATGGGACGCGATGTGAGTCTGAATTAAAGCTGGGCAACATATAAATATCAGGATGTAACTTTCCCTGGTTTTAAGAGCCGATATTGAGGCGTTATCGTGATTATTTGTAGGATATAAATACACGGAATCGACGTTAATTGCGTGGGTAAACTCAGAAAGATATCGTTTCAAATTAAAGCCGAGAGCTCTCCCTATACAGAAATGATTATATCTGTATCTTAGATGTTTCATTTTTAGAGTATATCACACTTTCCTGCCTCTAAAAAAAAAAAAAACTTTCATGAACTGTACATCATGCATCTATCAGGCTGTATCTCATTCACCGTGACATCGCCTACAAATATTCAGATATTATTTATAAGCTACATCACCCGAGTCCTAGCTCGAGTTTACTTATTGATGCTCCCGCGTGGTGGTGTAAAAAAACAAAACAAAACAAAAAAACGACTGTAACGCGTCCCGCCGTGTCCTGTCCTAATCTGTCTTCGTCTCGTGGTTCGTGGGGACGGGGGTGACGCGGGACGGTGGGTACAGAGGACGTCAGGAGTGATGTGAGATCTGAGCAGAGGAGGTCCCCGGCTCTAGTACTGTGACACTCAAACAGGTCTGATGTGGCCCTGCGAAGCCGTCCTTTGTTCTGCCTGCTGAAATGTGTTGTAATTGTGCTGTGGGATGTCCAGATGGTCGGTTGATAGTGCAGCTGATGGGATTATACCTTTTACCTCTCCCTGGGCCATCTGTTCCCTTTGACTCTCCCTCTCTCTCTCTCTCTCTCTGCCTCCCGCTCACTCTCAACCTCTCTCTCTCTAACACATTCTCTCCTTCCTCTTTCTCCTTTTTCCTCCTCTCCTTTTTTCCCCCCTTCTTTTCTCTCCCTCTCTTTCTTCCTCTTAGGCCCAGCAGTCTGGATTCACTTGTCTTTATTGCATAAACCCTAACAGCATTACAGCCACTTGGCATGCAAATGAGGCAGGCGCTGCAGGCTCTATGCTGAGTCTCCTATATTGTCTGGGGCTCTATAATGGTGGAACTGAGCTAAGGAACGTGTGTGTGTGTGTCTGTCTGTGTGTGTGTCTGTGTGTGTTTGTATGTGTGTGTGTGAAAAGACCCGACTATTTGTGTGCATGTTTATGCACCTTTAAGCCCGAATCCATACATGTCTGAGTGACAGGCGGCCCTCAAAGCGCACACACTCTCGTGTCTGAATGCATAACAATGCTTGTTGTGCGACAATCCGGCACACACAAGTGAACAAAAAAAAAAAAGAATGTCACACGGGTGAGAGAGAGAAAAAGAGAGAGGATGCAGGTTCAGAGAGTGGATGGCGTCCATCCCACAGGCTATCGCACGCCTGGGCCAATAGGGGGCAGCACGCCTTGATCAATGTGAGGCGGCCGTGGCTGCAAAGTGTGAGCCAGTGTAAGCTGAGAGGAGGAAGGGGATGCCTTCCTTCCTTCCTTCTCCTCCTCTCTCTCTCTCTCTCTCTCTCTCTCTCTCTGTCTGTCAGTCAGTCGGTCAGTCACATATCTGAGGCTTCTCGCCCAGTGAACTCCTGAGGAAGAATGTGTTGCTAATTTAAAGCACGCTGTCTGTCTGTCTGCTCGTCGTCTGGCCATTTGTTCCCTGATTTGTTGCACGAATGCGGTCAGTGAAGCGGGAAAGCTACAAAATCTACAGAAAGCTACAAAATGTTGAAGTTTAAAGGTGAATTTATGTAATAGATCTAAAGCAACTGGCCATAAAATCCTAATTCTAATATGTCACAGAGACTCAGGAATAATGTTCATATAACAAACTGAACTCACCAACGACGACAGTACAGCCAAAATATTTGCATTAAAAAATTATATTTTGCAGACTGCAAATCATGTTTAGTCAGTAGAGACTTAGCTGCCGAGCAACCACGGATTGCCAGTTACGTCAGAAAACGAATCCTAAAAGACCTCAGTGTTTTGAATTTGAATGTAGTAACTGTTTTTTTGGCCACAGTCTTACATATGGCACCTTTAAAGACAGGATATAAAGTTTATTTCCTCATTTTTTTGGACATAAAACTATATATATTTTCCCCCCCCTAATGCCTTCATTTTGACTTTCCCTACTCCTCTTTGCATCCATTAATTCCTAGTTGTCAGAGTGCGACGCGATGGAAGGAAGATAAAGCATTTTTTTTCTTCTGTGTCACACCCTCTTGTTTATTAAAGGTGAGTCAAACAAAGCGAGCGAACGTTTGTTGACGCATGTTCAATTAGTTTTGTTATGGAGCCGAGTGTGGGAGCAGAAGGAGACGACGGAAAAAAGAAAAAAAGAAAGAAAAAAAAGAAGAAGATGTTAATGGTTAAGCAGAGGGAAGGCGTATTAAAAGTTATTAGACGACGACATGTTCAACTGGGTGGTTGACAATAGCTTCTTTTCTTGTTTTTTTTGTTTTTTTACGCGGCGTCACTCTGCTGCTTTGAAGAGTGTGGTGAAGAGAGGAAGAAAAGGATGGGTTGGGGTAACCTGTAAAGAACACAAGCTCACTCTCTCTCACACATACACACACACACACATACACACAACACTGATGGTCTCAGGGGAGCGGGGGAACATGGAGGCGAGGGCTCAACCTCTTTAATTGCTCTCCTCATTAAGAAACCGGTTGCTAGGCGATCCACACCTATCGTGTCATAAACGTGAAACACACAAACAGAACGTCAGTGAACATAATGACTTTGGTGCTCCGGGCAGGACTTTAATTATTTGATTTTGTTCTCCAGTAGAGGAGTCATTAATAAAGACAAAAACAAATAGATTAGCTTTTCCCCCACTAGGACTGGAGAGCACTGAGATATATTAATTGTCTAGTCCTTTTTTTTTTTTTTTTTTTTTCTTTTCTCCCCTAATTTTTTTTATTAGTCGTTGTTGTATTAAACATTACATTTGCTTTTGGTGATAGAACCATTAATGCCCATTAATGTGTAGAGGAGCTTGTTTTAGTCAGTGGTGTATATAAACTGTTTGCCCAGCCATAATTGGCTCTTGAAATCTGAAGATAAGCAATTTGCACAATTGGCCCAAGTCAGTTCACCGCCTTTTCTTTTTCTTTTTTCCACTCTTCCTTCTTATTCTTACAATGTTTCAGCTGTGTGTGTGCGCTCCCATCTGCAACTGGAGGCCACGCGGGTCATAAGGTTATGTTTAGTGCATTTTACTTTTTGGATTTCCCATGGTTTGGTGGTCCTTCTTTTCTCTCCTTTTTTTTTTTTGGCTGAGCAGGCAATCAGTCTATCATATGGAATCAGTTGGAGGAAAAACAGTAAGTTCTGTTTTTCTCATAGCTAACCCCCCCCTCCCCCCCACCACCCACACCACCCCTTCACTTCCACACACACACACACACACACTTTCTCTCGCTCTCCTTCCTCCCCCTGTTTCAGCTCTCTCTCACAGCTCAAATCTGCAGAGCCCAATGACAGGAAATTGACCTCACAGCCAAATTCTTAGGCAATTTGATCATGTTTCACATTGGCTTTTAGGACAAATGTAGGTGCATTAGGAGACTGGAAGTAATAAAACTTTTTTCCCTGGCTCCCTAAATCATGAATGAGCTCTGAGTATAATCATTATAATCACCAGTTATATCAAAAATAAACCATAGATACACTCAATGTACACTTTTTTCCCACATATGAAAGAGCAGTGACTACGAGAGAGGCAAAAAAAAGTGATGGATGAACAAAAAGTGACTAAAAGCCATCTATGATAGGTGTGTGGTGTGTTAAAAAAAGTGACTAAAAAAAGTGATGGAGGAAGAAAAAAGTGACTAAAAGCCATCTACGATAGGTGTGTGGTGTGTTAAAAAAAAAAAAAAAAAGTGAGGATGATCTAAAAGAAACTACGACAAAAAAGGAGCGTAGCAAATCATAGGATGTAAAAATGTGCCTACCATACTCCACATAAGGAGGCGTACCTTCTGAAGGGTCGAGTCTGCGAGCCCTTCGCCCGTGCTTGGAGTTGTTGTGTACGAACATGTTGTCGGAGACCGCCAGCACGTGGCCGTCCACATTGACGGTCGTCGATACGACAACCTGCAGTGGGAGTAAACGTAGAAAACATGTAATTAAGCGTGTTGTTAGAAACAGCAGACAGGAATGGCACGTTCACGGCGGGGGGGGGGGGCGGGGTGTTTTTTGGGGAAGTTTTCGGCATGTTTCGGGGGTCGGTGCCTGTGTTGGTATCGATCGCTGTTCTCTTTGCACGTATCGCATTACAAGTCCAACCCGGGCATCTCCCCCCGCCATTTTGTTTCTCTGCCCCTGAGTGTCTCGCATTTGTGTACAGCTAATTGACTTTTCAATCACTAAAATACCATTTCCGTTTTTTGCACCCACTCTGCCGACATGTCATCATAGCCCAAGCTCAGGATTATTGATCAGGCCCGTTCTGTCTATTTGAGGACGGAAGGACCTCCCTTTTAAAGTATTACTGGAGTCATTACCAACTGAACCATATTCCATCCCCATCACTCAACAAACATTTTACCAGGATCCGATTCCAAGCCACACTCCCCGCGTTTCATAATGCTTATTTTTGTTGTTGTTTTCCTCGGCCACCGCATCTCGGGCCGCGTGTGAATGGTCAAAGTGTTTCTGCACCGGAAACAGAGAGCGCCTCTCAGGTTTGCTTTGCCGGTGAGTGACCTCGGTGTAGCAGTGGAATTTAGGGGGGGGGGGGTGCTTTTTTTTTTTTTTACTTTTTTTTTTTCTGGGGTAGGTTTGGGAAAGGTGGAGGAGAGGAGGGGGGGGGGGGGGGGGTTGCAGAGAAGGGGAAGTGAAAGAGCTCCATTCTTGTGAGCAGGTTCAGAGCTGGGCCAAGCTGAGGATGATGGATTGGGCCCTCTCTGGCCTCCAGCTGGTTTTTGGGGGTAATAAGTGGAGTGGAAGGCATGCAGAATACACAGCTTTGGCCGGAGAAACACCTATGGTTGAGCATCTGGGAAATCTATTTAGAAAGAATATGGCATACTAACTGTTGGACAAGGAACATAAAAAAAAAAGTCCACCCCCCCACCCTCTTAAGAAAAAAAAAAAAATCTGGTTGTTTTAGACATTTTAGTGAGATGACACAACTTAGTTCTTGCATTCTTTCTGACACACAGGAGTGAGAGGTGAGAGCCCTTGGTGGCTGTCATGCATCAGTCCACATTCACCCTGAGGGAAGATGTGAAGAGGCAGGGGAGGTCTGATGGTGGTGACATCAGGACGGGGACACCCTGTCTCGTCTGTTTCATGTCTGGGCTTCCTCCTGGAGGATGCTGCCTTGTGTGTGTCTATCACAGAGACCCCGGTGGCTTGTCAGTGACGGGGGTGCCCTCCTGTAGTTTGTCAGTATCCTGATAGGACAAATCACACTAAACTCTCGCTCTCTCACCTTGACCTAGTGGGGGCTGCTTGCGGTGAGAATGTCTGGCAAGGATGGATGGATGGTTGGATAAATGGATCAGCGCGGGAGGGGAGGGTGGAGGTGGGGGGGGGATTCAATAATTTCAAGGCTCAACTACTTGACACATTAGAAGCGAGAGGGTTAAAGAAGCAGTAAAAGTGCTCAACGGTCATGTCCTTTCAGTGTAAATCGCCGCTTTTTTTTTAGTGAGCCCGCAGTAATGATGGTTTTCAGATGGCTTTTACGCTGGGCCTGTGCGGGGAGAGAAATGCATGTGTGACTTTAAGTGCATGCATATGTGGGTAAGAATGAGAAGAGGGATATAGAGAAAGCAAATATATGCGCTCCTCGCGTGAATGTGCATGCATCACACATGTGCGTGTGTGCGTGCGTGCGTGCCTGCGCATATGTGTACATAAGAAGGTATGCGTTTCCGCTGCCAGACAGATTCTGAGTTAACACTGTTGTTACATGTGGTCGGATCGTCCTCCCCTCTGCGCTGAGGCTCTGAAAGCTGTCAGGATCCGAAACACAATTGATGGCACTCTTAAATCCATATCCTTATTTATGTCAGATGGTACGCCCTAATAAATATTCTGTCCGGAGCATACAGGACACAAAACACCACATTCTCTTGTTCCCTGTTTTTTTTTTTTTTTTTTTTTTTTAAAGCCTCCTTCCGTGCCAATAACAGAATTGTGTACATATGTGATTGAGTCTAAAAGGTGCCTTTATACACTTGTGAGTATGTGTTTCATCAGGAGAAAGGGGGACAGTGAGAGTGTGAAGTGTGAAATAGATTTCAGTCACCTGGAATCTGCGCATGTCTCGTGGGTTCCCTGCATTCTTCAGACAGTTCTGATTGCACTTGAGAAAGAACTTTAGGAAGAATCTGAAAGAGAGCAAGGAGGGGGGAAAAAAACCGTTAAGCACACCTGATCGCACAGCTGCAAAAGTGATGAAATACTTAAATAAGAACTCTCGCTCCCACATCCGATCCATTCACACTCAGTCGCCAGAGAAACGAGCGTGACGTTCCACATTCTGGGCAAAGTCACTTGGTGTTTATTATTCCCTCAAAGCCAAGAGCATCAGTCTCTTTGTCATCTCTTTTCCCCTCACCTGAGTTCACGGGTCTTTCCCAACACCCATCTGCCACTAACATACAGGAAGTCACTTGATATTCCACCCACCTCTTTAATCCCAGGACACCCCCTGTGCAATTAAAGTTCTCCTGTTCAATAGGGAAGCAAATGAGGCCCACCTGTGACCAGGTCTTGTTTGAAGAGCATCAGGGATAAAGGACCTAACAAGGTGAGAGCGCGCCACAAAACTTATAGTCCTGTCAGGCAATTAGGCGGACACTCCTGGGACTACCGTATGCCACACACACACACACACACATACACATAACGCACACACACACACACCCATGCACTTGTGGGTGGGTGAGGCAATTATGCCACAAATTACAACCTGGCTAATCGTCTCTGAACAAATGTCACGTCTGAGTGAGATCTGGGCTTGGTTAGTTCGTGGGCTGCCTTTCTCCGGCACGCTCGTCTTCCTTCGCCCTCGCTGCCTAAATTTGCTGATAAACCCCCCCCCCCTCTCGAATTGAGAGTCTGTATGCGTAAGACGCGGCCTCTCGCAGACATAAAATAGTTAAAGAGGGGAAGATTAACAGCGAGGCCCGAAAGATAAAAATGTCTCAGATGTAGCCTATTGTGTGAAAAAAAGAGAAAAAAAAAATCCGCCCCAGAATAAACAATGAAATCGACTTGTTGTTTCTGCAAATTCTCCCCACAGAATCATGACTGATTGTGCCTTTGCTCGCCCTGATTCATTATAAACACCACGCTGTGATATTTATTTTTTCATCACATCGCACTACTGGCATTACTATATGCAACACTGTGGTTTCCATTGTAAGACTCAACCCTTGGCTCACTGTGAATCACTGCAACTCATTGGATTACCATAGATTGCACCAGAGATTGCACGGCCATTTCATTCCGCTAAATACAGTGGCTTGTGTGGCCTGCAATGCGAGGAACGCTTTCACAACACTTAAGACTTCAGCGTTCACCCAGTGGGATCGCGGCCCAGGCCATAAATCAGAGTCTGAAATGACCCCCTCTAACCCTGGCCACATTAACACATGCACCGGTCATTTAGAAGCGTTCTTCGATAGACTCCCATACCTCGTGCCTCGCCGAGGGCCCAGGAGGGAGACGAGAGGTGAGAAAATATTTCCCCCCCCCCCCCGCATCCAAGGAGCTTTGGCTCGGACATCAATAAAAGGCGTTTTAACCCATGCCAGAATGCTGATTGCCTGTCGGTGTGTGGTGAGGCCATAAAAAACCTGACTTGTCATTAGTGCATTTCACTTGATTGTGTTCGCCGTGTTTTCGGGGTTGCATCTGTTGGCTGATCATCAAAATGACCATTATGTACTCTAATTCCCTGACCCTGTTTTTATTTCCCCAAAGAGTCATAATGTAGAGCAGCAGACATCTGCGGAAAGCAGACCTGAAATACGACTTTTATTTGTCTGTCGCCTCTCATACAGATTGGGCAAGGCACGGTGTGTGTGTGTGTGTGTGTGTGTCTACACGTGTGTGTGTGTGTGTGTGTGCGCGCGTCACCCATTGGTAGACAATTTACTGTTTGTCAACGCGGGAGATAGAACACATTTCCCCGGCAATACGTCGACTTCATAAAAGAAGCACATTACTTTCCAGAGTTAGTCTCGTCTCCCTTTTCTTGGGCGACTTTAATGCCTTTTCACGCGCCCGCTCCTGTTACAGTGAAACCCAAAGTTAAGCAACAATAAACCCAGAGAAACAGAGTGCCCACGCTATCATAAAGTAGCTGCTTTATGTTTACTGTTATGAAAGCAATTAAGCACAGTTTCCTCTGCTAAAAAGATAAGCTTAATTTTCATCGTCCACAGCAGTGGCAGTGCTATAGCATCCATTACATTTGAGTTGGTTAAGATTCTCCGTGAGCGCGGTGCAAATTGGTCCTTGGTGAAAAGGGGAGCAATTAAGACGAGGCCCCTCTCTCTCTGTTTTACTTCTTAAATATCTACAGAAGTTTGTGCTGGTGTTTTGGCACGCACTGAGACAAAAGGAGGTTGTTTAATTGTTTTTTAATGGGATATCAAGTCGTCGCTGCCATTAGATGTTGGCAATGGAGGGCAAAGGGGGATAGAGAGAAAGAATGAACTGCAATTAGGTTTGATTAAAGCTATCCTTCTCAATAATCAGCTGTTCTGACAGGACAGGGGGACCCTGGTGGCCGCTGAGATGGAGGAAGGTGTTGAGTGATATTAAGGCCAATGAAGGGGATATTAACATGGCTAATTAAAGCTCTTCCAAAGCCGGGAGAGGAGGCTCTCAGTGGACCGCACTGGATGAAATAATCGGCCAAGGCAGCTATCAGTTGGAGGAGAGAGAGGGAGAGAGAGAGAGGGAGAACGGGAAGGGGTGGGGTGGAGTCCATCTGAGGGAATGGGGGAGTAGAGGCAAGGATAGTAGGAGGCGTAAAGGAAAACTATGAAGTGTGAAGAAAGACAAAGAGGAAGACATCGACAGGCCTATATAGAGAAAAGACTTCCAGGGCAGCCACGGAAGCTCATTTTGACATCAACTCTTTCTGTCTGCGATGCCCCAAGTCTGCCAGTATAACTAAGACCTGACATTGGCTTTTATCTCCGACAGGCAGTCATACAGGTCCACAAATCAACGCTAAAACAATCCTGCTCGTGCCTCGTGGTCTGCGGCAATTAATACGATTCTCCTGTAGTACCTCCATGCTCGCCCACTGCCGAAGCTACTAATCATGCCATAATGATTTCTCTCCCTCTGGTCAAAGGGGAAATAGATTGTCTCTTTAGTAATGCAGCAGCTCTCTGCGCCTTCCACTCCCTGGCTTCACAGACCCGGTAATTGAGGAGAAAAAGGCCGACTTTGGCACTTTGACTGATTTGAGGGCTGCTACACCCTCTTATCTTTACTCTGATCATTTTAGGCTGACACTCAAAGGAAGACCCATCGCCCTAATTCAAGCTCACCCTCTACCATCATCAAACAGAGCTGGAAGAGAGGGAAAAAAAAGAGAGAGGGTGGGGGGGGACAAACAGACGAGGTGAGGAAGGTCTGCTCTCATTTAAATGGCCAACTTAATTGCTGGGTTGATGTCACTCATGCATAAATGTCCATGCCTTTGATTTGAGTGAAGAGGGCAAATAAGGATAATGTTGTGTTATTAAGAAGGCTGCATCGACTCATGCAGGCCTGTCTTGTCCGTATCATTCACACGTGTTTTTCTTCCCCATTCATTTTCAGATTGTGTTTTAAATGACGTCGAGGTTAATTTCCTCTGTGAGAGTCCATATATTTTTTTTTTGTCCACCTTAATGCTACACCTTGTCGACGTTTGCACAAAAGAGCTTCCCCAACATTTATTTAGGCCCGTTACACAATACGCTGACAGATGGCCACAGTGTCTGCAAGAGTCAGGTATTGACAAGTCTAAGCTCCTGATTGGTGCCCCGGCACTAATGACTAGCATGCAGTGTCCACAGCCGGCAGCCATGACAGTGAGGTCATCCGTTGCGAGGGCGGTGAGTATCGATCACCGAGCAGCTCCAGCCCATCAGGCCCCAGCTGCCTCCCAGACTCAATGGGCCCCTGTTATAGGAGCCCTGTAAGAAAACGGCTCCCAACACCAGACTACAATCTGCTGACACCAGATCTCTACGCTGAGATAGTAGTACACGGGTCAATAGCATATCGGATTTCCAAAACGCCGGGGTCTTAATGTCAAGCCTCCTGCCTTCCCTACCTACTGCTCCAGTTATTAGGCACTCCACTGAACTGCTTTCAGATCCCTGTTGTGACAAGCGCGAGCAGGTAAAATGAGAAATAGAGACACTTATAGATCTTAATCTTTGCCAACACTTATTTATGCAACTGAGTGGGCTTGGATATATATGCCAGTTTAGTCCCCGGGAGGCCCACCGGAGCTGAGCCGCGCGGCCATTTCTGCCGTATTCCGGCTCGCCGCTGTCTTCTCTCGTCAAGCAGAGCTGTTTTTCTCGCCTTAGCCGAAGTAAACCACAGCACATTAACAATATTTGCTCTACCCCTGTACAAGCACCGAGGGACCAGACCCACAGATCCTATCACTTCTTTATCAGGGAACAAGTGCCTCACTATCCAACCTTATTGGGTTTGGGAGATTAACCCCTTCCACTCACGGGGGGCTCCTGCCCATTTCCTCCGAGAGCAGCCAGGCAGATGTCACTGTGATTATTATTGTTCGACATCAAATATCCCAACTACATGTCTCCGGGAATTTATTGAGTATTTCCACAGCCCTATATTTGGTTTTTATTTCTTTATTTTCTTGCTCTGCTGCTATTGTCGGTTCATTTTGTTGTTTCATATTTCATATTTTTTTGTGAGCAGAGCGCGTGTGTGTGTGTGTGTGTGTCACAAATTATTTATGTGCTTCCTCCTGCACCCTAAGATGTAGCTGTGTCCCTCCATTCATCCCTCTTTACCCACTCGTCCACCACCCCCCCCCCCCCTTTCTCTCTAATGGGCAGAGTGGCATTGACATTATTTCACTTGAGGATCCCTCACTCTGTCAATCCCTCTTCATTTACTCCATGGCTACAGGACTCATTATGGTATCTCTTCCTCCTCCTCCTCCTCCTGTACTCTCACTCATTTTCCTCACCTTCTGTCTCGCTCACTCTCCAGCTTCTTTCTCTCTCTCTCTCCGGACACTGTTAGTTTCTTACTTAAGAGAATCGCTCGTCTTCACAAATGGTTTCACGTCAAACCCACTCCCAGCTAGCCCCCTCTGATTCCCTTCAGGCTTTGGCACAGGTTTACTGTAACAGATTAGACGAAGACTCTGAGCTCCTGCTAACTATCCATCACTTGCTAACCGTGTGGACTAAGGCTGTATGCTTTATGCAGCTTTTAGCTCCAGCCTGCCACATAGTGCATGTTTAGCCCCGAGCTTTCTCTCTGCCTCTCCCAGCCCCTTCACATCCAGATACTGCTGAGGCTGTGTACTGTTGCACGCTGTTCTTTGTTTTACTCCAAATACGGCTTCTCTCTCTCCCTCTTTCTCCGTCTCTCTCTCTCTCTCTCTCTTTCTCTCTCTACCAGGACTTTGAACACAATATAATAAGACACAAAGCATAAATAATTCCCGCGTTGTTTTGTCTTGCGCGGCCGTGTTGTAAAAACGAATCAAACACGGGTTTGCTGCTGTCGAGACAACATCAGCCAAACTCGTCGGAGTTCATAAATATTATTGAATCATCACCAGGGCCATAAAACTCATATGATGATGATTACTGATAATGATTATGACAGCCTCAACGATGTCAGTCATAAGGCTGCTGACATTAGGAAAATAATCACGTACATCAACAATACAGTTCTGGGGGAATATTTACTCGGCTCTACCAGCTGGACGGCGCTGGGGCATCTCTAGGTTGTTTTTGCGCAGGGAGGGAGAAATGTGGTGCTTTGATTACTGGTCAGCATTGGAGCTCGGGGGCCTTGAGGAAATACCAGTCAGCACCTCGCTGCACTAGTGAGATGGAAGATAAGCATATGTCGGAGTCTTGAGTGAATAGTTGTATTTAGGGTGTTGGGAACGCGGGGGTGGGGGGGGGGGGGTTCTGGACGGCGCTACAATGAGAGCCATACAGCGCCGCGGTCACTCCCGTGGCACCTTGGAGTGATCAGATCCAGGCGGGCTGTAAAGGAACGCAGCTGTACGGCGAAGGCCAGCAGGGGGGTATGTGGGGGGGGGGGGGGAGGTATTTGGGTGTTTGACCGTTTACCGACAGCCAATGCGGGATCCAGCGTCTAATTTGCATGTGCAACATATAGGTCGGCGAGTCGGTGGTGTTTTTTTTTTTTTTTTTTACGCCGTCTGTCCAAGCATGCGAGTGTATTTCTACATCATATTATTACTTATGTATAATACATACATCTAAAGTGGCTGTCAGGACTGGTCAGTCATCATAAAACATGAGGGAAGCCACTCTGACATGGCCGCCACATTAACGTGTTCTCAGAAGAGGATAGAGGAGGGTAAAAAAAAAAAAAAGAAACACACACACCCACTGTGGACTGTCATGTAGGCAGGAGAAGGGAGGGGGGGGGGGGGGATAGAGACGGAAAGACAGAGAGCAGGTCGGTGCTTAAAGCTAACAGGTAACCTTTCTGTGCACCTAGGACAAAGGCAGGAGGAAAAAGAAAATGTCAAATTAAGAGAGGCCAGGCAGAGAGACGTGGCTGCCATATTTGTGTGAAAGCCCAGTGCTGTTGGCAGCAGAGATGGCTGCTTTCTGATTCATCTGGGGCCGTATGGCAAAGCTTTGTCAGTCTGTGCGAGGTATAAATAATTCAGGGTGAGAGATGGCAATTACAGGGCCCTGCACAACCAAAATGAATATTTTATAAGGACTAAAACTGCCCTGGAATGAATCACACACATGGAGTCACACACACACACACACACACACATACACACACGAGCGTAAGTGAATGTGTGCACACACACACGTGCGCGCGCGTGCGCGGACACACACAAAGGTAGCACATATGAACCCTTAGCATTGCTGTTGTATTGTTGACAATATAACTATTATATAAACCCCTGCATTGTGGGTTAATAATTTTTAATATGCTTGCATGTGCAGTTTCTCTCAATATTTGGTTAAGGGTGAGGGAGCGTGTTCGGATCCCTTGTTCTGTTTTGTTAGTCGCTTATGGGAACTAAATGTATTTAGAGCCACAAAGCAAATACATCTGCATACACTTCTTCTTATTAAACTGTTGAGTAGATCATCTGAATCCCGGGAGCAGGGGAAATAGAAATTAAAGGCAGAGAAAGAAAAAAAAGAAAAGAAGTAATGATAATAAAAAGTGCTGTCAAAATATAGTAAAGATTTCCACAAAAAGCAGTCTCTTGAGACTTCTTCTTTTTCTTTTTTTTTTACTTTTGACCACTGTAAATATGGTCTTTGTATGTGAGCAATGGAAGGAGGGGAGTGGTGGTGGTGGTGGTGGTGGGGACAGAGAGAGAGGACAAAATGCTAATGGGAAAAGATTAAACCAAAAAGCCGCCTGGAGCATTTACCTCTAAAGGGTTTTGTCTGTCAGGTTTCCTGCAAAAACTCTGTCTTTATAATTCTGAGACAAAAAATAACATTGTTCCCCGGGTCCCGAGGAGCGCTGCGGCTCGGTTTGAATGGCCATTGTGTGGCCCAAGCTAATGATACCTTAGCTTTTGTGAGAGGGAGGCCAGGTAGGTCTGTGACATCAGCGCCACACAAGTGCTCCTCTGTCCGGATGTTTAGGGAAGGATTTCGCCCCCGGTGGGAAACAGGTAAAGAGAATAAACAGCTCTTGTTTTGAACGCTCCCCTCCTGAGAAAAAAAATACACTTAAAATAGCTAATTTCGTACATTTAAGTAATTATCTAATTGTTATTATTATTATTATTATTATAATTATTATTAATCTACATTTATTTCCTAAACCGTTTCCCTTTTTTTTTGTCACATTTCAGCATCAGCGTAGGTGTTTTATTGTCAGTCTAAAGGGAAGATGGCAACCCTCAGAGGGGGAAGAGAGACCCCAAGCATGAAGACACACATCGCATGTGTTGGGGGGGGGGGGGAAAGTGACAGCGAGGCAAATGCTAAGAGAAAGCTGCTTCCTTATCCGCCGCCGCCGCTGCCACGCGCGCGCTGTTAGCGAACGCGGGCTAGCCGCTGTTGAAGGCAGCTGACAAGAACCCGTAGCGTGGCGTGTCTCGTCGCCCCGTTTGTGAGTTTTCAAAGGAGTGTGATTTTGCAAATAACATGAGTCTCTGGGCATAGACCGGGCATGTAAGTGCGGTGAATAAAAGCCCCCCTGCTCTGCCGAGGGAAACCCTTACTTGTCAGCTCAGTTCTTTGTCAGGAACCTGACAGATAAATAGACAGTGTTTTGCCGCTCACTCCTCCTGCCTTATGTACACACACACACACACATACGCTCGTGTGTGTGTGTGTGTGTGTGCTTCCACATACAGGTTGACTTGCTTTAGGGGAGGAATTTGTTGAAAGACACCCCGCCGCTTCTCAGGGCAATGACTGAAAATATTGTGGGCCACTTCAGACAGCCTCAAATAACAAACAATGGGGGTTGATGTGTAACCAGATAAAGCACAGATCGAATAGCCGGGTGCCCGAGCGCCACTACGGGGCTTATTTTTCATGCAAATTACTACTAATGAGCTTCCTGAAATCTGACTAATTATATCAAAGTGATTTCTTTAATTAGTTTGTAATAATTCCGCGCATAAACATCATAGTAAACAGATTAAGCTATATAAAAATACCAATTTGTCACACTTTATATGAGACGCCGGCGCAGCCCGACGCTAATCTCGCGTCTCCAAAATGTCAACGCAAACATTTATTAAAGAATCAAATGTTGCGCGTACTTTGGGGAGTGTTTGGCAACGGTGGGGAGAGCATATATATATATATATATATATATCGCATCTGCATGCATGTAGTTGTCACGGTTTCTCCACAATTAATGCTCTCATATATGAAGACGCCTCTAAATGAATAAAGAAACATAATGAAGTGAGCGTAATGACTTATACATACATAATTGGCGAGCGAGCGAGAGAGAGAGAGTGAATAATTTAATATAAGAATATAAAATACAACATAATTAAAAGTCATAAATTAGCGCACGACTATCTAACTCAAACAGAGCTGCTGCTGCTGTTGTTTTAAATCCGACGTCGCGCGATAACGGACTTCGCGTCAAAATCCCGACACCTATTTGAAAAAAAAAAATAACAGGCAACTTTGCAACGCGCCAAAAAAAAGGGCGAAAGATAAGACATTGCGTTTATCTAGCACTTTGCACCTCTTGTTAATCCGACGTTCCTCGAGCCCCCTTAAGAGTAAAAAAAAATAAATAAATACATATCTAATACACTACCAGTCACAAGAGAACTCGCACACGACTACCGATCTTTCTGATACCCTCAATCTGCACTGAGATGGATTAAACATTCAATTTGTTACTTGCCAGACTACCACCTAGGTTCACCACTTACCATACAAATGGAAAACACGCTAGTAATCTATTAGCCTGCCCGGCCTGACACTGTATTATGTTGTATTTGTATTATATTTACTTCAGGGAAATTACGATTCAAGTCATATTTATCTTCATGTGGAAATGTGTGTCTAAATGGAAATCACCTATAGTGTGAGGGTGGATGCAGAGCAATACTAATGTGATCCATGAACCGTGCGATTTAGTCACCCTCTATGGATGCACTATGGGCTGATTCTACATATCAAACATGGCCCCCCGCCCCCCTGTTAAAGCCAGAACCCACAGCCCCCGATGCTGTTTGATAATTATTACGCTTACATTACAACACAAGACCTTGCCTGTGGAGCTGGAAGAGCCACCCCACACGCCCGCCCGCCCGCCCCCCCTTGCTTTTTTTTCCCTTATAAACACACACATACACGCGTGCACGCGCATGCACGTGCACACTCTTTGTCATATACAGTAGTAAACAGCTTCGCGGTAAGCTGTTTGCACTTCACTGCCCGCTCTAGGAAATAAAAACAAAGAGCAAATTGGGGGTTTTTGCGTCTCAGTGAATAAATAAGGTTGTTTTACTCACAGAATCCATTACCTTTTAAAACACGTGCCTAATGCGTTGAGCCTTTTCATTTTACAAACAAAGCCTAAATTAGGAATTAAACACTTTGGTATTTAGATAACGGCATTAGCTTTATGCCATCAATGTGCAAAAGTTGGACAGCGTCCATATCGTTCCCATGCTTCCTTTGTTACGTAAATTGCAATATTAATCCTGGCTCAAACCAAGGTACTGTAGCTTTTATGCAGCACACTTGAATTATGCTATTGAAGTAATTGATAGTGATTCAGTCATTGAAGGTACTAATCCCATGATTCAGTTCATCTCTCTCAGTGCCATTTACCTCCAGATGTTTAGAGTTTGGGGTAATCAATAAAGAGGGAATAAAGATTGGCATTCACAATACTCCCCTTGACAAGCTCCAGCCGAATGTTTGTCAAGCAAATTAAACACACTTAGACTTTTCACCTGCTCCTACAACGACACCACATATGGCCGTGAAGTTAAAAATAAGAAACTGTGCATACATTACCATGCATAATGCACAACTCCCTCCATTTAATATGCAAATTTTGTAAAATATTACTGAATACCTTCTGTTCGGAATGAATAAATTTGAATTGCAATTAGAATAATCTTGTATAATTAATGAAAACTGTCAATTTTGGTTCCGAAGTAATTTGATTAGCATGTTGATAGGACACTTATCAAGTTCAGTAAACTGTTAGATTAAGAAGATGAAAAAAAAAAGGAAAAAAAAAAGGAGAGAGATTCTAAGGATATTTTTCTCAACGGCTCTGACATTTTCCCTTGGCATTGTAAACAAAGACAGTAGCTGGCAAACTTCCTGAATCGAGGGGCGAGGGAGGGAGGGAGAGAGGGAGGGAGGGAGGGAGGAAGAGAAAAAGAGAAATGGAGACGAGGACAGAGATAGAGAGCCTCTTGAGATAATCTGTGAATCTCAGTCCGCAGATGAAAAGGAGTCTATCGTCGAGGCTCCTGAGTGAGCCACTCATCTCTGCCCTCTGCTCTCCAGCTAAGCCCAACTTTATGGGATTTATCTCGCGGAGCATTTGTAGTTTCTCACATCACATGATGAGGATGAAGTTTAAAAACAGCTCCTCTAAATGTTTCCGCGGCTAGAAATGTATAGAGTTCTCAGCTCACAATAAAAGAAAAAAAAAGAAAGAAATACCACAGACAACTGATCCCCGCGCCGCAATTCATCTGAGAATAGCTATCTATTAGCGATCAACAAATTGATGTACGCCATTGTTGTAGCGTGTACGAAACGCAACCATCTGCACTGTCTACAGATGAACAGAGCGAGTGACCTCCTTTTCCCCTCTCTTTCTCTGCTCATTAGCTACCCTGAACCTCTCTCTCTCTCTCTCTCTCTCTCTCTCTCTCCTGCTTTCAGTTTTCAAACCCCCAAATGAGACCTAAATCGCTTGCAATACAGGTTAGCTGGAGGAAGGTGGAGGGAGGGTTGGGGTGGTGGGGGGGGGGGGGTTGCAAACATCTGTCGCACTAGGTACCCGCCACGCAGCTCGGGGTATCTCTGCGAGGAACTTTGGGGATGTTTAATTCATAAACGCTGTCCATCCATGTAAACCTCCTGATTTCATAATGACTAACTCTTGGTGGTTTAATTAATTTAATAATGCCTTTCAGAAGCCATAATGAAAGGGGTCTCTGAAGTGGTGCATTAATTAGCCCGGGCGCCCGACGCCGCCGTAGCCCTGTCAGACCTGGTGGCTGTCAAAAAGCGGGGAGGGGGGGGGGGGCAAGGCGGGGAGGACGGGCACAGCTGCCGTTCCTGGGGGTCAGAGGTCGTGCCAATCACGCTCCTCCCGCACTTTAATGACTCATAATTTGTGTCTAGTATACACATGTATTCGGGTCAACCTGTGGTCATGTCCATAATTCTCTCCCCTTGCTAGGGCTACATGCAAAACAACTACAGGAGCGACAAGGTAGTTACATTCCCGGTAATAAGCGGCGGCACGGCCGCATTATGTTTGCTGCTTGTATTTACATGAGAAAGTACAATCCGTCGGCGCTCTATAAGCTTGAGCCACGTATTGTCTACTACAGGGCTACGTGGACGCTATACGTGAGTCGATATTGATGATTGTTG